>NW_024609868.1:136352637-136952637 GCF_016920785.2 Ixodes scapularis
ATAACGGGTTCGTCTTGTACCATTTTATCGTTTATATCCCCGTGAGTTATATATCTCTGAACTTTCGATAAGCTTCGTCCCAATCCCTAATGGGCTGGCGCGAGAGCAGGCCGTAAGCCGATTTTTGATAGGGTTATTATAGTTAATTGCGCACCAGGCAACACACCGTGCTGATCCGATAGAGGAAGATCCTTGACAAAAAGGGAATGTCCAATGATTGTCCACTTTAGCCAATCTGTTCCCAATATTGTCTATGCAATTATATAAAATGTTCCATGATGCCGGGCCTATCCACCGGACAACCAATTTTAGAAGTACATTGAAGTAAAATGGGCAACCTTGGTTTCTCTTTTCCATTGGCTTGGAAATTTTGGATGAATGCTCCATGGCTTAAAATTGGTAACCTCTCCCTGAAACGTTTGTTGGCTTAGCAAAATTAGACGAATACAGGCATAAAAAGGTAAATTTTGGTCTTTGAGTACACTTGGCTAGCTAGCATTGGATTAAAACTAGAATAAAATGGACAACGTCGGCGTGTCGGTACCATAGGCAGTCTAATATTGGATGAGGACTGGTATAGTATGAACACCCTTGGCTTGTCTGTATCATTGGCTTGCCAACTTTGGATAAACACGAGCATACAATGGTCAATGTTGGCCTATTAGTACCAGTGGCTCATCGACATAACAAGAACACCGGATTATAATGCTCGGTTCATCTACATGACAAGAACACTGGCATAAAATGCTCAAGATTAGTCTGACAATACGATTGGCTTAATATGGGAAGGACGTTAAAATTGACAGGTTTAGGCGTGTTCATTTTGCCATGACGAGCTGAAGTTGTGATGATAATGCAATTAATGCGATGGTGCAAGCCAGCTGCATAAGAATGACGATAATATTTCCAGGAGCTGGTAACAAAAGGGACATAGGAAGAACACAAAAACCCAAACAAAATTAGGCGACTGGTGCGCGGCCGAAAATATCCGCCAGGTCCTGGTGCCGAACTAGGGGCCTTTTTATTTCACGTGGAGCGCACGGAGCAACTTAACTAACCGGGAGTTAAACCCCAGTAGAGCAAACTGGTTTTATAAGCTGCCACGGTTCTAACACCAAAAATGGGGAACCGCCGTCATTTTAAGGTTATGATGATAACGCAATTAATCCAAAGGTGCAAACGAGCTGGAAAAGAGTGACGAAAATGAACCCTGGAGAAGAGAAAGAAGGGGCAAAGGGCAAACACAGATAGGTGACTGGTGCGCGACCAATGGAGAGGTCCTTGCTTGGATACCAGGGCCAGGCGAATTTGTTCGGTCGCGCACCAGTCACCTGGCAGTGTCTGGAGATTTGTGCTTGTCCTTTGTCCCGATTATTGCCCTTCTCCAGGACTTATTATCTTTATGTTGAAGTTGCTCGACCGCTTGTCGACTTTATTTAACGCAGTCAACGCGCGATTATTGTTTTTCTGCAAGGCAAGAAAAAAATAACCAGGTACAGATCTCACAGGCGATGCTTTGCTACTTCTTCGTACACATCAATGCGCCGCCTGCAATATGGGCTCATCGGGACAGCCAACTGGTATCGCCGATGTCTGGGAGTATGCCCCGCCGTGCCGTCGCGGCCAAATGCATGGGACCTTTCGCTCTAGATTATATATTAAATCTATGATCTCGACAGAAAAGCTTCGTACTCCAACTAACGGTTTGTGGACTGCCTTTTGTGTCAGGCGAGGAACCTCTTAGCGATTGACTATGACCAGAAAATATTTTGAAACGTAGTTATACAAAGAAAGCTCTATGACTCTACGGCACTACCGTTGCCACAACAAGACGCCGAATTCCTCAAACATGGATCCAAGGTACTAATATCAGACGAAAACTTTGGTTTCGATTTCGGGTATAACCGAACGTGACATCAAGCGCAAGAAACTTATACTTAAAAGCGCAACAAAAGAAAACGAGAAAAAATAAGTAGAGTGCACACACGGAGCGGTACAGGCAACTGAATGTTACTTGAGAGACACATATATACACATCTCCCCCCAAATGAATGTGAATTCTTTATTTGGTGAAAAAAGCGTCGACGCGCAGATGCATTCGTCATCCTCCTTCACCCTGACTTTGAACGCCTTAAATATTTGCTTCTCTGTTCTGGTGTAATATTTGCGCGGAATATGTTTTGTCCGACAAAAAAATCACACGAATTCTTATCCCTCTGAACTAAGTTCAATGAAGATAGCCGCTTTACAGAAAGTTGATGTCCTATCTACGATCGGGTGATGCACAAACGCGCTCGATGTCAAACGTTCCTTGTCAAATGCCCCACGACTAACACTCCGCCCTTTTTCCCCTCCTTCAATAGGACGATTTCATCAGGAGCTCATGACACGAATCCCCATAACAGGTTTCCGGATCCTCACCGGGACGGTGGAGCATTTTGCTTTTAATTAAGTTACAGTATGTTTACACGGGAGCGTGTGTAACGTAATCATGCCGTCATTTGTAGACCCTCAGCATATTAGGTTAATACATGAAACAACGCTGGCTGAAGCTCGCACAGGGATTCTGCATGTGGGGCAATTTATCTACTCCTGTACAATCGCCCAGATGTTTTTGGTATTTTAAACCACAGATGTGGCGCATTCTACATATTTGAGTGCCCGTTTTTTTTTGTGCACATTCTTTCCTTTTTTTTTTTTTTAAGCATGAGCTAACTGGTTTTACTGGAACTCTGAATACCACGGGAAAGCTAAAGGTGAAGACAATTTTCTTTAAATTTATATCGCCATATTTTTGTTTTGGCGGTGGGGACATTTGATTTTTCCTCGCCTCTTTTTACTTTTGATATTAGGCTTAGCTGAGTTTGAAGCTTCGTGTCTGTCCATCCCTTTTTGTCCTTGTGTTCTAGAGCAGTTTTGGCATTATCGGTGAGGCGTTACTTTCTTTTTCTAACGTAGTAATGTACTCGTTACTTTTTGAGAACCGTAAATAGGAACGTACGTACGTTACTTCTCTCGAGTAACGGTTAACATAGTTACGTTACTCGTTACTTACTCTTACCAAGAGTGAAAAAAAAAATGTACACGCGCATCTTGCTTTTCGTGTTTCTATACTTCTTTTTACCGTACCCAGACGCACCGGACGCTACGAGCTTATGGGATCAATTGGACAGCGCCAAAGGGGTGCCATAATAGGTATTCGTCACGTTCATATTTGTGTTTGTGTTCTATCGTCGCTGAACCAGTCAACCTATTTCGGTCTACTACCGCAATCTGTTGGACGTTGCTTAACCAAAACGTCTTTTATCTGCAGACGGCCACAATAGGTAGCAAGTTAAAATTATTTTTGTGTATTATTCACTCCCCTAAGCATGTTCATTAAACGTTTGAATAAAATGTCAGTAAATTTCGGTCACCTATAGCACAGCATTTTATGCATCATACATAAATAAACCACCATGGGCTCTCCTTTCTACATTTCACCGATCTATTATGTTCATGCGATATTTATCCTTCACTCTAGGTTTTTATTTAGATATTTAAAAACACCCCTTCTCGCTTGTCTACGTGCTCTTAGAATTCTCCAACAAAAGTTTGTAGCTCAGGCATTGACTAAACATCAGGCGATAATGCCAATAGTGTGGGTCGGTTTGTAGTTATGCTTATTGCAGCTATGCAGGTGATATCAACTTTATCAACATTTCATGTGACTCAAAAAAGCCAGTTTCCAGCCATGTCTGGTTTCAATATTTCTACAAAATATGAACTACGTAAAACGTAGGAGGGCAAAATATATTTTACCTCCTTCGTGAGGACCGAAGACAATTATTTATATTGCTCCGAGACGCCCTATTTGCCAATTTTATTACAACATTTGTCAACTCAACACAATTTATTTAGCCCCTTTCCCCGCCTTAGCTAGAGGTCTTAGCAACGCTCCGCCCCTGCGGCAATTCACGCCTGTCTATGGGCGGAGGCAACGGGCACGTGCACCATATTTCTCAAGCGCTTTGTTCACCCTCGCACAACGGGTAATAATGCTAAGAATAATTTCAACAAAGCGTGGCTTAAATACTCAATTAAGGGCCACAAGGCTACTAACAAAGGGTGGCTGAAAACGCCTGGGACTGTCAACGAAACACAAGAAACAGGCTGTGGGCGCCGAATAGCTTTTGTGCAGGCCGAACGCTTCGCATGCTGCAGAACGTACGCGTGGACGGCCGCCCAAACGTTCAAGTCTAATCTTAAACGAGTATTGACGTGACGTTTCTCCTCTCGTAACCACCGTCGTGTTCGTCGCACGAGACTGGGTCGACGGACGACACAATTTTAATCTGAGACTGCTTTACTAAACAAACAATTGCGAGCAGCCAACGTTTAAATTGTAGAGGGAATACTATGACCTCTCTGAAATCCTTGAACGCGACAATCTTGTTAGCTTCCCTTCAGAAGTAGAACTATGATTTAACATTCAGTTTAAGATAATGTAAATTTTGTTTTACTATGGGCAAGTGATACGCTTTCCAAGTTACCGTTTGGCAAAATGCGCCAGACCGGGATGTGATACATTAATGATTTAAAAGTAAACATTAGACATATGTATGTCTGGTTGGGGAAATAATTATTAAAATATGACGACCAACCAATCCCCAAAACAGGCACCCAACGTTTCGAAAAAAAAAACCAGTTCGGCTTCTTCTTCAGGGGCGACTAATGAAGAAAAGAGCGGCAATCTTCTTTTTCCTCTATGGCGGAGGCGAATGTGCACGATCCCTTCTTCTTCCTCTTTGATCGTTTTTTGAATACACATGGTGGAGCCCGTTCATACACAGATGGCAGTGCGCCAAGAGACCTATTATTGTTTGTTGGCGTGGTCTGAATGTGCCAAGATTCAAGCAAGAGCCTCCGGCGAGGATTAGTTTCGATGTCCAGGATGCGCGTGTTTAGAAAGTCAATGCGGTGGTCATTTTTGTTTCAAAGTATTCGGCAGCCGCGCTGCGCTCTTGATCGAAGTTGCGCACATCAGCCTTGTGTTGACGAATCCATTCATGATAGTTCCTTGCTTCGCCGATGTAGAAGGACGGGCACTTCGCGCAGGGAATCTCGTACACCACACCTTGCGCTTTCTCTTTAGGAGGCTGATCTTTCGCTCGGGGCATAAAACGTCCAAGGGTTGAAATTGGCTTGTGGGCAATCTGATTGCCCTCCTTCGCTAACACCCGTGCCAGCGCTTCACTTGTTTCCGGGATGTAGGGGACGCTGATGCGCGTGGTTGGCCGGCGTTGTGTATTAACCTGCGACTGGCGGTGTTGTCGACTTCGGTTCTGACGACGGGCAATGCGGTGTATGAAGCTGCCCGTATATCCGTTCTTCTTGAGGTCGCAAATGATGGTTTCTTCTTCTTTTCGTCGGCCAGAATCAGTTGAGCAAAGGTTCTTTGCCCTTGGTAGGACTGTGTTAACCACCGATACCTTATGACTCGTTGGGTGGTTGGAGTAAAATTGTAAGTATACCTTCCGGTGCGCGTTGGTTTCCGGTAAACTGAGAACTGGAGATGATCTCTCGGCTTTTGTACAAGCACGTCGAGAAACGGTAAGGTGTTGTTTTTTTTTACGTTCCACGATGAATTGGATGTTAGGCTCGATCGAATTGAGGTGTGTCAAAAAGTTGTACACTTGAGTCTTCTTTATGACACAGAAGCAGTCGTCCACATATCTTAGAAACACCTTGGGGTAGCAGCAAAGGAGTGGAGAGCGTTTTTTTTTTCTGCGGCTTCCATGCACAGGTTTGCCGTGGTGACAGGAATGGAGGCCCCCATTGCGGTTCCACTGGTCTGCTTAAAGGACTCTCCTTTGAAGCTAAAATAAGTGTTACTCAGGCAGAATTCGAGGAGGCGGCAAAGTTTGTCCATGTTGAGCTTGGTCCTGTTGCTTAAATCGCTGTATTTCTCCTTAGCAGTCATGACTGCCAGAAACATCCTGGAGAAAGACAGTGTTCTAAGCAAAAGGACCAAGCTCAACATGAGCGAACTACGCCACCTCCTCAAATTCTACCAGAGCAACACTTATTTTAGCTTCAAGGGAGAGTACTTTAAGCAGACCAGTGGAACCGCAATGGGGGCCACCATCTCTGTCGCCACGGCAAACCTGTGCATGGATGCCATAGAACAAAACGCTCTCTAGTCCTTTGCTGCAAGGTTTTTCTAAGATATGTGGACGACTGCTTCTGCGTCACGAAGAAGTCTCAAGTGGACAACTTTTTGACACACCTCAATTCGATCGAGCCTAACATCCAATTCACCGAGGAACGGGAAAAAAATACCACCATACCGTTTCTCGATTTGCTTGTACAAAGGCAGGGACATCATCTCCAGTTCTCAGTTTACCGAAAACCAGCGCGCACCGGAAGATACTTACAATTTGACTCCAACCACCCAACGAGTCAAAAGGTATCGGTGGTTAACACACTTCTACCAAGGGCAAAGAACCTTTGCTCCACTGATTCTGTCCGACGAAAAGAAGAAGAAACCATCATTTGCGACCTCAAGAAGAACGGATATACGGGCAGCTTCATACACCGCACTGCCCGTCGTCAAAACCGAAGTTGACAACACCGCCAGTAACAGGTTGATACAAAACGCCAGCCAACCACGCGCATCAGCGTCGCCTACATCAAGGGAACAAGTGAAGCGCTGGCTCGGGTGTTAGCGAAGGAGGGCATTCAGATGGCCCAAAAGCCAGTTTAAACCATTGGACGCTTTATGCCACGACCAAAAGATCAGCCTCCTAAAGAGAAAACGCAAGGTGTGGTGAATGAAATTCCCTGCGTGGAGTGTTCTTTCTTCTACATCGGGGAAACAAAAAACTATCATGAACGGATTCGTCAAAACAAGGCTGATGTGCGCAACTTCGATCAAGAGTGCAGCGCGGTTGCAGAGCACTGTGAAAAAAAATGACCACCGCATTGACTTTCTAAACACGCGCATCCCGGACATTGAAACTAATCCTCGCCGGAGGCTCTTGCTGGAATCGGAACATTCAGACCACGCCAGAAAACATTAATAGGTCTCTTGGCGCACTGTCATCTGTGTATATGAACGGGCTCCACCAAGTTTCTTCAAAAAACGATCAAAGAGGAAGAAGCTGGGATCGTGCACATTCGCCTCCGCCAAAGAGAAGAAAGAAGATTGCGGCTCCTTTCCTCCTAAGTCGCCCCTGAAGAAGAAGCCGAACAGGTTTCGAAACGTTGGGCCTCTGTTTTAGGGATCGGTTAGTCGTCATATTTTAATAATACAATAATGATGTACTTGTCACGAAATTCGTTATCTAAATATAACACGAGTAAAGATTAAAAAAAAATATTTATTTACAGGCAGCTACGTGCGAAGGGGCGGATTCTTCAATCAAGCAGTATATGTCCATTTTTCCTAGCCAAGTATGCCCGCATTTTTTCACAGCGCTCTTCGCTTTTATAAATACCACACAATAATTACAAATATCCGCTTGGCCTACGACGGGTACAGTCAGATGATTGTAATAAAGCTTTATCTACGCGGTTTCGTAAAAAGCACAAAGAAGCTGCGTCGAGAGGGTTGAGATTAGCAAGCCTGCTTATTGATTGAAGTGCGCATTTTAGCTGATGCATAACATGCACCAATGGAATTTATGTATAAATACTCTTGAATCATAGAGGTTCTTTCAATTCTTTCACCTATAAATTTAGCGAGAATGTTGAACAAATCACGCGCCGGAACGCAAGAATAAAAACTTCACTGCCAGGCGCTACACGGCAGCTAAGTAAAGCTAAAAACGGTTTTCGAGATTTCTTAGATGTTACAGAACATTACAAACGGTAGCTTCTATCTCTAGCTACCATCCTACCCCCAAAGGTTTGAACCCTTGCTCGTACAATGTAAACATTGAACACTTCTATTCGCCGGGCTGCAAGTGTGAAATTAATTTCCCATTGACCTTGCTACAGCCCCGGCATATTCTAAAAAAAAAAACGCAAGAAGGAAAAAAAGTGTGCCATACCAGGCAGCGATGCTCTACAAACTATTTGTACTTTAACGTAAAAAAATAAACCCGGTACTCGGAAAATTTTTTTTCAAGGAAAGCAATCTCATTAATTAGTAGATTGTTTTGACACACGTGTATTATATGTATAGCCTTGAGCCCAAGGCAGTCTCCGCTGACATATAGAGTAAAGCGTAAAAAATGGGCTTCGTCAACATCGAAGTCGAAGTAGAAACATCTTCGTGCGTCCATGAAAAAAATAGCGCGAAAAAATTAGCACAAAGCGATTTCCGGTTTCCCCTCTTTTTTTGTCCAAATTGAAACACCATTAAAACCTCATAAGCTGGAGAGTGCTCACTGTGTGCTTAAATACAAGCAATAAGCTTTGATCTGCAGAAATATGAGGAAAAACGCCAGTGTTGCGTTTTTGGAAACTGCTTACGAATTAGTGGAGGCTAACTACATCGCTAAATAAATATTGTGCTGATGCAAGGTGACTACTCATTTATATTTTGATCTTTTGCTGGAACCAATATTTTGACAGTAAGCCCCTAAGCTTATGTAAACCCATTTGAGAATGGCTGCGCTAACCAGACACTAAAAAATGCATGTTTGGTGATTTTGGTTCTCCTATGCTAACATATCTAGAAATTAGTTCACTAGCGTGTTTGGCGTATATCTTGTTCTTATATAGTTCATTATTATCTAATGAAGGCCCTATTATTATAACGAGAAAATCAGATTAACGTGTTATCTACCGGGATGAAGGAATTATAATTGCGCACTCAAATCATTATGTGGCAAACTGCAACTGTAGCCTGTAGGATTAACATTGGGTAATTTTAATGCCTGGTACACGTACTTTTGCTGATTGAAAAATGTCTGATCTATTAAGTATAGAAGAAAACGCCATTGTAGAAACTTTGTGGGCCATCATAATAAATCAAATTCCCGAAGATAACCACACGCAGTGAAAATAACAATTCACGTGTTTTTTTTTTTTTTTCAAGTTATATTGTCGGCATAAAACGTCGTGAATTGCACGATAAATGGTACAGGCAGTTTACATTAATATAGACTTATTGTACTTGTGCACAACTGAGTGAATTTATGTTTCTCATAATAAAAAAGCATAATCAGTTTTCGTCTGCATTTGCTTTAGCTTAGGAGAAAAGGTAAACATATTCAAAGAAAAAAATATCGTCTAAATCCCATAGGGTCTCGCCACAAGCTATGCCAAGGACATAACACGTATTTGCACCTCGGTTTGTTGACGGCATATTGTTTGAATTTTAAAGAAGCCTGAATGTTATTTTCGAAATATTATGTTTTGCCAAGAGTGTATTAGTTTCACCCAGGGATGGGCAAAATTCATGCAAATATGTATCGAAATACAAATACAAAATACTTCGTCAAAAATGTATTTAATTACAAATCTAATTACATTTCCAAAAAAAGATTTAATTACAAGATACAAATACAACCAAAAGTATTTGGTCTCCTCCAAATACTTTTCCAAATACATTCCTCCAAATTTGCGTCCGCGACTTCAGGGCACCTGCAACGGGTTTCTGGGAATCTCATTTTAATTTTGCATCGCACACTCGGGAGTTAGTGTGCGAGGCTCTAGTAACGTAATAGAAATATAATCACAAAAAAATTTAATCAGCTTGGACGTAATAGATGAAAAAAGTACAAAGCTTCAAGCAACTTTTTTGTCGATTACATTTTGGTATAGACCAACAAAGAACCGAGACGACCAAGACGTGCCACACTAGCTAGAGAATTTTTCATTGTTGCAACTCGCACCAGTTACGAAAATCTGGACGACCCACACATTTAGAATGTTCCAGGCAAACACACGGATGGAAATCAGGCTGGAAAGCATCACAAGTCACAGGCAGTTATTTAGCCAATCTGCCTGTGAACGTCGATTTCGTCACTATTCTTGCCCTGGACTAGCACCGTAATCACAAAGTCACTAAACGCTCGTGCTTGATTGAGAGACACTGCATTCGGTGCAGAACGTAGTTTTCTTCCTGCTCTGGACAGTGCCTTTAAAATAAAGCGGGAGGAGAAAAATAAAAAAAGCCCCATGGCCGAATAAAGGATGGAGACTATATCTTACAACCATATCATAAGAACAAGAATTATCGTGACAATAAATTTGAGGGATGTATTTTCGCCCACAAAATTGTATTTAATTACAATTGTATTTGAAATACCCACGTTTTAGTATTTAAATACACACGTCAAATACATTACCCAATTTGTAATTAAATACAAATGCAAAATACACAAAGTATTTGAAATACGTATTTCAAATACTTGTATTTGAAATACTGCCCATCCCTGGTTTCACCCATAACAAAATATATTTAGCGGTGCACCTTGACGTGCCTTCAGAAAATGTGAATCGCAGACAACCAAGGTTTAATTATAAATCAATTTTCACATTTAACAAAAAAGCATTTAAGTGGTCACACATCTAAGTGTG
The DNA here is from genome assembly GCF_016920785.2 of Ixodes scapularis. Taxonomy (NCBI): domain Eukaryota; kingdom Metazoa; phylum Arthropoda; class Arachnida; order Ixodida; family Ixodidae; genus Ixodes; species Ixodes scapularis. Next base: position 136,363,150 of record NW_024609868.1, read on the forward strand.
ACCTAAAACGTCCGAACCAAACCTTAAGTACCATCTATCAGTACGAGCTTCACGACTCAGAGGCAATTTGTATTTTCGAGGGAAGGCGTTTTTTTAGTTTTGAAATCACATGAGAATTAACTTCTAATAAAACAATATTTTAATTAAAAATAATATTAGGTTTCTAACTTATTAAGGTGTCATACGGTAATAGTGTAAAAAATCTGATAGCACTATGAAAAAAAATCGTATTAATGTATTAAGAAATGTCAAACAGCTAAAATATTTCATTAACGTTTGTATATTATACGATAAGCATGTTTTACATTTTAATATATATTTAAAAATAGCATTTATTTTAAACTAAATATAATAACATACACACAAAAGTCCTCTTTACCTGAGACTAAAAGTACATCGTATCAAACATTCAAATCTGGCGTTTGTGTTGGCCATCAGTCTCTCCTGGTGTGTGCAAGAGCAGGTTTCTTAGAAACCTCAATTTTCGTTCGGCACATACTTATGGACTATGACCAATTCTAATATCTAGAGTAGTAACTGGCAGCTTGAACTCCAGGGTGACGCTATCGTTAAGTATCTTATTATCATTCTAGGGACATTGAGATTGCGAAATTAAAAATAAGAACCCGTATAAGAATGTTTTTGATCATTCGTGCAGTTTCCCTTTGAAACAAAATAATGCTTTCCAGGTTGAATTTTCAGCGTGAATGGCGAAACTATCTGTACGCTCTTGTATTTAATAAATCCGCTTCGTCTGAGATACATACGTGACTTGATAGGATGCAATCATGCTTCCGGCGAGGCTTAGAAAGATGTCTTGAAGTATTTGTTTTTCTTTCTTCTCCGTGGACCCATCCCCCCCCCCCTTTTTTATAATGTAAAAATGAAGGCTTAAATGATACCCACTCTATATGGAGAGGCCTTAGAAACCAGGTTGATTTCGAAGCGTAAACCTGACATTCGTCACCTTGGAACAATAAAATCCAATGTTGTGTTAAAAGTCCAATGACTCTCCCTTTTCTCATCGTGCTTTTGCAACCTCTTCTGCCTCTGGAGCTTTACGTCCATCATCAAATGTCAGGATGAAAACTTTGATTTTCACCTTACATTAAACTTTCACCTGACGCAGAGCTATATAAAATTTTTACTTTTCTTACCTGTAAACAAGAAACGTTTTTCATGAAATGCTTACAGCTAGAGTTAACAGTCTTCTTCTCGGCGATGAATCACGACCGTATACTATTCCGCGATTTTATAAAGCCTAATCTTTAACCCCGCAATCGCACACAATCATTTCTGTGTGTTTGCGAGTTTCATGGCGCAACAGCAAGGAGGGCCATACTGCGTCAGACTAAATTAACCAATAAATCTCATACGGTCACGTCATTGCAGAATGGCTTTCCTGTAAATAGCTACGGCTAGATCCGGTGTATAAGGCAAGTACTAGAAATAAATGCCAAACTCGAACAAGTGGAATGAAAGGGTGCTTTTCCAGTAAGAAAGCGGAATAAAATAAATACAGTATCTAAAATGCTGCAGAAAATGCGGAAGTCATTCTGGGTCGAATGATGAGTAGAGCCACAAAATATGGAGAATATTAAGGTGGTCTCCACACTGTTCACAAACTGGTAATCATTCCCACAAAGAACATATCTGTGTGTACGGAAAGAGTGACCAACTCGAAGCCAGCATATCACTACTTCATGAAAGCGGTTGTTAAGTAAGGAGCTCTTCCAGGACCGAAGAACTGAGTTGGCTACATGGAGTTGTTATTTAAATTCCATGTCCCACTCTGACTGCCATAAACGAAGGAGTGACGACTTAATTAATGCTGTAATATCTTGATAGGGTAAGCTAGCTTGATATTGAGAGCTATTACCTGAGGATGCAGCAAGCCTGTCTCCCTCCTTTTTACCCTTTCTTCCCACATAACTTGCAACACCTCAAAATGTTTTATTTTGACGTTTTTCAATGATCCGCTAAGTTTACTTCGCACTTTTTCCGGATGCATATTCTTGGTGACTTTCAGAAAGAATATTTCAGTATCATTTGTGGAATCTAAGAGTCTACAAATCATATGGCCCGTCTAGTTTTAGACTTCAGAATATAATCCAGTGCAAAGGACACATAATATAATTCAGCAGTAAATATACTCGCAAATCCATCAAGGCATTTACTTTAAAAAAATGAGCAGAGTGCGCTGCACAACCGGAAAAAAGACGAAGTCTTGGCTCTGTCAGTGTAAAAGTGGGCATAATCTTCATCTTTCTCTCCCAAGTCTAAAAATATATGTTATATTGCAATAGCTGATATGCTACTCGTATTAAACCTAGTCAAAGTCCAGTCGCAAAAAACACGCATCACATTGCAGGGGGAAACCCAGACTGTGTTGTGAATCAGGTTAAGTTTGTAAAGGCGAAGTTGAAGGAAGGAACAAAATTCATTCATTAAGGGTCTGACAATGCTTAGCTTATTTTAAAAGAGACGACAGAATTGGGACCGTTTGTACTGAATTATAATTTGGGCGATCATGGTTGGTCTAGGATTCCAGACGCGTATGCAAGACTGTGGTACTGGCGTCGTTTACACAGTGACATATCATATGATTCCGCATAGAGACTAGGTAGGGGTGATGTCCACAAAACACCCGTTGCAAAAACGAAACCGATGTGATGTATGGTATCCACCATCTTAAGAGCAGACGGGCGAGCTGATTTATGCACCACGGCATATGATCAGGACGGGATTGCACAAGGGCGTTGCACAAATTCGAGATACATTTCCGATCCGACCCCCAGACTTACGATTCAAAACTTTCCGGAGTTTCGTGGAACGAAAATCTTTCTTGATAACTTTCGGGTGTAAAATAAAGGTAATTTTTTGACAAATATCCCAGGTAGAACCGAGTTCTAAGCCAAAACTTGGCTTTTGTCTGGGCGTTTAGGGCATTGAAAAGCCCGAAGAAGCCAAAGTAGAGCCAAAACTCACCTCCCTTGGCAACAGTCTGGGTATTTTGACCCTAATTCGCCATGCCAAACGTAGGCTTCACTGCCTGGTAGTTCGGCTGTCATCTGGCATCGTTGGTCCTAAATCGCCTAACAAATGCCAGAATTAGGCTTACTGCCGGGTAGTTTGGTAGATATTTGGCGTTTTTGGGCCAAAATGGCCAAACTAATGCCAAAGTTAGGCTTCACTTTTTGATAGTTCGGCCGTCATCTGGCACCTTCGGGCCAAAATCGCCACAGATGTGCCAGAGTGAGGCTTACTACTTTGTAGTTCGGTTGACATCTGGCATCTTTGGGCCCATGTCGCAAAACAAGTGCCAAAGTTAGGCTTCGCTTCCCGATAGTTCGGCTGTTATCTGGCAGCTACGGGCCAAAGTCACCAAACAAGTGCCAAAGTTAGGCTTCGCTTGCCGATAGTTCGGCTGTCATTTGACAGCTACGGGCCAAAGTTGTCAAACAAGGGCCAAAGCTAGGCTTCGCTTCCCGATAGTTCGCCTGTCATCTGGCAGCTACAGGCCAAAGTCGCTAAACAAGTGCCAAAGTTAGGCCTCGCTTACCGATGGTTCGGCTGTCATCTGGCAGCTACGGGCCAAAGTCGCCAAACAAGTACCAGAACTAGGCATACTGCCTTGGAGTTCGGCTGATGAGGTATTTTATGTACGCGGGTGGTCTTCATCTTAACTAAATAGAAATCAAGTTTTATTTGGCTGGCCACTTTATCTTATTTTGCTGACCCAACTTTTTGCGATGCGATCTAGTCGTGGACTGGCTGAGCCAATCAACGGCGTTCGTAGTGAGAGTTTTTGAGAAGCGACTTGCCAACGAAGGCGTTGGACTCGCTCATCGCAAACGCCAGAGTGACCATCTGATTATTATTTTTTTTGCGAAGCGATTTAGTCGCACCGCGCGACTGCTTACATCCCCGGTGAGAATGCGCCTTTACAGAAAGTGCTGCCATCGAGCTAGCGCTGCGCAAGACTGATGTGCGCACGTCTCCTCAACAGATATTATTATTAGGTGGCACATTGCAAAAGCGAGCGTGGCTCTGTGCGTGTCTTGTATTGTGATTGAACACTATCAAATCCTAGCAATAAAAAAGAGCGGAAACGACCGGGGCTTCGTGGCGCCGCTCCGGCATCATACCTGGGGAATTAAAATGAACTTCCGGAACTTGTACTATTTTAGCGTGCTGGCACTTTTTAAACATTTATAAAGTGGAGACACATAAGGGACGATACAGACAGGACAATCTTTCAACTTCAACAGCATTTATTTTCGTCTTCAAGCTCAAAGCCCGCCCGCTCCGTGGGAGTACGGGAAAGTGAATTCTCGGGAGAAGGAGAGGAGGCGGAGGAAGTGTACGCGATCCCCCTGTCCTGCGGGGCCAGGTACATCGGGCAAACGGGGCGATGCCTCAACGACCAACTCCGAGAACATCAAATGGACGCCGAAAGAGCTGCGTCTCAGCACCCGATCGTCATTCACTGGAGAAAATGTCCCGGCTACGCTCCTAATTTCACCGGCACAAAAGCCATGGGAGGCCACTGCGAGCGAGTCGGGAGAAAAAACTTTGAGGCCTATCGGATGGCGACAAGCCCGCAAAACATAAGCACCCCTTCCATTTCGCTCTTAAGAAAGGAGATTATCTTTCTGAGGCCCACAGTGGACGCTGAACGCTGACAGACTAGGCAAGGCGACAAAGTCACCGGCAGAAGCGCCCTTTCCTTTCATTCCGTTCCATTTCATTCCAGAGAAGGGCTGGGATTCCCCGGTCCCTTATTTCCCTACTGTTGGACAGGTCGGGATACACTCTCTCCCCTGAAGCTTTGGCTGTAGAGCAGTTTTTTGTTGTTTTTTTTTTTTGCTTTTTTATCAGTTGTTTTCCTTTTTTTTTTGTTTCCTCTAAAGCGTCGAAAACACAGAGGGATCATAGTTGCGTTGTTGATGCCCCTTCGACCTCGCCTTTTGCAAATCCTCCCCACCAGCTTTTTTGTCTTCGTGTGGCTGTCAGCGAAAGCGACACCTGCTTGAAGCAAATCAAAAGGGTGGAGCGAAACGCGTGACCTCTCTATGTAGGACGCGTAGGACAAAAACGTTTGGACGAAAATTTGTCACGTGACTCTCTCTGTCACGTTGATGGGATCTCTGGGGCTATTGTTTTCGCCGTTTGCCTAGTTATACAAATAGGCGGGCCACGTAGGTCCGGTTTTCGAAATGCGCTCTTCAGTGTCCTGTTGCTTTCGTGCGTTGCAGACGCGGCCGTGTTTTTTCGTCGTAAACGGCCGGAATACGACCATGCCAATTTTTTGGTAACAGGTATTTTTTTCACCGGAGTTCGTGGAATTTTTGTGATGTGTTTGTTGGACACGCTTCGACAAAAAGTGCTCTTCGCCAACGACGAGACGTCTGTTGAGTGTGCGCAACCTTCTTTCTCGAGCGTGTTTGTGGGGTGCCTGAGTTGGATTATGCATCTGTCAAGGACAACATAATATCGCTCTTTTATTAGTAAGTACACTGCAAGCATGCTTCTGATTGTAGTCCTGGTTTCCTCTCAATCTCCGCGGTTTTTTGTGTGATGAGTCTTGCTTGGCATGAGGACAGTGTTAATTCTGTTTTATAATTTGCTTTTCGTTTTACAGAGAAGTGTGACCTTTGTAAATATGTCCAGAATACACTGTGTGTAATGATAGTGGTTTATTAAACTTCTGGAAGCGATCGAAAAATTTTTGTTTGTCCGTATATGTGATTGGATATGCAACAAATGATATGCAACGTACACATACTTGCACGACGTTCGGCCAATACGGAGCAGACGCATCGTACAGTATTCGCAGAATATTGCTCGAACGCTAGGCCGGGGCAAAACGGCTGTACGGCAATGCTTGTCGGATATCAAACGGTGGTGCAAAACTGGACGTTTGAGTGATATTGGAACCGAGTTTCGGCCGGTACTGTCACGATACTGCAAAGTATTGCCGTGCTGCTTGGGAACGGAGGTGATGACATCTGACCATGATGTTTCCAACGATTATTTAATTTAATTCTCTTCTGGGGCGCGTGAAAGAGCACTTCTGTGACACACCACAGATATTCCAAACTTGGGCAGGCCTTTTGGCTTTCTTTGCCACTTTTGGCACTTATTTGGCATTTCAGTAGGTAGCCAGAGAAGAGCCACACTTCGGCATGCCCCGAATCGCCAAATTAAGATTTTCTGCGGCAGTTATGGCTCAAGAATGGCACTACTTTGGCACTCCTGTGGCGGACCAGAGAAAAGCCAAACTTTGGCATGTCTAAAATACCCAAATTAGGCGCTGCTCTGGCAGTTATGGCTAAAGTATGGCACCAACTTTGGCGCTCCTCTGGCGGACCAGAGAAAAGCCAAACTTTGGCAGGTCCCAAATACCGAAATTAGGCGTTGCCCTGGCAGTTATGGCTAAAGTATGGCACCAACTTTGGCGCTCCTCTGGCGGACCAGAGAAACGCCAAACCTTGGCATGCCCCGAATTCCCAGATTAGGATTTACTATGGCAGTTATGGCTGAAGTATGGCACCAACTTTGGCGCTCCTCTGGTGGATCAGAGAAAAGCCAAACTTTGGCACGTCCCAAATACCGAAATTAGGCTTTGCTCTTGCTGTTATGGCTGAAGTATGGCACCAACTTTGGCGCTCCTCTGTCGGACCAGAGAAACGCCAAACCTTGACATGCCCCGAATTCCCAGATTAGGACTTACTATGGCAGTTATGGCTCAAGTATGGCACCAACTTTGGCGCTCCTCTGGCGGACCTGAGAAATGCCAAACTTTGGCACGCCCAAATACCGAAATTAGGCGTTGCTTTGGCATTTATGGCTGAAGTATGACACCAACTTTGGCGCTCCTCTGGCGGACCAGAGAAACGCCAAACCTTGGCCTGCCCCGAATTCCCAGATTAGGATTTACTATGGCAGTTATGGCTCAAGTATGGCACCAACTTTGGCACTCTTCTGGCGTACCAGAGAAGAGCCAAACTTTGGCATGCCCTAGGATCGCCCAACTAAGGCTATAGTTAGGCGCCGTACTTTGGCACTCATGAGTGCCATGGTGCAAAAACCTAACTGCGCCAAAGTTGAGCCATTATGTTTGCCAAACCTTTGCCCCAGTTGGGCATTCCTCTGGCGTTCTACCTGGGATAACACCAAAAATCTGTGCTCCTTTTGTAAAAAAATTCAGTACCGTTTAATTCCAAAGCTGGACCTAAGGAGACCCCATTCGCGCAGGGAAGAGGCAGAGACTGTCTTTGCAACAAATAACTTGAAACATTTTTTGTTTGGACACTTACAAACTTTTTTATAGCCAGTTGTAACTGCTGCTCACAACTAATATATTGCGAGAAGATTAGGAGATCTGTATATTGTCAGCATAGAAATAGTGGGAAATAGACAGAGGTAACCTTCGGACAAGAAACTTAATTTTCAGTACAAAAAAAGTAACGCTCTAAATACCACCCTGTGGGATTCATTTTTTCTGAAGAAAAGGATTATACAGGGAGCTGCCAAGCCGGACTCGACAGGTTCTGTTTGTCAGGACGTCCTTTATGCATTGCAACATCCGACCACATATATTGCAAGCATACAGATCTCGCAGGACACAGTATCTCCAAGTGGTATCATATGCCTTGTCTAAATCTAAATCAGAAAACAGTGCTGCTTGTTCACAAATGCCTGGCGTATATCGGCTGCCAAGCTAACCAAATTATAGAGAGTAGATTGACATCGGCGAAGGCCACACTACTTCTTATCAAGGATATTTTTTTTAATATAAATACTAACAGCATGTTTATAAGTCTTTCAAATGTCTTTCAACTTGATGCCAGTGAAGTGTTTTTCTGTGACTTTTGAAGCGGGATGACATGTGCATGCTTCCAGTCATAAGAAAAGAGACCTTTTTCCTACAAGAAGTTAAAGAAGATAAGGCCTTTCAGGTAGGCAGGAGACAGGTGCAGAATCATTTTATAGTGAACAGCGTCGGGCCCGCGAGCATTAATTCATGTTATTCTAACTCCCATTTCAAGTTTACACTGCATAAATGGCTGGTTACAAGGCCCTGAGTCTCCTGCAGATATGGAGTCGCTTTGTCGCTCTGCACAAGATTTAAAAATATTGAAAAAATTAATCTAGTTTACTGGGCTGGATGTATTACAAAATGTTTACGAAGAATGTTGCCGATGATAAGTAAACATGAAGAAGGGGAATTAAGATTAGAAATTTCGGAGCACCTATAATTTATTAATTTCCCTTTGTCTATCACAAACCTCCTTGGCTATCAAAAAAAAATATACGATTTATAGAAGAAACATGCCTCATCTAGGAGCTCCACTTTGACTGCTTCCTGGTTCCGACGGGCTTTAGCTTTTCGCTGCCTGAACTTCGCAAGGTTATGTAATAATCTTGCGGAGTTCAAGCCCTGTTCTGGTCCGCTAGGGGTTTTGCACACGCCTTGTTCCACCAAGGTTGGCATTTCTTTCGCACGTTACCAGTGGTTCGTGGAATAGACACCTCAGCGTCATTTAATCCCTACCGAAAAATCCGGTATAACTTTTCGCTATCCGGATTATGGAACCGGAAATCTAACTGGATTCTATCTGGACTCTATCTGGAATTTAGGTTTTCAGAAATTATTCCTTTGTCTGCAATCTGGATTTCGGGTTTCTAGTAACAAATTTCCGGTTCCATATTCCGGATAGTGAAAAGTTATACCGGATTTTTCGGTAGGGATATCTTCTCAGTAACATAATCGTACCATCTTCAGCTGACATAAAAGAAAGCAGAGAATGGTCCAATGTGTCATGTAACCCAAAAATGTGACCAGTCAGTTTTAAGTAACTTCCACCCAGGGATTTCTGTTAAGAGCGAAGGCAGCTGAACAACGCTCTCTAAAACAATTGGAAAGTGACCACTACCAGAAGGGTTGTTTATAACTTTTCAGGTAAAGCAATGACATAATGGGGCGGATGAAATCGACAGATAGATATTTGCAAATGAGATGTGAGCTTCACTAAATAATGTTAGCTCTCTCCCATTAAGAGCGCATAGCCCAGATGAGAATAAAAAACGTTCAACTAGACCTCCACTATTTTTCTTTTGGCAACAAGGAGCAAGAGCGAGAGTATGCAGGGTGAGGACCCTTGCAGTTAACGCGAGAATCTGTACCTTCCCGGATGTCGGCTAGATTGTCGTGGCTGCGGCGATTTGCACACCTGTCCTTCACTCAACTGCTGCACGATCCGTGGCCAAAACGTTAGAAACGGAAGAAGCGCTGTTGATTGGGGATGCGGCTGTTGAAATAACTTGCCTTGATGGTTTCTGGCAGAGTGCTTCTTTAAAAAATGATTATGAATGGCTAGGAAGGAATTTGCTCACCATTTTTACAAAATATGATGCTCTTGACGGCAACAACGCGAACACCTTGGAGCCCTTCGAGGAGTTATTCCTCACTATGGTCGCTGGCAGGTCAAGAACGGAGTGGAAGCTCCTCCCACCTCTTTCCACATTAGCAGAGCGAATGGTGGAGAGGAGGTCGCCTCCTCTTCGGCGATCGCTCTTCTGAAGTGAAAAGGGGTGGGAGGAGCTTCCACTTCGTCCTTGACCTGTCGCTCACTATAGTGCGCAAGACGTGTTCCTCAAAGAGGACACCACGTATGGTGTTGAGCGCGCAGTGAGGGCTCGCCTACCCGTTTGCGTCAAGAATGCTCGCCAGCTTCGGGAGCGCGTCATTTTTTTTCGGTTGCTAGCTCCACTAGAAGGCCTTCGGAGTGCTGCTTTTTAGCTTTGTAGGAGAACCCGACAAGGTTTTCTAGTACCTTCACTACAACCAAAGTCAACAGTTTTGCGAATGGTTTTTCTTCATCAAGCGATTGAGCTGCGAAAAACTTCTTAAAAAAGTTTCTACTTCAGAATCTTTGTTCAGGGTCTTCAGTTCAAGAGGGCGCCTTTTAAAGCATTGCCCTGAACGAGGCGATGAAGTGTGGGGCGGCATAGGAGGGCAAAGAGTGTTTGGAATCTGTGGTGCGCCTCCCATCACGAAGCCCAATGACGGAACAGGTGACGCGCCATAACAAAAATCTCCTTGCTGGAAGCGTTACTCTACTAGGGCCACCCAGGAACTTTAACCAAGCGTGGACCTGGATGAGGCTATCTTTCACTGCACTAGGTTAGCCCTTGCCACCAAAAAAGGTGACAGCGGAAGGAAGGACGATAGAAAGAGAAAAAAGAAAGAGGTACGAGTGAAGAGGAAAGGCGACTGACTGAATCACACTGTGATTATGCCAAGCCACGACACCCGTCTACGAGAAGCGGGGACCGATGTAGTACATTGCCTCTATTCTGGGGCCGCGAAGGGACCAAACCTACCCCGGGCTCGTGTTAACAACCAGGATGTTATTTTCCTCGGACACGAGAAAGCTGCACATAGCCAGGCGTGGGTGCGCGAACCCACATGGCTCGGTGTCCGTGGTGACGTCACTCACCACACTCTTACTTTCACAGGTGCCCTCTGCGGGACACAACGTTGTTTTAGTTAATAAAAAGTAGCAGTGAATACTAAAAATTTAAAATTTTCAATCTGATTATGAATTTTACCTGCAGGATTCTAGCCGCAGTTAGTTGGTCCTTTCTAAATATGTAGACGAAATCGTTCAATCATATGGCTAGTATACGAAGATATCTGGATTACTTTTCTCTATTTCATAAGATTGACGATATTTATTTTAATATCATTAAGGACGTTCGACCTTTTAGATCGCACTAGGTCTGGCAAAGCTGTTTAAACTTGACCTTTTTACAATTGCTTTGACAGCTACCTAAGTGAACGCTTCAATACTGTGCCGTATTTAGGGTTCAAGTCATATCCCGATATGTTACATTCCAGACTATCAGAAAGGTGGAACGATGAACCTTGATTTTAAGTATTTTTTTAGCGACCTCGTATCTGATGTCAGCCCGCAGAGGGCACCTGTGAAAGCACGTGTTTGGTCAGTGACATCACCACGGACCAAGAGCCCCCACTCCTAAGGCGTTCCAACCGTGCCGAGATGGCGAGAGGTGGAGGGAAGAAACCATGACCGGTGGCGGTCGGGGTCGTGGTCAAACCCCGGCCGATGGGTATCATGACAACCCCGGGCCTTTGCGGTGGTACGGTGGGTGAGCCATCGTCGACAGGCAATTTTCCACCAGTTGATAAACTCGTATGAGTTCTGCTAAACCTATCACCAAGAGACAGAAAACTGAAAAAAGATCTAGACAAGACTAAACACCTAACTCGACAAACAAAACTCCAAACAACTATGCACCTCTCTATATTGTACTCCATGCTACAGGAGATACGCCGTTGGGAAAGATTGCGCCCTTATACATCGAAAAATGTCTCTCTCACATACTGACGACAAAATCTGTGCGAACGCTCCCCTCGGGAGACCTTCTTGCACAGTGAAAACAACAAAGGAGCTGAAGCACCACTGAAAACCACCGCTCTAGGAACGGTCCAAATCAAAGGAACGGTCCAATCAAAGTGGCTGAACAGTTCACGAGGTGTGATGGGCAGTAGAGACTTAGAAGATATTTCTGATGCTGAACTACTGAATGGCTTGAAAACTTAGGGTGCAACTGCAGTTCGACAAACAACGATGAAGAACGAGAGCCTCGTTTCAACTAACATTTTTGCCTTGACATTTTACCGTCCCGAACAGCAAGGCTCTGTTAAAGTTGGATGCGTTAATTGCAAGGTTAACGTCTACGTCCCAAACCCTCTGAGGTGCTATAAGTGCTAAAGATATGGCCACTCCACTCCATCTTGCCGAGGCAGGCCAACCTGCCCAAAGTGGGGGGGGGGGGGGGGTGATGGCCACGAGACAGATGAAGCCTGTGCTGGGAATGAAAAGTGTGTCAACTGCCAAGGGACGCACTCCGCCTACTCGAAAGACTGCCCGCAGTGGAAACAAAAAAAACAAAAATTAAACACATTCGAGCACACGAGATTGTTTCATATGCCGAAGGGAAAAACAAGGGTCTCCCCCTTTTCTAGGCAGCGTAGCAATGCTAATACCGCCCAAGCACCAAATGTCGTGAGAATGTCGGTGTGAATTCAGACTGGGACTTATGTTTCAGCTCAAACAGCTAGCCAAGTTTGTTGCTGCTTCAAGAAAGGAATGACAGAAGCCGCGGTGGTCCCAATGACCCAGATGGCATCGCAACCCATGCCAACTGTGATCTAAGACCTACCAAACGTGACAAAATAGCAGACAAAGCTCTTCCGTAGTAGGGGAGACATCGTCCCAGGCTCAGGAAATGGACACCGACACCCAGGGTAATGATGCCTCCAAAATTTCAGCGGAGGACATGGAAGTTATCGATAGCTCTCCATCAACAAGCTCAGACGCAAAACATACACACATAGATACTGAACCTGAGTAGGCCCGATGGCAGGTGCAAAGGGTAAACACAAAGCAAAAAATAATTCCACCTTAAGCTACTTGTAGTGTATGGCTGGTAGAGGAACTATAGTTCAGTGGAATATCCGAGGTCTGAGGTCGAACATTGAAGGCCTGAGAGATTTATGTCTGAAACATAGCTACCCCATATTCGCCTTGCAAGAGACCCTTTTAAACGCGGAGAGACATGACAACCAGGGATTTAAATTTGGAGCATACACCTGCTTCCGAAAAGACTGGAGTGATGACCAGTAAAAATGAGGTGTAGCCATCCTCGTGCGTCCTCAAATTCCTGTCTCTGACATTAGCCTTAAAACAACTCTCGAGGCAGTGGCAATACGTGCACACTTGGAATGTACATTTGCTATATGCAGCCATTATTTTCCCCCGAATTTAACAATACAGAAACAAGATCTAGAAGCACTTCTTGAAGAGCTTCCACCCACTTTCGTTTTCCTAGGGGCTTTAATGCACACCATCAACTCTGGGGATGCTCCTTAAGTGATGCACGAGGGGATATTATACACAGCATCTTACTCTCGAATGCCATAACCCTCCTCAACGCAAGATCCCCAACACAGATAAGCCTCGCGCATAAATCATCATCAGCTATCGACCTCAGTCTTTGCTCCTCAACTATATGCATGAATTTTTGCTGGAAAGCTGAGACGAACCCACTAGTAAGCGATCATTTTCTTATTATTTTCGAAACTGTGAACCCCATATCCTGTGTACGCACCCGTACCCCTCCAATGGATAACTGAAAAGGCCGATTGGGGAAAATTCGCCGAGATTGCAACTATATCCGAACATGCCTTCTCATATATTTCGGCAGATGATACCACAGAAACAATCGCTGCTCTGATTCGGGATGCTGCAAATGGATGCATTCCTAAAACCTCACAGAGATTTCCAGTTATCCCTAAACCATGGTGGAATCAAGACTGCAAAAGCTCGGGGAGTTCAGAATAAGGTTTGGACATTTTTTTCAAAATACCCCACAACCACCAACCTGATTGCTTTTAAGAAAGTGAAAGCTAGTCGGCGCAGGATAACTACAGCATCAAAGAAGAATTCTTGGAATAAACCCAAAGAGTCTATCAACCCTAAAAAACCGTCTCGTATAGAATAGGATTAGGAAAATGTCAAGAAAATAGATAAATCAGCAGCATTACATCCTTAAAATGAACGGTAAGGAGTTTTCAAACTTGGAAGACCAGGCTGACGTGTTCGGAGCTGTTTCTGCTGAAATTTCGAGCTCCATTAACGGTACAACTGAGTTTCTAAAGTACAAAAGAGTGCAAGAAGAACGAAAGCTTCATATAGAATCAGATCACTCCGCGTCTTATAAGAAGAGTTTTACTTACATCTAACTTGATAGGGCCCTTGAAGGAAGAAAAGATACAACAGTTGGGACAGATAATATTCATTACTTCATTGTAAGCAACCTTGAGCCAGAATCAAAAAAAAATCCCTCCTATGCTTCTTCAACCGATTGCGGCATGAAGGAGAATTCCCGGAAACATGAAGAAAATCAATTGTTATCCCTATTCGAAAGCAGGGAAAGGACCCCTCATGCTCGAAAAACTACCAACCTATCGCATTAACAAGCTGTTTGTGTAAAGTTCTAGAAAGAATGGTAAAGAAGCGTCTCGTATGGTATTTGGACGTCAACAACATCCTTAGTCCATCGCAGTACGGGTTTAGAAGAAATTGTTCCACGGCCGATCATTTAGTGCAGCTGGAAACTTGAATACGAAATGCTTTTGTCAATCGTCAGCATTTGGTCTCGATTTCTTTGACCTTGAATAGGCGTACGACACAACCTGGTGTTACGGAATTTTACAGGACCTCATCAGCCATGACATTCAAAGAAACCTTTAATTTTTATCAAAAACTTTTTAGATCGCCATACGTTTCAAGTTAAGAGGGATGTATACCTCTCACAGGCGTTTCTCCAAGAAATGGGAGTTCCACGGGGGTGTGTTTTAAATGCTGTGCTGTTTTTAATCAAAGTCAATTCCGCAGTCAAATATCTACCGACTTCTCTTTCATATTGTATGTATGTCGACGACCTGCAGGTTTCATGCCAGGGATTCCAATTATCATCAGTACACGGCAATTGCAACTCGGGCTGAATAAGCTGACTGATTGGAGTAACACAAATGGTTTCAAGTTTTCAACGGAAAAGACCATGGCAGTGCACTTCACATAGCGACGAGGATTGTTTCCAAAACCAGAACTAATATTTTATAGAAAAAACCTACCTGTTAAGAAAAGCCATATATTTTTAGATGTCATCTTTGACAGCAAACTAACATTTCAAACCCCACATTTTAGACCTTCGAAACCGGTGTTTAAAAAGGATGAATATTCTGAAAGTTCTTAATGGCACCGTATGGGGATGATTACCAACATTCCTCCTCAGAACTTACCGCTCCCTCATCCGCTCCATTTTGGACTATGGCTCAGTGGTTTACGATTCAGCAAGAAAGTCCGTCTCTCGAAAACTGGATCCCATTGCTCACCAATGTACCCGTCTCTGCAGCGGTGCCTTTCGTACCTCCCCAGTAGAAAGCTTGTACAATCTGGCGAATGATCCTCCCCTGAGCATGCGCCGCGAAAAACTCTCTCTCTCATATGGGATAAAAGTGGCTTCACTATCGGAACATGCAGTGTACGAGAAGATCATAAATCCAAAGCACCTTCAGCTATTTCATAACAAGCAACATATTGTCCCTCCGCTTGGCATACGTCTAACAGCGATGAATAAGAAAGCAGGCATCAACTTTAAAACAGTTTACCATTCCGTCCAGGAGGGGGCCCCATTTGATAACTCTAGAGCACTCTTTGAGTTCAGGCTCCTAAAATATAGGAAAGCGTCAACCCCACCTATAGTTTACCAACAGGTTTTTAACAAAATGCTAGTCGGGTACAAAGATTTTTTTGGAAATATACACCGACGGGTCCAAAAGTAAAGAGAACGTGGGCTGTGCATTCACTACTGGGCTGAAAACTGGTCATTATAAACTTCCACAAAGTGCTTCTCTTTTTACAGCAGAAGCTTTTGCTAACCTTGAAACGCTAAAATCTGTGCAGGGCGGACAGGATAAAAATATCATAATATTTTCAGGCTCGCAAAGTGTTTTACAAACATTATGAAGTACTAAAATCCAAGTCCACCCACTCATCGCCGAGATTAAAAGATTTCTCTTAGCACTCGACTCAAGGGACATACATTTAGTTTTTTGCTGGGTGCCAGGCCGTATGCAGATCAAAGGAAATGAAGATGCCGATGCCGCTGGGCGAAATTTTCAAGCTCTTCACATTACCCCGATAAGCATTCCTAGGACAGCCTTGAAAAACCTGGCTCACAAGCATATGCTGACACAATGGCATCTGTTATGGCAACAGCAAACCCAGAACAAACTCTACACAATCAAACCTCACACATACCCCTGGCCCTCCTCAGATAACCTATCGCGTCGTGAAAATGTCCTCTTGACTCGGCTTCGTATTGGTCATACACGTCTTACTCACGGTTACCTGTTGAATCGCTCCGAACCCCCAGATTGTGATATGTGCCATACCACACTCTCTACTCTACATATCTACTCGTGCCCAAGGTACCAACACATCCTAGACACTTGGTCGAACTCCCTAACACGGGACCACACTCCTTTTCACCCAGTATTCATTTTATCTGATACCCCATTAGTTTGACACCGTCAACTTTTCACATCTTTATTTCTACCTGTCGGGCATCATTACTTTAAAGCCAATATAGGGGCAGTGACTAACTGAGATTTAACACATCCTTCACCATAGACTGGCGCTCTTTAGCCCATAGGTAGCCATTGCGCCAATAAACAGTAAATCAATGAATCTGATGTTAGCAACTCGAAAATGATTCAAATTGGTGATCACATAAAAAAATAATCGTACTATCTGCCCGTCTGTCAACTGTGGATTTTTGCAAAAGTGACGTTGACGCAATGCCTTTTTTGTGCCAAAATATTTGCTATTTTAAGTCCCGCAAATTTCAAGGTGTTTGATTTATTGAGCAACACTAATATTTGCGTTCATGCTTTTAGGACTGATTCCTCTGACCTGATGATAACTTTTGTTGTACGTGACTTCAATGTTTTGATATATTTGCACCTAAGTTTCTAGTCGTCGTGTCTCGAGAATGATTTATGAAACTTTACACTTTCTTGCCGTTATTTCACGCATGACTCGTAACATGCACACTTATGCTATGTTCACACTACGGGTGCAACACGCCGATCTTTTAATAGCACACGCAAACCTAAGTACAAGAAGCGTAACAATTTTGTTCAGACTACAAGCAATCATCTAAATGATCTTGGTTATGATTGTTGTGCTTAGGTTTGCGTATGTTACGAAATATTGGCGCCTTGCATCTGTATTGTGAGCATAGAATTACTCGTGCATACTGCACCTATTTCGCTCTGCATTGTTATAGAACTTCCCTTGCCGCTGCTAACATCGTTGAATGAAAGAGCGAATTTGTTCAAAACCCGTAATATTTTCATTGACTGTTCACGTCAAGCGCTCCGACCGAAAGAGCCTCGCGCATTCTTCTGCCGCGGCCTTTTCTCAGGGGCTCGGCAGGTCGCGTGGCCGATTACGCTTAGCCATCTAACGGTAAAAATAACAAGATGATTTAACATGTGGGACAACTTGGTTGAAAGCTGTGCATTAAAAGGATTCCCACACGTCTCCTCCCTTACAAAAAGCAAATTTGAGATGGCTCAGGACGTCTTGGGGTAGCCTTCCTTGGGATAACTGAGGATTGACACTTTGCAGACGAGTCCACATTGGTTGTGCTAGGCATTGCTCGTTGTTGGGACCGACGTCAGCACTTTCGGACGAGACCGATGCTACCGGAGTGGGATCGGTGAGGGGGCTGTGTCGCTGCTGTTGCGTTCGTGGTGCGCGCGCGAACCACTAGAATATTAAAAGCAAAATGATGCCAGGCTGCGCATGAAATGAGGATCCGCACCCAAGCACGACGCCTGCCCAACTGAACTAAGGGAGCGCGCTTACTATATATTTCCCCTTTTTTTCCTCGTCCCTAAAGAAAATAAAAAAAAACTAAGAGTGGTCGTGATCACTCTTCCACCCTCTTAACCGCCGGCGCAGTTTGTATCGTGGCAGATATGGTGTGGAATCTTTCGAGAGTTGGTCCGGGTTGTTGCCATCTGGAACCTGGAACCATCTACGTACCTCGTCGGGTACCTAGAAAACGTTTTTGACGGCGATATGTATGGACCTTCACACTTCACCAGATTTGGGATGCACCAGCTCGTAAGACAGATTGGAAAATTGGAAAGCTTCTTTCTAACGGGGTAGGCGCCATCCTATCTATTTGAAAAAGTGGCAGTGAAGCCTCAGATAACATCAATCAGCGGGTGAGCTCGCCTTGGCACCTTGAACTGCAGATTTCGCTTCCCTTGTACTGGTGGGCTTCTGTAGTCTCGAAACCTCGAGGCACTTCTGAGCCTTGTGCAAGTTATCCATGAAGCACTTTGTGAGATCTACTGCAAAATACGTAGTGTTGGGTCGCATGCTTGCAGGATCAGTGCAAATAAGGCCATTTTACAGCGGAAACGTAAGCTGTTACCAGAAATTAAGTTGAGCCGGGGTAAAACCCGTGGACCGGTTGATTGTCGTGCGAGTACCAAATTTTATTTTTGCAAATTTCGCATCCCACTCGTTGTGTCGCACTGCGTGTGCCACCGCTATCATATTCAGTTGAGCGTTGATCCTTTACTCGATGATCGCCAAAGAATGTTACGGCGAAGTTCGTTCTTGCTGCATCTTCATTGCCTTGAAAATAAATATATTCGGCCGAAATCTGCCGGGTTGGGTGAGAGTTCAAGTCCGAAAATGTAGCTCCAAACAATATTTGAAAGGTACCAGAACGTTTCAAAACCAACTCGGTTTTTCTTCAGGGGTGACTAAAGGCACGCGGGACAACAGCAGCTCCTAACCTCTTCGTCGTCAAACAAGAAAAGAAAAGAAAAGAAATAAAAAAAGAGAAACTAGGAAATTGAAAAAATACAAAATAACTTTTTTACTTACGGAGACGGTCATCTCTTCAGCTTTTTCGTCATGTCACGGAGGCCATGTGCGTACGCGAAGGGGAAAGCGCCCAGGGACCTGTTTAGTTTTCTTGACGTATGCTGGATTTGCCACGATTCCAAAAAAGTTTTCTTCAAAAATTGGGCTCTGTGTCCACCACGTGCGCGTTCGCGAAGTCAATGCGAAGGTCTAGGGTATCGCAATGTTCGGCGATGGCGCTGCGCTCACTGTCAAGCTTCCCCACGTCGTTCTTGTGTTGGCGGATACGCTCGGGAAAGTTCTTCATCTCGCCGATGTAGGTTGCAGGGAACGCTGCGCAAGGGATGGTGTACACCGCGCCCTGTGCTCTTTCTTTTGGTAGACGATATTTTGGTCTTGGCATAAACCTTCCCAGTGTGGACGTGGGCTTGAGCGCCACCAGAATACCTCCTTCTTCCAGTACTCGTGCGAACGCTTCGCTCGTTCCCCTTACGTAGGGAAAGCTGATGCGCGCGAATCGATGGGGCTGTCTTGCTTCTACTGGCGTCTCGTTTTATCTGGCGAAACTCTGACGTCGGGCGATGCGCTTAATGAAGCTACTAGAGTAGCCATTTTTCTTTAGGTCTTCAATTATGATCTTCTTCTCCTTCTTTTTGTCAATTTCTGACAAGTAGATATTCGCTGTCCTACGCAAGATGGTCGAAACCACTGAGGCCATATCACTTGTTGGATGGTTTGAGTCCAAATCGAGGTAGCGCCCGGTGTGTGTTGGTTTTCGGTACACCGTAAACGTCAGGTGTTGCCTTTGTCGGTTCACCAGCACATTAAGAAACGCCAAGGTGCCATCCGTCTTACATTCCACTGTAAATTGAATGACCGGCTCAATAGAGTTGAGGTATGCCAAAAAATTAGTCACATCCAGTTTCTTGAGAATGCGGAAACAATCATTCACATAGCGCATAAATACTTTGGGGCTGTTGAAGAAAGACCTCAGCGCTTTTCGCTGGATTGTTTCCATCGTGAGGTTCGCCGTTGTGACCGAGATGGCAACACCCATTCCAGTGCCACTGACCTGTTTGAAAAACTCCTCTTTGAAGGTGAAGTATGTGCTGCTGCGACAAAACTCGAGCAGACGGCACAGTTCATTCATATAGAGGTTGGCTCTTGTGGTCAAGGTGCTGTCTTTTTCGAGGGCTTCGCGGGATGCAGCAACTGCAAGGGGAACTGGGACATTTGTGAAGAAGGACACCACGTCGAAAGGCAACATGGTTTCATCGTCGCTGAGATGTATTTGCGAGGCGCGTTCCACGAAGTGGCCACGATTTTCGACATGGGTCGACGTTTTTCCGACGAGGGGAGCCAAAGTCCGGTGAAGATAATTGGATAGCGCCCGAAGTGGTGAGGTCGTAAAGTCCACAAAAGGTCGTAAAGGGACGTTAGGTTTGTGAATCTTTGGAAGGCCATAAAATCCTGGAGCGGTGCCATTCCTGAAAATAAGCCGCAAGTAAAGGCTCTTTGACTCAAGGTTTTTCTTGAAAATCTCTGCCTAGATTTTGTTCAAGTTCCTCTGAACCTGCGGCGTAGGATCTTTCTTGAGTTTTTCATATGCATGGCTGCCAAGAAGATCCCGTACCTTTTCTTCGTATACCTCCCGTTTTAGGACGACGGTCGACTTCCCTTTGTCGGTCGGCAGAAGCCCAATATTCGTATCTTCGCGAAGTTGTCTAAGCGCTGTAGCTTCTTCCGCCGCAGGTTGTGTCGTTGTCGTTGTGGAAGGTGCGAAAGGATACCCACAGCTTTAAGCCTCACTCCATCCCGGACGCTGGGATCTAAGCGCATAATTCTGTCCTCCACAGCCGCAACCATTTTTGGAAGAGGCGGCCTTTGCGTGGTCATAATAAGTCCGATGCCTTTTGCCAAGACCGCAATCTCGCATTGCGAGAGTTGTCCAGTGGAGAGGTTCTTGACAAAGTTTGTGTCATTGGTGCCTCTTCTGCCCATTGACTTACGCAAGTCTACAGCACGTTGCATTCAAAATAAGAAGCTTTGTTTGGAATGAGCGTTGCAGCTAAGCAAAAGCGCGCGAACGTCTCAAGAAGACAGTCCGAGATTTTTCTGGGGTAAAGTTTGCACAAAGGAAACTTTTTGACCCACTGCGTGAAGTGGACAGTCAATACCAGCAAATATTTATAACCACGGGGACTACGGAAAAAAACAAAATGACCGGCAGGGCCATAGGCAACAAACTCTCATCTGTATTTTCTTACAACTGACTGTATTAAACCTGGTGTTGAGTCACTTCAGAGTTTTGCCTTGTGACATACTTTCCTTCTACGTGCGTAGCTAAATACATTCTGCATCATGACTTCCCACGTTGCCATGTTGGTTAATTTTTCGTAAGTTCTGTTCTCACTGCTGCAGCCTGCGGGCCATTGCTGTGGCTCACTAGGGCTGAGTAATGCAAGTATTTATAAAAAGCTCGGGTTGGCGAGACACCGGACTCATCGTCCGCTTGGAGGTTGTACTGTAGCAGGATGACGTCGCTGCTCAGCAAATATGAGTTGGGGACCCCCAGTGTCGGATGTACTTTCCTCTCTCTGCCGTTGTGCCACCTCCTGGCAAGGTCCGTCGGACTGTGGGGCCACCCGAAGTTCCTCGCTGCCAATGTTACTACAACTACTCAGTTGAGAAAGTTTCATAGAGCTTGCTCTCAAAAAGTAGCACCGATCCACTATCGAGAACCAAGCTAATGGCGATCGCGGCACCGCCATTTCTTCTTTAGCGGCCACTCGTCCAACTGCACGGCTCCTTCTATTGGTTCGGGAATATGGCATTCGACAGCGTCCACTGCTACTGTTCGATTTTCGTCTTAATCGGCTATTTTGGCGCCAAAACATATAGGCAGGAAGGGGTTTCAGGAATGCTACCCCGTCTGCCAAGCGCACGCGCCGCGAGTTACTATCGAAGCTAGGACGGGGCCAGGTCGGAACGCGCCCCTTCTGAAATAACCGGTGGTACATGGTTGTATAGAAAGAATAATAATTGAGCCACAAAACCTTGTAAACAAAAGTTTTTAGAAAACATTACGTGCCTGTCAATCTGTTCTAATCTACAATAAAAGCTCCTACAAGATAGCTTTTTCCGTTTGGACGCAAAAACATACTTTATGAGAACTCATGGTTACCACAGTAAAAAAAAAAAAAAAAAAAAAACTTGCGCCGCCATGTTGGCATGTGGAGCTCGGAGTTTCGGTACTCTGGGAAATCTCAGAGCCGTGCATAAAGAGAGTTTCGTCAATGAGAGGCGCGGGCAGAACCAGGGCGTGCACCAGACGCAGAGTGGGCTCGTCATGCTCTCTTTGCCAACCAGAAGCCTAAAAGAATACCTTAGCGGTGGTAGCGAGAAACTGTTTTAATCAAAGGTATTTGTTCGTACATTGTTTTAATAAGTGCGTAAGAGTGAAGTGTAGTAACCCGTCGTGGTTGAAAATAGGGTGCACGTGATGTTCCGTTCATGATCATGCAGAAAGATGTAAGAAACGAATGCCCCGTTCAACTCTGTTTTGCTCGGAGAGAGTTTGACCGTTCGGGCGGCAGATTGCCGCTCTCGGCGCTTGGCGTACCGATAATGTCGATCGTTCTGCTAGTCGCACTCTTCCACCATGACTTTGGATGACCGTGATTGAAACATCACGTGCACCATATTTTCAGTCACGGAGAGTTCCTCCGATGCACTTATGAAGTTTGTTTCTTGCGACCACCACCAGGGTATTTCTTCCGTCTTCTGGTTGGCCATATTCGAATTTCTGAAAAC
This sequence comes from Ixodes scapularis, assembly GCF_016920785.2. Taxonomy (NCBI): domain Eukaryota; kingdom Metazoa; phylum Arthropoda; class Arachnida; order Ixodida; family Ixodidae; genus Ixodes; species Ixodes scapularis. The sequence continues at coordinate 136,385,517 of NW_024609868.1, forward strand.
GCCCTGGAACACGCCCAACTCGCTTTCGGCCAATGGCGCCTCGTCATTAGTCTCCTATACTTCACAACGAGTGGCCAGCTCTCTATATATACGGCTCTGGGAACACTCAATGACTGTAGCAGTAGCCTTATAAAGCTAATATAATGTTTAAACTCGTCGCTAAAGGGTGGCGCTCTTATCGTATTAAACTTAAAGTTCCTAAATAAGAGGTTCCTACAAGTAGCGACATTTTTAAAGCGCTGACTACTTGACGGTGCAAAATTTAGGAAGCGGATGGCGGCGCAAAGTAGAATAGAACTGAAAAACGTTTTTTCTTTTTTTCCTACCATATGTACTTTGCCATTTGTATCAGTTTTCGTTAGTTAAAAAAAAAATAAAAAAAAAACATTAGGGGACTTTAACTTAGCTTGGTCTCGCTTGACGCCAGCAGTAAAGTTTTAAGGGTGAATTTCTAAACCGAGTGTTTAGTAACCGTCTTCCCCGCTCATCAGGGTTCGCCACCGTGAATTCGGTGTCATAATCGTCGCATTGACCACTGCCGCAAAGCAGGGGTTCACCTGCATTTTCTGCCCGAATAGTGGAGCACGGGACAACGCATTTGCCGCCTAATTTTCGAACTTTATGCTCGTTTATTGAATAGTACACGCGTAACACGCAGCTTAAGAGCCCATTGAGCAAGACGTCCGGCAGGTATTCTAAGCCCATTTAGCCACGAAAGAGCCATGTATTCAGTTTGAATGCGAAACGAAGAGCCGTCAAGGTGCATGGCAAACGTTTTAATTCTCAAAATATTTGCCAGATATCTTTTCCCGGTCGTTAAATAGTTCCGCTCTTTTCCGGTCAACGTGTGACTAGAAAAAACAACGGTACGAAGAACGCTGTTATGCTGCTGCAAAAGAACCGCTTCCAGTCCGGAATCCATTGCGTCGTTCTGGAATGTGAACGTACGATTCAAATCGGATAGATGTAGACACGCGTTTTCTGTCAGAGCCTAACATCGTCAAACGAATCCGGCTTGTTGCTGTTGTACGCGATACAACTTGACGGTTTTGCAAAGCGATTAATTCAGAGGCTCAGTGTCTCGGCGCATTGGGGAATCAAATCTATGTAGAAAGCAATCATACCGAGATATCTATGCAGTTTTTTGACGCTGTAGGCAGCCGGCAACTCTATGATTGCGCGCAACGTTTCCGCGCTCGGGAGCAGTGTGCTGTTATTAACATGAAAGTTATAAGGATCGAGTATAGGCGAGACCAGCTGAACTTTACCTGGATGAATCAAAAGGCCTGCCTGAGGCCCTTGTTCGAGTATGATGTGATGGTGCACGAGATTCTCCTTGATTGTTCATGAAAATTTAGTTAGGTCATCTATGTACGCCATCTCAAACTCGCACTCTCGTCACCGAGGAAAACAGCCATTAGGCGTTGAAAGCTGGCGGGAGAGTTAGGTAAAGCAAAGGAAAGGAGAGTGAATTCAAATAACACCCAGTAGCTAATGAATGCATAATTCTGCACATTCGCTGGATGAACTTCAGTTTGAAGAAATCCACGGCTGCAGTCAAGCTTTCCGAAAACATTGGCGTTTCCAAGGTCGCACATCACCATGCAAATACTGGGGAATGAGTAGCTGTCCCTGATTGACACAGCGACATTGATTTCCCTACATACCCCCTAAGGGGGGGGGGACTATACCCCCCCCCCCCTTCGTTTTTTGCAACACCCCTTAATTCACAACTTCTTCTCTATTCTCAATCCCCCCAACCCCCCCCCCCTCCCCCCCCCCCCCCGCCCCGCCCCTTCCCCCTAAAGATTTAGACACTTCCTAATTTCAAATCCTGGGAAAACCCTGCACTGCGTTTAAGCGCCTCTAATCGACATAAAGGCTGGCTATGCCATTTGGAGCAACGAGCACCGGTTCAGCACTGAGTCTCTTTTAATTAGATCCTACCCATGTGTAAGATCATATTCGTAAGCCCCGCATGCAGAAGGTGTCGCTTATTGGCACTTATGGGTCTCGTATTGCAACTCCGGAGGTTTGCGTCCTTGGTTTCGATTCAGTGCCGTGGGATGTTGGTTTTACCGGGATTTTCCGCGAACATCGGCGAGAGTATGGCTCCAACAGGGTATACAGCTTTTGCACTTTTCCACAGCCTTCTAGACACTGTCTGAAGAAAAAAGAAACCTGCGCGAAAGGTTCAACAGGATCGCGTCCCCGCGGTCCCCGCGAATTCAACCCTGTTCATTGGTAAATGTTGTGGGCCCAGTTTCCATTACCAAACTGTAAGCACTTAGAACAAAACCTATTGTAAGTTGTTCTGTAACGACGCGGTATCGACCATGGATTATGGGTACTGGGAGTTAGGCAGAAACACAAAGCGCTGTCTTCGCTTTGTGCTGTAGAAAAAATATTCGAAATCTCAAGGTCCAGCCAGCAGGTAGAGTAGATCCCGACGCTACTTGTGTGTTAACACGCGCCGCACGAAACTTTTTTTTTTCTTACAGAATTCAAATACCGCATTCCTAAAGCCCTATATGTTTGCGCACGTACCCAGAAGAGTGACTACTGGGCCCCTCGCAACGTTTATAGTCATGCGCGGTTCAATAGACCTGGGTCTAGGCTCAATCCTATGTACCGTTTGAATGACTAATGTTTTCTCCGTTTTGGGGAGCTGCGGCTCCTGACGACTGGCCGTTCCTTATCTAAGTTTCCCGGAGTTTAACGTCAAAGCGGTCAGCCCAGGTATCTCATGGCCGAGAGTGATTTGATAAAACCCGGCGTCGTTTAACACAGTAGCGGTCCAAACCGATAGTTCTCGTTAGGGACAGGTGGGGACTCAACGCCGAAGCGGCCCTCCCGGGTGTCTCTTGACCGGGATTGATTTGATCAGGTCCACCGTTGTTCAACTCCGAAGCGGTACAACAGCCTATCTCTCAATCGGTCCTGCTGGGGCTCAACACCGAAGCAGCTATTCCGCGTATCTGATGAACAAGAGTGATTCAAACCATTTCATTGGGGTTCAGCGCAGAAGCAGATGAACCAACCGTCTTGTGACCAAGAGTTATTTGCTGAGGCCCGCCACGGTTTATTGCCGAGAGTATCAAAACAGCCAACTAATGCCCGATATCGCCCTGACCCGTTCCGTTTGGGTTCAACGTCGAAGCGGTGCAACCATCTGTCCCATCACCAATATTTATTTGCTGAGAAAGGCCTCGGTTCAACGCCAGAACGGTCAGACCGGTCATGTCTTGACCGGTATTGCATTGACCCGTTGAACCGGGATTCAGTGTCGAAGGGGTGCGACCGGGTGTCTCCTGACCAATATTAATCTGCTCCGGCCCACGGTCGTTTGACATCGAAACTGTTCCACTCCCTTGATGGCGTCCGGATGGAACTATTGGAGTAATCTTTTCTCTTGTGGCCCGATTTTGCCAACTCCGTTTTGGCCGACCCTGCCCACTTCTTGGTTCGCCCGGCGGCATGCGGAATTATTATACCACCGTCGGCCTCCCTCTTTTCATTGTGGCCAGTGTGGCGGTTGCTGGGTGCATTCCCGACGGAAATGGCCCGATTGGCTGAATCGATAGCATTTGGCCTTGATTGCTGTGTTCAAATAGGCCACCCGGCTCTAGCGTGAGGAAGGGTTAAGGGGTATGATACTGGCGGCGTTGTCCGTGAACGGTTCACCGCACTGTGAAAAAAGCTACACTTTCTTTCCGTTTTTTTGTTTTTTTGTTTGAAGGCTACTGCAAGCCGTTGCCAGCCTTGGTACGTCAGAGAAGAGACAGTTATGTGACTGGCTCATTCTCTGTTCAAATGCTCGTTGCGCTTCACTGGTAGTCGGGTCTGTCGCCCCGCCACGACGACCGACTCCACGCTAATCTTGCCGAACGAAACCTTGACCCCCTCTACACCCCACTCGTGAACACGATCGGTACCATCCGGTGGTTTAATCATGAAACACGTTAAGGGGTGTCCAAACAGAACACTACAAAACACACGACTCCGATAAATCGTGAAAATCGAAGCGGACACTTCTATTTTTACGATTTGTCGGAGTCGTAAAGGTTTTTGCAGGAGTCTTGAAAATTTCCACGATCACGACTTCTCTCCTCGCCTCCTCCACTTTTCTCTGACGTCATACGACACCTGCGTCTGGCTCACCTTGCCAGCGCCCTCGCGTACCGCCGTCGCCTCGGCTCGAAGGCCAAGGGGGGCCGGCTTCGGGTGGATTTGGGACATTCCTGCGTCGAAGGGTGCGTTTCGCCCGCCTCGGATCTGCTTTCTTTGTCGAGATTCACTTTCGTCGTTATGGCGTCCGACGCGGTTCCGTATTGTGAGCGGAGGCCTTGAGCTATTGACCGGCAGCCAACAGAGCGTGTAAGTGGCTCTCCGGACCAACGTGATAAGCAGAGCAAGGCCGCCGTGGAGGAAGCGAGGGGGAGACTTGACGGGGGGAAGTTTCCCCCCGGGAGCTTTGACGGAGGGAAATTTCTCTCCGACGGCCGGAAGTGGAGCGCGGCACAATTTGCCGGAGTCGTGAGTTTTGTACTATCCTGTTTGGACAGGCCTTCACTCGGCGGGACCACGTAGCTTGCCGAGATGTGTTGTCGCGACGAGAGAAGTCTCCCCGGATTTGCGATGAACTTGGGCTCGCCACGGCCATGGCACCAGTTTGCATGCGCATTTACACTTAGTGTTCTTTTCACTTGTGTCTCAGCTTTGCACATTCTGCTGACCGCAGTAAAGTCTGTCTTATGTATAAAGCCTGAAGAATGTATATGACGCATCCGGCTGTGCATAGAGTGCCCGAGGGGCGGCCCATTCTGGAACATCATAAAACTCACCACTCTGTCTTTTGGGCCCGAACTGACCATTCGTAATCCGGTTCCAAAGATACACAGTGTGACGGAAGTGGTCGGTGCCGAAGTTCGGCCAATATGTCCGCTTGAATGGCCAGTACGGCCGGTGCCATCTAGTCCAAGTTCTTGAAGCTCCGGCCGCTGAGATGAAAGTGGAAGCGCTGGTGGCTTTCGCGGGACGCCCGCGCCACCTTCTCTGGGTTTGTGCCTGTGGCGTCTGCAACGTTGTATGACACTTGACAGGCTCTTACGAACTTTATGAGCGACTCGTAAGGATGTTGAATACGTGCACACCGATGGCCTATTATAAAGACTGCGTAATCCGGTGGCATGAATTCGGATCTCAAATTAGTGAGGACGTCAGCCACACTCGTGGGGTATAGTTGCCGGCGCCTCCGCATTGCTGCTCTTTCCGTTCAATCGTCAACCACAATCCGATTGAGGGTCACTTCACCGCTGACGCCGGATGCCGCTTGGTTGCCCTTGATCTCTGCAATGAATGTGGCTACAGGTTTGCAGCCCTTGTAACTTGCATATTTGAGAACATCTAATGGAATTTTCAGCTGATACCTAGCAGGCTTGGTGACGGTGGTGGCAGAGGGTATGGAACGCTCTATATGCTCGCGCTGTATCTAGAGTAACAAGGTCATGGCGGCTCTTAAATCTGTTAGGCCGTCTTGCGACGCTACGGCTGCTGGGGGCGGACGTGCAGAGCACGCCGCCTGTGCGTCGCGTTTGTTGCGCTCCTCTTTCAACTTCTTGGCAAGCTGGGCGAAGCCTATGTCCTCGTCGCTCGAAGTCGCCCTGGGGTTACCCAACAATGGCTGCCGTGGAGATGTCTGCTGCGTCGTTCACTTTATCCTCGCTGTTTCGAATGTGCGCGTCCTCGTCCTTGAGGTTTTGTTTGAGGTAGGGATGGTTCGTCATAAACGCACCAATGGAGGCAAGTTCGCACTGCCCGTAATATAAAGAGGAAAAACAAATTCCGCTCTGTTCTATTAGACTAGTGACCTAAGTATTTTGCGCTATAGGGGGATCAGTCAAAGAACCGCCAAGGCAACCGAAACGCGGAAAATAAGCGGTGGCCAAAGGAAGGGTTGCATAACCTGCGTGCCTGCCTAGTGGACATGGTTGTTCCGGCAATTAAGCGAGACACGAGCGCTGTGCCCGAGGGGCGCGCGATGTCGTTTATTCATTCGCTGTCATGGCTTAAAACGCACGTAAGGCTGACATATACAAAAAAAACGAGCGCCTGTAGCGGCTGGCAGAATATATTATTGCGGCGAAACAAGTCTCGCGTCGCAAATAAACCCACTGGCGCACACAAAAAGCAGCTACAACTTCACTCACTTCCCAGAGCCGTAAACACTGACGAGTCGCACGCAGCTAATGAACTGCATAACTCCCCGGCGAGCTGCATAACATGTTTTACCGATTGTGTAGGATTACCCTAGCTGTAACAGGACTAATATGGCACAACACACTCGTACAACAACACGTAGTCCTTTATTGACTTCACGCCTCGCGCATACTTTACAGCTGGCCTTTTATCAGCGGCGGAGCGCAGTTCCCGTGATCGATTATGCTTCATCAGCTCGTGGTAGATATTGCGAGAGTTGATTTAACGTAGCGGAAAATCTCGTCGAAATTTGAGGATTACCAGGTTGTCCACGGTTTTAACAAAGTTGTTATTCTGTAGACCTTTTCAGCAGGTGCGCCGCCATCTTGAATTGACGTCACTTCCGGTATGGGCGAGAACATTGTTTTGCCTTTGCCACGCCAATAGAAGTCATTTAGAATATAAGCGTAACCGTCATACTTTCTCGTTTTTCCTCCCCTTTATTTTTTTTACCATTTGCAGGTTGCAACGTCGGATTATTTATTCGTCGCCCATACCGGATACGCCTATTAGGTGGCTGAGGACGAGAGTACACAGAAGAGGTCTATTGTATGGAATTTCCTGGTTTCAATTTAAACGCTTATGATAGAGTCTGTCTAACGACGCATTGAATGACCACCACATTAGACGACTAGTTTTTCTATGATTATGTGAATCTTTTAGACACCCTTCGTCTTTGACCTCTTTCAGGTAGACATTTTTGCGGTATGGTATCTCTGTAGCGTGCTTAACGCAATGCCTCTCTATTGCTTCTTAGTATAATTTCATATCATGCTCCCACAGGACAAAATTTACTTACCAGTTTTTTTTTACCCTTGTGAGGTCCAATCTAGCTAGTCCTTTAATGACATGCATGCAGGTTACTCCAGGAGCACCATTTTTCAGGCAAAATAATTTTTTCTCTATGTTGTTATGCTTTTCGCAATGCCCGAGAAAGTCAAGATAGATCTTAACTTTATCTTCTTTGACCAGGGTCTGCGTATTTTGACCCTAGTTCGTCAGACGAGTGCCAAAGTTGGGCTTCACTGCCGATATATTGCTAGCATCTGGCATTTTTCTAGCTAAATTGCCAAATAAGTGCCACAGTTTCGTGTAACTGCGGGCTCTTTGGCTAATTTTTAGCTGAAGTCTGGCACTTTGGCAATTATATGGCGAGCCAGAGAAAAGCCTTAGAAACACAAAAAAAGTACTTTGTCACTAACTAACGCCGTGAAGGAAATCCCTATTACGCCCATGTTTACATTTCTGATTGCCCAGCTGGTACCAAGTTACGCGTTGCTCCGGCTTGCTACTTGGGAATGTACGGCACTCTCAATAACTTTGACGTAGACATTTGCACTTGATTTTCAAAATTTAAGAAAAGTTCACTACTCATCTTTCCTCGCTAGTTTTCTTTTTTCTTTTTTTCTCATTCACGTGTACCCCTCCTAAGGCCTGCAATTTGTTTGAAAACACAATAAAACACGATTGGCTGATGATTTGAGAGATCAGGTGAAGTTTAAAATATGACTGCAAGACTTGTCTTCTCACTTGAAGAATTTCCGATTTCGTGTTTGAAGTTAGGTACTTGTTGGAATATTCCTCTAATTGAATTAGCAGTCATATTTTGGAGATGTCCCCGAAAGCTCCTTAATTCTTAAACATAATAGCTTACGAACTCACCTTTGATGCAAATCACGTCGTTTGTTACTGAGACTTGGAAAACACCTTAAGAGATTTTGATTCGGCAGCCTGACTCAGATTTTGTAGAAAATATTTGTGTACACCGCTGTCAAAACTAAATGGACTTGGAGTTCATTTAAGTAGTCGCGCAAAAATGCCCCTTTTCATTGCCATGTGCACGCGAAATCGAATCGCCCACCAAGATAAGCTAGGAACCACTGGATGCACGAGCAGATAACAACTTTACAAACACTTGTTCTTTTTTTAATTTCAAATTGGTATTGAAACGCTGCCCATAAACGAAACAGCGTGTGTCGTGTCTTGTGCACGCTACTTTATTTCTTTGTGTGAGAGCACTGATATTTTGATCATGCCTATACACAGTGACACAATTCCCGGTAAAGCTGGTTGAGGTATTACCGCAGTATCTCACTTAGTTTACTGATCTGGCCACCTCTGACGTAATTTTTAGGGCTGGCCTCGCTATAAAAATATATTAAAATATTATAAGGCCAAAATGTTTAAACGCTGATTATGCCTATCGCATCTCTGCTTTTTGTATTTAATATTTATTTCCATTATATATCATTTGTATTATTCTTGACGGCAAAACGTCCCCGGATATTGAATGTTGAAATACAAACATTTTGAAACCCAAGAAATTACAAAAGATACAAAAAAAACACATTTTTGCTTTCTACTAATGTATATATATATATATATGTCCAACCAACTTGGATAAAAGAAATCATAGATTTTGAATGATAATGGGGCCCCCTCGTCTATGAGCGGTGTGCCCTGATACGAGGGGTTGGGGATTTGTTTGGTTGTAAGGTCGGGCGAATGAATATGGCGCTGCAAGATGTATCGATCCCGGATTTCTCATTGAACTCTTCCAGGGAAATCAGAATCGCCATTCGGTGATGTTCTTTACCTCTCGGATGAGTCCAGGCTTCTAGTGCCGTCGGCTGGTATCTGGCGGGTAATTGGTCCCAGGGCGTCCGCGGGTTTTTTGGAAGCTTCTTTAAGCCCATAGCAAGTGAATGAATTATCCGAAGGAACCTTGCTAAATGTGTTTTAGGGCGCAGCTCTTAGGCTCCCGTTTCCGGGTTGAGAGGCGTCGGCGTAACCGCGCGCATTGCATTACGGGACGTCACAGTTGCCCCCACTAAATTTGGCGGGGAAATTATTGCGCTCAATTCAGAGAATTAGGTATTCGGCTAAAGTTAGCGAGAAAATTTTCCCGCTAAATAAAGCAAAGAAAACTTTTCCGCGAAATTGAGCGGGACAATTTCCCTGCTAAATCTTGCGGGGAATTATTTCCGCTAAATCAGCGGGACATTTTCCCGCCATAGTTAGAGGAAACGTTTTCCTCGAAGTATAGCGGGCATATTTTCCCGCTATATTTAGTGGTGATGTTGACGTCGCGTGAACTCAGGACCAAGTTTCCCTGCTAAATTTAGAGGCAAAATGACGTCACGACGTCATGTCACTTCACCCATGAACAAACTCAGAGGGAGGAGGAGAGGACGAGGAAGGGGGGAGGAGAGGGTACGGAGGAGGGGCGTCACCTTCTCTCCGTACCCTCCTCTCCTCCTCCTCAAGAGCAGCGCTCTAGTTTCGCATCCAAAATGTCTAATTGAACGTTCAGTGATTTATACAGCGTAAGGTCGGTCTGCCAGGATGGGGCGACACTGGTTTACACTGTAGATGAGCAATTTTGCCAGTGCACTACGACTGCCAACCTAGGGTCTCTAACGTGCTCACACAGTAGTGATACACAACCGCACGCCGGTACGATGCTCATCTAGATCGAAAAGGGCAGGGATGGGGCTCGAACCCAGGATCCCCGGATTCAGCAGAGCGAGCCTTCGCTCCAAGTGGGTCGAGTGGGTGTGCGCTTAAACCTACTCGGCCACCGATCCCCCCTTTCGTATTACAGAGATTTTGTAAGCGCCGTTAATGTCTCATATTGTAAGTGGGGCCCAAAATATAACTGATTCTACCTTCACTCCACTGTAAAACACATGTTAAGAAATTCCCCCTCTACGGAAGAAACCGTTGAAATTCGTAACGGTCATATTGGTTCCCGTTCAACTCTACCGGTAGCTGGATTAACCCAATTGCTTATTCGTATAATAAAACTTCTCACCGGCCTTATCAAACCGCTTTCCTATTTAGCGCAACGGTATACTGACATGTTCACACCGAACAAAAGGTTGGGAGAACCGTCTTGAAACTGCTCACCGATATGGCCAAAACGCTCGCCTGTTTGGGGTTATCGGTAAACCAGGTCTGGGCGTGTCGTTATACCAAGAAGATACAGACGTCCATGAGGCTCAGCCTGGATGCGTCTATTCCGCAGAGACTCATAAAGAAAAATTGCCCGTTTATGATGCTTGCGTCTCAAAGCGTCTCGTGGTATCGAGAGGTCGGGAAATTTCTCTGCATACAGCTTGCGCGTCTTGATTTAAAGGATTCGTTCTTGAATCAGACCTCAGAGGCGCTCCAGAAGTTCCCCACTCGGTAGGATTCTCAGTCGATATGGAAGGCCGGTTTTATTCTGCACATAATAATAAATTATTTCCCGCGGTTCGAGAGTGCACAAAGGTAACAACGAGATCACAATGAGTAACTCCCGTGGGATTTGCGTGGGATCATTTATTGAACTGCTCACAAGCTACCTAGATTCCACCCTGGTGTTGTTCGAAGGCGAACTGTATCTACAAAAGCACGTTATCTGCATTGGGTCACGAGTCGTCTTTGTATTTGCGACATTTTGTTGGCGGGATTTGGCCGAGTTGAGCTCTACGATTTAGAAACAAGTACGGGATGTTAAGACACTGCGGTATGTGGGTGTTTTCACAGTGCTAGTACCGCAGCCCACAGTGTTGGTTGACAAAGTTATGTAAAGAGTGCTAATAATTTTCTTACCGCATTCGCACCACCTTGTTTTTATTCACAAAACAATCACGTCAGGGAAACTGAAATTTCTGCATTGAAGATTTGATTTCCAAGAAAAGCACGTTCGCTCGGTGTATAGAGCTCGCTCAAAGAAAGATGTGTTGCCCTTCAATTCGACCCACTCTAACTTGGTAAGACAAATCCTCCCTAATGAATGCGTCCCTTGCGAAATCGTGCAAAACAGCATGAAGAATAGCTTTTTCAACCAGGTGGACGTCTGAGATCATCGGTTACCCTGATGGTTTTCTTCAGGATGTGGGCAAAAAAGTTGTTTCTAATATTAATAGGCAAAACAATGCTAAGCAAGCACGAAGCTTCAGGGAAAGGGTGAAACCCGTCGTCATACCTTACATACAGAATATTTCAGACAACCTAAAATGGGTGGCGTCGAATTTCGATGTGCCGGTAGTGTTTTCGGCCCCAGAAAAGCTGTTTGATTTCTGCCACAAACTGGAAAACAAAAAACAGAAAATTAGGGTGACATGTGCAAAAAAGAAATACTTGAAGCAGTTTGTAGATTGTGCCTCCTCGGCCGTCTATAACATTTACATGAGTTACGGTAAAGCGTTTGTAGGTCAAACCGGCAGGTGCGTTAATGTCATAACACGACAGCACGCGCTGTCAATAAGGAATTCCCCTCGGGCAATTTGGCGATTAATTGTAATTGATGTCCCTACGTTGCTGAACTGGAAAAACAATTATGGGGAATTGAAGAAACAAGATCTTGAGAAGATTGTACGAGTCATTCAGCACCGGAATGGAAGGGTGTGACAGATGCATCTGTTCATTTCCCATATGGACAATTTGAATTTCTGCTTGAGAAGACCGATTGGTTGTTTAAATAGTATGTGTTGTTTTAATAAACATTAACTTGAAAGTAGCTTTTTTGCTGTGCCTCTTACTTTATGTCCTTGTCTTTTGGCGCTTTTGCCAAAAGGAACGCTGTACCGACTCGACCATTTCTCACTAGTGATGCAATTTATTTCTAGTACATCAGGCTCTTCCTTAACCCTGAACAACAACAAACCGGCCACGGGGACTTTACACGTCAACATTCAGAAACTCTCGACTGCAGGGCTAGGCAGTATGCGCACGTCATACGTGCAGGACGATACAAACCGGAGCTAACGGGGCTCTTTGAGTACGTTCCAACCTCAGCGGGACACGCAAAAAGGATGTGCCGGATCATGCGTTCGGAGACGTGGAAACAAGTGGGTTGGCATCGAGACTGTGTGTGCATGTGGTGTCATTTGTCAAGTCCTAACAGAAGGTCTGCTGTAAGGGCCTTCATGGAACACCTTCGGCTGCCATCGCAAGTCACAGGGTTCCTGGGGAAGAGCCTCAGGGTTACGCTGCCCAAGAAAAGGGTATGCGCTCCAGCGCCCTGCCTGGTTTTCGTTCTGGGGAATGCGTCGGCCCTGAAGAATGTGAAAGAGGTGCTCGAAGGAGGACCCAAAAACAGTCTCCAACCGAACCCTAACCCGATAGAGAAGTTGTGCATGGCAAGAGGTCTGGACAAGAGGGCTGAAACAGAAGAAAGGGAGAGGTGTAGCGCGGAGGCTGTTGACATTCTGATACACAAATTGGGCATCGGAAAGAAGTCACTAAAGACGAGACTAGTTGTTTTCTTACTTCCAGGGGAAAAAACTCACGCTTCTGACTTCGGATGAGGAGGGAGGTTTTGTGGCGATTTTTGAGGGCCTTTTTGGGGACAATTCAAGGACGGCCATCCTCAACGACTTCAGGCTAGTTAAGAAGGTACCCTTAACAGGATAAATACAGCGGCTATGAAGCTTTGTGAAAGACTTAGCATGAACAGACTAGCACAGAAGTTCCAGGCGTCCAAGAAGCTCAGCTTGGAAGCGTTTTTTTTTTTATTTTATTTTAAGACTCATTAAGAAAATTGCACGTTTAGTGTGATTGCGTCTGAAAGAGACTCGTGGCAGCGAAAAGACAGGCGATTCCTGTGCACACAGCTTCCGGGGTTTAATTTAAAAGGTCCGTTCTTGATTCGGAACTCAGAGGCGTTCATTGAGCCCTTTTCAGCAGAAGTTTTTTATTCGCAAGGGTTCTCAATTGACATAGAATACCTGTTTTCTTCTATACGGTATCATAAATTAATCCCGCGGTTAAAAAGCGCAGAAAAGGTAACAACGTGATCGTGTGGAGGAAACTCCAGTGGGCGTAGTGTGGAAATATTTATTGAGGTGGTCACATGCTGCCTAGATTACACCCTGGTGTCCTTTCAAGGCGAACTGTTCGTACAAATGAACCGGATCTGTATCGGGTCGGGTGTCGCGCCTGTTCTTTGCGATAACTGTTTGGCCGCATTTGGCCGGAGCGTGCTTGACGGTTTAGAAACTAAAGTATATTAAGAAATCAAGGTCTGAGGATGATTCCCTAGTGCTTGTACCGTAGCCCACAATGTTGGATGACAAAGTTATAAAATACTGCTCGAAATATTTTTAACGTTTTCGGATCACCTTCCTTTCATTCACGGAACAATGAAGTAAGGGAAACTGCAACTTTTAGCGTCCAGATTAAATTTTCCAGAAAAGTACGTGTGCTGGGAGTATAGATTACGTTAAAAAAAGTGGGTTGCCCTTTAATTTACCGCACTTTAGTGGGCTTTTTTTAAGAAGAGGGATCGCTTACTCTTTAATTAGTGCATCCCGTGCAAAATCATGCCAACAAACTACGAACAAAGGCTCTGTCACCCGATTGGAACGCCTCAAATCTTCGGGCTGGCTGATCGTATTCTTCAGCAGGTGGTCGAAACAGTTGGTTTTAAGGTTAAGAGAAAAAAACTTATGAGGAAGCGCCCAGGTCTATAAAGAAGTGACACCTGTCGTTATACCTTAGATACACATGGTTTCACACAACTTAACAGAGGTGGCGTCGCATTTTGATGTGCCGGTAGTACTTTTGGCCCCAAGAAGGCTGTCTTGTCTCTGCGTCAAAATCAGTGATAAAAAATTAAGCTGACATGTGCGAAAAATAAAACAAAACAAAAAAAAACTCGAATCGGTCTGTAGATTGTGCCTGCTCTGCCTTGTATGAAATTCCAACGACTTGCGGTAAGGCGTACGTAGGTACAACGGGCAGGTTCGTCAATGAGAGGGCAGTAGAGCACGCGGTGTCAGTAAAGAATTCTCCCTCGGGCAATTTGGCTATTCATTGTGATTGATGTTCTAGTGCTCCTAAACTGGAAAATAAAATAAATATTCTTGGAAGTTAAGAATTAAGGCCTCGAGACAATTGTGTAAGCCTTCCAACATCAGAAAATAAGGGATTGAGAGATGCATACGTGCCCCGATTGTTAACTGAAAAAATCAAGCGTTTGAATTCCTGCTTCAGAAGCCCAATTGGCAGCATAGACAATTTCTGTTGTTTCATTGATCAATCTGTTGAAATAGCGCGTGAGCTCTGTCTCAATATTTATCTCCTTGTCTTGTGGCGTTTTTTTTTTAAAGCGAGCCGTAATCCTACCTGTTCACACTGCTCAGTGGTTTGTAGAACCTATTCGAGACTGCTCACCGGTTTGATTAAGTCATTACCCTGTTTGATCACAGTGATACCCAACTGTTCATGCTGTGTCACACACTTCTGCCGCCACATAAAGTGCGCCTAGAAATATGGCGCCGCGGAACAGTAAAATTCGTAAACGAAAAAAAAAAAAAACTGGAGAAATTGCATTAAAACGCACAGCCTCTCGCCATAGTATTCATTAAACATGGTCATCATTAGCATTACCAAATTTTATTTCTGGCTTTACGCCCGTTCAAATGTGCTAAAGTTCTTGGCATTGCCAAGTACGGTGTGCTTAATGTACTCTGTCATATCTATTCCATATTGTCCAGCATTAGTTTTATCATTCTCCTTGATATTTTATACGGCGCGAATGTGCTAAATTTTCGTGCGCTTTGATTTATTCCTGGGGAGTTTTTTTGCCCAGAACTGTCGTGCAGTGTCATAATTCGCTGAATATTATGTGTCATGATAAATTAAATACCTAAATGCATCCACCATAGTTGTTTTTATTACTTACTCTAACAATCAATTTTCGGTTTAAATACCTATTTATGTTTACTCATTTTTTTGTCGTTTATTATTACAATTTTCTCGGCCCCCTAGAGTGCAAAAAATAAATAATCCGACCCCTTAGCCAAAACATTAGGAGACCCCTGCTCTAAAGGGACAATGCGCTCTCAATGTGAGACTGGGCCGGCATACGTCAATGTTGGAAACAGTGGTTACGGAGAAGAGACACACCAACGCATTTGGAAGAACGTGATTTAAGACACCCAAGGTCGACCTGAACAGATTATTTGTTATATCGGTGGAACTGTCCATGGCGCGCAACGATATAATCGATGATAATCCGATTACAGTGGTGGTTGTTGCAATAAAGCTTCTAACGGTAAAATTCGATGACATCGATAATCGCTCTCGCAACAAAAACCTCATAATTAGGAGCATAAAAGAAGATGAGCATGAAACAGAACAGATTATTCTAGATAAGATAAAGGTAGGAATCTTTGAGGCGATATTGGGCGTAAGGGCTACTCAAATCGAAAAAAAAAAAACATACAGACTGGGAAGGCAACAGCCTAACAAGGATCGTCCGGTTATATTAAAATTCACAGACCACAAGGAAAAAGTAGCGGTGATGGAAAACTGCCATAAACTAAACGGGAACAGGGTAAGTGTGTCCGACGACTTCTCCAAACGACGACTTGATATTCGTAGGAGTCTCTGGATTAGTGCAGAGGATGAAAAAAGGCAAGGAGCGGAAGTTGAACTAATATACGACAAAATTAAGGTGAACTCAACAATTTATGGTTGGGATGCCAACACTGAGAGTAGATACATATGCAGCAGCCTATCCTCCCCAACAGGTACTGGAGCGGAAGGCAGCAATTGACATCGAGGCACACAAGGAAAAAGGGCGGACCTGCCACTAGCCGACTCTTACAGAGAATTTACTTTAATAAATATTAACGCAAGAAGTGTGGTGAACAAGGTGGTCGATATCGAAAGCTTAATTTTGGTCTATTCACCGGACGTGATTGTGGTAACAGAAACCTGGTTGAATCACGATATTGCTGATCATGAGGTACTCCCTGCCGGATACTGCATGATACGTAAAGAACGCGATAGGCGTGGGGGAGGTGTAGCGGCCATCTTTAGAGAAGATTTACCGGTAATCAGATTGGATGACATCCCGGAACTGGAGTGCGTTTGGGTCAAGGCGTCTCTCGCGAATGTGAACAATAGCGAGTTTTAGTAGACCGTGTTTACTCCTCCGCTAAGGCCCTCCGCTACCCGGAACTCTACAGCCAAGGCCATCGACGCGCAGGCGCAGTAGTGGTTTCTTCGTAGCGGAGGGCTAGCGGAGGGGGAAACACAGTGTACTAAAACTCTCTATTGTTATAGGAGCATGTTATCGGCCTCCAAATTCAAAAGTATTATTTTTCGAAAAGCTGAACCAGTACATCACGAACAACAACTTGGGGGAACGTAACTTTATTTTCGCTGAGGATATTAACACGCCCGAGGTTGATTGGTCCTCTACATTTCCGGTTCGCCTTTCAACGCATGCCGAGTCCCTGGTCGACATTGCTTTGTTTCACAACTTGACACACTTGGTAAAGTGTGATACTCGTGTGTGTGGCCCAGCCCGATCAATACTAGTCTTGATTTTCGTAAGCAGCGGCCTCGCTCAAAAAGACTACACGCTCTTTGTTTTGGATGCCATCTCCGACAACAAAACAATCCTACTGTCAATTGCGGTCGGTGTTGATACTCCAACTCATGGTATAAAAACTGGCGTACTTCACTTCGCAAGAGCCAACCATATTTGTATACTAGACGAGTTGGATATTGCCTTTGGGGATTACTTGACCCTTGTGGATTCTGCACAACACAACGTCGATGAACTATGGTTATTTTTCGAGTCTCTTGTACATCCTTGCATCAACAAATACGTACCTAAATTCAAGAAAACGGCGCATAGGAAGAATCCTTGGACGACCCGGGATATTATTCACCTAGTACGAAAAACTAACAGAACAAGGAAAAGTTGTAAGAGATACCCAAGCGACGGCAAAACGGGCGTTCTTGTTGATCTCAGAACTCGGTTGAACGAAAAAATAAACACGGCCAAACTACACTTTCATTCTGAAACCCTCCCAAACTTTATGCTCTCCTCTCCTGACAAGTTTTGGAGATATCTTTCACCACGTAAGCAGGCAATCACAAGCCTTAAAGTAAACGGGGAACACATAAGCGACAACGCAACTATGGCAAGCTGTTTCAACGACTTTTTCAAATCAACTTTCATAATAGATAACAACACACGCCCAAACTATGACTTACCGGTAAACACCCCGCTATTAGATGACTTGTCAATCTCTGAAGAAGGAATTTTTTCCTTGCTGCTTAATCTTGATGATAAAAAATCTACCGGTATAGATAACATTCCAAACGCTTTTCTGCGCCGTTACGCGGAGTGGTGTGCTAAGTATCTTGCAATATTATTTCGGAATTCTCTTGTAGAAGCCAGAGTACCGACTGAGTGGAAATACGCCAAAGTTATTCCCATTTTTAAGGCCATAGACAGACAGCTGGTGACGAATTACCGCTCTATTTCATTGCTATGCACCACAGGAAAAGTACTGGAACACATAATATCAGCTCACAATTTTTCTTTTTCAGAATCAAATAACTTGCTTCATCCCAGGCAACATGGCTTCCGCAGAGCCCTCTCTACTTCTACATAGTTGGTGGAAACTACACACTATTTTTCAGAAGTTTTAAACCGGCGTGGTGAAGTGGACGTAGTCCTCCAAGATTTTTCGAAAGCCTTCGATCAAGTTTCGCACCCTCGAAGCTATTAATAAAACTAAAATCAATTTTAAGAAACGACACGATAACGAACTAGATTACTGACTATCTATCGTCCCGTCGCCAAGCCGTTGTAATTGATGGTAAATTCTCCGATTCCGTTTCTGTTGACTCTGGGGTACCGCAGGGATCTGTTCTCCGGCCCCTAATGTTTATCGTATTTATTAGTGATTTCTTAAACGACATTTCAGTCCAGATTAATCTCTTTGCAGACGACTGCATCTTTATAAAAAAGTTAGTACTAGAGAAGATCATCTCCTTATTGAAAATTCCCTGGAAAAAAATAATCAGTGGTGCAAAACGTGGCAGATGACACTCAACTCAACAAAGTCCGTATGTATGACCATCACGCGAAAAAAGAAAAACATTTCACAATTCCCCTACAAGATAGATGGCGTACCTTTGCAAAAAGTGGAATCTTTTAAATACTTGGGAGCCATCATATCATCCGATCTGCGGTGGCACTGCTAACGCTGTTGATATTATGTAACCGAGCATTGTATATTTGACTTTATGTTGTACCACTCCTGCCAAAGCCTTGAAAACAGCGAGCAGTATGAATAGACAAATAAATGAAATGGAGGTCCAGCTAGAGTTCTAGCCTGACACAACTCCGCCATCTTTCAAGCCAAGACCCATTTTGGTCGCGACACTTGCGGCGCTGGAAAAATATCTAGTGTGTAAATAAAGAACAGAGTTATGGCACCAGTTTAATTACTCAAATGGGCGAACGCCATCGCGGTCGTACCCAAAATGGATGTGGTTGATTGCGTATGTAGACTTCAGCGTCCCCGTGAATCCGCAAGTGGTCATCGCTCAGTATCCGCTAGCGCGACCCAAGAAACGGTTCGTCAAGCTGAATGACGAATGTCGGTTCGAGAAGTTGGAACTACCAGAAGCTTACCTCCAGATGAAACTATATAAGGAAGCAAAGCAAGCTCGGGTGATCAACACCCATATGTGATTATTTAAATACCACCGAATGCTTTCTAAAGTTGCATCAGCGCCCGCCATATTACAAAGAACCATGAACCAGGACACATCAGGTCCGAATGGCGTCATTTCCTATCTGCTCGACATCCCCATAAATGCAAAGGAAACTTCTGTCTCGCTTCAGATTTTTCAACGGATCCTCGGGCGACTCCATGAGCCTGGTTTCACTCTAAAGAAGTTATCCTCCAGTCTTCTTCGAGAACAGGGGCAATACCTTCACCAAGTGGTTCATTTTGACGGTTTCAAACCGTCCCCGAAGACAAACTTAGTCTTCCTCACATGCCTAAGCTCAAAAACGTCATTAACTGAGGTCTTCTTTGGCAATGGTTCAACCCTGCAGAAGTTTCTACCAAGTTTATCCGAGATAACCGCACCACTACGCATCCTCCTACGAAAAGACGCTGCCTGGAACTGGACTTCAAAATCTGTGGATGCTTTTGAGAAAACCAAGTAGCAGATGACGGCAACCGGAGCTGTCGTTCATTTTGACCCTGACAAGAAAACCTACCTTGAGGCAGATGCTCCACCAAAAGTGAGTAGGGGCAGCGATCTATCATAAGATAAAGAGAAGAGAAAACCCAATCGCCCATGACTCGAAGACACTCACGAAGTCATGGTGAAAGTATATGCAAATTAATAAACAGACACTGGAAATCACCTTTGGGGTACAAACGTCACACCAGTAATTTTTGGCGACACAGGTTTGACCCCATATCATCCACCCTTGACCCAAATCTTTGTACAAAGCAGGGGCACTCCCTTCACTTCAGCCTAGACTTCAGCGTTGGGTGCTAATTTTGATGAAATACGCTTACACCATTGTGTATTTCCAAACGAGAAATATGGAAAAGCTCATTTTTTGAATGCTCTGAGGAAGCTTTTGAACAAAAATGGACGCATCTTCACGTGGTGAAGGATGTTGATTGGGACGAAGCTCTGGTGGTGCTAATGATATTGATTTTATTGTTCATAGGCAGTCCTGATGGTGCTGATTTCTTTTTTTATTTCTCATAGGTAGTGCTGAGTTCCGGGTTGCGTTTCGACTTCATTATTACTGCTTTATAGTCGGTGAAATACAGAGCCAGTGGTTCTTCTAGCGGATCACCTTAGATCCGCCCTCTAGAAGCCGTGGAAACGCATCTCCACCATTTAAGTCAACAGTCCATGTCAGAAAGAGAATGTGTGGTATGGATCGTGGTTGTATACGCAGTTGAGCATATGACCGCAGCGCCCTCTTGTCTATAAACGTTGAGCCAATACATGCAAAGTTTAACTCGATTATAAACGCATTTGACCGCAGCGCCCTCTCCTGTATAGACGTTGAGCGGCTACATGCAACGTTGGAGTGTAGCGTAGTGGTTCAGACTTCTGCCTCTTAAGGAACCGGCCCCGAGTTTTTTTTTTTTTTTTTTTTTTAAGTGGGGTGATTTTAAAGGCAGTGCAATCGATGTGAGCACGGACGCCGGACAAGGCTAGACCCAAAGGTGCTTCGCCCCTAAAAATGCATCAAGGCGTGTTTTCGATTGACCTGCTGTCTGGAAATGTGCTTGCCTTCAAAGTGTAAACCTGGCAAAAATACCTTCCAAGGCCGCTGACATCGCCAAAGAGACAACTAAATATGAGACGCTCTCCAGGGTGCGCCAACACATTATGAAAGCATAGCCAAAACAGGTTGTCGGATCAAATCTGCGGCCATTTCTTATGCAAATATTAGAACTTGCATCAGAATTCTAGCCTGCCCGTACAGTAATTCAAAGAAAGATCAAGGCATCAACCTTCGACTTGATTCATCCGGTCCACATAGGCCGAGTGAAGAGAAAGATGCTAGGGCGACATTATGTTTGGCAGCGAGGGGTTAACCAAGAAATTGAAAGACAAATTTAGCGGGCGGAACGCTGCGCATCCATTTTTTGGCAATCGACCGCAAGTCGCTCTGTAGCGCTGGGGAGATCCAAAAACGCCTTGGTATCACATTCACTCAGATTTTGCACAGCTAGATAAAAACCACTACCTCATCTTCATTGATGCCTAAAGCTAATTAACAGGGGTCATACCAATTACTTCTTGAAAATCAGCTGCCACCGTGGATGCCTTTGAAGTTATATTTCTGCGCCATGGTCTGCCAGAGCAACGCGTGACAGACAACGAAAGCGCGTTTATCAGTTAAAAATTTAAGTCGTTTCTGGCTTGCGAAGGCATTCCCCATCTTCTTAGGGTACCATATCACCCACAATCAAATGGTCAGGCCGAATACTTTGTCAAACGTTCAAGACTGCCCCTCGTCAAACCAACAAAAATGACAGATAAAAGAGCCTGCAAGTCTTCGTGATGCGTTAGGGTATAACTCCACACATCACCGCAAGGAAGCCTCCCTGTGAACTTTTAAAAGGGAAACATTACTGGCCGTTCCTTGATTTGGTAATGCCACCTGCTAAAATGCTCAGCCTCCTAAACTCCGCAAAAATAACTCACGCTCTATTGAAGTAAACAAAAATGTTTTAATCAAACATTAACTGAAAGAGTAGCGTAGCACCGGATCAAGGGCGTGTTTTGGAAAAGAACGTGAAGTGTCAGTAATGAGGCCCTGGAACCATATAGTAAATGTTGACCTGTGCATGCTGACCACCTGAATGATAGAGTCACATACAGGCGTTGGATGACATCCTGTTTCCGGTTAGCTTATGACAACCTGGTGAGTAGTATTTAAGTAGTATTTCAACCCGTCCACAAGTAAAAAGCCTTATTGTCCGATTTTCAACTGGTCCAAAGGCATCTTCCTACTGGACACGCTTGGCACCTCAGCCCTTCCAGTTTTTGTAACAAAGGAGATGAACCAGACAGCTGCGTTCATCATTATCATCTTGGGCATTATCGACAGGCGCCTAGAACTCGCTTGTGTAAAGGCTCGTGCGTAGGTGCAGCCAATGTTCTGACGGCCGGACATGGTTCAAAGGAGCTGTCGCTTAAATTGTTTGTCCTTCTGATGCGGTTACAAGAAAAATGAGCCCGAGATTGTCATCTGCTGTCCGTAAGCTGGGGGAATTAGCGCCAAGGGCTGGTGTTTCCTTGTGTCCCTAAGCTCCTGGAGATGAAACTTTCTCGCATCTGAAAAGAGTGCTTGTCCCCGTCCTCCTTCTATATGAAATCTTAGCGATTGCGAATATAATGCTCACGCAAAGGCAACAACTTGTTGTTGCCTTTGAAGCTGGTATACCTTCATTCGTTTCCACGCTGCGCGATAAACGTGATTCTTGTTTTGTGCTTAGTTGAATAATAGACAGAAAACAAATATGAAACGAAAATTATGAGCACCGAAATTAATTTTACAATAACTAGTAGCATGTATGTTTAATACTGAAGTTGTGCAATTTTCCCTGTGCTCATGGTAATTGTGACGCCGAGATTCATTAACTTTTTTTTAAATAGTTTTGAGTAATATTTTGCATGTATCCAGGGGGGTATTCATACAATGTAAGAAATCTAATATAAAAGCCCCTGGCGCGCGGGATTTTAGCAAGGCTGTCCAATCTAAAGCCGCCGAGGAGGAAGCTCCTTACAAGGGTGAAAGTGTTGACACGCAAATGCCGTCAAAAACAAGGCAGCTCGTCAGCGACGCGCTGGCAACTGAGGCGCCCCGCAGATGCTCAAATGTACAGCTCACAGATCCCCAATACATGGAGTACCTTAAGGACGCGCCTTTGGCATATGTCAAACAGACGAGAAATTATATTGCTAATGCTACAGTTGTTTATATTTACAACGCCAACGTGTGACATGTCTTGGTATTGCACGCTTGTAATCTAGAAGCACTCGATTGAGGTTTTTGGGAGCCATCCGTGCATTCATTCTGTGAATCTTACACCTCCATGTCATTTTCGCATTTACCATCTAATCTGTGGCACATAATTCGCACATCTCATTGGCGCATCTTCGTCGTGCTCAAAATGCGAAGTAAGCAGATTTAAGCGAAAGTTACAAACACGTTTCCACAGGAGCAATGCTTGAAGACCTTCAAATCAGTGGTCATATAATCACAATAACTGCAATGACAAAGTTGTTCTTGGGTGTGCCGTAACACAGCGATATATAACTAGATAAAGTAGTTAATGTTTCTAAATAAACCATTAGTTTCTGTAATCCGCTGAAGATTTCATGGTTACAGACACTCAGAGGCTACTAAAATGTTTTCAGAGTGAACACTTCTAAATAGTCGGCAAATCAGCTCATGATGTCCACTGTGCGTGCCCCCATCGGCTTGCTCAGATGCGTCAATACATTGATTCAGTTTGTTCAATATTTTTTTTCAATAGACATGGAAAAGAGGTACAATTAGAAAACTAGTTTGCACATTGTTCGTATAAGTCATTAGTTTAATATTTAGCCCAATTTCTATATCCTACCGCTTCCTAATATTTACAATTTACAAAACAAGCACCCAATTCTCATCAACTAGATTCTCATTGGAAGCAGAAACTCATGGAGTTTGGGACCAGATTATTCCATCAATATTTGTCATAACTATGACATTAAATTTTATCTTACAGCAGCCTTCAAGCTATAGTCTTAAGATTTTGAACAATCGACTACAATTGTGACCTCAGTGATATCAGAGAAGCCCTTGCTGAATGTACCAATGTTGTACTTTAATTTTTAGGCAAACTCTAGCACATATCCTGTTTGCATCGTCACTGTCTCTGGCATATTTCGTACATTTCATGTCGATTATGCTTAAAGAAAGTTACAGGTGGAGCGCAACAAGAGTCAGTGTGCGCTAATGCAGCTGTTCTGCACATGTCGTCAATTTAATTTGAGTTAAGAAAATATAACCGGTTGTTTTAGTGTAGTTATTACAGATTGCAAATGCTGTTCTTTTCTCCTTAGGGTTACACCTTAGGATTAGGGATGTCGCGAACCACCCTAGGTTCGATTTCGAAAGGTTTCGATATTTGCGAAGCGAACTGAGGTTCGATTTCGAAAAATTGCGATATTTTCGTACCGACCGAGGTTCGATTTCGAAAAATTCGCAACTTTTGACCACAGCGGAGTTTCGAATTCGAAAATTTCGAAGCTTTCACGGTTTCCAAAATTTCGAATTCGAATATTTCGAATATTTTTTTACTTCAGGTTCGATAAATTCGAAGATCTCGAAATTCTTTGTAAAAAAAATTCGAAAACTTCGAACGCTTCGAATTTTTATAGACATGAAGTTCGAACAATTCGAAGATTTCGAATTTCTTTTTGCATAAAGTTCGAAAAGTTCGAAGGTTTCGATTCTCTTTTACCGCTAAATTAAAAAAAAAAAAAAAAAAAACTTTGAAGATTTTCAATTTTTTTCTAATCCTAGTTTTCAAAGTTCGAAGTCCGATTTTCAAGTTTTTCCACAGTTTCAGTTTCAAATAACGTTTTCACGACTCACTTGTTTTCACAAAATCAAGTTTACAAAAGTTAGGGTGTGATATCTAGATTCTGCGAAGTTGGTCAGGCAATTAAATGAGACGACGAGTGTCCCGGACGTGCTAGAATATTTGCCAGTGCAGAATTGTGACCGCCAGCCCCGGGGGGGGGGGGGGGGGGGGTCTTTAACCTGCATCACGCAGTAGTGATTGCACGAACACACTGTTTTACGAGACTCATCCAGTTCGAAACGGCCAGGGGCGAGCAGGAGGTTGAGGCTCAGAAAAACCTTGAAGCGACCTGGCAAACTAGCTCGCCACCCCTTGCACGCTGGTAATAATCCGATCCGGCGAAGTTTATAATTGTCCTGGAGGTTTATTTTCTGGGATGGAGGAATCGCCTCGCAAAAAGCACAAAAGCCGACACAGCTCGAGGTCGAGGAGCGTTCTACCATACAAGTGGCGTCGGAAGAGGAAAAACGGGGGGAAAGAGGGTAGCGGGGGGGGGGGGGGGGGGGGGGGGGCTTCAGCCTCCTTTTCCCCCTTGCAGGTATTTCGAACTGTTAAAGAAAACAATACGGGGAAAGAGGGCGTGGTCGAGCTTATTTTAATCTGAAATTATTTACGCATATGTATAGCTACTAGAAAAGAGTCAAAGTACAGGCTAGCTGGTGGAAGTCAACCATTTCGTCGTTTACCCTGAGACTGGGGGGTTTTTTGAAGAGCAGAAGAAACAGAAAAAACAGACAGGTCTCAAACTCAGCTACACGTTTATTTCAAAAACTTCCTCTTATATAGTTCGTTTTCGTCGTCAACAACCAATCACATACGACTTGTCTCGACTTGTCCTTCGCACCGTGACTTTACAGGTTCCACTATATCACAAAAGAAGCGGACACTCCCAACGTTTCCAAGTGAAAAGGTTCTAGCAGAAGATATGCCTCACAAAGCCCCAAGCAACTCTTTTGTGTCCTCACAATCTTAGAGCATGTGCAAAAAAATATGCCGTGGATGTCGTATTCAGCACGGATTTTAGGTTAGATAGATTGACACCTTTCGAAACGGCTCAGAGGGGCTGTCAGAAGGCGCATAGGGAAAAGTCGGTGCCGTGTAGCGTAGGCGTGGTGTATGAGGTTCCTTTGGCGTGTGGTTTTAAGTATGTAGGCCAAACCTCTCGGTGTTTAAACGATCGTTTAACAGAACACAAAAGGAATGTTAAAAATAATGCAGCAAATTCGGAGTTGGCTAAGCATCTGGAGGAGTGTAGAAATTGCACAACGGATTGGTCTGGAACGGATGTAGTTGTTAAGGAAAGGAACGATGTTAAAAGGGTGGTAAGAGAAACAATTAGGATTAGATCGTTGGGAAATTGCATTAGTCAACCTTCCATGCAAATAGGGAACCGCTGCAAGCAATTTTTACGATTTTAAGTGCTTTATTTTTTTTTTTTTTTTTAGTTAGTCATTTTGAAAGGCTTTGTTGGTGTGTATTGTCTGTGGTGTGTACCGGTGTGTATTGTCTGTTTTCTACAATTTTGGAGGTGACCAGTTTTGAGTGGGATGTTGTTGTTGGCTGTTGTCCTGTTTATTGTGAGGACACAAAAGAGTTGCTTGGGGCTTTGTGAGGCATATCTTCTGCTAGAACCTTTTCACTTGGAAACGTTGGGAGTGTCCGCTTCTTTTGTGATATAGTGGAACCTGTAAAGTCACGGTGCGAAGGACAAGTCGAGACAAGTCGTATGTGATTGGTTGTTGACGACGAAAACGAACTATATAAGAGGAAGTTTTTGAAATAAACGTGTAGCTGAGTTTGAGACCTGTCTGTTTTTTCTGTTTCTTCTGCTCTTCAAAAAACCCCCCAGTCTCAGGGTAAACGACGAAATGGTTGTATAGCTACTGTCGCTCTTCACTGCATAAAAGGTTGCGTAGATGGTCATTGTTAGAAACTCGTTGTCAGAAGGCACTGCTCGTCACATGCTTAGTGGTTCGGAAGTTCAAAGCTGTCTTTTCGACCTAAACACCTGTGCCGATAGTAAAAAAAAAAAGAAAAAAAGAAAAGAATATATGCGGGAATAAAAAGCAGGAGAAAAAAAAAACTATCAAGAATTCGTCGGAAGTGTTCTATTCTTGCATATTCAGAGGTTCAGAACTTCGAAACAAGTTTCTTTTACCAAAATGTGTACAGGCTAAAAGAAACACGTCCCAGAAACGTGAAGCGAAAAAAAAAAGTTTTCTTTTAATGACGTGCTGAACTTGAACACTATTAGAAATCTTCTCCCATGAGTTAATTTATTCCTTAACGTGAAAAAACAATAACTATATTATTTCGTATTCTGCAGATGGCAATGATATGTACTGTCTGTGGTGTTAATTTAAATGCGATACCTCAAACAACTTAGACGAAAATAAATATCAAGTTTAGGTTATAATTGCATGCAGATACATGTTTGGATATTTCTTCGAAACTCACGTTGAATAACAATAATCACATCTTAAGACGGCACTTACGTAGGCTA
Organism: Ixodes scapularis; assembly: GCF_016920785.2. Lineage (NCBI taxonomy): Eukaryota > Metazoa > Arthropoda > Arachnida > Ixodida > Ixodidae > Ixodes > Ixodes scapularis. Next base: position 136,412,208 of record NW_024609868.1, read on the forward strand.
TACATAGATCATTCTTAAAAAAGGTATAACATATCTACCATAAATAGCTCCGGCCGCAGCGTGCTTCAAAACTGGCACAAACGATAATCGTCAAAAACCCGTCGTCCTTCCTCACCCCTTCCTGGATTTATTTCTTTAAACCTAAGCATGCCAGAACATTGAAATAAACGACATTGTCTTTCGTAAGGAACGCAGCACCGCGTGTAAAAGTTCGAGAAAAAAAAATTACGAATGTACCCCACTACTTGAAATCAAATGAAACCGTCCGCCGGTTTTCGAAGTTCGACGAACGTCGAACTTTTATCCTAAAAGTTCGAAGTTCGTCGAACTTCAGACTTTTCAAAATCCGAAAGTTCGAAACTTTTCGAATTCTCTTGATAAATAAGTTCGAAAGTTCGAAATTCATCGAATTTTTTGGTCAGTCAAGTTCGAAAGTTCGACAAGCATCGAACCTTGCAGCGCAATAAGGTCGAAAGTTCGAAAAAGATCGAATTTTTTAGCGTAATAAGTTCGACGGTTCGAAAAGCGTCGAACTTCTTAGCTTAACAAGTTCGAAAATTCGACCTCCGTCGAATTTTACGATATAGACAATTCGAAAAATCGAAATCTTTCGAACCTTTCGAACCGCTTGATTCGATCATCGAAACTTCGATTCGGAAAAAGTTCGCGGCATCCCTACTTAGGATTGATTAGTCGTGAAACGGCAACCACATTCGATACTTTCAGCCAAATGCCAGTTGGCGGTTCATGTTATTCATGCATTCAATTAATTAATGCTCTATCATAAATGCAGCGTAATTTTGCGCAGGCATCGCATAAGTATATACACGCTACAGAGCAAAAAAAAAAGAAAAAAAAACATGTAAACATATTTGTGCTTTGTTTCACAGCAAATAGTGCTAATTGTTTAAAAAGGAGAAACCCCGCCGAAAGGCATAAAGACAAAATCAGTACGTATATTTATTCGTGTCAATGAAAACAAACATCTCTGGCAATAATGGCAAGTTGACGCAAGACTACTAGTATGTTATGTGCTCACATAATTTAGTACACGAACATCCCTGTCATGAATATATTATTAAGCTAGAGGATTCACAAAGCAAAGGCCCGAGTTTTGCTCCAATGTGGCATACACAAAGTGTTCTCTCTGGAACACTGGTGTTCACGCAAGGTGCCCCTCCTCCCCCACCTGTGCGCCTCCTCGCGTGCAAAACGGCTATTTTTTAAATTATATTTTCTATTTGAAAGTTACTAGATAGGTCACCACAGTACTTTATGATCGGTGGTATAATCTCGGTAATACATTTGCTCATAACAGTTCTTTGTGTTTGGTGTAAGATGCGACGAACGACTTAACCTTACACTTATTAATAGTTACTCAATCTGTAAAAAATGTATACCTTTCCAAAATTGCACATTTCTGGTAAAGATATTATTCTTTTTATAAATCTTATTATTCCAATACTCCACTAAAAACAAAATGATGTTAAATCCTATTTTCATCTCGCAGTGCGTAGATCATAAATTTAAAGTTGGAATTCCTCATTGGATTACCTCAGCTTATTATAACTCTTTCATTCCCAGAACATCTTAATATCGCCTTCCCTCGCAATTGGGAAACATACCGTCCTTTCCTAATTTTAAAGTGTGGTGACTGCTTACTTATGTTAATATTTTTGTTGTTTCTTTGCCTTTCCCAAAAATGTCTAAACTTGTTTACACATTTTTTAAACATTTTTAGGTATTGGCTTTTAGTGTCTTAATATTGTTTGTATTCCAAATTTGTCTTGTATTACCCCCATCGTTAATGCCTCAGGGCCTTGAGGGTACTGAAATAAATAAATAAATAGTTAAATTAATAAATAAATGAATTGAATAAATAAATAACATATATTTTTGCGGCTTTAAAATCCATAGCTGTTCTCAACATCACAAAAGGTCAGTCCCATTTTAAATGGTTTATTTAAACATTATTTCTTCTGCTACATGCGCCTGAGATTCGTTGGGGCACCACTTCGACAGCTGCAGTATTGACATATTATACCCCTCGCAACATAATTAAACATGAAACTGAAAGACTCGAATTACCCATCAACGGATCAGGCGTTCTATTTTTTTAGCCAGCTCTTTAAAGTTGAATCTCGAATTACAAACCTATTGGGCATTAAGGCTCTATCCCGGAAAGAAACTCTAGATGGCGCTCTCTTATTTTTTTTCTAGGGGAAATGAGCGATTAAATTTCTGGAAATTAATTTTCACCTTCTTTCGCCCGAACGCGTGGCACCATGAGAATTCAGTTATTAAAGATATCAAAATATTCATAAGGCCTGTCCGGGTTAAATATATTTGACATCGCCAGGTTTAAATTTCTCAGAATTGTCATAATTGACGTCCCACATCTTTTTAAATGACAACAATTTGTGAACAGATAAGATGAGCTCATTCGCTGCAGTATATACAATGTCAGTGTGTGCATTCAGTATAACTCAAAACTGTAAAATACATCTCTTTCAACTACTGCAAATATTCATAAAGGGTGTGCATCTTAATCGATTAATTGTTTTTACACAAGCCAATGGTCGAGTACAGAGAGCATCTTCCGTGCCTTCGGGTCTAAAGGTAATTGGATAACTCAAATTTATATTTAGTGGCGTAGTTTATTGAAGTAAATATTTTAACACAGATCTAGAAAAAGGTAGGTATATATTACGATTGTAATTCTTAGATTGTCAGGTTAAAGGTTTCCCTAATATACGACACTCTAGAAATTAAGGTTTGCATAGAAAGTATTTCATCGAATATCTTCCATATGTTGTGTGCAAAAACATTCAATTGTAGAAAAACACATGCCTATTACCGTATGAGTCACTGTCGAGAGACCTTATTGTAGAGGTAAATCAATTTAAGATTGTTAGGTACTCCAATAAATTCGAATCGTTCAGCTCTTCCTCGAACATGCATATATTACCGAGTTCCAAGCTAGCAAGGAATAGCAAAAACAAAATGTTTGTTTATGAAGTATTTTGGTTACATGATTTGTTTCTATGGACTCTGAAAACCAATTCATCATCTACGCACACAGTTGTTTTTCCGCTGCCTATCTATATTTATTTTTTTAGCCCGAAAGAACCTTCCGGGCATTACATAAGCAAACCAAACGGGGAAATAAAAAGGCAAATATTAAAAAAATAAAGATGCAAAGCCTGAATTTATGGTACAAAGCATTTGACATAATTTTCGCCTTCAAACATAAGATATAAAAACGATGGCGCACAATAACGACACGTACATCAGAAACAAGTCGCTGACCACAACAAATATTGCGGGGATACAAGACTATTCAAGCTTCAACATGTTTAGAGCGGAGACAAAGGAATGATGGTAAATAATGGAGGCGATTTCTCTGCGGAGGCTGTTCTAGTCCGGTATTGTGAGGAGTAGTATAAAGTTTTTAAACACGTTGGTTCGTGCAAACATGGAATTAATCTTTAAGGGGCGAGAAGCCTCGGGCCTCTAAGACAACAAGTAACTTTTGTGCACTGCTGTACTTCCAGCAAGCTCCAGTTTTTTTTTTGGTTTTTTAGAACTTCTTAATTGTTTTTCGATCACGCTTACCAAATCTATCATTCGAACCTACGCATTGTTGTAGTACTTAAAATAAGATAAACAATGTTGTTTATATTCTTAAAAATAATTTTATTACTATGTATTATCGTGTGCAGTAACAAACAAACATGTTTTTCGTTTCGTGCGAAACAATATACAAACAGGATAATTATAGAGAACGCTTGGTGCGAAGTTTTTGCATGAAAAGATTGACCGCTTGTACAATACATGAACAATACAGGTTGTTTTAGAAACGAGCATGTATTATAAACAAATGACACCTGGTATAAAGCAATGATGTATTAAGGATAACTTGGTCGATCAAGCCGGACGCCCTCATACGAGTGAAATTAGATTATTAGCTAATTAGTAATCGAGTAACATAAACAGTAATATTTAACCAATGATTATTCCGCTTTTATGCGCATTTTAATTAGATGTCGTGGCTTTTGTTTAAACATATTATGTACGTTTTAGAATAAGGAAAAAAAGCTATCGTCTCCTAGGATATCCAGCTGAAAATTTAGAATTCCCAAGATCGGCTGTACCGTAAATAAGCAAATAAAATAACTAAAAGTTTTTTTTTCTACTGAGAAAACACAAGTGCGTGTGACGCGGCCTTTTATGACAACTGTAAAACAAGAAAAAATATTGCGATCAGGACAGCAATAAAAATGCAGGAATATTTGTTGTAAATCTCGAGTTCAAATATGATGGCGACTCTGTGAATGCATTCACTACTGCATTTTGATATTAATGATCTGCAATTCTGCCAATATTTAGTGGCGTAGTTTGCATTACACTTGCATTATATTTGGCAATGTCGTGATGAACGCACAGATTACCGGTGATTACTTCTGTGCCCACTCAAAAGGTGAGACAGACGCAGTTTTAAAGAGGGAAGCATTATTGCTAAAATACGTAGCCAAGTTGTTCAATATTTAAAAGACGCAGAAGTTAAAATTGCTCCTCCTGAAATTTCAGGTTTATCAACTGTAACCTAAATAATGTTCGCATCTCGCCCACTCTTTGGTAAAACGTCGGGAACTAAATGTGTACTTCTTTCGTATTTCCGTTGATAAAACAAACTGAGTTCAAATATAACTTTAACATATTTCCCGTCATGTAATATAGTTTATTACATTATTATATCTGCACGTCGACCCACTCTGCCAAATCAGGTGTACTCACTAAAAGTATACATTTAATGTACTACCTAATAAACCTAAGTACCATAGGTTTTACGTGCTGTACTAATGTACTATGTGCTTCATTACAATACGCTATCAAAAGTACTTGGAGTGCACAACGTACCCAAGCAGCACAGAGTTGGCCAGTCATCGGCCAATGCCTGGCAATGGTCCTTGGCCAAGTGGCCAGACAGTGGCCAGAGACTGGCCGGTGACTGGCCTTTATCTGGACAATGGCCACTGGCCATCAGCCATCGGCCAAGCATTAGCCAATGAATGGCTACTCTATGGCCACTGGCCAAAAGACCATCGCCAGACATTGGCCATTGCTTGGCCGAAATCCGTGCTGCTTGGGTAGTGCATTTCGCGTCCCTCAGATTCCAGTAAATATGTTTTTGTTTGCTAGAAAGCATCAGACTACCCCAGATATTGAACTTCTGATAAAATCAGGTCCCGCGGACAAAACGGTTTGAAAGTAAACGTTTTAAGTTATTCTAAGAAGATGCTTTCCCAGGCAGCGCACACTATTGCGCCGATATCCGCGTCAAATGTGAAAGATCCCTCCGATAACATTTTGATCTAGCCAATATTTATTGACCATTCGATGTATTGCGCCGACGCCATCCTAAAATACCTTACCCGTCACCATTTTTCGTTGAATCGCGTGAGTGAGGTTTCTGAATCGGCTATGGAGGCCATTCATTCTGATTTCTTAACATAAGCAAAACCGACGATGATAAAAAAAAAGTTTAAGCAAAACGGCATCCGCTTACTCGTAACCCGAGTAGGACAGACAAAGCAAGCAGAGGGAGCTTAAGTGCATTGTCCATCTCTCTTCGACCTCGCCTTTCGTTAAGCCTCCCCATCGAATCTTCTGTCATGGTGTGAATGTGAGGGTGAGAGACGGCCGCTTTCAGCAAATCAGAGGGCTGGAAAGAAACGCGTGTCTGCTCTCCGCAGGACAAAATCGCTTGGAGAAAAATGTGTAATGGGACTCGCTTTGATGAGCTCATTGGGGCCCAAGTCTACGCCGTTTGCCAAGTTATGTTAAAGGTTCAGGCCCACCACGGTGGTCCGGACTCCGAAATGCGTTCTTTATTGTTCTGGTACTTTCGTGTGTAGCAGTCGCAGCCGTGGTTATTCCTAGTAAACGGAATACTTCCCTGCCAAGTTCCAATCTCATTGAGCTTCAGGCGCCAGCTGACTTAACAGTCTTAAAAGGCGGCTCTTCAAAATAAATTATCGGTACTAGCCTCGACGAACCGGAGTCGCGCTTCCTGGCGGCTTTTTTCGTGACGTAGTATCAAGGATCACGTGTGTGCTTCTGTGCTTTGTTGGTAGCCTGTAGGTTTATGTATATTTTTCCCAAGTATTGTTCAATTCGTTAATTTGAGCGAGAGTTTAGGATTGCTTTTGACTTGATTCCTTTGTTGTTCTTCTCCTCGGAAGGAAACTGAAACAGCGCGTCCACACTGGTGTCGCGACATACAGAACCGGATCCAGTGACCCTGTGGACTTAGTTTCGTGTTATCGTACTGACCACGACCACACTGGTCGTCGTCGTGGCTTTAGACGTTTGTCAAGTGGTTAAACAGGTAGATTCAGTCACAGCATGGTACCCGGGGAAGGTTTTCTTTCTTTCTTGTTTTTAAGCCTGTCGGAAACAAACAGAGCCAATAGAAACAAATTACTAGGATGACCGAGCAGGCGTTTAACTTGGCATTCTGATCCCTGTACTTTTTTCGCGGATTGCTCACGTGGTACCCTATGATAAGCGGGTAATCCAAAGTGAGTTTATTTGAAGTTTATTTCATAGAAAGCCTCATATGTAATTGAAGAGTGTGTCAGCGAGACGCGAGGAGCCCGCCACCACCGCACAACGCTCCAACAATGACAATGGGACGACGAAGAGATAAGACTCACCTTCTAACCAGAAGATCTAGGTCAAGGTTCAAACTATTCACACAAAATGGGTCCAGTAAAAAAAATAAGAAAAAAACTGGTTGTTTGAACATATTCAGTCAACGAGGCCGCTGGTGGCAGACAGCGAGTGACCAATGTTTTGCTAGGCCTTTCCACCGAATTGAACGTCCGCTGAAGTCGTTGGAATTGTTCTCGTTGTTTCCGGAATTTATGAATCGAGCAGCCTTCACCCCGAATTGTAGTTTCGAGCACGTATTTCCTATCGTTTGCTGCTTGATGTTTTAAGCGCTCGAACAGACGTAGAGTGCTCGTTTGTCTCCACAGCGAAAAGTACCCGAGTGGTGATGGCGCCCAAGAAGCTATCGTAGGATTCCAACGTAACTTGCACTCAACTTCCGATCGTTTCGCTTCCCGACTTCAAGCCGTTCTTAGGTTTCGTCCTACATGCTTTTTGCGCCATATGCAAAAAAATAAAATACACTTTGTGAACAGCTTTCGCTGTTACGTGCTAAAGCACACAAGAAAAGAGAAAGGAAAGTGGAGAAAATACCTGGCCTCGTCACGTTATACTCCTCACCACGTCACCACCGAGCGATCGCAGCGCTCCGATCGGTCCTATCGGGACTAAGGAAATAGGTCACGTTTTACACTCCCTAACTTCAAGTAGAAGCTTGCTGTACCGAGCACCAGGATCCAAGGAACTAATAACATTTTTTTTTTGTAATGGTCGTTTACTTTTTCACAGGTAAGAACATTTTTTTTCGTTTAATTTTGTGTATGGGCTTCGACGAAGAACTGCTCATTGGCGACAGCGAGTTTTTTGTGGAATATGGGCGACATTTTTGTTTTCGTCTTTGTGTTTTGTTGTTATGTGCTGCCCGAGTCGGATTACGCATCTATCACGAGTTATAAGATTTTTCTGGGTTTTTTTTTCCTTGTTTTTTTTTTTTTTTTTTTTTTGTCAGGACTATGCAAGCATGCTTTTGATAGTAAGCCTGCTGCCCTATCGATCTCCACGATCCTCCGTGTTTGATTTACAGGTTTTGTTTGGCATGCAAACGCGTAATATTATTCAATAACTTGCTTTCCGTTTTATAGAGAAGAAGCACTTTTGTAATTGTGTCAATAATGAGCTGTGCGTTGTGATATACTTTAGCGAAAAACTGAATGTTTCAAACATATTGATGGGGAATTTTGAAAGAACACTTCCGCGCATTTTGCAAATATAATTGGCCGATGCCTTTCAACGCATGACATATGTGTTTTTACTGTATTCTTCAAACATTTTTTGCATCCTTCCTACACAAGCCAGAACCCGACATTAGCACATTCTGAATATAGGTTTAACTATACTTCTGCGTAGTGCAACTAGTCTACTCAAGTTACTGTATTCTCCATATTTTTAAGTAGCTTCTTAATTTTCAATTGCCCTTTTATTTCAGTAATTACTAGCTTATTATATCGACTTTTTCCGCCTAACTTCTACTCTAATTACAAATTCCTTTTAAATATCAGTGGTAGGTTCGCTTATGAGCAAACTTTCCTTCACAGAAAGAGATAAGGTGTTGGGAGAACAGCTGATATTCGCAAAGAGTGGAAATCATGTGGCTTACACAGGGAGGAAGAAAATGGGTTGAATTATCCGAAACCCTCTAAACTTTTACGAGCGTTCACTGCAACAACCCTGCTATGATTTGCGGGGAGTGGACAGACAAGTTGCAAGGGAGGCCGAGTAAATGCGAGACTAACGTCGAAGTCTAGCTTTTCTTTTTGTCCCGAAGATCGAGGAGGCTTCAAGCATTTGAAGAAAGGGCTTGTCACCACTTCTTCCAACGTAGGAACTCTCGCCCACTACACGAGGTGTACAAACTGCGTCTTCACTCAAAGGAGGCAACAAAATGCAGCACCAACCCTGAAGTTCATCGGAGGCCGGATTCTCAAAGCGAACTTACGACAAAAAAATGCGTACGACAAATTTGAGAGAATATCCGTATTCTCGAATCGAAATTGTCGTAACTTTTGCGCAGGTAACGACAGAATCCTACGACAACTCCGAAGCTGTCTTACGCACTTTGTACGATCAAATTAACATGGCCGACAACGTCGCTCAGTTGCGCGGTCGCGACTACCAACGGACATTTATTTTTCTACCTGCTCTTCTTGCGCGTCCCGACTTCAAGCAGCAAGAAAAAAATGAAGAAATGCTTGAAACCGATTACGACGAACATGAACGCTGGATCCACAGACACCCGGAAACGGCAACAAATGCAACGATTCCACCGACCAAGCGAGCTCGGCAGAATATATAGGCCTAGCAGGCACTCCGACCCGTTCCGGCGCAGCATTGCACAGACGGTCCTTGGCCAAGACCGTCTGCCCACGACCGGCTGCCTTGCTGAATGGAATGTGCCCGCGCGACCCTTGTGGACCCTCCCCGTATGAATAGTTTGATAGCTGAACTAAATTTCAGAGGTCAACCTATTCGCCTTATCATCTCGATCACCTTGTTTTCCGAGGCAGCGGTGACGAACGCTGTCGTCGAAAAGGGACTCCTCGATTCTATCTCCTTGTTTTGTGTGATATAGAGCTCAAATAAACGCCGTATGGATTACCTTCGCAACACGGTATGTACACTTGTTATTAGTATGCCATTTTTAACTGTCGAGCTATATCAGTTTGTGGGAGCTACGCGATGCCGGTCCAACCTTTTTTTGCCGAGTGTCACGTCAGTATCGAGTTGCAATCGTAGAAAATCGGTCCCGAAGCGCTTACCGAAACGCAGTCTTAACCCAGCACTTCGATCAAACGCACGCGTCCGCTCCAAGTGTGAACAGGTATTTGCGTGACTCTTGCTGACACTCTCGTAGTTCAAACGTATCTTTTTTAACGTCGGCTCACTCCTGCATTTCCGAGGCCGCGAGAAACGCCGCGGCGGTTTGTTTCCATCTACGTCGCTTTGCAAACGACTGGCACGGGGCTTTTACCAACGATGACAGTTGTGTTGACTTCGTAGCGATCGAGTTTGTAGCAGTCAACGAAACGTTTAAATCGTGTTAGCGTCGATATACCACTGCACGGACACAAACCCCACACAAGCGGTGGTGGAAAGGCCACCCGTGTTTATGAGAATCGGCTTGAACACTAAACATTTACAAACAGACAGGACAAGACATACACAGAGCTGTCTATCAACGAGTGGTTAGCCTGCGTTTGTTATTAAAAATCCACGTGCTCCGAACTATGCCTAGCTCTCTAATTCGTTGTTCGTTTTGCCGAAGACGCCGTTGCCATAGCAACTGCACCGGAAGTCATCGTTTCTCCGTAAGAGGTCGTAACTTTCCTCCTCTCACTTAAGAACGCGTTTGTGAATACCGTTCTCGCCTCATCTTACGATGATCGTAACTTTACGAACTTCGTAGCTAAGTTGTCGTAGGTAAGAGGTTTTTTATGAATCTGAGGCCGGATTCTCAAAGCAAACTTACGACGAAAAAAATGCGTACCACAAATTTGAGAGAAAATCCGTATTCTCGAAACGAAATTGGCGTAACTTTTGCGCAGGTTACGACAAAATCCTACGACAGCTCCGAAGCTGTCTTACGCACTTTCTACGATCAAATTAACATGGCCGACAACGTCGCTCAGTTGCTCGGTCGCGACGACCCAACGTACATTTATTTTTCTACCTGCTCTTCTTGCGCGTCCCGACTTCAAGCAGCAAGAAAAAAATGAAGAAGTACTTGAATTGAAACCGACCACGACGAACATGAACGCTGGATCCACAGACACCCGGAAAAGGCAACAAAGGGGACGATCCCACCGACCAAGCGAGCTCGGCAGAATATATAGGCCTAGCAGGCACTCCGACCCGTTCCGGCGCAGCATTGCTCAGACGGTCCTTGGCCAAGACCGTCTGCCCACGACCGGCTGGCTTGCTGAATGGAATATGCCCGCGCGACCCTTGTGGACCCTCCCTGTATGAATAGTTTGATAGCTGAACTAAATTTCAGAGGTCAACCGATTCCCCTTATCATCTCGATCACCTTGTTTTCCGAGGCAGCGGTGACGAACGCTGTCGTCGAAAAGGGACTCCTCGATTCTTTCTCCTTGTTTTGTGTGATATAGAGCTCAAAGAAACGCCGTATGGACTACCTTCGCAACACGGTATGTAAACTTTGTTATTAGTGTGCCATTTTTAACTGTCGAGCTGTATCAGTTTGTGGGAGCTACGTGATGCCGGTCCAACCTTTCTTTGCCGGGTGTCACGTCAGTATCGAGTTGCAATCGTAGAAGATCGGTCCGGAAGTGCTTACCGAAACGCAGTCTGAATCCAGCACTTCGATCAAACGCACGCGTCCGCTCCGAGTGTGAACAGGTATTTGCGTGACTCTTGCTGACACTCTCGTAGTTCAAACGTATCTTTGCATTTAATTGCATTCTAATCTTTTTTAACGTCGGCTCACTCCTGCATTTCCGAGGCCGCGAGAAACGCCGCGGCGGTTTGTTTCCTTCTACGTCGCTTTGCAAACGACTGGCACGGGGCTTTTACCTACGATGACAGTTGTGTTGACTTCGTAGCGATCGAGTTTGTAGCAGTCAAAGAAGCGTTTAAATCGTGTTAGCGTCGATATACCACTGCACGGACACGAACCCCAGACAAGCGGTGGTGGAAAGGTCGCCCGTGTTTATGAGAATCAGCTTGAACACTACACATTTACACACAGACAGGACAGGACATACACAGAGTTGTCTATCAACGAGTGGTTAGCCTGTCTTTGTTATTAAAAATCCACGTGCTCCGAACTATGCCCAGCCAGCCTAGCTCTCTAATTGGTTGTTCGTTTTGCCGAAGACGCCGTTGCCATAGCAACAGCACCGGAAGTCATCGTTTCTCCGTAAGAGGTCGTAACTTTCCTCCTCTCACTTAAGAACGCGTTTGTGAATACCGTTCTCGCCTCATCTTACGATGATCGTAACTTTACGAACTTCGTAGCTAAGTTGTCGTAGGTAAGAGGTTTTTTATGAATCTGGCCTTAGGCCTCTGGTGCTCCCTTAATTTGGGCTGTACTTGGAGAATCGCGTGCTAAAGGGCAACACAAAGGTGACCTCATTGCGTTGCCTTTCTTTAGAGAATCCAAAATATACAAGGCTTTCAAGACTCAAATATCGTTAGAAACCTTAGTAAATCCCCATACATGTTTACATAAAAAAATAATAGAGAAGCAGAGTTTGGAAGTATTTTAAGACATGGCAATTCAAGTACAAGTAGATTTAAAAAACTTATAATTTACTTGAAGCATAATTTACTTGAAGCATGTACTTGTACTTCACTAAAGCATTTCTTCTGGTAATTTCTGGGAAATGTAAAAATACAAAATTTAAAGTATATTCCTAAACTTTGAAAGCAAAATGGCGTACCGTGTGGAAACGCACTATCTTCTTCCGAGGCGTCATCTGGTCATTTCTCTGAGCGAAATAAGGGCGACTAAAAGACCGACACAAATAAGTGCCTTATAAGTTGGTGTGTTGAGTAATTCGTCAGCGAGGGTAAAACAGCTACTCTGTGGCAACTTGACGTTATTTTCCGCCATTGCCGAAAAAGTTATGCAACTCCGATTGCACACCAGTTAAAAAAAAACACTGTAAAGGAAATAAAAGTGCTTAATGAAACATTGTGTTACAAATTACTTGTACTTCACTTCAAAAGTATCAATTACTTTTTATGTGTTCTTTACGCAACATTGCAAAATAGCAAACACTCTCTGCAAAATCAAGCTCAGGTGTTGCTAAACCTGAAAGTAGAAATAATACATACTCAATACAGCGTTGAGCAAAAAAGAAACGTCATAAACAATTAGTTACACCGAAGCAGAACTAGTTATAGAAGCATTTCTGTTAATACACCAGCCACGTCTTATTTGTCTTGCAAAATGTAGATAACGAATCAAAACCTGTTTTTTTTTCTGGTTACTATAAAAATATAAAACTTCAAAACTATTTCGCTACTTCTTATGGTAGTTAGTAATTTGCTAAATTACTCTTCAATTGAGTCATTTCTACTCTAATAAAATTACTTCTAGGCCTGTGTTTTGCAACTTAACTTAATTACACGTTTTTAGTATATTTGATATGTCTGCCTTTAGCTTACGTTAAGGTACTTTGAAATTTATAAAAGAAAGGGGTTTCGATTTTGCTTGAAGCACAATTAAATTCATGATACGCGGCCATTCAAATACAAAGTGAAGATATAAGGTGAAGCAAAAATCAAAATTAGGCGCTTATACAAAACACATTGCCAGTTTTAGAACAAAACGCCAAAACTTTACGATTACGGAAATTATGGAAAAATCGTTCGTACCTGCCGTTTGATTTACAGGCTTTCTTTTTTTAATGTTTGTCCTAATATGGTTTTCTCACCAATAAAGTTGCAATGAAGGCGACCGTTCTAAGGACCAAAGATGAACATTTGAACTATCTGTAGCACAGGGAGAAGTATACGTGCGTGCCGATTCACACATGCATTTCGACAAAATTTAAGGAAACAATGACAATACAAAGAATCTTTATTCAAGAACACCAGTATCGACCAGAAAATGCATAGAAAATGTCAGCCTCCAGATTGTGCCTTGGTCTCCATACAGGGTGCAAATACCGTCTCACAAGAAAATATATATAAAAGCGGAGAACACCTCCTGAAGTTGCTTTGAGCTTTGAGAAGAGCTCTTGGGGCTGCAACTCATAACACGAGCCAGTTGCCCTGCAGAACATTCAATTGAATGGCGATTGTTTAGCTTTGAACCTGCAAAGAAATCGGAACGCACGAAGCAGTGCCGTAGCCACTTCCACTGTTTAAACGATCTGTGATCGTTACGAGAATCGGTCTCGAGAACAGAGAGAAACAGAGTGGTGATGTCACTACAGACGAGGCGGCGTTTCTCCACAGAAGTCCTTTCCCTTTTTATTTTCGGGGAATACATTATATTCGTATCTCGCACACTTCTTGCGATGTTATGGCAGGAGTGGACTGAAATATCAAGATAATAGACAGTTTCAGAATAGGGGGCCCCGAAGCTTGGGGGCCCAAATGAAATAGGGGCTCACCTCTGCGCACGCTCCAAACCAAAACTGCGGTTTTTTTTTGGTTTTTTTTCTTCTTAGTTTTAGGTTGGCGTTTGTTTTTAACTAAAACTTCAAGAAAGAGCATGGGTCCAATATTTGCTTGGGCTCGGTTGCGTAGGCAAACATGGCGGCACTCTTTTCGCTCGCATCGGAGCAGCTTCGTCATGGTCGCTGCGGTAATAGCTACGTTCGTTGCCAGTGCATGGTGCAGCCGGCTTTCACTTTGCTATATCTTACTTTAATCACAAAAGATGAACGGAGAGTTCGCCCTAATTTCAAGATCTTCTTCAGATTCCGGCTGTTCCTAAGCCTGAAGAGACCCGGTAACCGTTGACCTGGCAACGTCTGGCTACTCGGAGTCTCCGAGTGGATTTCGTTCGTGGCATGTTAACAGTAGCTTAAAAAGAAGTTTTCCAAAGCATCAAACTAACTTTAGCTCAGATATAAATATGGCATCTAATCCCAGAGTTTCTTCTGGCGCGTTCTTTTGAGTTTCGGCATAGTTGAAGACCTCAGTCTTCGACGACAGACGGTCAACACGGAACACGACCGCCAAAAGAATCCGAGAGTGAGCGCCAAATTACGACGCTACGGATTGAATTGTTTTAGTTGAAAGCAGTCAGCAGTATTTATACTCATTTCAGATTGTCTTTTATTTTAGCCCAGCTTAATTTGGATTTATCGTAACGATTATTTGTAGTTAAGCTGTCGGAGGCTTCGCGAAAATAGATGTTGGCCCTCCTCTGCCACAACGACTGTCCAGAATCTTGGGCTTGGAGTAACCTACCCCACGCCACAACATTTAAGACTCTGGCAGATTTGCAGCTTTGGCGGCTACTCGCAACCCGGCACGACCTGCTTCGGTCCTCTATCGAGGAAACAATAGCTCTAAAAAATAGAGGGTACGCCGGGGTACTCCTCTTGTCCCATTTGTAACTTTGCAAAACTACATTTCGTCGTTCTGTTCACTGACGTTGAGCTGGCGTTACCAACCTTTACAAGCGGCTTGATAGCTGTTGGTTATAACGTAATAAATAGCTAAAGTCCGCATGAAAGACTACAAAAAAAAATTATTGAGGTTTTACACCAGGGCCGAAAAAACCTTGATTGCCTTAACGTAGCATTCAATGAGTACATTAGCAGCTTTAATAAGTTGTATCGCTCGACTAATAGCCGCTCTTAAATGTTGGTATCACCAGGCTCGACGTCAGTGGACAGAACGACGAAGTCTAGTTTTGGGGAGTTACATATGGGGCAAGGGGAGTACCCCTGTACAACCCCTATTTCATAGAGTAATCTTCTGTAAACAACCCGCGCTATAAGCGAACCGCGGTGTCCATCAACGACACTTCGAGGCGAGTAAGAGTTTTGGTTAAGAACTTCCGACCATGTGACAGGTGGTTGCAGGCTTCATCATGGCTCAATGGGGGCCTGTATCCTACAGGCTCCGCGTCGCCACACCGTGGGGGACGTTCTTGTGGCGCTATAAACAAGACCACCTGAGGTCGTGTGCTGTCGTGACTCCAGAGACTCAAGAAAACGAGCAGCTGATGCCTAGTTAACTACCGCCATCAACACGAACAGGGCAAGTGGAAGGCAGAAGCACGTCGCGGGAAGTTTTTTTTCAAATCAGCATCAAGACACGAGGTGGACTACAGCATCAAGCCCTCTACAGCCAATTGGGAAAGACCTCAGCGTCGGTACCCCGACCCGCAAGGGCGTCTACCAAACAGTACAGAACCGTGATTGTTTCTTGTGTTTTCCACGACTTTTAATGTTTTTTTAATTTGTCTGGACTCTGCTGCAACTGCAGTAGAACATTTGAACTCAGTATGCGGAAGTGTTACATCTGTGTAATGATCAGCGAACGAGCTCCGGTCCTTGCGTCACATGATACCAGAGCGCAGGAATATACAGGATGTTAGGATTTCAATCGAAATGTAAAAAATGTATTAACTCAAGTATTACCTACTGGCTCGAGGGATCATGCTGAAATTTCACTTAAAACGGAAATTACTATCAGATGCCGGACCCAGTTAAAATATATTTTGAAAAAAAGAAATTTTTTTGAAAGATATTAATGAATCCGTTTTCGCGTCTTTCGCCCGATTTAAAAGTTACGTTCAAAAGGGCTGTGCAGGCCTTGCCCACAACAACGTTCGGAAGAGTCACGCCGTAGCTTGAATCATGACGTCACTTTCTCGGCAGCGTGTCTTTCGTGGGTGCGCCGACGACCCAAGTGACGACGTGACCTCAATGGCTACGTCACTTTTCCAGGCGTTATTGCGGACAGGGCTTGATGCGCTCTTTTTGCGCAACATTTTTAAATCTGGAGAAAAACACGAAAAATAATGAATTAAGGTGTAACAAACCATTGTATTTTCGCCAATTTTCTTAATTGGTCTGGCCTCTCATAGTATTTGCCGTCATTCCTTCAATTGGAACATGACCCCTAGAAGCAGTATTTTAAAAGTTACTGAACACATTTTAGATAACTATACAACGTAGAATAACACTTATCTCTCTCATAAGATATTTCGGCGGAGCCTGATAAATGCCTTATGGAGGCGGCACTCGTCTGGCCCTTGCCCTCTACAAAACAAAAGGTGTTAATTAAAATCAAAACATTTAGCACGCCGCCCAGATTGCATTGGCCTAAAGCTTGAAATTTTCAGGGAGGAGAAAAAGGGGGCCGGCAATGTTCCCGCCTCTTCTCCCCCCCCCCCCCCCCCCCATCCCCCCACCCCACGATATAGGATATGTTCGAACATGTATTAGTAATATTTAATCGCAAAAATATGCACTACTTATCGCCGGGCTCTCAATCGCAGCCCAAACGTTCCACTGATTGTGTGAAGGTCCGGACAAGTTTTCTTTGCCAAATTTACAGGCCACATATTACCAAAGTCAAATAGTGCCCGCGAATTTCGAAAATTTGAATGCCAAGATGTTGACTGACGGAGTCCACGAGCATATGGGCTGAGTGGCGCAAACCACCCGGAACGGGCCCCATATTCCCACTGCAACATTTTGAAAATGGCACAACTTTTGAATCATATATTTGTTTCTTCAGAAAACATTGGCATCCGGTCCAGACTTTTTGCACTCCACTTCGGCGGCCATTAAGCGTTCGGCGAAGCGTGGTTTATTTTGCGGTTAGAAAAAAAACAATGTATCAGACTGCGAAATCGCGTATGAGTTGATTATCATTTACGTTTTTTTTGGCATCGCAGGCCTTGGGCGGCGTTATGGGCCTGCTGCACGAGTGTCAACTTAAGCCCAAACCCGCGCATCCCAAGTGCTTCAGGTAGTCCTAAATTCAGTAATTTAAGGGTTTTCGATGAAGCTTAGCAATTTTCTAATTGAAACCATATATTTTTCCTTAAGTGAAGCAAATTGTAGGGAATTAATTTGCTACCCAATTTGTTAGTTTACAATCCCTGACATCGGCAACCCCTGCCCCGGGGTGGGAAGGGGGGGGGGGGGGGCGGGGGATGAAAGAGCCCGGCGTAGCCTTTCCCGGGAAAGCCCCTGTAGTTGGCGTCAATAGCCCATTGCACCCGGGACTATCTGCACCCATGCTCCGGGACTGCGACAGTAAAGATGGCGCAGAATCAAGCCTGCGCCTCCCCTTGATACAATACCAACCATTTTTACTCTCTTTCGCATGTGCCTGCCGTGACCTTGCTTTCCTGTCCTCTTGGTCCCGGACCAGAGTAAAGATCACCTACCCAAACATTTGAAAGCCTATCGGAGTCCAGCACTGCTTTTCATATGTCCTAGCGTGATTTTACATGCATTACTCGCTCCGAGCCCGAATTCAACCTCGTCAGTGAAAACAAAAACCACAAAAATCTGACCACTTATTTTATTAATTTTTAATAAAATATTTATCTGCGAATTACGCGAGTGTGACCGTCTAGAATCCAGTAGAGGGAGGCATTCACGTGCTATTTACCAAACCAAAGTGAGATGGGAAGTGATTTCTTCTCCCTGTTTTAAAATATAATATTTTTTTTTGCAAGTAGAAATATTTATTGCTGGAACACGACGATTGTTAACGCTCGTTCACACACCTGCATCCCAGTACTACCGAGGGAGACGATACCGGTTTTCAAGCCTCTTGCGACGTCTTAGGACCAGATCCGCAGCAGCGCACCCGGTTCTAAGACGTCGCAAGAGGCTTAAAGACTGGTCTTGTCCCTCTCGGTCGTTCTTGGTTGCAGGTGTGTAAACTACGCTTTAGTTTGCACAAACAAAATATGGCCGATTGCTAAGCAGTTGTGAATCAAACGTGAACCGTTCTAGCATCCCCTGAGAACTGGTCACATGACGTCCATTTACCGGCTAAATTTTTCTGTCCAAACGAATTCGTTTGTAGATCACGCGACGGTAATTTTTCCGCTAAATTTAGAGGAGGAACTAAATTGCCGTATAGGTCATATGACATAGGGTCACGTGACATCACTCTCCACGCTAATTTTAGCAGGCAAACTGAATTGGTTATTAGGTCATGGGACGTTAAATTTTCCGCTAATTCTAGTAGGGAAATTGACGTCACCTGGTGTCACGTGACCTATACACCAGTTCAACTTTTCCGAAAAATCTAGCGGATATTTTGAATTGCTGTGTATATCTGTGACGCCCGATAATGTAACACTGCGGGCGTTGCATTATAGGAAGCCACAGGCCACGTCTTCACGAAATGCAGCGCCACAAAATCCAGAGCAACTAGCCAAAGTGCGTTTCCCACGTTAAAATTGCAAACTACGTAAATTAACGCAGAGCGCCCAGTATGAGCTTTAGAAGGAGAAGAGTACGTCGTTGTGTAACTAGTTCCACATACATGGTGCTCTCGCAGTTGTAGCACGAATTACAAAGGTGTCCAACAAACAAATACCAGCGAGTACACAATTAGTAGTGCCAACAAGGAACAGCATCAATGAAGGAAAAACGTTAGAAATCATTCAGTCAATTTTTTTAATTGCAATCTAAAATTATAAAGTAAATCAATGTCATTTGCTTGTTTAAGTGTATAAACCGAATGATGTTTCAATAATTGTTGTTTTCAGTTCAATATAAATAACTGTATTTTTTTTTGCAAGGTGGACTCGGTAATTACACAACCTTTGAGAAACTCAACGAAGGCATACGGATGTTAAACCTACCTTCAATCAATCACTTTCAGTCAATCACTTTTATTTTTCGAAACAATGTCGACTGAAGACGTACGAAAGCTTTGCCTCGAGTGCAAGGTACAATACCGTGCTATGTAACACAGGAAAAAAACATTAAGGCGTACATTAACAACAATGTCACTAACAAAAAAAAACAAAGAAAAAACAAAGAATGCGGAAAAACATACAGAATAACCCTCAAACTTTGTGAGTGCCTGAAACTCTGTAAGTGAATTTCTAGAAAAAAATTTAGTTAAAAAAGGCACACCAGATGCATAAGACACGAATAGTTCCAAAGTAGAATATTATTTCATGTATTCATCTGCATGAAGGTGTTAGATACATGAACTACATGACATGTCATTAGGTTTGTCATGTGAAGTATTAGTGAGAGCGTTATATAACATAAACATTGTATAAGCTTTTTTTGCATCATTTAATTTTATTGAAATAAAGCAAGCATTTTTCTTCAAAAAAGAACGAAGTCCGTTCGTGTCCACCAATAAAAAAGTAAGAAGCGATCACCTTACTCAATCTGAATTCCTATTTCCTATTTCCACGTCCTGTTGCTTTGATTAAAATTCGATTGCGCTTGCGCAGGTATAATTTCAAAATAAATACTTGAGACGTTCTTAGTGAGTGTCCCCAAGGAAATGAAAAACTGGATATAACCGGATGATTTTCTGTTTTATTTGTGATAAAATACACACATATTAAAGTGCTGGCCCGCTTAGGTGTGAAATACTTTTTTTTGCGGGAATGATGAAAATCAAAGCAAAGAACCATACAATTAAACGCAGATCCGGAATGTACTATGTCGCTGCTGATTACTTCAGTTTCCGAATTTTTGTTTACATAGAGGGAAAAAACGCTGAAGGATTAAAGGAGATGATTAAAGACTGTATCCCAAGTAGCACAACTCGCTGGTTTGGGAATGGGGCGGTACCGGTCTGCCGGCAAGATCCTACTGGCCCGACGCTGGAAACGCCCCGTGGGGCGACAACGGGCCAGTGAGATTGCCAGTCACTGGCCAGCGACTGGGACTGACTGGGACGCCCGGCACTGGGCGTCCCAGTGAGTTCCCGGGATGCTGCCAGCACAAACCCCCAGCGTAGTACCAGTAATACGGTAAGATACCAGCAAGACCCCAGGCTAGCGGCCTCAAGCCATACAGTTCCCGGCCTTTTTTCCCAGCGAGTTCCCGGGCTGCTGCCAGCACAAATCCCCGGCATAGTACCAGCAAGACCCCAGGCTAGCGGGCTAAAACCATACAGTTCACGGTCTTGTTTTCCATGCTAACATTTGGTTTTGTGTGCAATTCACACCTGGATAGAAATGATGTAGTTCATAACAAGGGTTATTTTCACACGTAATGTGTGTAAACAATAAATGAAACATACAAAATTGTTACCGTCATTGTTTATTGTCAGTTGCAGTGAAGCTACAGTCGGCTGGTAATCATGCGCTTGTCGCCAGAGGAGTGCGCTGAATGAAAGAGGCTGCATGTCACGGGCCTAGGAAATTTTCTTCACACTTCTCATGCAGCTTGTGATGCAAGTCGACCATGCACCCGAGAAGGCAAGTCCTTCATTACAGCACCTGTAAAGAGAATCGACACCACAGTAGAATGACAGGGTAAATCAATACCAGCTGGACGTGACAATCCAGAAATTCCAAACTGGGGTGAGGGGCATGAGACAAGCAGCCCATGTAAAAGGAAATTTTTTTGTAGCTAATGCACTAATTGTCTTTATTTTATTTTCAATCTGGAAACTATATCAAAACAAGAATCCCTAAGGGACACACCTGTAACAACACACTGGATGACCAAGGGGCGAAAATGGTCCAGTTATCTCATATTCAAGGTCAGCTATTTGTATGAAAAAGGCCCACTTCAGAGAAAGGCTTGTGGAAATCATCTATTTTAATTCAAAAGGACATGTCGAGAGACGGGCGAGCTTGGCAGAGTAGTTGGCATGTTGTTTAACACTGACGTTTGTTACGATAGGTGTGCAGTCCCCGATATCCACATTCAGCATTTTTAGGTAAACATAGCGATTCATTAGCATTACTGAGACAATGACAAATCATATCCTTGACATATACAGCTCACCGTTGTACACATACTAATGAGATTGGGTAGACACAGGTAAACATGTAATGCATTGCAGAGTATGACACCCCGGTTCCCACATAATGGCAACTTGACGACTAAAAGTCATCTGCAGACTTCATGAAATAAAAAATAGCGACTTACACAAAAGCTAGTATATATTATCAGCGTCCACCATCAAACTCACATTGAGTGTTTTCCATCGGCATGCCCTAGCCCTTTAAAATGCCCGCAAGCCTCACTTACTTTAAGCATATGACATCCCATGAGATGAAACATTCCCTTGTTATCATCATTAAGATGTCTACAGGTGCGAACAGTTCAGGAATATCAACTGAAAGATACCAAATCAGTAGTGAGGTAGTGTACAGTGGCTGGTAGATGCAGGTTAATATGTATGGGACATCTATTTTCTAAGTGATATTGTTTATCTGGTCAATTTTCTTCACATACCCATCACATACTGGGACAAGGTTCTCAATACAGTGGAAAACAGGAAGGAGGAGTGAGTTCCAGATTTAGTTTTGCACAAGTTATGTGGCAACTGACTTCATCCTCTTAGAATTTATTAGAGTGGATCTGGGTGTAATGATGTCTAGCCCGACAATACTGCCAGGAGCACATGTCCCAAAACCTTCAGAAACGGGTAGAGGAAGTTTTAATCATAATTTCCGTATTGCGATGAGAGCTGCTCACACTGAGAATTGATGTGAGCTGTGTCGGCCATCCCTCTGTCTGAAATATCTATGCGTCAGCCACCCCCTATCAGTAAAAGTTTTAGCTGAGCGCTTTTTACGGCCCGCTCAGCTCAGCCACTGAGCGGGAAATTAACCAGGCATGCACGTAACGCTCAGTCGGCAGTGGCCATAGGGGTGCAGGAATTGTCTTCTCCATCGGCATCTGCGCTCCGGTTGGTCGTTGCTGACTGAGCGTTGTGTGCATGCAGGTGCTTTCCTTTTGAGTGGAGCGGGTCTAACAATGCTCAGATAAAACTATCTAATGTCTATGTCAGAGCCTCAACAGCCAAACGAGCAGTCTTCTTCCTCGCTTGCACAATAGACCAAAATTGCACTGCATACTGCTTTAGAGGCTTGTTAGCATGTTTCACACTCACTCTCTGCAGACAGCTAGGACTATCGGTAAGCGAGGGAAAAAAAAGTGTGAACACATATCATGCATGCCAAAAGAAAACATCAATGAGACTACACAAGACTGCATTAAAATTCCCAATTGGGCGCGTTTTATACTGCACAGCCACTGGCTGAATCACATAAGTGTCACACTTGCCGAGCTTGAAGTACAGTCGTGATCTTTACGAGTGTGAACAAGCGATCGTCGACTGTTCAGTACTGGGAGCATCATGCACCAGCGGACTTGCTCTCCTTTTAAAATGCCTTGCGATTCAAGCATGGTTAAGTCATCTGATAAGGAGAGAACGTCACCACGGACAGCACTGAGCAGTTGATAATCACCTGCTTACCTTCATATGGATCAAGTCTCTACTTGGCCAAAGTAGGCAGTATGTGTGCAGCAGAAACGGCTGTACTGAAATCTCAAAAGGATGAAAGATCAGAACAGGCTTGGTGAGGTTTCACGTTGCAAGTATGCCCATGCAAATTTCACTTTCTAAAACATAAACACGCATTTCAAATTGTCATCCAGGACAAGCTGCTATTACACAGCTGTATATATAAGGCAGCTTACCATCAACAACCTTCGCAGACTGCCATGGACCTGATCCTCGGCTTGGCTGATGATGCAGGAACGAATTGGCGTAGTCGATGATAGCTTCCGTTCGGCAAGGGCTGCACTGAGTATAAAGATGAAAAAAGTGTTGTAGATTATGTGAAACAAACAAAAGCAATCCTAGCATCCACAATTCGCTAGAGGCACTGAAAACAAAAATAAGAGGTTGGGTCAATTATTTTAATGCAATATACTTCGGACACATACCATGACTGCAGGTAAGATATTTGCTGCCTTCAATCTAGATCTGCTTGAAAATTTACAAGCCAAATAACAAATATTTTATAAGCTGAAATATATTTTGCTGGAACTACAAAATCTGAAGACTATCTCTGCAAATATGGTGCTATCTAGTACATCAGAGATGAGTAGAATTGGATTACAGCGTCCCCCTTACAAAGATTGAAGCAAAACAAGTATAGAATCTGCCGTGCCACTACAGTAAAACGTTGTTAATTCGGATCTCATGGGACCGGCAAAAATGTCCGAATTAACCGAAAGTAGAAATATCGAAAGGACAAAGAAAGCTGTGCGAAAACGTTGCCCTGTGACAAACCTTTATTTTGAGAAAAAAATCTGTTATTACCGCCTGCTTTCTGGACGACACTTGGGCGAAGACGGCAACTTTCCTTAGCGCGGTCGAGTGCTCCACCGCACTCACACTGTCGGAGCTACGCATCCCGTGCGCTGACAATGTAGCACAGCAAGGCCTCTTCTAGTTTCGGGTGCACCACCTTCCAAGGCCGCTTTCTTTTTCGCGTTGAACTTCTCGCTCTCAAAAGCCCGTAGGATATCGGCCAAAATTTTTACGTACGTGGCCAAAGTGCTTCTCTTGACGTCGTAACTTTCCATAAGTTGTCGAAAGACGCTGCCCTTTAAGGCCCTCAGTATTTCCACTTTCGTCGCTAAATTCTTAGCCTAGTACAGCTGCAACGGAAAACGAGTAGCACAACTGACCAGTAATCGGGGCGGCGAAATCGCGACACCCGGCGCCATTTTTCCCGAGCGCCGATAGCGAGAGTTCCAGTCACGTTGCAATTTACAATGCGGGGGTGGCCGACGAAAAATTGAGGGATAGGATAGTTGTTAAAATGGCGGGTTTTAGGATCCCCGCGTTGAGGCATAAAACGTGACTGTCACTCTCGCTATTGGCACGCTCGGGAACAATAGCCTTGCGTGTCGCGATTTTGCCATTCCGGTCGTCGGTCACTTGTGCTACCCTTTTTCCGTTGCAGCAATGCTTCTGCCGCTTCCTTGCCAGGAGAGTAACGCGCTGAAGCACGGCGATCCAGAGCAAAACTGGTGCGAAACACGGAGAACCGAAAAACCATGGGAAAACCGGAAAAATCACGTGCGCACTTCGGATGGATATCGGTTATACCTTTTGGAACAGACGGTAGATAGCGCCACCTGCCGAATTCGTCCGAATTTACGATAGTGCGCCGCGTTCCCTCTGAATTAATGAGCGTTTGCTGCCATTGACTAATACATACGTTTGACGGGACCGAATCGGCAGTTCAAATTATCCAAATTTCCAAATTAGCGGGGGTTGAATTAACGAGGTTTTACTGTACAACAGGAACGATTCTACTGTGATCTCGTCGGGATCAGAGTTCGGAACAGGCATGAAGGATTTGGCACGAGAAATATGCCAATGTCATTATTCATTTTTGCAACATTAAAATGACTCTGAAAGTGCGACCAGCTGCAGGGTGTATTAATGCAAATCTTGTGAGTGCTGAATTGTAGGCACAGTGCCCTGGTTGTGTTCATGTGCGATATATGACCAAATACCATAGAGACCAATACTGCAAACCTCATCGAAAACCAATGGGTGCGGTGGCGAACGGCGTGAGTGGCGCTGTTCACCTCTCTTGCCGTTCATTTGTGTTTGTGTGTTGCCACTTCCAATGGGAAGGCTTCAGCCATTATTGGGAACACTAAATAAACAAATAAAAATGCAAACACAACACACACAGCAATACTGGCAGCAAGTCGAGACGCACTTCTGTTGTAAACTCAGCATGCCGCTTACGAATGGGATGCGCAATTTTCCTACAGGATTTCATTCCACGTGAATGGCATCGGAATTGCTAAAGGCCAGTCCATAAACACAGTCTGCGTTAAAAACAATCCTATCAGCAATAAGTTTCTATTATATTGCTCAATATATAAAGAACCTTACCATGAACAGCCTTGGCAGTCTTCCATGAAGCCTGGCCTTCAGCAGAGGAAGCTGTCATTCTGTGTCGTCTCAGGACACTCGCATCAGAATGGCGGAAGTGAATGCCAACTTCTACTCGGTAAGGACTGCAGTAAGTATAAACATGAAAACACAGATTAGAATATACGATAAAAAATATCATGGACCAACTTGAAAAAAGTGCACAAAAGGACAAGGACAAAAGGACAGGAACACATAGGACGCAGACTGGTGCACACTCACAACTTGATCTATTGAACATAAAAGAAAAAGGATCAGAGAAATCAGAAAGGCTGTGTTCGGAGAATGCGAGCTTCAGAAACCAGGGCGTGAGCAAAAGATGTCAGGTAGACTGTTTTACAGACACTTTGGAAATAACAACAGCCTTTCCATGTAATAAGGTGGTGAGTTCATTCTGATTGAACATCCTGAAAAGTAACAAACAAAAAACAAGGAATAAAAGAAAGGAATACACACTACATATGAGTGTAGACTCCCAACTCACAAATTGGAGAAGAAAAAAAATAAAGAATGCGAAAGGAGCTTTAGCAAAAGTTCGAACAGGTCCAACTGGAATGTGCTAACTCCCACCCATATGCATAAGACTGTATACACAATTTTCTTGGCAGCTCAGGTAACAGACGGATGTGCGGACACATTGGTCGCCCATACTAAGAATAATAAAGGCCTAAAATAATCCCCTTGTATGGTTTTCACAGTATCTGCTAATTATTCAACGTTTTCTCTAAAAGCCTCGTCCCACTAGAGCGACAAACACCGATTTTCGTCCGACGACACCACAAAGTTCCATGTCGCCGATGCTGTTCCACTGCAACGGCCAACGCCCGCGACAAATAATAGAGGCGGAGGGCATCGCGCTCTTCCAGACATCCTAGTTTACCAGTGAACAATACGGTGGAGGGAGGCAATCAAACAACCCCCCTTCCCCTTTCCGCCTCCACCCGCCGGCGGGCCGGCCCCCCCCCCCCGCGCGCCCGCCGCAGCCGCGGTTCCCCCCCCCCCCCCCCCCCAACCCGCGCGCGCCCGCCGCTGTCCAAGCGCTGCCGCGGTTTCCCCCCCCCCCCCCCCCCCCTCCATCTCCCCAAACGTTCCGCCGCTACTGATGGACCTCGAGCGAGTATGCAGCCTATTTGTGAGCGAAGAAAAACAGCCTCGCATTACCCCATTCGCGCACAATTAGTAATACTGGTAAAAGCAAGCGATCTAGACAATAACAAAGATTTTGAACGGAGGAAAGAATAATCTAGCCCTAACAGACAAAGAAGGAACTTACTTTGGAACGACCGTACCATGATCTTGGCTGTTGAGCAGATTTGACGTAGTTCCACGGCTCACAGTCGCTTCCTTCTTGTTTAGACACATTTGAAACTAAGATAAACTCCACGCATCACGACTAATCGGTGAATTGACCTGAAGACAGAGATATGAAAACCCACACGCCCGGCCAAACGTGCAAAAAAGGGCTGTGGATTGGATTGGATTGCATTGGTTGGCTCTAATGGATATCTAGCGACTTTACAGAAACTATCTTCAACACGCTTGCAATAAAACGACCAGCAATGCAAATTAAAAAAAAAAAAACATTAGTATACACAGTAATAATAACTTATTTAGCATGTAAACATTGCCACAATAATATAAATGCGTCCTGAATACGTAGCAAAAAATTAAATACGAAACTAACCGCACAATGTAAACCGACTTCAGCAGACGTATAACCTTTTAAAACATCAAACGTTCTGTATGTCGGTTTGGCTTTGGATTCGACTTCCGGCTGCCGAACGCGTCGGACGTTCCTATCATGAGCTCCGTCGGAGCGGTTTCAGCGGCCCAGTCGGGCCGCGGTAACAGGAATGCTGACGCTGCATCACAGGAGTATGAAATCATTTTGCCGTCGCTGCCATCAGGACCATCTGTTCTACACACGGCATTTTTGCATGCCGACACGAAAGCTCGGCCCTATCGTCTTGAGCATTTTCGGGACGCCCTTGCACGTGTTGCACTTCTCCCAGAGGTGCTCGCTTTGGGGGCGTATCAGTACAATCACGTTTGGGCTGTCACCTTCAAGAGCGCCGAGGGGAAAAAGAAGTTGCTAGCCGTCGCAGACTTCAAAGTCAAGAACGGCCGCTGCGTCGTGGTGGACCCGAGTAACCAGGACACCCGGCTCAAGCTCCACTGGCTGCTGCATCACGTCCCTGACGAAGAGGTACGGGCGGCCCTGGCGCCTTTTGGAAAAGTGACAGGAATCACAAGAGACAAGTGGCGCGTCCCAGGATGCCCGGACATGGGGTCGACAACGCGGTCGGTGTCCCTCAAGTTGGGGCCTGGTGTCACGGTGGACGACCTCCCCCATCAACTGCGTATCGCCGGCGACCTAGTGTTAGTAGTGGTGCCTGGCAGAGCCCCGCTCTGCCTACGGTGCAAGGGCAAGGGCCACATTCGGAGGGAGTGCCGAGTACCGCGCTGTGCGCTCTGCCGTCGCTTTGGCCACGACGAGAGCCAGTGCGTCCGAACCTACGCAAGCGTCGCAGGACCCGTGGGGAACGACGATAACTTGGAGCACCTCATGGACGTGGCCGATGCCGAGGAGGCCGCCTCGGGTACATCCGACAGGGCGGCCCCAAAAGCGGACGTTACACCAGCACCTGAAGGTGACGGGACGAAAGGCACGGTTGACGCGGCACCTGGTACGGACGCTACGAGGCAAGCTGGGCGGTCAGAGGTTCCTACGGCAGAGAACGTTACACCGAGCGGCGCAGAAATCGGCGTCGTTAAGGACTCTGCCGTTGACGGATCCATGGTTGACGTGGAGGCCTCGGCAAGTGGCCTTACCACCAAAAGGACTCACGAGGACGCCAGCACGGGCCCCAGCGTGTCAAACCACGAGGAGCCACCTCTGAAGGCGGCCCCCTTCAGGAGGCCACGGCTCAACGTCAAGCCGAAGGTCCCTGGCGACGATGCAAGAGTGGTCAAGCCACCCCCGTGAGTTTCCGACCGTGGCTAGCTTGAGGCCTCGGGGTATGCGTGGTGGACAGTCGGACGCTAGTCTCTCGTCGAAACGCAATACACGGCTCCGAACCCGAGGTAAGCACCATGCGGTCTCTCTCCTCCTGGAATGGCACTAAGATTAGAAGCGCCCTTACGCATTGCCACCATAAACGTCCGCGGGATGGCAGCGAGGCGCCGACAATACCAGCTTAGCCGACTGTTCGCGGACAACGAGCTTGATATTGTCGCCGTCCAAGAAACGAAAGTAGAAAGCCAGGAACAGACTGACCGCATGGTGCAACCTTTTCGATCTCGTTTTAATGTATGCGTTGCACATTCAGTTGGTTTGTCAGGGGGTTGCTGTTTATTTATTCGGCAGTCGATTGGCATCACAGAGACTGCTGTGGTTTCGTGCACTTCCGGTCGTTTTGTGTACTGTGATTTTTCTTTTTCGAATATCGAGTGGCGTGTAATTTGCGTTTATGCGCCAAATCGCGACAGTGAGCGAAAAGTTTTTTTTGAAGGTATAAGGGCGTACCTTGAAAGTGAAAGAATGATTATTCTTTTAGGGGATTTTAATTGTGTGTGCGCGCCAGAGGATCGTGTGAATCAAGTCCCTATTCGCGACCACAGTGCCATTTATTTAAGTGATATTATTGCAGAACATGAATTGGAAGACGTCGCGCGCCTTGCCTCCACAGGCAAGGTTCAGTTTACTCATTTTCAGGGTTTCAGTC
This sequence comes from Ixodes scapularis, assembly GCF_016920785.2. Classification (NCBI taxonomy): domain Eukaryota; kingdom Metazoa; phylum Arthropoda; class Arachnida; order Ixodida; family Ixodidae; genus Ixodes; species Ixodes scapularis. The sequence continues at coordinate 136,441,028 of NW_024609868.1, forward strand.
ATGCCCGACTCGATAGGGCTTACATTTCGCTTGATCTCGCCCCGTTATGTGACCAATATACTGTTCAGCCCGTCTCGTTCAGTGACCACGCGTTAGTAATGTTCAGCCTTGGAAAGAAAGCCAGAAGTCAAAAGTGGAACTGGTCGCTGTGGAAATTAAACGGGAGTCTTGTTCTGGACGAGGTTTTTAAAAGTACAGTTAACAGTTTATTTGAGAAGTTAAAAGAGAATGATCAAATGAAGTGGGGGGTCAAGTGGGAACTGTTTAAAGAGGAGGTAAAAATGAACGCCATAGAAAGAAGTAGTTTACTCAACTACCAGAGACAGAGGAAGGAGAAAGAGCTCAGGCGTGAATTGGACATTCTTTTAAGCGAAGAAAGCGTTCTGCCCGGCGAGTTCGCGCAGGAAATAAGAAACATCAAGAACCAGTTGGAAATTATTGACGCAGAACGTTACAGAGGGGCCGTCGTGCGTGCGCGAGCCGAAAGACTTTGGTGCAGCGAAAAGCCGACAAAACGCGCGCTAAGTGACGAACAGAGGTACGCGCGACAGAATGAGATAAACGAAATCAACTACGGCCACTCGGTAACGCGTGATAAGATAACAATTCGACGGGCGTTTGTCGAACACTATCGCGAGTTACTTGGGCACTGCGCGCCATTACAGGACGGTTTTGACAGCGAGTTTTTGCTGCTAATGCCCAAGCTAGAAGAGCATCTTCGTATCAGCTTGGAAGCGCCGATTAGTGTCCGCGAAATAGAGCGGGCCATTGACGAGTTAAGCGCAGGAAAGACACCCGGTCCTGACGGCCTAGGCTCCGAGTTTTACAAAATGTTTAAATGGGAATCAGCAAATGCCCTTTACCATGTGCTAACCGAGGCCTATGATTTAAATATTTTGCCGCCATCATTCTTAAGAACACACACTGTCCTTATACCCAAGAGCGATGACCCCGTAAAACTTTTGTCCGTGGCATCCTACAGACCTATAAGTCTAGCGAATGTGGACTACAAAATCTACATGAAGGTCCTGGCTCAAAGATTACAGTCCGTAATTAAATGTTTAGTGGGGCCACATCAGACGTGTGGTATAAAAGGGCGTACCATTTGTACGAATATACATGTCGCAAGAAGCATTTTAGAATGCTGCGACGCTTTCTCCAGTCGAGTTGCAATGTTGCAGCTCGACCTGGAGAAAGCGTTCGACCGCGTATCGCATCAAGTTCTTTTCAATATTCTGGAGTATGTTAATGTAGGTAGTGTTATTCTAGACGGTCTCAAAATGGCTTACAAAAACTGTACTACGCGCTTAATTGTTAATAAGGATGTTAGTGAGACTGTCGATGTCCGCTGTTCTGTGAGGCAAGGTTGCCCACTGTCGCCCTTGCTTTTTGCTATTTATTTAGAACCCTTTTGTTTGCGACTTCTTCAAGACGAAAGAATTAATGGTTTTAGAATCCAGTCAAGCGAGGTGAAAGTTCTGGCGTACGCGGACGACGTTGCCGTTTTTTGTACTGATCGAGATAGCGTGCGCGAGGTGGTCACTGTTGCATCTTCTTTTTGCAAAAAAACGGGGAGTTTGATTAACTGGGGAAAATGTGCTGGTTTTTGGCATGGTAACTGGGACGCGACGCCTAGTGTTTTTTTGAACATTCAGTGGACGGCCTTGCCAGTCAAGTACCTTGGGGTGCCGCTCGAATATTATCGAGACAGCTCGCGGTATTGGAACGAGGAGACGGAGAAGGTCCGGACAAAAGCGGAAAGTTGGAAGGGTCGTGAACTCTCGATGTTTGCACGAGCTACTGTATGCAATATTTTTTTGATAGCGAAAGTGTGGTATGTGTTGCAAGCGCTGGCTATGTCGCGTATCAACGTGCAAAAGATACACAGAGTATTTGCAGTTTTTATTTGGGGATCAGTTTGGGAGCGCTCTTCCCGCACGAATTTGTTCCGTTCAGTGCGATGCGGTGGGTTAGGACTGTCTCACCTGTTCATCCGACAAATTGTGTCTCGGTTTATTTTTCTCCGTGATCAAAATGATGGTTTTTTACGCACAGTTATCCAAGTAAGAATGCGAAATATTCTACCAGAGTTTGTGGTGTCCTCGAGTACCGAAGCGAGTGGCAGTGTCCGTGGTTACCTGCGAGAAGTTCTTTTATCTTTTAAGATGTTGAAGGTGCGTTTTTCTTTAGAATACCTGAGTAATGTAACGCGAAAGAGGTTGTATAAAGATTTAGTTGACGTCTTATTGCCCGTACCCCTTTACAGATCTGTATATTCGCAGGGAACGGGTCAGGATGTACTAAAAAGAGTTAAAAGAATGCCGATAAGACCAGCGGTTAAATCCTTTTTCTTTGGACTACACAGCGGCACACTCCCCGTGAAGTCGTGGCTTGAGAGTAAGGGGATATTTGTTCCATGGACAACCAACTGCCTGCTCTGTAAAAGACCGGAGACCATAGAGCATGTCTTCATCGAATGCTGGGACGCAATTTTTTATTGGGATATTCTCCAGCGCACATTAAAAAAGGACTTTCCTGTAACACCGTTTGGTATTCGGTTTTTGCCCATCGAAAGTGAAGGTGGGGTTCCGTACGACATGATTATGGTACTCGGTTTTCACAGTATTTGGAAAACGAGAATGGCTGTGCGCCACGCAGACGTCGATGTACGGTCAGTGCGAGAAAACTTTATTGAGAGCGTGGCATACATTCGAACAGTTCTTGCGGCACAGCGTGAACCCCCTGACTGGTTGCCGCTTCTAAAAAAGCTGGTGTGCCTTAAACGATTTTAAATGTAACCGCGCTAGTCTAGCGGAGGTTGTCGGTTTCTCTTTTAACACTCTCATGTGTGTACTTGGTGCAATTGTCAAAACAGGCAATAAAGAAAAAAAAAAAAAAAAAAAGTCGGTTTGGCTTTGGTTGTTAACGCGTCCGGCTGGTAACGTAGTGGTCGGTGGTTCGAATCCTACCAGATAGAAAGTTTTCTAATTGTTTTTTTATCGCGTTTCTTTTTTGTTTTTGTTTTTATTATTTTAAATATTTGCTGTGTTTTTTGCAGTCGCCGGCCCCCTCCTTTAGGGTAAAAGTCACGCAGAATGTGAAAATAGAAAGTGCGAGCCCAAATTTGAGTTGATGCAATGCACAAACCGTGGCCCTCCTGTTTGCCGGGATAAATCGCTCCCTCCGTGCTAATAGGTTGGTTGGTGTAGTACGCAAACAGCGCAAGTGCTTTCAACGAAGTAAAGAAGCTAATAATAATGGGAATATTGAGAGAAAAATGGGAAAATGTGTATGTAAATGGTCAAACTGCCACAGTGATGCAGCCGAAGTTTGTCTGGAGGCGGTCACCTTTAGCCACTATTAAAACAAAAATACCGCTATTTTAAGGCAGTTATTTACCTGAGCTCATAGCGCGCTACGTATTGAGCACATCTCTTAATTTTCTGACTTCCGGAAAGTAGTACTTAATTTTGTTCTCGCACATCAGTGATATCCATCGCCTGCCCCCTGGTTTTACTTATTGAGGTTGTGCTCCGCAATTTTACTTTTTTATTAGGCCTATAATGTTTTTATTCCTGAGATCGAAGAACAGTGCGGATAAATAAACTAGCTTTCAGAAACGGTATCGTTCGGTGTGATAACATTTATGTTTTGTAGCGCCAAGGGGTCACATTCACAAACCCGGCAGTGTAAACACCCACAACGCCTTTGTGTTTCCCGTTTTATCGTGTTAAAAAAAAAATGTTTTTATATTTACTTTTTTTTGGTCCGGTATGTCGTATAACATAAGCTATCGGAGACAGATCATCTGGCTATGTGAACATTTGAAATATTTCTGTTAGATGGTCGTACCTACCACAGAAAATAGTCGATTCTTGCCTGAAATAGCATATTTTCACACTCAACTAAAATCACCAATAACATGATCTCAGGAAAGTTGTGTACATCTCGCAGCGTCATAAGCAAAACACACATCTCTTTCTTGTCCAGATTCTGCAATGTAATGCAAATTATTGTTTTTGTAACTCAAAGCGCGTGCTCAATCATGCCACGTGTTTGTTAATTGTGGTTGTTGTTCTTCACTCGGATTCTCCGCTATACCGTTTTTATTTTATTTTTCTTATCAGTGCCAAACACGTGCGTATACCACCAACCTTAAGTATAGTGCATCAAATTAAACTAGCTTTCTGAAAAGGTGTCGTTCGGTGTTGTGTAATTTATTCTTCATAGCGTAGGTGGTCAGAGTCTCGAATCCTGAACTGCAAATGTTCCACGCCGCATTATTTTTTCTCGCGTTTTCGCGATAAAACACGTCAGCCCTGCCATGCTGGGATCAAATACACCAGCGTCGGCAGTTATTTGCGAAGGATTGATCTACGCAAATATTTCCACTCGCTATTCATGAATTGCCACAGTTCGTCAAAATCTGGAGGACCTGACTGCATAGTAAAAACGGCAAAAAAAAAAAAAAAAAGAAAAATGATAAAACGATGTCGGTCAGTAAACGGAACTTCCATGGCGGGGCTCGCCAGCCTGAACAGCAAAGCGCCGATGCCGGCCAGTCACTCAACTTCCGTGTAAATACTGGCCATCAAAGACAGCAAAGTGCCGATGCCGGCCAGTTACTGAACTTCCATGTAAATACTGGCCATCAAAGACAGCAAAACACCAATGCCGGCCAGTTACTGGAACCTCCATAGAAAGACTGGCCAGCAAAGACAGCAAAAACCCGATGCCGGCCAGTCACTGTAACTTCTTCGGCGGAACTGGCCAGTGAGCAAGACGAAAACCCGACGCCGGCCGTGGCCGGTAGCTCACCGGCGCCAATGGCCGGGCGCCGCCATCCTGTTACCGGGACCGGCCGGCGTAGTCCCGATACCGGCCGACGCGGTGTGCTACCTGGGATGCTATGCATTCATTCACCTGTTCCGTCGATTTAATTTGTAAAACAAGGTACCTACATGCTTGCTAAATCTCATCTAATCATTTTCTTTTATAAGGTTAGAATAAAAAGCGCTGAGTAACACGCATTCTCTACATGTTTTATTTGCTTCCTTCAAATGTATATAGATGTTACATTGGGTAGGAATGTAAATTTTTTTTAGTAAAATTATTATATAATTTGGCACTTTTCTTTGACATAGCGAAAGTAGTGCATTAAATATTTAACAATTGTGATATCCAGCCGTAGATTGTAGATGGTATAAAGATCCCTTTAAAATAATTGCATGTCAAGAACGGTGACCTATTATCTCCCATTCACTGCCCGCGAGTTTGTCTTCTGATGCAGTTCGAGGTATACACATAATATACAGCAGTTAATATATTACACTGCACACAGTACAAGTGCCAGATTTGAATTAAAAACGGGTTACGTTTGCAAAGGTTTGCTCATTTCCTATGGCTTAAGCAGGGCGGAAGCAAACACGAGGGACTTTTTGCGCGCAAAACTAGAAAACTGTCTGTAGTAGGTATATTTTTGCTTCTCAATTTTATAGTTCCTTGGTCTTTTTTTTCAGCACCAGGCCGTCCAATGAAAGAGAAACTCAGTAGTTTTCAGGCTCCAAAAATTCATTGTTTTGTTTTCTCAAGATTTTCTGTTTGTTTTTTCGTAAGAGATTTCCGGCATTTGATGTAAAATGCTTGGCTCGTTCAGCCGTTGAAACAAGCTGTGCTTATCTTCAAATTCACGAACCGTAAACGAATTTGTTGGCTTCTAAGGCCCGTTGGTAAACAACGCTAGCTAAGAAGAAAGGGATTTCTGCTCGGCGCCTCACTGGAATTGCGCGGTTGTTTTTGACAATATCAAGCAACGTAAACAACCCCCCCCCCTCCCCCCCGTCCCTAAAAAAAATAGATTCACGCAAGCCTATACCAAGTTTCAAAGGGTTAGAGTTAAACCAGGCACGAATTGAACCGACGCCTCTCGACTTTTGTGAGAAGAACGTAGCGCATTTCTTCCTATATTTTCCCATCTATTCTTCAATGCTTTTTTTTATTGCAGAGACACGGAAACACTATTTCACTATGTCTTTTTCGATTCAAGAAACATAACCATGAAGCTTCTTATGGCCCGACGTGGTTAAGAATACTCATCACAATCGCAGCCAAAACGTTATGGCCTACTCGTTTTCGAATGACCACCCAACGAATCACATTGATGTAAGATTACCCGATTGCAAGAGGTCTTGAATTGTGGGATTGCATTATGCCATGTATATACGTGTGCTTCCAGCGTTCCACTTTGAACGAATGGCAAAACAAACCATCAATATTTAACTACAGCTGTAGCTTACACGCCGAAGTTTAAGTACAATCTCACAAGCATAATGAAGCGGCTCCAACCTATCAAAAGTATTATGTTTACTTTTTTTTTTAAATGCTTGTGCGCACTATGTACGTATTAGTTCCTCTCGCGTCATAATTAACGTATTTAAAGAGTATAAATATTCTTAACGCCATTCTAAAATTTATATTTTTACATAATCTGAGACATTATTTATTTATGGTCTCAATCAGCTACGACGCAATACGCCTCGCAAGTGGGCTCATTTTCGTCTTCTGCGCATGAGAAAGGAAGTAGCGGTGACTTCAGAACGCCGAGCCCTGATTGGCTGATCGCGACCCCCTATCTCAGCGTCGTCTGCTGCTTTGCAACGTCGTCTCCTCGCAACGTCGTCTGCGTCTGTCTTACCTTTCCTGCGACTTTCGGAAATGCAGGTCTTTACGAGCGAGCTCGACTTCGCATTTCAGAGAGGGCAGACGAAATAACTCGAGCGGTACGTTGTTTTTGTCTAACAACGAGCAGACGCGCATCAAGGAGGGAAGTCAAAGGACTCACTGGCGAGGTGTCCCGAGGCGCCGAGGTTTGTTTGCTAAGAACCGAGAGGTGAGCGTGTCCGCAAGTTCCCTCCCAAATACTTTTTCCCTCCTTTCGTGTGCGGCGAGACCCCTCATTCTTTAACGGCGTCGGCGGGTTGGCGCAGTTAACGTCGTCTGCTTTACGTCTGCTAGTCAAAGCGATGGCTGCTTTACCTTTCCTGCGTCTGTCGGAGATTCACCGCTTTTTCACCGGCGAGAGTCACCGTTGCCTCGGGAAACAAGGAGATAACAAAAGGAAGAAATTGACCTCTTAATCTAAAATTGAGATCAGCGATCAAAGTATAATACGGGAAGGGTTCACAAGGGTCGCGCGGGCATATTCCATTCAGCACGCCAGCCGGTCGTGGGCAGACGGTCGCCGAGTCGCGGAGTGCCTGCTAGGCCTAACTGCCGTACTCGCTTGGTCGTGTTCGGTGAAATCGTGTCCGTTGGAGCTTTTCCCGGGTGTTTGTGGATCCAGCGTTCTTGTTCGTCGCGGTCTCTTTCAAGTACTTTTTACCTTTTTCTTGCTTCTTGAAGTCGGGACGCGTGAGAAGCGCACGTAGAAAAATAAACGTTCGTGGGTCGTCGCGACCGCGACGCTGTCGGCCATGCTGATTCGATCGTAAGAAGTGCGTAAGACAGCTTCGGAGCTGTCGTAAGATTTCGTCGTAACCTGCGCAAAACTTACGAAAATTTCGTTTCGTGAATACGAATTTTTTCTTAAGTTTTGTCTTACGCACATTTTTGGCGTAAGATTGTTTCGTGAATCGATCTGACCGAAGGTCGCATGAAAGGTGAGACAGACGCAGACGACGTTGCGAGCAGACGACGTTGCAAAGGAGCAGACGACGCTCAGATAGGGGGTCGCGATCAGCCAATCAGGGCTCGGCGTTCTGACGTCACCGCTACTCCCTGCGCAAGGAGCAGACGAACTTGCCCTCCGCATAGAATCGAGTTGCTTCTGCATGCGGTGTTTAGCTCACTATAGATGATTACGTCATGGGTTAATATTTTGCTATCTTCGTTTAAAATGCCTGTCTTCAGCGGTATAGTATTGGTTTACGTACTGATTTTTGTTTGTTAAGCGTGCATTCAGTAAATGATGTCTAAGTTTTTATATCATCTATTTTATTAGACCTGCTATAGGGAAATATGCATGCAAGTTTTCCTTACTATCCCCGCAAATTCCTGATTATAGAAACAAAAAACAAAAATTCTGCCATCCTTACTTATACATAAATATGTGTTCCGCCTTCCTAGAGGTGCAGTTAGATTTTTCATTTCTTTCTTTAGCTCCAAATACCCTGTTATAATCTGGGGCTCAACCAAAAGTAACCTTTGACGCCTTTTTGATATTGCCATATTTGCAAACAGGTTTTGGTATTTGGTCAATTTTGTAACTCAAGGCTCAGCATTGACCGGGACCTAAGCCGAGCATTTCATTGAATATTGTCGACAATACTCGATAAAATATATCTAAACTGCATTTTAATGATAATTACACCAACAAATCTCAAAAGTGGTTTACTAATAAAATATATACCAGTGTGCAAAAAGTAATCCTTCGTAATTATGTATCGCTTTCAGAGAGTTGTATGATTCCTGTATACTTTTGGTGAGCTACCCGGCTTCAATGAGTTGAAATCACTATTTTGTATCACAATATTTTTGCCTATTTCTTGTGATTTAGCTGAGACGTGAAAATGACGCGGTTTATATTTCTCCCTTTTTCAATCTACGACCTATATTATAATATATGGAAGCTCAGTTCTGGGAATAGTATAAGTGAGATTTTTTTTTATTGATTTCACGGCTACACCAAACCTAGTTTATTTCTTTTTACAGCAGGTCAAATTGGAAGTGACATATTACTGTTAGGGTGTTTAAACATTCTCATGAAGGTTAACATTAAATAAATCTTGACTTGGCTGACGTCAATCCGGGTAAGATGTTTTATGTAGAGCTGCGGACGATATAAAGGCGAGACCATGGCTTAGAATTCTTGTAGTGTTATCCATCAGGGGAAGGATAAGCCATTTACGAGGCTTCAGCGCCTGTTCGAATTTTCTCATCACTCCCTGCTTGACCGGCTATCACTTAGAAAATTCTGATTTCAACGTCGATTGTAGAGGAATCCCTCAATGAAATGGAAAATCAAGTGCGGCTAAAACTACCGTGTCTTTAAGTTGATCTCTCAGCGTTTATAATTTTAATACAAAACAAAAATCTGTCGGAAAAGGAATAATAAATGGTTTTTATTTTATTTCACGATAGACGCGATCATGATTCAAGAAATTAGGGCTCCTATCTACGCCGCGAAGGTGGTTCGCCAGCGAAGCTATGGTTTCACCTGCGAAGATTGCCCACTGCACGATACCAAATGCCGCCGCTTGTCGTATTGCCATTTCTTTTACCTTTGCCGCTCCTCGTTTTCACGCTGCTCCTCGGGAGTCCAAACTATGCGTGGCCTACTCATAGCAGTGGTGCAACAACAATGAAATCAGTTGCTATAGACCAACACGCGTCCCTGACGTCACGCAGCTGCGGTGGCGCTGTCAACGGCACTGCGCTTGCGCAGACGCTTCACTTCACACGAATTCGGTTTCTGCGCACGCGCAGTGCCCACACCTGGTGTGGGCAAACGCGGGCTTGCTTGGAAATAGCGTGCCGCTCTATACTCCATCTCCACTTACGTCCAAGTGCAGCGGATGTTACAAACCAACGGAGCCAATCCAAGGCCGTTTGAGTGTCACATGACCTTAGAGAGGGGGCACAGTGACGCGAAGAAAGCGTATCACGGACAACGTCCACAGAACGGGATTGGCTAGGGTAGCTCGTAGCGCTCGCTGCGTCCGGGCTTAAGGTGAAATGGAGTATAGGCGGGTTCTTTTTTTTAGAGCACAGCTCTGAGGCGCCCATTTCCGGCTTGAGTGGCGTCGCCGTCAGTGTAACCGCGCGGTGCATTATGGGAAATGTCCCATAATGCACCGCGCGGGACTCATGACGTCACGACAGTCCTGCGCGGAGCATTATGGGACATTTCCCATGATGCAACGCGCTGGGAGGAGGAGGAGGAGAAGGGGGGGAGGAGGAGGGGGAGGTAAGGGGAGGAAGGAGGAGGAGGGGAGGTTTAGAAAGGAGGAGGGAGGAGCAGGGGGAGGAGGGAGGAGGAGGAGCAGGGAGGATGAGGAGGAGGGAGGAGGGTTTCACCCTCCCCTCAGCATACTTCCCCCTCCTCCTCGAGAGCTGCGCTCTAATTCGGCATTACAAAGTGTTGCAAACGTCTTTCACTTTCTTATATGGCAGTCTAGTGGCGTTACTTCCCATGCTTTGCAAGGAAAGACCTTCACATGTTTCCTATCCTGGGGGTCACACGGAACGTGGAGAGGCTAGCGCTAATAAAAACGGTGTAAATGACCACATTTAACTGAAGAATGTGTCCACTAATTTACGCGTGGATATGCAGTATGCAGCGTTTTGGATGAATGGGCGGATACGACTCTACAATTCAAAACCCGATATGACTGATCCGATTGAATTTGGTACGTCTTGCGTCCCTGGCCTTGACACCTCGCTTGACTCTGTGAGGAGCGACAGGCTAGTGGAAGATTGTTTTAGTTATCGCTGCTATTTGTAGTTTGATATATTTTTTTGTGGTCTTAACAACCCGGTATTGGTGCATAGCGGACAGAGCTGGCTGCAGGTGATGCAATATCCTTTAACTGAAAAAGGCGATGGGCGTGGTTTTCATCGAGCGCATTCAAGGTGCTTAGAACACGCCTGCATCGCTCGATAAACAAAAAAAACAAAAAAAAAACGAGCTACTTTATTTTGGTACTGTTCGTTAGACAAAGCTGCTGATGGCAAGCTGGATTGAGATTCAACGCAGTTCGGTAAGGACTGTTTTTAAATGTTCGGCAACATCCCTAATATTCGAGTAAGAAAATTATAAACGAAAAAAAAACTCGAGTACTAGGAGTTTGAAATCCGAATCGATCTATTTGCTTCGACATTAGGTAAAACACAAGAAAACAGCATTGGTATTTGCGTGGTAAAACAGCCGAGTCTCTCAGCGGCACATAAATTTTCTTGAGAAGATACCTCGTGTACTCTGATTTTTGTAAACTCACCATTTTAGCGGTGACATCATTAACATTGATTTATATGTGGCTAATATAAGCCACCCCTGACTTGATAGCAAAATTTAAAAAAAAATATCGATCTTACTAAGCGTTTAACGCAGGCATGACGGCGTCATAACTGTAGCTCCCAGGAGACAGGCGCCAGTGCAGGAGATAGTTCATGCCGTCTCATGCTCAGCTCGCACAAAGCTCCAGCGGAGTCGTCGCGTGCAAAAGACTACACTTCCCATGATTCATTGCGGCAGCGGTGGCGTAACAAAACTAACTGGTTAGATCGGTCTATTACACCACACCGCTAAGGTGTGAGGGATTTTAATAGAAAAAGTGGGCAAGTGCAATGTTGTTGCCTTGTCGCTCACTTTGCTCGTGAATTATTCAGGTCCAATTAACATGGGTCGAAAAGAAAAAGGATAATTATACGGCAGTTTTTGCTCACCCAAAATTTTCATAGCAGTATTATCAGAAAATACTTGTGTTTTAATTGTGCCCTTTGAGTGCAAGAAGCCCGAGCTCATGGCTTTATCTTTAGAAGTGGCCCCTGCTGAGCAAGAGTTCATGCAGGCAGTCCGCGTCATAAAGAGCTCGTGCTTGTAGTATAGTAGTAGTATAGCCGCACAGCTTCCTAAGACGAGCAACAACTGGAAAGAAAAATGAAGACGAAACAACACTTTGTCAAAAATAAAATGGAATAGAGAAAAATAGAACTGTAAATTATAAGAGCAGATCTATGTTTAGAGCGTAAATTAACCGACATGAGACCGTTAATTAGAACGCATATAGCCCTAGAGATATGAGAATGCGGATTTGCAGCCACTTGATGCCTGGGTGCCACGTTCCAGCGAGTCGTGAGTCGCGTGTTAAGAACTTATCTAAAATATGAGAGTGGAAGGGCCAACTGTCTTTACCCAAGAGTGCACCGTCTTTACATGATCACAGATAAAGAAGGCGAATGAAGCTAGTTGAAGAACGCTTACACGGACTAAGCGGCGCTTAACGCTTGCGGAGTTAAATAAACTTTTGGAAACATTTCGTTCGTGCAATTGCCTAATTCCATCAGTTTCCTACCTTCAATACCGATAATGTTATTTTCCCTTTTTGTCGTGGAGAGTAACGGCGTTCGACTAAGAGTCCCTTCGGCTTTTTACTTGTCATAATATTAGACAGGGTGTTTGACTTAAGTTCGAAAAAAACTAAAACTGAGGAGGGGTTGAGTAAAACGGGTGCAGAATTCCTCACCAATATATAATGCTCCGCGTACATTACATTGGCAAATAACCGTCACGATAATTTTGTTAAACAAATGATATCTACACATTAACATTTTATTTTTGTTTTATTCTTAATCTTGCAATTGCGCCGTTGAAGGCAAATACTATTATAAGGCAAATGAGTTTATAAAAAAAAAAGAAAAAACTACAGCTGAGGGAAATGTTCTTCACATATTTCTCGACTAGAATTTCACCTTCTTCGCCGGCTTTCAAAACTGCGCGCCTAGAAATTGCTGGAAGTTCAGCGTACAACGCCGCATACGAGAGTGACGCATTGGCTTTAATCAAATCGCCCCCATCTTGGCAGCTCCTTTTTTGCAGATCCGACGACGACAACGTTCCGACATGGTGACAATGTGACTGAAACGACCACGTGACTCTTCTTCGCGTCAATGTGGGCAAAAGTTTGGGTGCTTTTTTTTCTTTTTCTTTTTGCGCGTAATAATAAAGTCAAGCGAGAAAAAAGAAAGGCAAACACCCGTAGATAAGTAAATATTATATTATGACATCTCGAAAATATTTCTTTTAATTCTAGCCTGCTATACTGATTTATGTCAATACGTTCATTCCAACATGATTTATGAACCAATAAATATAGTTAATGAACAAATTTGTTGCATTACTCATCTTACCCTGAGAATTCTTCCCTCAAATTATGCCCTCCAAGGCTGAAAATTATATGATGAAAACAGTATCTGTGCAAATCATACCCACTCGAAAACATATGATAATATTAAATTTCATAAAAAATATCTTACGGTGAATTGTTTTCAGTTTTTTGTTAAGGACAGGCACTCAACTAGTCACCGGCCTCTGAGGATTCAAAAAATACGTGGGGCATTCAAATATGAATCAGAATATACACAATCAAGACCCTGGACGATGCATTAATTTCACCACCGATGCACGGCTTATAAATTGTAATCCCCCCCCCCCCCTTCCCCTCCCCAAGGTATCTAATCGCAGCATCTCATTTCATCCACACTACCAACAGCTTATCGCATCAGGTGGCACTCCATACGGGATTTTCACCGCTCCGGCAGCTGTTCTGTCCAGCAGCTCATATTGATACCCTTTGTAGTTTGGTAATTTGTTTCTGGCGCACGATACGAAGCTGACGTTGACAGAGCGTCGTGAAGCTATGAGAATTGCGCGCTCCGGCGTTTAATCCCTAGGATGAGTGGCCGCCGAGCTAAACAGCAACCTGATTTTGTAGAATAATATCACAGCAGCGATGTTAATTGCAAGTCGACGCTTGCCTCTAATATGTTGCATTGAACGTTTTTTGTTTTGTTTTTTACCTAAGATACATTTGTGTGAAAGGTATAATTTTTTAAACACTTTAACTTACAACATTATTCCCTTTTATATTCTCCTTGGAGTATTCAGTCGCTCGGTAACGCTCTTGCAACAGCTACGCGATCCACACGCATGATGCAATGGCGCAGATGTCGCGAAGTTTAATCGATACCAATAGGAGTTCCCACTAGCGAGATTAAAAGTTACCATAAAACTTCACCCCTTTCAGTTTCTCTACTCTATAAATTTCTGCATGATAAGATTGATTTTAAGGCAAACACAATGCGAATCCATCTCTGCGAATTTCCAATCTAATGACAAAATCATGCCTTGTATCAACTGTCCACCTAAAAATACGATAACAAGTAATATGAGTTCATTCTTTTAAACAAAAACAAAAAAGAAAACGAAGAGGCGGTGAGAAATAACTTTTGTTTTTGCGTGCAAATAATCAAAAAAGAAGAACCGTAAGTTCCAGTTTATGCATCCGTGAATTTAAATCAGCGAAACTCTCGGTGCCATTTCTGCGGAGAACCTGCGCATATGCGATTTACTACTATACAGTCCCATCTCTGCATGTATTATCCCAAAGTACTTTTATGTTAAGAAACTAAACAAAGAACCAGAAAACAGCCGCGTTAAGAAAGGTTCCTGGGTGCAATCAAGCGGAAATTGAGGTTTTATGGCTCTGGATTATGTAGAATCCCCTAAGCGTCTGTCTTCGACCCCAAATTTCGGAAGCACTGAAATGCCGCTGGAAAAAATAAAGCGACAGATCGACGTTCGTCAGGTGGTACATAAATAGCTAGACGAGCAATACAAGCAACTTTAAACCAGCTAAATCTTAAAGAATGAATACTCTCTGAGTGCCTATCTATGTTACGGAGTTAGTAAAAAGTTCTGTGCATAGAAAAAATGCATAATAAAGGGGACAACCCTGGATTTCTTCAAAGTCAATGATGGAGGCGTCAGTGCTCAGCATCTGTGAATCACCGTTTCGGAACAGGGTCAATATCATCGCAATCTGGCTCAAGAAGGTAAGGCTCGATTCACCCGGAAAATGCTGTAAAAATCATATTAGGTCATTAAATCGTTTGAAAAGGAATTGATAAAAATATAAGGATTTTTATAACTGAAGTATAAACAATATTTTTATATATATTAAGCACCTTCAAAATTTATTTATTCTTGCTCACTTAGCGGAAGTTTATGAACTTCATTTCAACAAAACTAGGAATTTCTGTATGGCCTTTATTATTTGGGTGGGAGTTCTTGATATCGTCTCGGCTACTGAACATTTTGCCCTTAAGAAAGTGATAATGTCATGAAAAAAAAATGTGTTGCATGGTTTTAAAAAGTACAATCAAAACTGACTCAACATCTACACTAGAAGTCGTATAAGGTGTGGGCTGCTTTTGTCGTGCTAGAGTGTTGTATAATGTAATGAGCAGCTGCCATTTTGGCTCGCGATTACTCGTTATTTGTTTCCTAAACACACACGTATATTGCATCAAAGCGGGACTTGTTTGTTTTGGATTTGGAACTTACGTCACTTCATTGCTTATTTCTGTGACAAAATATCTTTAAGTCGAATATATATTTGATAAGCCTAACAACTCAGAGGGCCAATTTTCACGAAGGGCAGAACGTTTCTTATTGATCTTTGAGCTAGCAAAGTATATATATGAACATGTTTTCTGTATTTCAAGCAAAGTTTTATTTCTATAATTGTAACTTCACAATGGCACTCTGATATTCCTAGCAGTGAAAAAGTAGCCCGAATAAGAATGTATGTAAGTAAAACATCCTTCCTTGAATAGTTTCACTGGTAAGGGAAGCCTTGTGCGTAGGACGAGACACACATTATGAATAGCTCTGGTCAAGATATGCCATAGCTATGTCCGGGTTAATAATCCGCAGTTCCTTTTAAATTTGTCGCTAGATTATTTTCACCACTCCAATTATTCATTAAAGGGAACATTTGGTCTTTTACTGGTTAAAGCAGTGCCCATGAATTCTGCATTTCTAGAGGTACTCTCGCTTTTGCTCACAGTAGTGGAGTGTGCCCCGCGCCGCCTAGGATCAACGTAGTTTAAATGAACGGTAGTAATTACCGTGCCACCAGTATTACTCTCACGTCTTAGTATTGCACTGTTTAAAATATCTACAGGGTAAGGCAGTAATTCCCCATAAGTATCGGAATGTCCCCAAAGGAAACGCAAAACAATTTCGTACTAGCATAACCAAAATTATTGTTGTCATAATTAAGAATATTGAAAGATCCGAGCCCGATATTCTTAGTTTGATCGTGCTAGATTTGACAGTTTGACAGTTTAGCGCAACGTTCTAGTTAAAACGGCGGCAGTTGTATTGGAAGAAGCAACGTGTTTTTCGTATAAGACTCGTTAAAACACGGGACACTGAAAGCAAAATCTGCAGTCGGCGGTTAATCCTTACTTCGAACTTTTATTGTTCAATATTCGGCTCACTGAAAATTATGGCAGATGGGACAGAACCCGCACCACATATCGTCAAGCCGCCGTCTCCCTCCACACGATAAAGCCCTCTGGCATGGTCACCGGGTGTGAATAGACGCAGACGAGAACGCAGCATTTGAAGCCGGGGTCCTTTTGTTTATGCCATCTTCTTCAGCTTAGTGTTAGAGGCGTTCGTACATGTAGAATAGGTAGTTTATGGGTATTGTGCGTGCTAGTGTTATTACGTAACTGTTCGCACCGTCTTCGTAAGTTCACCTGTGACTACTGCACTTTAGCACTGTTTTTGACCGAGTGCATGGCTACGTAATATGCATAGAATGTTGCTTGTCATAAAAGGTCAATATTACAAAACAAAATTAGGCAGTCATTTTTTTCCTCTCTTCGTTTCCGCAGCATTACTTGTAAATTATTGTCTTCGCAGCGTAAATGCAGATGACGCCATGTTCAAGACTCCTTTTACACGACCGGGGGCTGAGCACTTTTTTGTTTAGCATAGAAAATTAAGCAGCGGCCGTGGTTTAAGGTGGAGTTAAGAAACACTTTGAACAGATTCGTACTTTCTGGAAATGGTAACATAATCAATACTCGGAACGCATGAATAAGCGGGAACTAAACCGTAACAAAATGTGCATATTTTGAAGCCGCTCTTAAGCCGAACTGGAATCACAACCTCTTCGACACTCAGGTATGCCGTAAGCTTTGTCAGTTCTAAAGATTCGTTCACAGAGTGCCGTTTCCTTACGTTACATTAGATTACAAAAGCTTGCGTCTACTTACGTCAGGGGTCCCCGGGACATTTTCACTTTATATTAGGCGTGCCTAGAAGTTCAAGGAGATAGGCTGGCACGCAAACATTACAAACACGACTGTTTCGGTTACTTACACGTTGTTGCGATGTTACCCTAGGAAGCCCGGTGAAAAAAGGATCATGCCGCATCGTTCCGGCGCGTATGTTGGCCGAGGATGCTATACAATTTATTTCTCGTTTCACCGAGCAACAACTTTAATGGCACTATCATTAAACACATCCCTCTTCAATATAAGGATATCGCACCCTAAAAGCTAAACCGAACTAGCATGATCAGCGCTACTCTGTCGTGAGTAAATTTTCACCAGCTTTCTTCTTTCTGTTGCGAGCCCGATCCTTGGACTTCTCTTAACTGCGGACAAAGGCTGCAGAGGTGTTCTAGCAGTGTCCTCAGGATTTTGCCCTAGATAGCCATCGTCGACGGGTGCGTCTTAGAGGAAGCTGCGTCAGTTGTCGGTTGTGGTTCTACTTGTTCAGCGAAGAATTGAGGGACACTTGCAAGGTGTTTTTGTTGACCCGCGTCCAGCTCGCTTGCACCTTTGCATTAATTGCATTATCAGCATAACAATTGCGAGTTGTTCCTTGTTGACGCGTGTAGAAGGTGATGGTCTCGGAGAGAATCACGTTGGTGGTTTCAACGAGTTCTATAGCTTACTTCTACTTGTACGGATTACAAACTTTTTGGCTGCAGAACAACTCAAGGAATTTACGAAGATTATGTCCTGAAATATCGGGGGAAATTATCTTTCCCATGCTGTTCAAGGGGTCCTGGGAGCGCACTACGATTAAAATGCAGTTTTTGTTTCGACTGCCTCAAAATAACTTAATTCCCCATGTTCGGGCGCATCAGGCCCAGGGCTGTTTTTAGCTTTCTGCCAATGAGCAGCTCGGCTCGACCGTGCGTGACTCGTGAGTGAATGCGTCGTGGTTCTTGTATGTGAGAAGAATTCGATGGATCTTGGTATGAAATTTCGAAATTATGCTTTCTCATCACTATTTTCAAGGTTTGTACAACGCGTTCAGAGGTTCCGTTGAATGATAGGTGGTACGGCGGGCTCATAACGCGCAATATTTCGTTAGAACCAAAAAACTCGCTGTACTTGTCGCTTATGAAAGCTGGTTCGTTGTCGTAAACCAAGGTGTCTCGTTGTCCAAGCGTTGAAAAAAAAACAAAAAAACGTTGCGGAGGCACTTTACTGTAGGATCGAGGGGGGGGAGGGGGGGGTGGAGATACCGGAATAACTTCAACCCACTTCGTAAATGTGTCGACCAACAAAAAAGAAGTAGTATCCCTGGAACTGTACACCATGGCGCCGATCGTACTTTGCGACCGGTACGGCGATGTACTCGGTATTTGCAGAATGTTGGACGTTTGCTGTGATGCCGTCGTCTACCCTACCACACCATACAAGGCTGCATTCGATGGTCTTCATCATCTTCACTCGTGGATCGCTTTCGTGCCGCCGATGTAGCACTTGTTTTTGCAGCTTCTTCGAAACGATTCCCCAAGTCACCAGATGGCGCTATCTTCCTGAACGCAGATTTCACACAGCTCCGCTAGAAACGGCAAACCCTTCAGACCTCCTGGGAGGTTGCTGCAAGACCACAGTGTATTTTTCATTGGTGACAACATGGGGTCGCTTCCGGTTTGTTAGTTAACGACTGCAGCAGAGAGAACCCGGTGGTACCCACCTTCCAGCATGAAAACATCAGCCAATCTTAGAAACAAAATCTACGGCAAAGGCAAATGAGAAAAGGCATCGGCATTGCCGTTGCTCAAGCCGGACCGACAGACCAGCTTCTACTTGTATGTAGGTAGCGTTGCTGCCCAACGTATTACTCTTGGTGATCCTCTCTCTGGGATAGACTTGTCTAGGCCCAGAAGCACAAGGAGAGCTTTGTGATTCGGTAATACTCTTGTATTAACCCGTCATATTTCATATCCAAAAACACTGCATTCTTGTAATGAGCTCATGGACTGGTCTAATCAAGATATGATTTTTATAAATGTACCTTAAACAAAACACGTATGCTTTTATAATCCTTTGACAGTTGGTTCTTTAAATATTCCACTTTATCGACATACACATGATTGTTTCTCATGTCACTGTGATAACGTTACATATTTTGGAACAGTAAACTATCTTGACATTCTCTTTGATTTTGATCTTTCATGGAATTCCCATCTCACTAAAAGCTGTGCTAAACTGAAGAGTGTCTCATGTTTGCTCTATAACATTAAAACATTTATGCCCCTCGGGTTGCACAAGCGCATAGATAATTCATTAGCCTACACCTGTTTGCGCTATGGCATGAATTTTGTTTTTCTTTTATACATACATTATGCGTAGAATGTCGCGGCTCTCACCTTGCTTATTTACGAATATGTGCTGCCATAAGCGCGATTGAATGCACAGATTTAAGGTACAGTTTAAGGTACAGATACGCTCTTTAAGCAATGTTGTCGCCCTAGAGCGACAACATTGTTAAAGGAGCGTATCTGCAATGGTAAGAAACCTGACGGCGGAGGGTCGCTAAAATAAATAATAAGCAGCTTCACTGCGTCTCATTGTATTGCATGATCTCCATTTTATGTTTCGACCACAAACATAATGTTTTCTTACCACGTTAAATTCGTGCCACCCAGTCCTGCATTTCCTATCCTGACATAATGCTTTCTATGCGCAATCCTTTGGAAAGCATTAATTTTTTTGTTTTTTTGTGTCATTAAGAACTGCACCCTTAATTTCCTCAGCAATTACAAAAGAGGCCTTCTATAGCGCTGTTTGGAGGGTTAACGGGCGTGATATTCAAAGACCACTTCCAACGCTCTGCGTGTTTATTATTGTTTAGATTTTGATGCTCACTATCATTATGCGTCTCTTTTTTGGGAATGATAAAATGGTAAAATAAAATAAATAAGTATACAAATAAATGAATGTGCATGCAAGATGTAGCGCTCATTCTTGTGGCTATTTTGTGTTAGGCGTGTGTTTAATTTAAAAGGTTATTTAAAAATGTATCCCGCAAATATCAAACTCGAGGAATCCTTCATACCGTGCTTAGTATTTTCATGCATCCGATGCGGGTTGATATTTATACACGATTTTCGCTTTTTTTTCTGGAAATTTCTGCCTGCAAATTTTTCACATTTCTATAGGGATCACACTAAAGAAATATATTGTTTTGTGTGGCAGATTCTTTTTATTAAGAACGAGGGTTCCCTTTAATGCAAAAGCAATCGAGGGAAAAAATATTCCCTGCAATTCGAAATATATATAATAAATTGTTGTTTCGCGTTAGGATGTCGCTCGCAGATCCGTCCGACTGCATTGCAGTGGACCTTATTCAAAACACCATCCACGCGATGTTGAATGTTAGATTTCCTGCTGGCTTTTATTGTCATGACAAGCTATGCTAAGAAAAATGAATTCAATATCAAACTGGCTGCGCGTTTTGCTGATGAGTAAGCCTTGAAAACAGGCATTCTTCATGCTCAATTCACAGGGTCGCGTTAACTCTGTCATCAGTTCAAGATACCTTTAGAGGTATCTTGAACTGATGGCCATATACAGATCAACAGCCGCTATGCTCTGTCGTATTTATAGCCCCCATCTCAATCTGTTGCTACTAGTTGCGCGCTTCCAGTGAACTTTCAAGTTACCACTTTGATCTAAGCTTGCAGTGCAAGGGATGCTTTTAAGTATCATGATTAATCTAACCCGCCTGGAATTTCGACACCAAATTTGGTACATCGAGTGGTTCCTATCGCCAGTATACATTTGTTTTTTGTGTGTGTGCTCAGAGAGTATCGGGAGACCAGGAGTCCGATTGTGGTGACCGCCAGAGCGACTGAGAGATCTAATTTACCCCCAGCGCAGCGAGTAAAGAGAGCGTTTTAGGAGATTCGTCTGCTTACGCGAGCGAAAAACGCAGTTCGTCAGATACGAAGCGCCATTCGCAGAAAGAAATAAAACAAGAAAACACCGCACGTCGTCTGTCAACAAACCGGAAAGAAATTTGACCGTCTGCTCCGAACCGGGCGCCGCGGCGAACCGAGTTCAGACGTGGGCCGAAATTGTGATCGTCTGCTATTTCCCACTGGAAGCCATTGACAACTCGAGATTCGGTTCTGAATTTCAAGTTGTTCGGCTATCGCACACAAGCTAACATTGACCGCCCTATTGAAAAATCTCATTTGTATGAGACATTTCTGTGTCCAATGAACACATATGAATCATACAAGATATATAAGAACATATAAGTACCATGTAAGTGTCATATAAGAATTATATAATGTATATAAGAATATATAAGAAACCTATTCCAAACTTGTGAAGTTTCGTATAAGTTTCTTATATGGTATTTACATGCTCTCATATAACTTATATTTCTTATATGGTTCTTATATATATATATATATATATATATATACACAGGGATGGGCAAAATACATGCAAATATGTATCGAAATACAAATACAAAATACGTCGTCAAAAATGCATTTAATTACAAATACAAAATACGTCGTCAAAAATGCATTTAATTACAAATCTAACTACATTTCCAAAAAAGCATTGAAATACAAGATACTGTCACGGGTGGTGACCAAAAATAACAAATAAACAGGAAGAAATAAACGTTTAATGTGGCGAACTTGTGCCAAAAACAAAAGGGGTACAAAGAATAATAACAGAGCGTCGCGGGCGTCGAAGTCGGCGTGGTAGCAGAATCGAGCGCTGGGGCGAGACTGACTCGACAAGGTCGCGGGCGGCCTCTTATCTAGAGTGCGCCGCTATCTCGAAGATTCGGCGAAAGCGGTTCGAGCGTCGCGTGACCGGGGCGAGAATGAACACGCACTTTCTAGAAAACAAAAGCAGGGGTAAATGATAGAAGTTACGTGCGGTACATGAATAAACGGGAACTTTCTGGAGGACCGTGACCGAGCGTTGCTTTCTCAGCCTTGCGCGCGGCATTACTCCCCCCTTTAAAAGTGCATCGCCCCGATGCAGTGTAAAACAAATCAAAATAAAAAAGAACGATAAACTAAAGAGTCTTTTGGAGCACAAAAGGTCCACAGTCCTATCGAGCGTAGTACGGCTTCAGGCGCACGACGTGGACGACCTCCGGTCGTGGTGGGCGGCGTGACGATGTTCGTGTTCCGTCGGGCATCACCTCGTAGTTCAGCTCGCCGAGGCGACGAAGTACCTTGTATGGTCCAAAGTACCGTTTCATCAGTTTCTCACTGAGGCCGCGGCGACGGATGGGCGTCCATACCCACACCCTATCTCCGGGCTGGAAGTGGACGTCCCTGCGACGAAGGTTGTAGCGGCCGGCGTCGACGCGTTGCTGGTCTTGAATCAGGAGTCGGGCGAGCTGGCGAACTTCTTCGGCGCGTTGAGCAACCGCCTGGGCGTCGTCGCTTTCGTTGTCAGATGGCTCATGGGGCAGCATGGCGTCCAGCATGGTCGTTACCTTCCGACCATGTACCAGCTGGAAAGGGGTGAATCCAGTGGTCTCTTGAACCGCCGTATTGTAGGCGAACGTGACGTAGGGCAGCACCTCGTCCCACGTCTTGTGCTCTACGTCGACGTACATAGAGATCATATCGGCGATTGTCTTGTTGAGTCGCTCCGTCAGCCCGTTTGTCTGCGGGTGGTACGCAGTTGTACGACGATGGCTGGTGTGACTGAGTCGGAGGATTTCTTGGGTCAGTTGTGCCATGAAGGATGATCCGCGATCTGTAATCAGAACTTCTGGAGCGCCGTGCCGGAGGACGATGGACTCAATGAAAAACTTGGCAACTTCCACAGCAGTCCCCGAAGGAAGAGCTTTCGTTTCGGCGTACCGCGTGAGATAATCTGTGGCGACGATGATCCAGCGGTTCCCCGACGTCGAAGGCGGAAAAGGGCCAAGTAGATCCATTCCGATCTGCTGGAAGGGTGCAGTTGGAGGAGAAATAGGCTGCAGGAGTCCGGCCGGCCTCGTCGGAGGTTTCTTGCGTCGCTGGCACTCGTGGCATGATCGTGTGTACAGGTGGACGGTCTTGGGGAGCTTGGGCCAGTAATACTTTTCACGAATACGGGCCAGTGTGCGGCTGTATCGAAGGTGTCCGGATGTCGGGTCGTCGTGACATGCTTGAAAAATCTCCCCTCGAAGGTCGGTCAGGATTACCAGCAGCCACGGCGAGTTGCTGTCCCCGAAGTTCTCTTTGTAGAGTACACCTTGTCGAATGGCGAAGGTCGGCACGGCTCGTGAGAAAACACGGGGTACGGTACCGCCGCGCCCTTCCAGGTGCTCGATTAAGGCTCGCAGCTCCGGATCGTCTCGTTGACGTCGTGCCATGTCATCGGTGTTCACTGCCCCTAGAAAGCACTCGTCATCATCCTCGTCGCTGCTGTCGGAAGGTGTTTCGACGGGAGCTCTGGACAGGCAGTCAGCGTCGCTGTGCTTGCGTCCTGACTTGTAAACCACAGTCATGTTGAACTCTTGTAGCCGGAGGCTCCATCGAGCGAGGCGTCCTGACGGGTCCTTGAGGTTCGCAAGCCAGCAGAGCGAGTGGCGGTCCGTGACTACGCGGAACGGGCTTCCGTACAAGTACGGACGAAACTTCGTGATTGCCCAGACGACCGCAAGGCATTCTTTCTCAGTCGTGGAGTAATTTCTCTCTGCCTTGGACAGTGTCCGACTTGCGTAGGCGATGACTCGTTCGGTGCCTTCTTGTACTTGAACTAGTACCGCGCCAAGTCCTGCGTTACTTGCGTCAGTGTGAATCTCGGTGTCCGCATCCTGATCGAAATGTCCAAGAACCGGAGGCGTCTGGAGTCGTCGCTTCAGCTCGTCGAATGCCTGCTGCTGTTCCTCGGCCCATTCGAATCTCTCGGCGTCCTTCGTGAGGTTTGTGAGTGGTGCGGAAATCCTTGCGAAATCCCGAACAAAGCGACGATAGTAGGCACAAAGTCCAAGGAATCTTCGCACGGCCTTCTTGTCTGTCGGCGCTGGAAATGACGCGACGGCGCGAGTCTTCTCTGGGTCGGGGCGAACGCCTTCGTTACTAACCACGTGACCTAGAAACTTCAGTTCGTCATAGGCGAACCGACACTTTGACGGCTTGAGGGTGAGTCCAGCGGTCCGTATGGCTTGAAGAACAGTTCGGAGTCGTCGCAAGTGCTCGTCGAAGTCGCTGGAAAACACCACGACGTCATCGAGGTAGACCAGACAGCTCTGCCACTTCAGTCCTGCCAGTACGGTGTCCATAACACGCTGGAAAGTTGCTGGCGCCGTACATAGTCCGAAGGGCATTACCTTAAACTCGTACAGCCCATCCGGCGTGACGAAAGCTGTCTTCTCTCGGTCCCGTTCGTCGACTTCGATCTGCCAGTAGCCGCTCTTCAGGTCCATCGATGAGAAGTATCGAGAGTGGCGCAGCCGGTCTAACGTGTCGTCGATTCGGGGGAGTGGGTAGACGTCTTTCTTTGTCACCGCGTTCAGCTGCCGGTAGTCCACGCAGAACCGAAGCGTTCCGTCCTTCTTCTTAACCAGTACGACTGGAGAGGCCCACGGACTGCTTGATGGCTGGATTATGTCGTCGTTCAGCATCTCTTGAACTTGCTCCTGGATCACCTCCCCTTCTTTAACGGAGACTCTGCACGGTGATCGATGCACAGGGCGCGCGTCGTCCTCGGTAATGATGCGGTGCTTCGTAACGGCTGTTTGGCGTACCTTCGACGACGTCGCAAAGCAGTCACGGTATTCGGCGAGGAGGTTAATCAGCTGCCGTCGTTTCGGGTCCGGAAGCTTAGGGTCGATGTCGAGTTGCGCTGGCGACGTACCGTCTTGCTGAGGTGGCGAGGATTCATCAGTAATGGCGGCGATTTCGGCGGAGTTTCGGAGATACTCGACGTGGCCAACAGCTGCACCTTTTGTGAGGTGTTGCGTTTCATTCCGGAAGTTCGTCACGAGGACCACAGTGCGGCCATCCTGAAGTTCAGCTACTCCTCGTGCGACGACTATTCCTCTTCCCAGGAGCAACTGGAGGTTTCCTTCCAGAAGAACTTCGCTACGGGCAGCTGCGTCGGTCACGACGGGTACGACAACACTTGATCGCGGCGGCAGATTCACGTGGTCGGCAGCGACTCGGACTGCGGCTGACGCAGTTTGGAGTTTCTCTGAAGGCGGAACAGGTGTCCGCAGCGTCAATCTGTTTTCTCCAAGGTCGATGACGGCGCCGTATTCACACAAAAAGTCCATGCCGAGAATGACGTCTCTGGAACAGTCTTGTAGAATGACGAATTTCACAGGACACGTCTCGCCGCGAATTTCGACGCGAGCGGTGCACCTTCCGACAGGCGTGATGAGGTGTCCTCCGGCGGTTCGTATCTGCGGTCCATCTCACGGCGTCGTGACTTTTCGAAGGTGGCGAGAGAGCCTCCCACTCAATACTGAGTAGTCTGCCCCGGTGTCAACGAGTGCCGATGCGTTTTGGCCATCGATAACAACGTTTAGGTTGTTGGACACCGTTGCAGGCGCGTCGATGCAATGCGGGGCGTCGAAAGAGTGGGAGCGTTCCGGCGTTCTTGGAGACTGTTTGCTTCCGTCGTTTTCGGCAACGTCACCTCCAGGCGTTGCCGCACTCAGTTTTCCCGACGACGCAGGGGAGACAGGCTCTCTCGGCGGGATCGTGACGCTGGGGAGGCTGAACGTCGTGGGGAAGGGGAGCGGGCTTCACGGCGGAGAGACGACACTGGGGAGTGCGAACGTCGGAGGTACTCCTCGATGTCGCGAGGGCGTTCGCCGTACCTCGGGCGTGGGTCGTTCGGGTGGAACCCACGCAGGCCCATTTGCCGGTAGGGACAACGACGGTAGATATGGTCGGCCTCCCCGCAGTGGTAGCAGATGGGTCGTCGATCCGCTGTCCTCCACACGTCGGTTTTCCTTGGCGCCTGCTGTTCTCGGCGGTCGTACTGACGTACTTCGTCGTTGCGTCGAGGGTACGCCTGCGTTGATGGGTCTCGTCGTGGCGCCACCGGGTAGTGTTGAGCAGTTGGCGACGGTCCTCGGGCCACTGCGGCGTAGGTCAGCGTCGGCTCATCGGCTGCGGCCACGCTGGCAGGAGTCTCCGGTTGAATTGCGCGCTGAATTGCGCACCACCTCGGCTATCGACAGCGAAGCCGGCTGGTTGGCAGCAGGCAGCAGCTTCCTGAGTTCTTCCCGGACGACGTCCCGGATGATGTCGCGGATGTCCGGGATGCTGCAGCTGGACGGCGAGAGGGCAGCGAAGCCGGGGAGTCTCTGGTAGTGTGAGGCCCGTGCGTGAAGGGCACGTTCGATGTTGGTGGCCTCAGTAATGAAACCCTGGACAGTCGTAGGCGGGCTCTGCACGAGGCCCCCGAAGATGTTTTCTTTGACGCCGCGCATTAGGACCCGCAACGTTTTCTCTTCGGGAGCGTTGGGGTCGGCGCGGTTCGTGAGGCGGAGAACGTCTTCGACGAAGCTTGTCACGCTCTCGTTTGGCCCTTGGTGTCTTGCTTGAAGGAGTTCTTCGGCACGCTGTCGTCGCTGCTGGTTGGCAAAGGTGCGTCGCAGCTCGGCCTGGAACTCTTCCCACGTCGAAATCGACGCTTCGTGGTTCTCGAACCAGGTGCGCGCCGTGCCTTCCAGAGCGAAGTAGACGTTCTGAAGGCACTGCTCTGGTGTCCACTGGTTATGGCGGGCCACTCGTTCGTAATGCTGTAGCCAATCTTCAACGTCCTCGTGGACCTCCCCGTGGAATGGCGTCGGAGTCCGGGGTGCGACGGGAAGGTATACGACGGCGGCGGCGGACGGGTTCTGCGACGACTGGTTGTCCATCGTCGGCCTCGTTGGCTGCCTGGTCCGGGGTGGCAGAAGTCCGTGTTCCGGGGGTAGACCTTGGGTGCGGCGACTGGATCGGGTCTCAATCTGGTCTTCGCTCGGTCCTCGGGAGGCTGGGTCCGGACTTGCACTGCGGGAACTCGGAGGGGAGCGCTGCACGGGCATGCGGGTACCCCGCACCTCCACCAAAATGTCACGGGTGGTGACCAAAAATAACAAATAAACAGGAAGAAATAAACGTTTAATGTGGCGAACTTGTGCCAAAAACAAAAGGGGTACAAAGAATAATAACAGAGCGTCGCGGGCGTCGAAGTCGGCGTGGTAGCAGAATCGAGCGCTGGGGCGAGACTGACTCGACAAGGTCGCGGGCGGCCTCTTATCTAGAGTGCGCCGCTATCTCGAAGATTCGGCGAAAGCGGTTCGAGCGTCGCGTGACCGGGGCGAGAATGAACACGCACTTTCTAGAAAACAAAAGCAGGGGTAAATGATAGAAGTTACGTGCGGTACATGAATAAACGGGAACTTTCTGGAGGACCGTGACCGAGCGTTGCTTTCTCAGCCTTGCGCGCGGCAATACAATTATACAACCAAGTGTATTTGGTCTCCTCCAAGTACTTTTCCAAATAGATTCCTCAAAATTTGCGTCAGCGACTTCAGGGCACCTGCAACGGGTTTCTGGGTATCTCGTTTTAATTTTGCATCGCACACTCGGGATCAAGTGTGCGAGGCTCTAGTAACGTAATAGAAATATAATCGCAAAAAAAATGTAATGAGCTTGGACGTAATAGGTGAAAAAAGTACACAGCTTCAAGCAGCTTTTTTTGTCGATTACATTTTGGCATTAGATGAACAAAGAACCGAGACGACCAAGACGCGCAGCGCTAGCTAGATAATTTTTTATTGTTCCAACTCGCGCCAGTTACAAAAATCTGGACGACCCCCATATTTAGAATGTTCCAGGCAAAAATATGGATGAAAATCAGGCTGGAAAGCATCACAAGTTGCCACAGGCACTTATTTAGCCAGTCTGCCTGTGAACGTCGATTTCGTCACTATTCTTGCCCTGGACTAGCACCGTAATCACAGTCACTAAAACCTTGTGCTCGATTGAGAGACACTGCATTCGGTGCAGAACGTAGTTTTCTTCCTGCTCTGGGCAGTGACAATACATTTGAGGGATGTATTTTCGCCCACAAATTTGTATTTAATTACAATTGTATTTGAAATACCGACGTTTTAGTATTTAAATACACACGTAAAATACATTACCCAATTTGTAATTAAATACAAATGCAAAATACACAAAGTATTTGAAATGCGTATTTCAAATACTTGTATTTGAAATACTGCCCATCCCTGTATATATATATATTGTATAATTCATATGTGTTTATTGGACACAACGAATTTCTCACACAGATCGCTTTTTCACAGCGGTGGTGCATATAAATGCACAAAGGAAAAGACCAACAAGGACCGCGGGATCTTCCTCGGTATTCGAAATTTGGAGAGACGGTCTCACCAAATGTTTGCTTGATTGTGAATTTGCGAACCGGTCCAAAATTCATCATTGTTTGATTACGCGCAAGTTGTTTCCAGACATCCAATCAACAGCCTTGCGTGGCCTTACTCTCCCTTTGACCAAAATCGCACGCCTGGCCAGCTCGCAGAAAAATAGAGCCTAGCAGATGTATGATCCCGTTTAACCAGGTTGTCCGGCATACTCTACTACGTTTCCCTTTATGTGTGCTCACGGCCGAGGCTAGGATTCGATGAAGCCAATGAAGCCTAATCAAAATGCTGGGCGACCTGTATTGGGTATTAAAAAAAAACATGGTAGGAGCTTGAGACGAGCAGACCGGACAACAGAAAGCTCCGACTAACTGTTTAATCACCGTGAATTGGGAAGCATATACAATGTGATCAGTGCAAGTCCAAAGATCGCAGTGTACATACTTTCGAATTCAACACATGCACTGTTCATGCCAGACATAAGGATAAGACCGTAAGAGAGAGAATCGAAGCAGGCGTAATCGAAAGATCTGCTGCAGGCTATGTCAGCGTTGCCTCCATTCACCTGATAGATAAAACACAACCGCTCGATTAAAAAAAAACAAAAAAAAAAACAGGCTACGGCCCGCCACGTCGCTCCGCCGTACATAGGCGAAGACAAGATGGATCAGTTTACACTTCTGGGCGCGTTGGCGGTAGCAGTCGTGCACGCTCCCAGAAATTAAGGGAGCGCGCTCTGCTGAGTAAAAGCGGAGATATATTGACCAGCGGAGAGATACGACGGAACAAACCAACCAATGCGGTAGCTGTCATCGGCCCGTAGCGGCGCGTTATCCGCCCAGCGTATTAGGTGCGTCTTGCTGTCTGCCGCGCATCTTGAAGGGCCGCACTTCTGCGTTTCAGTTTAAGCGGCCCTGGTTAAGGTGGTAGCATTCTTGCCAGCGGCGGCGAGGCCTAGGACTGTCTGAAAGTGCCACCGTTCGCAGTGTATGTACTTCCCAACTCATGACGATCGAACAGTTAAAGTCAGCGCTCTGTGCTCTCCAGCCTCCTCCTTTGTCCTCGTCTCAAGCGATACCATGTTTTTTTTTTTTTTTTTCAATTCCTGATCGAATAGCTTTGAAATTGCATCATCATGGGGCTCGTTCCGGGTTTCCCATCTAAGGCTAATCCAACCACGACAAAAAAAAAAGCCAAAGCTGGTTCATCTTGAGTGATTGGGTTAGTCGCTGAGGGCGAATACATGTGCGCCATGAGCGCCGTGACTATGCACTTTTGGCGCTGCGTCATTTACTCCACACCCAGCCGGCGACGGCCAGGCGGCGCCAGAAGAGTGAGAGACTTCGGTGGTACCTGTCTCGTCGTAATTTCGTTATTTGGCAAAGGGCGAATGCTACGCCCTACAATGCGCTCCGTTGACTTCGATATGTGCTACGTATGCGAGCGCAATGCGCATATATTGGAACATGACGCAGCAAAAGGCCTGACAATTCTTCGTTAGAAAAGCGTGCCCCGGCGATGACTCGGTTGTTCCGATTCGCCTGCAGGGGTCTATCTTCCGCCGTACAGGCATGTTATACGCCCACGGCTTCCTGGCCTACAAATTTTTTTTTTTTTGCTTCGGACACTGGGCTGACCGACTCTACCAAATAATAAGTCTTGTTTTAACAAGGCAGCCGGCCCTTCCAGGCATGCCCAATGGCTCTTGGTTCAGTCTCAAGATAGCGCGAAACCAAAATGCGTTGCTGGTTGCCTATATAAATTTTATTATTACTATTGCTATTACTATCACTCTAACTCTTAGTATTAGTATTACTATAATTATTATCATATCAGTATTCACTTCATGCTCAATTTCGCAAAGGCAATAACAATTATAGTTTTATTATTTTTTCACAATACTACAGGCTTTTAGTAAGAAAGGAGAAAAGCAAGAAATGATCAGTAGTAAAATTACACATAATACATACACTAGGGGAGCATAATACCTACAAATTTTAACAAAGGCTTGTTTAGCTGGTGCAGGAAACTGTCAATTGAGTCGGCATGAGTGATGCTGGTATGAAGCATATTCTTATCCGGTATGGTTCAAGGGGAAAATGAATCTTTGAAGCAGTCAAGGCGAATCTGTAAGTTATCTGCTCTTATGTGTGAGGCCCTTATGTTAGTTGTCGCCGAAAAGCTAATGGGGTTGTCTGTATTAACGTGATGATCGCCCATGATGATTTCGTAGAGCATTTTTAATTTGTTTGTTTGTTATAGGTGAGTAAAAACGTTCAGGACAGTTTCTTTTATTAATATTAACAGTGAGTCAAATTGCCCAAATTTCTGAAAAAAAAAGAAATCGTGGAGTCTTCCTTTGAATAATTTCCAATATTTGTATATTATTAGCCGTGTACGGCTCCCAGATGATGTTCGCATATTCCAGTGTGAGCCGTATAAATGTTTCATAATCCAGTAACTAAATTCGGGTGTGGAAACTTTTGTGACCTGCCTTATTTTGCTTGTGGATTTCGATGTATTAGAGGCGAAGTGCGAGTCCCAGGAACGATTGTTTGAAATCGTACAACCCAAGTATTTGTATTCGAGGAAGTTGTTGAGTGTATGTCTGTGTATGCTGTACTAAAATGTAGGGGAGAGATTTTTAAGACGAGATAGACATAGTGTCCGATTTAAAGGGGGTAAGACTCATCTGCCAGGTGAGGTGTTTCAGCAGCTCGTTTTTGAAAGCTCAAATTCAAATTTCGTTTGCAAGCGAATACAATGCGTCCTCAGACGGGTCACCGAAAGTATCTAGGTGTGTCTCAGTGAGGTCTGCGATTCTCTCCTCGACGTCACGATCGCTGATTTAAAGGATAAATGAATTTGTGTCGATATATGCAGCGTGAGCATCCAAGAATACTCTCCTAATCTGATTGTAAAGGAAATCCTACATGATGATCTTTAAAATCTTTAGGATAAGGAAACCTGCGTATATGGGCTTGTTCAAACACAAAATTTTCTGTGAACATTGAGATATTATAATGTTCGGACCGATCACTGTAATTTACCTGAAGTTAGCTTTCTGCAAATTTTTTACTACTTCGTTCTCGGACACGCTAATGGCAATGTTGTTATACTGGCGAGGGTTTCCAGTCGTGTTTTTGTATATAGAGTTTATAAAGAACTTTCACAAGTTCTTCTAAAGGGTGTTAGTAGCCTGCTTGTGGAGATCGCGATTAAAGTTAATAAATTTGTTTAGAAAGGCTCGCTCTGAAAACTGCAGGGCGCGATGAATATTCCTTAATTTTAACCCTAGCAGCAGGCACAACTTTAGGTTTTAGATATCGATGACATAGTTACATTGGAGAAATAGTGCTAAAAAAACCTTACGTTCCTATTCTCTCTCTGGCAAGTCAAAGCTTTTTACTAGCGCCTTTTGATACGACAAAAGCCATTTGAAAGATCTCCTCGTTTTTCTGGAGCCAAATGCAAGTCTGCATGCGAGTTGTGCAGTTCCTGCGGTTAGACTAGGCATATTTCTAAGATGCAACCAATGGGCGAGTGGTCTGAAAACTGACTGGGCTGAAGGGCATCGATTTTCTCGCAGTCGAGCCACCAGAAATTGCCTTACGAAAGCGGTTGCCTCGTCGTTGCCACGTAAAGACCGTTCACATCCAGGTCGAACATTTGAGAAGCTTCTTTGCTAGGATCGAACGAGTCGCTGGTTGGAACGTTAGCTGTATCATGTTTAACTGAACATTGCTGGATTGTTCCTCGCAAACCATATTCCATAAAAAAATAGGCGTCGCCGTCGTCAAGAAATTCAAGTTCGACCTTTGTCTGTTTAAGCGCGCATGCCAAGCTGAGCGCAGAAAGTGACACGAAAGGCAGAAAAACGATCTCGCAGTTTTCCAAATCCACTTCCTGAAATTCTGCATTACGTCGGAAACAAGTAAGCAGTCGGGTTTCAAACACCAATATTTGTATTCCCAAGTTTTCGAACTTGGACGTTTGAAAAACGATCTTCGCGTGGCAATAATCGTTCTCGGAATTGTGAGTGTCGTTAAGCTTGTTATAAAACGACATACGTGGTAGCAAATGGGACTCCTCGCAGACGCCAAAGTCGGACATGTAGTTCTAGGGAAACACGCACTTCCGTGCCAGCAATTCAATATCATGAGGAAACACTTCGTGAAGGCAGCGAAAGCTTTCTATGCCTTTGGAATGAAGGTCCTGCTCAACTACGTCCAAGGTCGCGGGGGCGGGGGGGGGGGGGGGGGGGGAGGCTAGACTGTCGAGAGACCTTAGGTTACAAGCGTCGAGTCGCTTAAACTGTTGACAGATGCGGACCTTGATTTCTTTCCACTGGAATAAATGCAGTTTCGGTAAAATAAACGCCAGGTCGTACGAGTGGTTGTGTGCAACCAGAGGAATGACTTTTTTTTTTGTTAATATTGTGATTTAAATTCCGGCCTTGATACAGCCTGAAAGGCGAGGTAAAATTATCGTGGTCCTTCTTGTACGTTTGTAAAACGACTCGCCACATACATCACAGTGACTGTAGAAGTTTTGTTTCTTCTTGCTCGTCGTTGTGTCGCTCCTAATCCACTTAGGAATGAATTTAGATATTTGATTTAGAATGGAAATGAACTGCTCGACACATTCCTCGACTCAATACAGAAAATGTTTCACGACTCGTGAGTTCATACAGCGAATCACTAGTATACCAAACGATCTGTGTAGGTGGCTTTCCCAAACGTGAACCGTGTTTTCAGGTTTCATTATTGCCTCAAAGTAGTCGAATACGCAGAAGTATAGAAGAGGCTCCATGCGGTGTGTGGTACGGAAATAAAGAACGTCCCACTTTTTTTAGTAAAACCAATCGGACTGGCGTTTTTTTTTCTCTTTTTTTTTTCACACAACGCGAAATGACTGGTTAGGGAAGACCGAAAACGAAAACTCTTCATGCATCTTTTAAAATGGAATCGGTGTCTAGCCCTGTTTTTGAAAACCCCGGCTAAGTGGGTAATGAGGATAAATTGACCGTCGATAAAAATCAATTATACATGCTTTTCCAACTCCTGATCGTTGATTTTGAGAGGATAGACGATCTTTTCTTTTTTTCCCGTTTGTAATCGTTCATGTTGATGCACACGTGATTTTTTTTTCATTCGAAAGGCTCTGCGTCTTTTGTGAACGTCACTACATTGTTTAGAGGGAACGAGTATTTGCTCAGATGGCCCCTGTATGAGGAAGCTCTCGTTTTATTTTGAGCGGGATACAGACCCACAAGCACGGAAAAGGCGGAACACATTTTTCTTTCGAAGCCCCTCAGGCACTAGCTCACCTTCAAAAGACACTGTTTGTTTGCCAGTTCATTCAGCAACGTGCAACTTTGACATCGGACCGACTGGAAAATGAAAAGTCAAACTTTAATGGTGTATTGTTGAATGGCGACGAGCGCGAAACCCGACCCACGTTCTTGATACTGCTCCAGGGGGGCGTTTATCTTCATGCGGGCAAGGTGCAGGGCGCTGACTGTGTTCCCCTCGGCCCACGATTATGTGAACAAGAAAGTGAATTTAATGTACGCTAAAGTGAAATTCGCCTTGAGAGTTGGGTCGTGCCAATCCTGTGGTT
Organism: Ixodes scapularis; assembly: GCF_016920785.2. NCBI lineage: Eukaryota > Metazoa > Arthropoda > Arachnida > Ixodida > Ixodidae > Ixodes > Ixodes scapularis. The sequence goes on from NW_024609868.1 coordinate 136,474,893, forward strand.
AAAATAAAAAAAAAAAAAAACGCGGTTAAATTTCATAATCTCCAAACACGTTGGACATAGCAGAAGAGTTATGACGGAACATAGTAGGCGTCGTGAGCCTCGTCATCGCGCTGGTGCAAATGTATATCATAGCGCACCGTAAAGCTTCGAAACGCGCAGAGGCCCTCACAAAATGGAATGTACTCTTCATAGGGAACATTATGTACTAAAGCCAGATGAACCTGTAATGCCTCTGCGTTGAGATATTGTTGCCTCTTGCGTACGCCACACAGATGTCGGGTTGCCATTTTAGAGAACACCTAAATGTCCGACTTCGAGAAGACAGTGACGAGAAACCGCCTATCAAAATTTATATACTCCAGAACTAATCCCGTCATGTTACAAATACTTTCAAGCTCTTCGTCACTGAGCTCCGAAAAGCGTTTAGTAAAAATACCGTGACGATGTCGACTGCCAGAGGAAGGGTTACAAAGACGGACGGCCCGTAACGTGTCTCTAAAAGTCCAATGCCTAACATAGGAAGCTTGGCATCAGTCGGAATCAGATCCATCTTAATAAAGTTTGACGACGATCGCAGAGAGTTAGGCTTGTCCAGGAGGCTCACTATCATTCGGTCAACGGCGGAAGTGGGCTCCTGTAATAAAAAGCTATGTAGAAAAAAAAATAAACGCGTTTAAAATATTTTATTTTCCCTCACCTCACGTGTAGTGGCCCGGTCTAAGGAGACGGTAGACGTTTGTGAGATTTATAGCAACCTGTTCAGGAAACGATGAGACGTGACAGCCCCCCCCCCCCCTCCCCCAATCGAGAATTTAACCCCATGCATCGTATTAGCTTTCCGTTGCTCTCCGCTTTGAATCAATCTGTTTACGAGCTGACGAACGGTTCCGAGTTAAGCGGTAATTCGACAGAGGTGGGGCGGTTTCTTGCGAGTTTATTGCTACGATAAGCCAGCGCAAGGAAACTGATGGGTCGTCTCATCGTGTATTTTTCGTAAGGAAAGGGGTAAATGTATCTGGCGTATATAGAAACGGTAGATAGAGTGACTTTCCTATTTGCAAACGCTACGTCATGACACACGTTCTTTATAAATTCCAATTTGAGACGCCCGCGTCAATCACAATATTTGGTTCTTCAAAATCAGGCCAAATAACGTATATTCGTAAAAGGCTGCATTATAAAAGGAAATGTTTGATAAGAATTGGACGTATTTTTCTACGTGTACCTTTGCGAGCAACCGTTCTTTCAAAGATCAGGCGGATGCTGTGCTCACGAAGTGCATTAAAAAAAGTTTGAATCCTTAAACAAACTCGATAACTATTTCCGAAGACTTTCTTTCAAATAAGAAAAAAACAGAAGGAGATATGTGAGTATTTTATAGGCGCTGCTCAGCACTATAACGCCTCTGTGATTTTCATTATTCAATACAAGTTTCATCAATATTCAAACTTTCAAACAGTCGGCTTAAATTTTACGTCTCTAATGATATTGCGGTAGGTGGGAATTGTCGATCAAATTCAAGTGCTATCTCGACACCTCCTTGGAAGAAAGAGAGGGCATGTCCTTACGCGTATCTATTCGGACGGGTGTAAAACACAATGAAGTCACATCATTATCGACCTTTCGCAAAATCGTCCCAATTATTTCTGCGTGAGAACTAGAATCTTGCAGGACGAATGACCAGAAGTCGTCTACGACACGTCCTCATGAATTGTTTGAAGGGACATGCACGATTTTTCCACCTTTTGATTAAAGCTATACCGTCTGGACAAAGATAAGCCCTTCTTCGTGGCATCAAAAAAGGACAGCTAGACATCAGTAGCGAAACTTGTTTACACCTTTGGACAGAAAACGTTCCCCTCATACCAATTCCAAAAAAAGGAAGGTAAAGGGGTTTCTACCTCTCATAAGGTCACTGGAAAACCGAAAAAAAAGTTACGAGAATATAAAATAGTATTTATGCAGCAAGGAGGCTTTTTACCTTTGATTCTTCCTGCTCTCCTGGATCAGTATTCTACGCTCGGAGGATGTGTTATCGCCAGAACCATCACAATATAAAAATGAAAAAAATACTGTCTCGGTACCTTTTCAAATACTACCATATTCTTGGCATTTTAACACAAGACGGGGAAGCGTAACACGTCAAACTGAAAAACATTAATTCAGACGCTTTATAAGAGTTTACGTCCTTACAGTCCGGATATTAACAACGCCACGCATCACGGATTTGTTCCCTTTACGAGAGGACGCATTTCGCAAGCGAACGATGTGACGGAAGATCGTGACATCGATGCAGTAGTCAATTATTTGAGAAACAAAAACATGTAGGGAAACATGTCGATTGCTTCTAAATTTGATAAAACCGGTTATTGAATGGGACCCTCACACGTTAGAGATTATAAATCCACGAGAAGCCCCTCTAAGAGTGAAATATTATTGATATGTTTTTTTATCTAATTTCGCGTGCAAAACAGATCCCAGTGATATTGTAGTGAGTGCGCAGGCGAGCTGGTGGAAATTAACCATTCTGATGTTAGCCTGAGACTGAGGCTGGAAAAGAGGAAGTTTCAAAGTAGAGACGTATCCTCGACTGTTCCTTTTTCTTCTACTTTGAAACTTCCTCTTTTCCTGCCTCAGTCTCAGGCTAACATCAGAATGGTTAAGATCCCAGTTCCCTTTCATTTCGAAAGTGTCGCGACGCTATTGGTCAGAAAACGTCTGCCAACGAGCATCGTAAACTGCGATAGCTTTAAAAGAAGATCGATCAAGGATTGTGCAATCAATCGACAAGGATCGTCCCCTCCGACCATTTCAGCGAAGCTTTGATCGGAGCAAAAAGAATCACCACCATGGCCTCACTGACCATTGACCTCCGTTCTTGCTGCTGCAGGTGCCGCACCTGACTCGGCTACACGGATATCCAAAAGTCTGGTCAAGATGGCATGTAAGATATTTATACGAAAATTACTTCAACGACGAGCTGATTTTTTCACTTCTCCTCCATGTCAAAGACAGAAGGTAGAGGGGTTCTTGAAGGGCATTTCGTCAATAATTCCTACATACACTCCGGATGGAAAGTTGGCTTTTTGTGGAAGAAAGGATCAAGAAATCCAACATAATCGATCTACTATGCTACGAGCTCTACAATCGAATACCTCTCTTGGGGAGGGCTGCAGTTTACGCCGTAATTAACACATTCATGGACCTGGCAGCCTTTCGTGCTCACTCGTACCCACAGAAGACGAGATGCCGTCGTCAGAGAAGGTAAGCTAAGCAGTCTGCTACGGAGCAGCCCATCCCGCATCCTTCGGTAGAGTCAACAGACTGCCAGTCATACAGGATATAGGACGAAGACCGGCGTAAAAGATTTTAGAAGGATCCGACGCGTACACCTTGTTTAGGGAAAGCAAACGCCTTCGTCTGTACCGCAAAAGGTGGTCCCTGGAACTTTGATAAATCAAGCAAAACTCGTAAAAAAAACAAAGTCAATTATAGCGATGGAAGAAAGATACATTTTTCGTGTGATAAATACGCTTGCTGGATTTGTCTCCACCGTTCCGATTGCTCGAAAGAGGGGAGAAGAGTCAGTGAGAGCGCTTAAAATCGTCTTTAGTAGGATGAACGAAGCTAGCTTTCTATGCACTGACGATGGCTGTGACTTTTACGGGAAATTAGTCGGGTAAAATCTGAATATGAAGGGAGTTATTTCGTATTTTGTGTTTTCAAAGAAAAAAGTTCCCATAGCAGAACAAGTGCAAAGAACCATTATGTGTCGGATCTATAAATACTTTGAGCATGCAAGGTCAATGCGAAAAATAGAGGTCTTTTCCATAATTGAAAAATCATGGAACTCCAGCTACCACGGGACGCTGGGTGCTCGACCAATCGACGTCTCCGAGGAGAACCAGACCAATTTCTTTCCTCGTATTTTACCTCCTCCGTCGGAACCACCCAAGAAACCGAGATTTCGGATCGGGGACAATGTGCTTATATCCCAAGAACGACACGATCCTATAAAAACGTACAAACAGTCCTCCACATGTGAGGATTTATCGAGGATAGAATCCGACTAGGTGTTTCCAGAAAATAATGCCTCGTCAACATGGCGATTAAAGAGCTTGCTCTCGGTTCCCTCTACGAAGCTGAGTTTCAACGTGTTTTCATTCCCAAAAACAAGGCCTAAGCCACCGAGAGCATTTTGGAAAAACGACGTGTGACTTGTCTCCAATACCTTTTAAAATGAAGACACTACGATTTCTCCCACAACAGTTGGGTTAGAGCAGCTGATTAAAAAAAAATAAACAAAATGAGAAATGTATGCACTGCATTGACTCTTTTCAATACACTCTGCAGATTTGTATGACACACGCACACACGAACACACACACACACACACACGTAGCGTGTTTTATTGCTCTTTACTCAAAACGTCCAAGATGCTCAGTGTTGCCTCGTGATCTAAATTTGTCAAATACATCGAAGGTTTTCCTCCTACCAATCGTCTAATTTAATATAGATTCAGTGGACACCGACGGAAGTACATCGACTCACTGAAACTGCACGTGTCTTTGCACTGTTGGTCATGTTACCGCAAGACATTTACATCAGCCTCGTGAAGACATTGTTTTTGGTTGCGAGCCTGCTTTTCGTACCAGCTTACGCCGACTTTCTCGGAATTCTACGCTTTCATTTATGCACGTACTGCCTAAACAGAGTCTGTACATTGATGAGCTTGGATGTATTCCGTCAAGCTCGTCCCGAGTGTGCAGTTGCCATACGGGTTTGGTTGAGACGCGGCAGGACCAGCGACAATAATGCCGATGATTGGACTGCAAATCATGACGGCAGCTATTTGACACCCGACGATCGTTTGTGCCACCTACATAACTAATCTGCGGATGTCTTTACGGAGAATTTATAGAGAGAGAAATGACCCACGCTGGCTGATGTCGCGGTGTCGCACGAATAACGCGATTAGTCGCGCTACTCGCAACTTCTTGTGGGAAAATCACCAACCATTGCAAAGTGGGCATGGTGTCATCCAGCGGCGTGTCCCCACACTTTCCCACGAGTATGACTAAAACAACACAATGTGGGAATATCACCTAGTATTCCAAACTACACATAGCGCCACACAGCGGCTTGTCCCTACACTTTCCCACGAGTCCACCTCAAACGCCACCTTGTATAAGTATCACTAGCTACAATCTGAACTTGACATAGCTTCATAGAGTGACGAGTCCCAGCCCTTCCCACGGTTGCACACGACTTCTAAACACGTCAGAGATACCTGCATTCGTGGCGGAGAGGTAAAGCGTTGCTGAACGAAAGAGTGCCGGTTCGACGCAAGACGAGGAACAAGAGCGAAAACTCTTTTTTGATAAATTTTAGAATTCGCAGATGTCACCTGAGATGATGTCAGAGGCATTGGCGACTAGCAGTGGGACATTCCATTGACCCATGATCGGTTATCGTCCAATGATCGATCATCGGTCAACGATCAATTTATTGATCGATTATCGAAAATCAAAAATTGTTGAGATATCAGAAAAAACGTTTTTGATATCAGAAGTGGTTGACAAAAGATAGGATAGCGAGGTCGCTACTAGTCACACCTAGCAACGAGCGAACAGTTACTTAGTTCGATATCCAATTAGATAGATTGCATATCAGGCACATATCGATATCAGAAACTATACTCCGCGACAACTTTTCTTGGCAATGCAGTGAAAGGTACAGGCCCGCGTCCCCTCTCCCATTTTGAGTGTGCGCGGGCTCTCCTCCTCTCTTCGGAAATAAGGGAGGAGGAGAGCCTGCGTACACTCAAAATGGGAGAGGGGACGCGGGCCTGTACCTTCCACTGCATTGCCAAGAAAAGTTGTCGCGGAGTATAGATGCCCGATAGTCAGGGTGAATAGCGGAGACTTATTATCGATATCAGAAACATGTGTTCTCACCGGAGACACGTCTTGATACGGATTGATTATTGTGCTGATTGTGTACACTTTTACTACTACTGGTCCCAGATTCGCCCCGTGGTTTTACTGTGTGAGAAAGAAACTACACGTGTCCCGGCCCGATCTAGCTTCTCTGCAACCGTCGAGCGGCTTTTGCCACTCGGCTTCAAATTCTGGTCGTCATCGGCGCGGATCCGCCCTTAAATTCGCCAGTGTAAGCGCACTTTAGGGTACAATGGAGAGTTATTAAAGCACGAAATGCTTTTTAGCGCTCCACCCAGTGCCAAAATTTTGTTCGTCCGTCCGTCTGTGCATTGCCGCTAAATATAGCGGAAATTTTCATATCACAACACCCATACACGAACTGTTTCTCAGTTATACTTAGCGGGCAAATTGACGTCACGTGGCTTATACACCGACCCAGTTTCCCCACTAAATTTAGCGGAACAGTGGCGGGAAAGAAACCTTTTGAAGGCAAAGGTGGCTGCCAAATTCTGAACGTGAAACGTTCTTGGATAGTTGCTGACGGGATTTCGTGAAGCCTGATTTCGTGAGGCCGTTGCCTGTGACGTTATATGACTTCAGTTTTCCCGCTAGATTTAACGGGTAAATTGACGTCAGTGACCTCAATACGAATTAAGTTTCTTCGCTAAATTTAGAAAAAAAATATGTCACAGGCCTTCTTGTCACGTGGCCTACACCAGATGCATTTTCCCGACTAGATTTACCTGGAAAATCTACGTAACGCAACCAGAACGCGAATTTAGTTACCCCGCTATATTTAGCGTTGAATAAGTTGTAGCATGTTGAAAGTAGTGAAAGCGCACAATAAAGACAAATACGAAGACGGAGAGGCAAACAGGACGAGCGCTGCATGGCTTTGTCACATAATCTATACAGAAGTTCAGTTTCTCCCCCTAAATTAAGCACAAAGAATTAGCGTCACGTGACAAGATGTCACGTGACTAATACTAAAATTGAGTTCCCCCGCTGGATTTAGCGTGAAAACTGACGTCACCTTAGTTTCACATAAATTGAGTTTCCACGCTAAATTTACCGACAAACGACAAGCTAAACCCAGCACCACCTCAGTTTGCCCGCTAAAAATAGCGGGAAAAATGACGTAATATTCCTTCGTGCTACGTGACCTATACATAAAATTAGTTCCCCCGCTAAATCTTAGCTGGAAAACGACGTCACGCGACCTCAACGCGAATTTAGTTGTCCGCATAATTCACAGGGGAAAATGATGCCACAAAACTTCCTGTCCCGTGGCCTATTCACGAAATCATTTTGCCCGCTAAATTTAGAGCGAACGTTTCAATCAAGTGACTTTGTGTCAGGTGATGCTACACCGTTTCACGTGTACAACATAATTACCAGCAATTGTTTTTGCTCCTCATCTGATGGAGCTGTCTTGTGTTGCATTTGCAAGACAAGCACGCGTTACTGAGTGCTGCAGTCCTTCACAGCAGCTAGGCTGCGGGACCTCGCACATCCTCCTAGCCGCCCATTTCCATGTGTACACGCGAATAGCTTTTGCTCCGTTCAAAGGGCAGACTGTCGACGCAGACGAAAAGAGGCCGAAAAGGAGAGCGTGGCCCAAGCAGGACTCGGCCTACGCCGCGAGTTTCGGCATGCACACCGGAAGACACTCTTAGCGCGAACACGAATTCAGCGCTTTCTTACATTCTGTTGTGATTAAGGATTAACGAACGGCAGCCTTTCCTACTAACCGTTAATATTTTATGCATAAGTTCGGTATTCTGCGAAAATTGGGTCTGGTTACGCTGTCTAAAAATATCAGAGATATAAACAAAATAACATAGTTCAGATGCGGCGACTGGTAGCGCCACCTTTGTTCTTCCTGCGCAATGTTCGAAGAAAAGTGCATTAGTGTGGCCGTAGGAAAAAAAATGCTTGGATAATGAAGAAAATGCAGACATCATTAATCTTCATGCAGGATCTCAGTAACCCAAGTGAAATTAGGAGCTCAGATGACAGGCAGTGAAACCAAGCGAGAGTGGAAGTCGCTGATAAGAAAGTTATTAAACCATTTTTCAAAGAAATAACCACGCGCGGCGCTGTGATGGATGGGATTTACGCGGCCTATGTTGAAGCATGTATACATACTGATGGCTTTATTCGACTGTTTTTTTATTGCTGTCCTGACAAAAATTTGAGATAAAGAGAAGTCACTCATTGTTTAAAACTGACGGAAAGAGACAGATGGATCTGTCAATATGTAGGCGTTTTCGCAACGTTCAATATAGCGACAAATCCTTTACGACCATATCAAGCCATGCAAAATAAGATAGATTATCATTTTAGTCCATGATACATAGATTTACGTTATCTAACGCAGAGGTTGTCGAATGAACGTAGTCCCCGTTTGACATAAACTTCGTTTAAAGTCTTGATCTTCTTGCTGCCTGCTATATGATATTTGATTACTTATTTTGCGTGTTTGTTCTGCCACCCAAGGACGGTTGCGTAAATCCACACACTTCATCCATTTTATTTATGCTGCCTTTTTGTATTTGAGGTAGCGTGACCGTGATTGATGATCACACTTGGTTTTGCATTGGAACAAGGTTATTCAGCAGGCTGGAAAAGGTTGAATTACAAAATGTAAAATAAGTTCAATTCATTTGACTTAAGTCGCAATCATTTTATTTGAGATATATTTATTAGATTCGGGTAATATATATATATATATATATATATATAAGTGAAATTGGAGTACTGTTGGAGTTACTAACACGAAGTTTATTGCGACGTTTAGAGCGGGGACCGCTCTTCATCAGGTAACGATCGTATAGCCCGTGAATGTTTATATACCCCTAAAAAATTAGAGGGGGTAATTAGAGGGGATTCGAGACAAAAGCAGTCCAAATGTACGTTGTACGTAAGGTAGCAGTAGACTACCAAACCGTAACCTGCCTTTCCACTGAAAACGCGTTCCATTTTTCTTCTTGGGGAAGTGCTGCTACGACCAGGAGGGAGGCGCGGAAGTGGGATGGGGGGGGGGGGGGGGGGGGGTAGCGGAGGGAGCCGCGAGCCTCACCTTAAAGGGGTCATGAAACGCTTTTCCAGCTTTTTCCTGTTTCGCTTTCCTCCTCAACTCATAAATCGCGCATTCCACCAAACAGTTTAAGAAGACGAAAAGAAGCGAGGCCCCTCTCGCTCGGAGAGAGCCATTGTCCCCCTAGAAGATTAGCCCGTCGCTCAAAATTCGGACAAAAGTTTCCTTCCCTACCCCGTTCACCCCTAAGCTGACAGTGCTGTGGAAGCTACGTGCTCCTTGGGCTAGCCGCACTTTTGCCACGTGAGCGTGGCAAATGTGGCTGCAGAGAATAAGGTCAGGTGATGAAACGGAGGCGGCTGATTCTTCCGGCAAGCGCGTAGCTTCCACCACAATATCAGCTTAGGGATGAAGGGACTAAATGAGGTCCGGTTTGTGACGTCAGTTTGGACCCGATGACGCGCTTTTGGGACCGCGGATGTATTACAGTGGAAAGGCAGAGAGGTTACGAAGGGGAGGAGGTACGAAATAGTCCGCTGTGTTTTCAAATTTTCGCATTGAAAGTCAGGCTTTTGACTTCCTACCTTTTTTCTTTTGGCCCACTGAACGATGTGCTATTCGTAAAATCCCAATCTAAAATGATTTATCCCAACCCAAAATCCGTTTCATGGGCCCTTTAACAGGCGAAGAGCCGCATGCGGCTCGCTAGCCGCAGCTTGGCCACCCGTGGTATACAGAGAAGCCACAACAAGGGTACCGAAGAAAGCGTTATCCGGAATGTCTACTAAGGAAATTTTCTGCAAGAAGTGGCTGGAGTCCTTAACAAACGAAGGTAAGGTTGGAGGAATGTCCTTGATCAGAGTATCGATAAGACTCTAGATGCGTTCGGTTACTGTACCTCTTCCCGACACAATAGGTCGCCCGGGGTTGTTGATCTTGTGTATTTTAAGAAGTGGAGCGACCGGGGTTTGAAGCGGGATGGTTTTACGGCGTTAAAAACCTCCTTGGTTATTTTGCCACCATTCTGAAAATCTACTAATTTCTTTATGATGGCCGTTTCAAAACTTCATGTGGGGTTTGTCGGTAGTCCGTGGTAAAATTATGCGTCATTCAATCGCCGGAGTCTCTGACCAAGGTAATCTTGTCTGTTCATAACATCTATAGGGCCGCCCTTGTCTGCAGCTTTAATAATTAAATCTGCCCTGGCACTGAGTCGTTTCAGGCACTCATCCTCTGACCGAGAAAATTTATATTTAGTCGGTCTTCGCCTCTTCACTGCGGAAATAATTTCGCGTTGAATGATATCAATGTACATGTCGAGATACTTATCTCTTCGTGAATTAGGCGTCCATTGCTTTTCTTGGTTGGTCAGAATCGTCTGGTTAGGATTCGGTTCGCGGTCGTGAAAGCACTCGCGGAGTCTCGTGTTTCGTGCAAACTTGTCCAAATCTTGGTACAATTGAAGCTCGTTGTGCTGGCCAGTTCTGAGGCAGAAGTTAATCCTTTAGAGAGGATGTTGGTTTCTTCCCGCGTTAACGCTGCGTCTGATAAGTTTACTATGTTGCCTATGTCCGCTGTGCTTTCGCAGCATCCCCGGGAACGCGCTGCGACTAGCGGCCGGCAGCCAATCGTGTTTAGAGCGGCGGAGTTGTTTGAAGCCAGCGGCGGTTCTGCGTCTGCGACCCGTGAAGGCCCTGGCGGTGGAGAGTGGGCATGAATAGCTGCTTTGGCTGCCATCGAATCAGTACTCATCATGGACGTCGGTTGGGGACATGTGCCAGATAGTTTGTCACGTTTGAGTTTTCTCTTTTTCATTATCCGCAGCTCGATGCGTCTTTTCTCCTCATATAGCTCTATCTCGGCGTTTTTACCTCGCAGCTTAGTGACCCGTCGTTTCTGATCTTGATTTCTGTATGTGATAGCTCGGCCGCCTTCCTTTGGTGGTGTTGTTCTGTAATTCCGACTAGTTTTAGTGAGGCCTCAAGAGTGACTTCATTCCATTGTTTATGCTCAATGTGTTAACGTCAAGCAAGCATAGACTGTTACATCCTACCACTCCTTATGCAGGGAAAAATCCCCCAAAGTTTTAATCCGCCTTAAACTTCCGTCTTCTAGCACAAATTAATGTCTCGGGATTCGGACGCGTCGGAGGTCACATATGACCTATTACTGCTTTGAAGACAAGCCACCCCTTCCTAACCAGGAACTTTCGGACACACCATTTTCGTACCCTTTCCCCTTTTGCTTAAGAGCTTTTCACTTTCCTTTTTTTTGTGTGTGAAATGTTTTGCCAACATTTTTTTTATCTCTTTTTGTTGTGCGCGCGAGGATCATGTCTCGCCCAACCGTTTATTCTCCCTTGTTTGTGTAGATTTTGTTTGTTTTTGTTTAGCACTCGCAAGCTTTGGCTTCCCCTCCCCTCTATGTGAACTACTATGTAATTTGACAATGTTATTTCCATCTCCTAATGATCTTTACCCAATCTAATTTTTTAGGGGTATATAAATATTCACGGGCTATACACTCGTTAACTGATGAAGAGCGGTCCCTGCTCGGAACGTCGTAATAAGCTCTGTATTAGTAATTCCGACAGCACCCAACTTTGACTAATTAACGTTTCCCAGTCCATTGCTTTATATCTACCTTCATTCACCTATATATATATATATATATATATACCGGGTGTATTTTTGTAAGCTTAACAACATTTTTAAAAAGAAACCATGAAAGCTAGGTTAATGCGGTCTGCGCAGGTGAGTTATACGGCCAGGGGACATAGTATAGGGGGCTAATCATAAAGATCAGTCGGTTAATTAGTTACAATTTGTTAATTAGCTTTTTAATTAATGAGAATAGACATATAACTCCAATTATAAACTTGCTCAGCGTCAACGAAAACCACTAAATCAGTAATTTTCAGAAAGACATCGAACACGTGAGAAGTGTAGTAGTGCACTAAAGTTACCGCTCGTGGAGCAGGTACAAGGCTGGGGCTAAATAAGAGACGGAAAAATTGCGCGGGCGCCTTATCGCAAACGCTAGCTTTGTACGTGCTCCACGAATGCTAACTTTAGTGCACTACTACGCTTCTCACGCGCTCAAAGTCTTTCTTGAAATGAGTGATTTAGGGGTTTTCGAAGATGCCAAGCAAGTTTCTAATTGGAACTTTATGTCTATTTTCATTCTTTAAAAATTCATTAACGAATTTTAACTAGTTAGCGGACTGGTTGTTACGATTAGTCTCTTATATTATGTCAACCTGGCCCTGTAACTCACCTGCGCAAACCGCATTAATCTAGCTTTCATGGTTTTTGAAAAAAATATTCTGTTAAGCTTAAAAGAATACACCCGGTATATATATATATATATATATATATATATATATATATATATATATATATATATATATATATATATATATATACATAAATATATCAGTGAAAAAGCCACCGAGGTTCAAACAAACTTGGATAGTTTAATCAGACGTTTCGGAAGGGGACCCCCCTTCTTCAAGCGTGACTTAAAAGTGAAGAGGGTTACGTGATGGCCGAGATTCTCACTCTGAGAGGGAGAGGAGAAAGCAGTACATGAGAAGGGACGACAGAACGCACAACATAACACAATTAACCACAAAAAGTAACGGCAACAGCAATTAGATTTCAAGTTAAGATTTACGACAGGCAGAACGATGAATGAAACACAACAGTGTCTCCAGCGCCGAAAAACTTCCCCCGACGACGAAACTGCGATGGCAGGGTTCCAAGGGCATGAAGCCGCACGCCGCCGGCCGAGCAAGGCATCTGGGGCCGACCCCCGCCCGCCCCGCCGCAGGCCAGTCTCGCACTCTTGCCCCCGTGCCCGTCCGACTCCGACACCGGACCAGATGCGCCAAAGGGCGCCGCTCACACTACATCTGCTAGCTAGACAAAGAGCTAAAGAGGGTCAGAGAGGGGGGGGGGGATCGGAAGGGGAGACAATTTGGCCGTTCACACGAGCTGTACGCAACTCGGTCTCCCCGATCTCTCGTTAATACCACACTTGGTCGCGTCAAATTTATATATAAGTTGGGCTTCCTTGAGGTCCCGCTCTAAGTTTTATCTTAAGCCGGATCGAAGCAGGATGACAGAGAGTTTATCAAATGAGTGGTCAGTTTGTGCCAAGTGTTTAGAGAGTGAAAGACTGGGTCACTTGGTCGAATGGGATCGGTGGTTGTTAAATCTTTTATTGAGGGCTATCATGGTTTGTCCCACATACTGCATCTGACACACCTGACACTCAAGGAGGTAGACAACGTCAGCAGTGCAGCACGTAAGGTCCCCGTCAATCCTCATGGTGAAATTTGATGTATCGGTCGTGATGATGTGGGCGCACACCTTTACGCAGGCTTCCCGCAAGGTCTGCATCCCGACGAGGACGCCCGTGTGGTGCGGGAATTAACGAGCATGTCCTTTAGGTTCCTAGAACGTCGGTAAGTGACACGGGGAGGTGATGGAAGTATTTTTTTTAGTCGCTGGCTTTGTTTGATTATATTGAAGTGTTTGCTAAGAATTTTGTTCACGTTCGGGAAATTAGTCATTTACGTTAGGACAAGGTTAGTTGGCTGGCGATCGTCCCGTGGCGCGGGGCGATCCGCCAACAGTTGGTTGCGGTCAAGTGCTCTGGCTCTATCTATCGCGTCGGAAATGACACTTCTCGGGTATTTCTGCTGTACCAATACGCCTCGAAGCTCTTCAGCGTTTTTTTCATAGTCGACTTGTTCGGAGCAGATTCGTCGGAACCTATGTGCCTGACTGTAGAGGATACTGTTTTTCCAATGACGTGGGTGCGAACTGTGATAATATAGTTATTTCTGGGAGTCGGTAGGTTTTCGATAGAGTTTCGTTCGTAGTTTGTTTTCCTCCACGTTCATGCTCATAGCCAAGAAACTGACCGAAGTCTGTGAGTACTCATGTGAAAACCTACTGCTCGGATGCACGCCATTGAAGCGTTCCATGAAGCTCAACAATTGGTCTTCGGAAGGGGGCATGTGTCAACAAACTGTGATTCGAGGGTGCCCATAAAAATGTTTGCATAGTTCTGTGCCATTTTTGTGCCCATGGCTCTTTCATTTATTTGTAGGTCGTGATTACTCTTAAATTTGAAAGTATTTTGCTCAAGGAGCAATTTTATGATGGTTGCAACCACGTCACTATCGGGTGTGTCCAGCCGTCTGTGTTTATCGCATGCCTCCAATAGTGCCGTTATACCATCGTCCTGTGGTATGTTTGTGAATGGGGATGAAACGTCTAAAGTTACAAGAAGTGAGTCATCAGGAATATTGATCTGCGCAACCTCACGGAGAAAATGGCCAGGTGGCCAGAGTGTGTGTGTGTGTATATATATATATATATATATATATATAAAGAAAGAGGGTACCCAGTGGGCAGGGGTCAGGGGGTGTTCCTCTTTCGGTGGGCACGTCTTCAGATTTTGTTGTATTATCGTTGCCGGAGTCATTCCCACAACTTTCACGACAAATTGTGAGCGATGGCTCCGCAGGAAATAGAAATCCCTTAGCGGGTCGTTTTCGACGCGCCCCGCAAAATAAACGTCGACGTTCGTCGGATTCAAATTGACTCCCACAGGCTTTTCTCCAGCCCTTTTTTAATCTTCGCGTTTGTTTAGATAAATTAATTCGATTTGAATCCCATACACTATTTTTTGCAAAACTGCCGCACACAAAAAGATACTCTAAATGGTTTCTTATGACACATATTCAGCTCCAACTATACAGTTGTCCCATGTCAATGTACAAACATGGCCTTGCGGCCTTTCTTTAATTTTAGGATGTCTTTACTGGACATTACCATACAGCAGTCAATCAAAAACATTTGTGCTTTAGAGTCGCAGATCGATATTATTTTAAAAACTTATCCTGGTTTTCCCTTAATAATATTAAAAGCATTGCAGCATTACGTACATAAAAAGGAGCGAGAAGTAACTAATAATAAACGACGTAAGGCACTTAGAGATCATGTGCTCTTGGATTTTTTCTCGCCCCTAATAGAAAAATGGAAAACCTTTTTTTCACGCCTAATTAATAGAACACAGCATGCTAATACGTGTAACTCAGAACATTCTACAGATACGGGTGGAGAAAAGTCCGAAATATTAAATTATTCTTCCTGTGTAATTTCTAAGCACGAAGAGTTAATTTTCAATAAGGGATTAAAGTTTTGCCCGACTCCTCGCGACAAGAGTGATGATTTCGACTTGCACAAAGGATTAAATGAATTTGCACGGCAATGGCACTGTAACGTCTTTTTTGAGAGTTCCTTATCAAGAGCCTTTATATAAACACAAATCGTATTGGATTCCACTGTTCAATAAACAAAATGGTAATGTCATTAAATACATAGAAGCGGTCCAGAAAGATGTTTTATCGGCTTATAGAAAACAGAGACCACCTAAAAATAATTTAACTTATAAAGATCGACAATGCTTAAAAACCTTACTGATAACAGAGATATCATAATAGCCCAGGCTGACAAAGGTGCAGGTATATGTATAGTTAACACAGCCGACTATGTAACGGAAACAATTAAACAACTGAACGACACTAAGCTCTATAAAAAAAATAAACTAGATTATGACCCAACACTTAATTTTCAAGAGACAATAAAAAACACTTAAACTACCTAGTGGATAATATTAAAATAGAGAAAAACATTTCTAGACACCTCATTCAAGAAAATCCGAGACCAGGACAGTTCTATATGTTAATGAAAGTACACAGGTAAAATCACCCAGGTAGACCAATTATTTCTGGAATAGGTACAAATAAAGAGAACATTTCAGCCTTTATTGACAAACAAATTAAAAGTACTGCAGCCGGTGCCCCGTCCTACGTAAAAGACTCCTCCCATTTTCTCAATTTGATTAATGATATCCAAATAGATTTTAGGACTAATAGCACGTTGCTTGTCACAATGGACGTAGTGTCTCTTTACACTAATATACCGCATGATGAAGGTATCCAAGCAGTTCTGAATATTTTTAACGAAAACGAACTCACTATTAGTAAAGGCGTCTTAAATATTTTTATGCACTTAGCTATAAAGCTTAATAACTTCAATTTTATGAATGAGCACTATTTACAAATACATGGCGCAGCAATGGGATCACGTTTATCTCCCTCCTATGCAAATATATATATATGATGTCTTTAGAGGAGCGGCTGCTTAACTCCGTTCCTCATGAACCCCTTTTTTATAAACGTTTCCTCGACGACATATATTTATAATTTGGAATAATGGGGAAGATAAACTCTTTGAGTTTATTAATTTTGCAGATAATTTTAATCCACATATTAAATTTACATATAAATACTCCGATGCAGAAATAGAGTTTCTAGATATTAAGATAAAACTTACTGAAAATAGTTTGAAAACAACCTTATATCGAAAACCAACAGATAGACGTCAATTTCTATATTATAAAAGCTGTCATCCAGTACAAAACAAACAAAAAAGGTATACCATACAGACAAATGCTACGATAAAGGCGCTTATGTTCTGAAGAGAAGAATTTTGGTATAAAAGCTAGAGCACTAGGAGAGGATTGCATTAACCATGGATACCCCTTACCGTTAATAAATAATTCAATATCAAAAAGTCGAGCAAACTCTCGGAACGCGTGTTTAGTAGAGCGACCGAAAAGAAATAACCATGAATTACGACTAATCTTACCTTACCAGTCAAAACTTCCAAACATAAACAATATTCTTAGACGACACATGAATGTTTTACACGTGGACACTGCTTTAAAGGCTGTTATCCCTCGACAACATGGTATAGTGTTTAGGAGACCACGTAATTTATTGGATTTTTTTAGACACTCCCGAAACTCCATCGGACGTGGCCTGGTCCCTCTTTGTTGCATAAAATGCAATAATAACCAATGCAGTTTATATGTCAATATAATTATAGGTAACTCTATTCGTAGCACAGCAAAAAACTTTAACTGGAAAATAAATGGTACCTTTGACTGTAATTAGTAATATGTTATTTATTTGATTCAATGTAAAAAAACGCATCATTCAATACATAGGAGAAACTAAAACAAGCGTAAGAAAACGCATGAATCTACATAAAAGTCACATACGCAAACAGGTTGCCGGACCAGCTTCTCGTGACTTAAACTGCGCAGGACATAACGGGCTTTCTGATTTTAATTTTATTATACTCCAGGGGGGCTTTCGGACCACCAGAGATCGAAAAAATGAAGAATCTACATTCATTTATAAACTTAATACTTTAGAACCGAAGGGCCTTAACTGTTCGAAAGGGTCATTGCCGTCTTTTTTTTATCGACATTTAATTGAGATCTTGTCATCGGTGCCGCACTGTTGCTATTTTTTATTTTATTTTCTCCCTTCATCGTTTAATGTGATACGAGCAAATGCTTAACATTAAGCCTCTCATTGGCTTCAGATGCCACCAGGTATAGTTGGCTTATATCCAACCACATGTCCCAAAAACTGGTTTTGTGGTAGTAATGGCGTTATTAATATTATATTTAATTACTTCAATACTATTTAATGCTTTTTATTTGGATATATTAAACTTTTAAGCTAGAATTTAGTTGAGTAGATACTCGATAAACAGTAAGCATTTTTCTAATTACTTCTTCTTGTCGGCCGTTTTTTCTTTGATTGAAAGAAAAGGAAAACGAAGCGGTCTTGTTTGGACTGAAGAAGAGCCTACCAGGCTTGAAACGTATCCGTTACAAAACTTTTTGTCGACTCTCTCCTCGATTCGGAAGACCATCTCCTTAAGGGCAAATATCTTTTGGAATATATTTCTCTCGAGTACTTTCTTTTTACCACAGAACACTGTCTTTATCCAAACATCTCGCTCTCCCAAAACACTCGTTTGATAAATTGTCAGTGACGCTCCTGAAATCTGGATTTAAATCAAATCGCGAACGTGAACAGCGTGAATCCTACCTAATTTACCGCTTCAACGCTATTAAACAAGGAATAAATGAAAGCCCCGGTACTCTGGCATCGATTAAAATGCTAACACACGAGTAGCAACAGCTATCAGGGGACACATTTTCAGGTCCGAGACCTCATTGTTAGCAGTGGCACTGTGTTTGTGGCCGGAACTGGACCATCAACTTTTCTCTTTTATTTCCAGGTTTTGATATTCATTCTCTTTCTTTTTATTTTTAGGTTTAACATTGTTCCCTTCCAGCTCTAACTCATGCATGCCCCACAAAAAAACAAAAATAACGGTGCGGCTTTTTTTTTTTTTTTTTTTTTTGAGCCAGCACTTTAGCTTGCGCGTGTGATTTTCGTCCATTGAACGCTGTCGTCCAGGTCACCCTTGCCGGCCGCGGGGACAATGTCACCCTGCGCCCCCTCTCAAAAAGCTGCAACCGTCATCCCACCGTCCTTGAAACTTGGCGCCGACTAGAGTGCCTTCACATGAAGGCTCCCTAGCCCCGACCGACAAGCTTCTTCACCCGGATACCAACTGCCCTCGCTTCCCTCTCACGAAAGCTCCAACCATCACCCCGCTGAAATTCGGACCCGACCGTAGCATTGTATAAACGTTTGCCCATCCGGAACTCCTCCTACGCTTCTTTGGAACCTCCAACCGTCATCCCGCCGTTTTTGAAACTTGGACTCGACCGTAGCATTGTATAAATACCACCCACGTTCATCTGTAAAAGTTCTTCCTGACGAAGGCCAGACTCCGGCCGAAACGTCGAAGAATAAATCGTCCGTTGTTGCTGTTTTCACTAAGGGTTTTTTCTTCTCAATATGGTGTTTTTTTAGCTGCACCAAATTTTCAAAAAAAGGGAACAAGAGACAGAGTAGTTTGAGCCGGGATGAGGACGATTCGTCACATGCGCACTCGTCACAGGACGATTGGTCACAGGACGATTCGTCACATAGGAACATTCGTAAGAGGATGACTCGTCATGCGGGCAACTGGTCACATCGATCGAGTCTGCCCACATTCCCTGACGAGGAATTTTACGATTTTCTACTGTCACGTAAACCAATGGTTAGAAAAACGAATCTCAAATACTCATCCGCTTTTCCTCTCATTATATTACGGGTCTTCAGCAGGTTGATCTCAGTTGCTGGCTTGAACGAGTAATAATCCGACTGGCAGCCAAATCAGTAGTTTTGCCTTGCATACACCCATTTGACAAAACCAGTAAGTATCGGAATGTGTACGACTACCCCTCGTGCAGCATCATGGCTCTACCTCTCTCTGTTGCGATCACCTCTATCCTTTTGAATGTAGTCTCAGTTCAAAAATAGTCGCTCTTATATGGCCTCCGCATTCACCGTTCGGGACGGACCCAGTAGCTAAAAAGTCTGTTACAAATTCTTTGACTTTGAGAAGCGAAAGGCATGCCAAGACGTGACCCCACTTTGTCATGCCGAACCAACATTCAATGTTCGGGACCGAACCAGAAGCTGAAACGTTTGTTACAAATTCCCCGCCTTTCAGAAGCCAAAGACATACTAAGATATCAGGTTAGCCACTATCTCTGCGCGAACCAAACTGAACGATACATTTTGGGGGGACGAACTGTTGTGAGGCTGGTTGGCCGCGTGACGAGTCATCCCCTATGACGAATGTTCCTGTGTGACGAATCGTCCTGTGACGAATCGTCCTGTGACCAATCGTCCTGTGACGAGTGTGCATGTGACGAATGGACCGTATCCCGTTTGAGCCCTGGGGAAGTGTCAGTGGCCATGGCGGCCTCTAGAAAAAAGGTGAAATGAGGTAATTAGTTAGCTAATTAACTAAAATGTTTCAATTAACTTTTTAATTTGTCACTTGAGGGCAGATACTGTATTTAGAGGATTGAAGATCGGCCACAGTATTGCCTAGCCGTGTCGTAAAATATGGATAAAAAATTCCTAGTAGGCGCTGCGGGGTCGAGAAATGTCACTTTGGTTAATGGCGTCAAACCGAAACTAAACAGGAAAGAGCGCCGGTAAAGTTATCGCTCCGCCCTTCCGGGCACGCGATTCGCCATTATCGCGGCCGGCTGGCCTAAGCAAGTTGAACCGGCCGTGATAATGACGAATCGAATGCCCGGCAGGGCTGAGCGATAACTCTACCGGCGCTCTTTCCTGCTTAGTTTCGGTTTGACGCCATTAACCAAAGTGACATTTCTCGACCCCGTAGCGCCTCCTAGGAATTTTTTTTTATCGAAATTGGACGACGTGGGGTGGGGGGCTAGAGCATACTGTAGCCGATCTTCAATCTTGTAAATGCATTAGGTGCCCTCAAGTGAAACATTAAAAAAAATAGGTAAAACATTTTAGTTAATTAGCAAACTAATTACCTAATTTCACCTTTTTTCTAAAGGCCGCCGTGGCCTCTAACACTTCCCTAGGGCTCAAATTGCTCTATCTCACGTTCCCTTTTTCTGAAAATTTGGTGCAGCTAAAAAGAAACACCTTATATATATATATACATATATATGTAACGAAGTGAGAAACTCACCGTGAAATCAACAAACAGCGGAAGTTTAATCGACAGTTTCGCCGAGAGACTCGGCTTCGTCAGGAGATGACATACAAGTGAGGGCATATCGCTGCGGCGAAAAAGTTCAAAACTAGGGAAAAAGAAGGAGAGAGAAAAAAGGGGGGGGGGGGGTGTAGGCGTTCCCACGTGGCAAACAACTTGACCTGAGCCCGCTCCTCCTGCGGGGCGGCGAAATACAAAGTGCGCTTGAGCGCTCACAACAGTGGCTATAATAGGCCGTGAACGGGCGACGTATTGGCTGATGGCCCCTAACGGGCCAATGCATCCCCGCGAGGGTCACCCCTGGGGCGCCGCGCGTTTCAAGGAAACCAAAAGCATGTTTGCCCTGTCTTCCAACTAAAAAAAAAAGGGAGAGAGAGGATACGTGGTTGGGGAGGGGGAAGAGGGTACGTTCTGGACATGTGGTTAATGAAACATGAAACACGCGTGTAAGACAAAAGCACGGGAACAGCACGGTTCCATAGAAGATAACATCCACAATATAGGAGTCGTAATAGAATAATCACGGTGGTCCAATTCCAATCGAAAATACAATACCACTATGAAAGGGTAGTCTAGGTTAATGCTCTTATTGATGCAAGTGTTCCTGGACTCTCATTTATTCCTTTTCCTATAGTATTGAATTTGTATATGAGGTATGACTCTCGCTGTTCGCGCTCCCGGTTTGATCTAAATCGAGATTCCAGTAATGTCAGAGACAGTGGCGTACCAACTTGTTTTTGAGTAGAAGGGCACACCAGACCCCCCCCCCCCCCCCCCCCCCTCCGGGTCGCATATTTTTACTACTGATGGGCCAAACTTTTGCCGAATCGAAAATTTGGCGCAACTTTTGCTGAACTTTTGTAAAGATTCGGCAATGATTCAACAAAAATGCACTGTTACCAGATTTAACATTAAGATTTAGTTTTTTTCTGACGAGAAAAGGTTAATGCTTCTTTTTTTCTTAACTTTAATACAACATGTAGTGCCTATTGACACAGTTATGACTAAATAAGGTGATATTGTACAAGATAGTATTGATGTCCCTTTTGTATGTTTACTGGCAATTTTAGTGTTTGCTTGCAGAAAGTGGAGTGACACCGAGGTTGGGTAGTAGACGGCGCAGTCACGAATCACGCTACGAGAGTTTTGTCTTTGAGGCTTCATCAGCGCACGCCTGCAAGTTTGATTATATTGTTAAAATAAAGGCAATCCCTGCGTTTTTACTTTCTTTGGGAGTCACCGTTTCGTGCGCAAAGACGAATGCAATGGTTGCTTTGTCTTCACCA
The DNA here is from genome assembly GCF_016920785.2 of Ixodes scapularis. Lineage (NCBI taxonomy): Eukaryota > Metazoa > Arthropoda > Arachnida > Ixodida > Ixodidae > Ixodes > Ixodes scapularis. Next base: position 136,496,704 of record NW_024609868.1, read on the forward strand.
GAAGAGATAGCAATATTGTAAATATGCATGTTTTTTTTTTATTTGAGTCATATGACGTCAGCATAGCATGAAAGTATGCGTTCCATATTCGCAACGTTACGTTTTTAATCTTTAAGTTCCAGTCTTGGTGTTAGGACAGACACGGACGTTTAGGAAGTTGGGGAGAGTTAGGAATGGTCGGATGTGCAACGTCGAGCATGATAGTTCTGTGTTTAATTTTATGCAGATACATGGAAATCCCGAAATAGTGCGAACTAAAAAGCAATATTATTCTGTTTTGGCACAAACTACTTGTGAGCTGAGAACAAGATTGTTATAATAATAATAATAATAATAATAATAATAATAATAATAATTTATTGCTGGTGCTTTAAGTATATCAACGTACAATAACGGGACCATCAAAGCCATAAAGGCTTGTAAGACTAGTCCCTAAAATATTAAATTCAATACACATCTAGATCAAAAGAAGAAAAGGCCGAGAGTCGGAACGCATGACAAAAGGGAATATGTACAAGCAGAGAGCCAGAACATGTGACAAAAGGGAATATGTACAAGTAGAGAGCCAGAACACTTGACAGAGGGGAATATGTACAGGCAGAGCACTATACGGCACAATGCACATAGTTCACGAAAAGTGAAGGGACCAAAATAAGATAGCATCGGCACATAAATACATCATTTCATTTCTGAACAGAATGCGTTTAGTTGGCGTTTCAAACCTCCTCGAGATCTGACATCAATTAGCGCAGAGGGAAGGCTGTTAAAAATGTGAGGTACGCAATATAGGCGGATGCATTTCCCAAAGTGTGTACTGATGCGTATCGGTTTAAATGGTGTCGGATCTCGAAGGGCACGACATACATTGTTGGGGGTTTTAAAAGTGCTATCCCAGTAGTGTCTGAGTATTACAGTTTGCCAAAATAGTGCTCGAAATGTAGGTAGAGAGAGGTCATTAAACAGGTTATCAGATGATTGTAGACTCGAGCCATATGCTACACTTCGCAAAATGCCTCTAAGTAAAGAGTTCACTCTAGAGTCTAATTGGTCCGTACATTGTCCGAAAACAGTTATCCCATACCGAAGTAAGCTATACACGAGCCCATGCACCAGTAGTTTTCTCGTTGACATCGGAAGAAATATGCGCAGGTTGTAGAGGGTGCAGGAGACGGCTCGTAGCTTGTTAAAAATGTAGGAAAGGTGAGAGTTCCACGATAGATCACAATCAAAGTGAATTCCTAAATATTTTGTGGTGTTGACATAGTCGATCGGCACACACTTGCAGGATACACAGTTTGACGCGTGCAAAAACAGGGGTTTGTCTAAGAGAATCGATTTTAGCGGACTACGAAAGCATATCAGCTGCGTTTTTTTAGCATTGATCCGAATGACATTCTCCGAAAACCAGTCCATCACCCGTAGTACATCTAATTGGAGCAAATCAACAGCCTCACGATAACGCATATGTCTGGACAACAAAAGTGTGTCATCGGCGTATTGGAACACTTTACAGTACTTTATCGCCTGCGGAAGGTCGTTGACATAAATGTTAAACAAAAGAGGTGATAATATGGAGCCCTGAGGAACGCCAGCCCTAAGGGGCATTTTTGCGCTATGAATGTTACATATGAGGACGAGCTGCGTGCGATTTAACAAAAAATTCTCGAGCAATGCATAAAAGGGGCCTCTGAAACCAAGACTATATAGTTTACTTAAAAGAACTTTATGGGACACCGAGTCGAAAGCCTTAGACACGTCCAGAAAAAGCGCACATGTGAAAAGGTTGTGTTCGAATGCACTATGAAGAAAGTCGGAAAAATCTTCGAGCAATGCTTGTGTGCCCTTTCCCGCAATAAATCCGTACTGCTGTGGCGACAGTAAATCATATTTATCTAAAAAAGCTGTCATTACCAAGAAAACGTGTTTTTCTAAGAGCTTCGCCAATGAAGGCAGGATGGAGATGGGACGATAACTGTCAACTCTACCACGGTCTCCATTTTTATATAAGGGCCTGACGATTGCTGTTTTAAGATCGTTAGGAATATTACCGGATGTTATAATACCGTTTAATATATTCAAAATTAGACTCTTCAGTGACTTATAATTTCTACGCAAATCAGCCATCCGCATATTATCAATACCGGGAGATAAGCCAGGCTTGAAACTACAGAGCATACTATATAGTCCTTCCTCAGTTATTTCAGGTAGAAAGGCAGATGAAGCGTTTTTCGAAGTTACCGCAGAGCGACAGTAGTCACTGTCTCGTGAGACACTTGAAGTATTTCCGAAATGAATATTAAATGCATTAGCCGTGGAATGCTGGTTACCAGGAAAATACTTTGCAATCGTCTCATCGACAGAGTGTTTCGCTTTGTGTTCAGCTCGCAGTTCGTTAACGACAGACCAGGTGACGCGGGAATCGGAACGCGCGCCAACCAGCTTCTGTTTAACATAGTTTCGCTTGGCTGAGCGAATGAGTGCGGTAACCCGGTTTCGTTCACTTTTGAACTTGATTCGAAGATCCACGTTATCGGGAGAGCGCCGGCAACGCATCCACAAGAGCTCTTTGTACCTAATTGCGGCGATTATGTCATTGCTCAACCACAAGTGTTCCGCGCGACGCTTTTTTAAGGTAACAACTTTTTTACTGAGCCCTGTAAACTTTTGCCATACGTGTATGAATTTAGAGTAAAGCTCCTCTTGACTGAAAGATCGCATTAAGATGTCCCACTCATAACCAGAAATTAGTTTATCGAATAAGTGTCGATCGATAACTTCTATTTGTCGTGTTTCAAGGCCAACGTATTTAGAAGGGGTATTTGAAATTAACTGAACCGCGGTGAAGTAGTGATCGGCAAGTTTTTGCGAAATTACAGCAGATTTAACTATAAGTCCGTAGGCCCGTACATTGATGTGGTCAAGACAGGCAGAAACAAAACGCCCATTAAAAAATTCTTCTCTGGTAGGAGCCTGTATAGTACAGTCAAGACCGAATTCTGAAAGAATATTGAGGTAGTCACACACGGTTGTCTTTGCAGGTTTTAGAGTGTCAATGTTTATGTCGCCGAGTACGCAAAACTGTTCTGCGATACTGAATTCAGCCAGATTTGATCTCAGTTCTTCTAAGAAAGACGTAACACTAGCAGATGGAGGGCGATAGACGGCAAGTAATGTAACCGAGTATAATGAGTTGGAAATTTTTAAGGCGATACACTCTGCGTGAACAAATGTAACAGTCAAAATTTCTGTAACCCATGATTCTTTGACGAATATTGCGATACCTCCACCTGTCCTACCCGAACGGGTATGAAAAAAATCTCGATATCCAGGAAGGGAAAAATGATCAACAGATGTAGATGGCACATTAACCTCAGTTAAAACCCAAACGTCAGCGAGATCTTTCATAGAATTGGTGACAATGCAAAATTGGTCCCAATACTTCCTAACACTACGAATATTAGTGTGAAAAAGAGTAAATCCACTAACTGTGGAGTCAAAGTGACACGAAATGGAAGTGAGATCTTGGCAGTCAGAAAATGTGAAGGCCATAAGAACTAGACAATGAGCTCGAGGTCACTGATGCAATTAACGCGCACGAGAGGGGCACCTTCCGTCTTTTTAGCGTAGATGTTGGCATTTCTTACCCAAACATAGCGATATTGCTTCTCTTTGCCTTTTGATCGGGCCTTCCAGAAGAGCTCCCTGTTCGTCTGAGTGAGATTCTCATTGAAGAATAGTCTCGGCAGCTTCCGTTCGCGCGCAAGAGCACCCAGCGAGGTACGGCAGCTCAACCAGCGGTCTCTAGTAGTCGCTGCGCGAAACCTAACGAGAACGACGGGGATGGTGCCACGCGAAGAGGGCAAGCGGTGAACCGCATCAACTTCCGAGGATCTGAATTCGGAGATGCCGACTTTTTCTGCTATATCAACTAGCATGGATGGGAGGTCCTCGTTAGGGTTACATGGAAGGCCGTGAATCTCGAGATTCGATCGACGACTATACTGCTCAGAGTTATTTAGCTCAGAGCGGAGCCGTTGGATCTCATCAGACTGCACCGACAATGAGGACTTCAAAGACCCCACCTCGGATTTCAGCTCCTTAATAACAGCATCATTCGCAGTCACATGCTTGAGCAGGGAGTCATATTGCTTGGAGAAGAAGTCCACTGACTTGACGACGTCATTAACGGATTTCTCCATGGTATGTACAGCGGATTTGAGCGATAGTAGCTCATCGACTTTCGCCGGAAGCTGGACAAGCGAATCCACGCTGCTCTTGAGGGAAAGAAGTAAGTCAATTTTTTTGTTTACCTCAGCTAGCTGGGCCGAGAATGACGGGGAGTCTGACTGTGAGTCCGCTTCCAAGCTTTCTTCAACCGACTCACTGACAGAGGCGCGGCATAGTTGACAGGACCACTGCCCTCGCTTCGCTTCACTCATCGACTTAAATGTGCTCGCAGAAACACCGGCGCATGACTTGCCAAGGTGGTAGCTTCTTGCGCAACTCGCGCAGGTCAGGTACCTGCCATCAAGCGTTACAAGCTCGCGGCACTTTGAGCAGTTAGTGGGAGGCATGGTAAACAGGCCCACCACGCGCACAATGAAGCTCAATCAAGCGGCGCACTATGGCGACTTGAAGTCGCAACGACGCAGTCGAAGTCAGTAGGCGAGGCCGGCGAGAGGCACTTGGGAGGAGGCCATGAAGCTTGGAGGTTGCTGTCCGAAGATCCTCCCCTACTTTATCCTTTTGTTCTTGGAAACGTGAGCCACTGTTTGTTTATGAGCACACCGCAAAGATTGGCTTGCGATGAGAGCGAGCACGGACCCGATTACGCGAAAACCCGGCAAGCCTAGCCACACAGCCGAGGGCAGTAAAGGCGGTGGTATACCCGGTCTTGATAAATGACCAGGCTCGTGGTATTGCCAGGGCTGGAATGTGGTGGTCAGATTGCTCACCGGTTGTAATGAGCCCGCTCAGGTAGCCTCACTGGAAGAGGCCGGCCGTTGGGAACATGGCGGCGATCGTGCCGGTGATCCAGTCGCCGCCTCAGGAGGATCTCTTGGCCTTTTGTAGGTGGAACGACGTCAAGCGACTGCCTCAGACACCCACTCTGCTTGGCGTAGACTGGCAGACGTTTCCAAGCGACTCAGGTCATCGAGGATAATGGTGAAACAAGAGATTTGGCACCGAGCAATCGAAACGAACGTCCGAACCCGGACACCTCTTCTTCCTTCTCTCCTAATAATAATAATAACAATATTAATAATAATAATAATAATAATAATAATAATAATAATAATAATAAATTTGTATTCAGGAACATTCATAAATTCATACAGGAGTGCGGGGGCAATCAAAGCCAACGGTGGCTTGTATGACGCCGCCCAAAAAAAAAAAGAAAAAAGAAAGAGACAGAGGTTGAATGTCCAAGAACACAGTCAGTAAAAAATTAGCACAAAGAAAACAGGAAACGGGAAAGAAAACGATCATAAAGCAGTTAGGAGTGCACAAGACAGGATGACTAATATATACACAAATGCAAATGTAGTAAATATAGACACAATTGTGAAACGACCAAGAACAAAGTCAGTACAAAAATTCGCAAAAATAAAGCAACGTGGACGTGAAAAACAGGAATAAAGCAGTTAGGAGTGCACAAAACATGAATAATATGTACACAAATACATACGCAACTAAATATAAACATTATGTAATCTCTCCTCCGGAAAGATGAACTTTCATACTTTTCTTCAGCTGGCTCAAAGAATTAGCCTGCAGAATTTCAGAGTGCAAATTGTTAAACGTCTCAGGCACATAATATTCGCGCGTATTCCTACCATATCGAGTACGGACAAAAGGGACTTTAAATGTTTCTTGAAAACGAAGGGAATGAGTAGGTACGTTTTCTCTCTTGAAATCATCAGACCAGAAGTAACGTTGGACAACAGTTCGAGTAAAAAGACTTCTGAGACATCGGAATTGCAGGAAATTAAACAGGTCACTGTCGTCAGGTATTTGCAAGCCGTAAGATACACTTTTCAAAATATTTTTTAAAATGGTATCTATTTTACCATGCCACTGGGTAGAACAGTTTCCAAACACTGTAATCCCATACCTTAACACGCTATATGCAAGTGTGTGGGCGATTATTTTACGTACAGAAAACGGCATAAGCGATTTGGTGTTATATAAAAGACAACTTACACTTCTTAGATTTGCACAAAGTGACACGAATTGAGCACTCCAAGTTAGGCCGCAGTCAAATAAAATTCCAAGGTACTTGACAGATTCAACATATTCCAATGAAACACACTTGCATGGTACACATTTTGAGTGATGTAAAACAAAAGGGAAATCCAGACGCACGTATTTAAGGGGATTATGGAAACAGATAAGTTTAGTCTTATTTACGTTAACATCCATAAGGTTTCGCTGAAACCAGTCCATGACTGATGAAAATAATCCCTGGAGAAGGGGAACAAGAGGGACAAAGGACAAACATAAATCTCCAAACACAGCTAGGTGACCGGTGAGCGACCGAAAAAATCCGCCTGGTCCGAGTATTGAACCCGGGACCTCTCCATTACAAGTGGAGAAAGATTATGTTTGTCCTTTGTCCCTCTTGTTCCCCTTCTCCAGGGATTATTTTCATCATTCTTGTCCAGCTCGCTTGCACCTTTGCATTTAATTGCACTATAACCATGACTGTAGTCGCAGCACACTGTAGTGAGCGGGCGGCATTTTCGAAATTAAGATGTCGAGTGACTATTACGGTATCGTCCGCATATTGATAAAGCTTGGCCTCAGAGAGAGATGTTGAAATATCATTAACGAACAGATTAAATAGAAGTGGAGAGAAAATTGAGCCCTGGGGTACCCCTGCTCTTAGCATTGTTCGTGGACTGCGGGACTCAGCTGCAATTACAAGCTGTGAGTGATTTAAAAGGTAATTGGACAGAAAAGAAAAAGACGGGCCACGAAAGCCGTAGCTATGCAGCTTTCTCAAGAGGACTGAATGGCTGACCGTATCAAACGCCTTCGATACGTCTAAAAAAAGGGCACAGCTAACAAGATTTCTTTCAAAACCGGAAAAGAGTAAATCAGAAAAGTCTTCCAGCAGAGGTTGAGTTCCTTTTCCCCGAATAAAACCAAACTGACTAGGTGAGAGGACATTATGCACGTCTAGAAAGGATGACATAACTTGGAGTACGTGTTTTTCTAGGATTTGAACAATAATTGGTAATATAGAAATTGGCCGGTAATTTTCAATCTTATTCGCTCCACCTCCTTTGTATAAGGGCCTTACAATAGCAGTTTTTAGTTCATCTGGAAGAACGCAACTCTCAATAAAGCCATTCAACATATGAAGCAATACATGCTTGATAACCTCATAATTTCTGCGGAGATCGTAAACCCGGATGCCGTCAATGCGTGGAGATTTGGAAGACTTGAAACTAAGCAGTAACGAGTGCAGGTCGACATCATTGAGAGGTGGAAGAAAAGCAGAAGCTGCAACGACATTGTCGAAAGTGATGGAAGAATCTCTGCTTTTACCAGAAAAGGTCGCAAAAAAACTTGAAATCTCTTACAACAGTTGAAAGATTTGGACCGAAATAATAATAATAATAATAATAATAATAATAATAATAATAATAATAATAATAATAATAATAATAATAATAATAATAATAATAATAATAATAGGATTAATAATAATAATAATAATAATAATAATTTTATTTGCACGTACTGGAAGGGGCCCATGTGGTGGTGTGCGGGGCTACACAGATAGGTGGAAACCCTTACGCAGAGCTCCTGCCAGCCAAACTTGTACGTAGTTCAGCTACTTTACTCAAGTTACTGTAGTTTAACTACTTTTCTGGGTAGTTTAGTAACTTTCAATTACATTTCTATTTTGGTTATGAGTAGTTTAACTACTTTTCCGAGTGTCTTCTACTCAAATTACAAATTACGTTCGAAGTTCAGTGGTTGTTTTGCCTATCAACAGACATAAGATGTTGGAAGGTCAGCTGATACTTGCAGAAGGGGAAGCATGTGGCGTAGAAAGAATGGGGGTAGGAAAGTAATTTGGATAGTTCAAACCCCCAAAAATTTGAACGAGCCCCCCACTGTAACAACACTGCTACGAGGCGCGGGGACCGAACAGACACGACGCAAGAGAGGCCGAGTAACAGTGGGATTAGCGCCGAAGACTGGCGTTTTTCTGTGTCCCGAAGCTCAAGGAGACGACGCATTTGAAGAAAGGGCTGATCCCCGCTTCTCCTCAATGTAGGAATTGTTGCCCACTACACGTCCTCACTCAAAAGAGTTAACAAAGTGCAGCACCCGCTCTGAAGTTCATCAGGTGCTCCTGTATAGCTTGTGCTGTCTATCGAGAAATCATCTGGTCATTTCTCTGAGGGAAGTAATGGCGGCTATAAAACCGAATCAAATAAGTGTTTTATAAGTTGATTGTGTTAAATGGTTCGGCAGCGAGAATAAAGCAATCACTCTATGGCGTATTAGTTGCCGCCATTTCCAAAAAAAAAAAAAAGAAAAACTGATGCATTTCTGAATTTGGCGTTCTTTCCGAAAAAAACTGATGCACCTCCGATTTCCCCTAAGATAGTGCATACCGGTCAATTAAAAAAACCAAAGAACAAAGAAGAACGTTGTATACGAAATGAAAGGGCATTCTGAAAGAGTTCGTTAAAATGTACTTCAACTTTACTTTGGAGGTACATTGTATTTATAGTACTTTACTTCAAGTACATTGCATTCGGCGTACTTACTACTTTACTTGAAGTACATAACCTCTCATTTACTTCATACTTCCATGCACCTTTTAGACGTACTTTACGCATCACTTTAAGCAAACACTGTCTCCAAAATCAAGCTCAGGCAGTGTAAAACCTCAAAGGTGAAATGATACATCCGCAAGACATCCTTGACTAAAAAGAAGTACACAACAATTAGGCATGCAGAAGAAGAACTAGCTATTAAAGCATCTAGGTGAAAACACAAGTAGCTTTATATTCGGCTAGCAGAATTTCGCTAACGCATCAAAACCTTTTGTAAGTACTTCATTGTTAGCATAGAAAAAATAAAAGTAACTTCAAAAGTAATTTGCTAATTTTTTACGGTAATTAGTAATTTACTCAATTACTTTCTATTTGAGTAATTTCTACTCTACTCAAATTACTTTTCAGGAAATACTCAGTAACTTAACTTAATTACTTTTTTTTTAGTAGCTTGTACGTCTGCTGCCAGCCCGCCACCACATATGAAAAAAAACAGAGAAATAAATGTACAAAATATCAGACATGTACAAATTACTCAAAAAAGGTAGTTAAGTTAAGTTACTGAGTATCGACGCCAAAAGTAATTGGAGTAGAGTAGAAATTACGCATTCGTAATAGTAATTGAGTAAACTACTAACTACTGTAAAAAGTAGCGAGTTACTTTGAAGTTACTTTTTTATATTTTTGTGGTAGCAAAATGAACAGCAGTTTTGATCAATGAAAAACCCTGCGAGCCTAAAATAAAAGCAGTCTATTTATGGCTTGCGTTTTCGCCAAAATAGTTTATTCGCTCGCAGAAGCAATTGACTTTCAAAGTTCTTGATAGGAGAGTTTTCCCCTTTTCCTTGTAAAGACGTCCCCAGCCAAGCTAAATAGACGTTCCACCGACGGGCTGGATGGAACGGCAGCGTTGAGTTTGAGAAACAGGCTGTGCAGGGTCGGGTAAGCGAGTGTCGGCATCTTAGGTGTCCATGACGAAACATGTGAGGTTTGCCTCGGGTAGAGGGTCTTTTATAACAAACTTTCCTCCTTTTTTCTTTTTTCTTCGTCAAGTTGAGATTGTTATGACTGGCCCCTCTTTATTCCGACGTCGTTCTGAGAGTACGCTGAGTGAGTGCACCAGACCGTCAAAGGTTCAAGTCTCGCGCCACGACGATGAGATCATCCGGACGACTGCGCGTCCCGTTGTAGTGCTAGTGCTACGCTACTGAAAAAAAAAAAAAAGTTTTGGTTTAACACAAGATGAACCGAAGTATACTTCGCCGCTGACGCCCGGTCCAACAAAAGGATCTCCCAAGGGTAACTCGGAATTCTCGCCGGCGACTACAATATTCTAACGCGCCTGAATCGTTTTTAACAAAGAGGAGGACTCCCAGGTATGGATAGTCGGAATGACTCGAAGGATCACGTGAACAAGCATCGTCGCTCGTATAGAGTTGCAGCTGGAAGCGGGAACGTGCTCCCATGAACGGATTATCCGTACCAGGGTTTGTGCACGGGGGAGTCCGGCTTTGCAAAGGCGTATGCGCTGACGACAAGGCGCCCAGCTGCGAGGTCATTCCAGTGGCGCCTCCAGTGGAACCTACCGCTTGAGTCAGAACTCACTAAAGACAGACAACACGAAAACAACAACTCTCAGAGTGTCCCCGTCTTTCACGGTTGCAGCTGGAAACGCGGCGCCAGCGTGCATTACCGTATTAGGTCAATACCCGCGTTCGTGCGTGCCGTTTTTATGTTTTGGCTGCTCGTCGCCACCTTGGCCCAAGGAAGCCTTCCCGAACAAGGGGGCCCCTTGTTTGGGAATGCCACTTCATCTGCTGGCGTCTTATTCATTTCTGCGCTCAAACTTTCGTGATGGGCAAAATTAGCACTATATAATTTCGAAAGTAGTTAGTAATTTGAGTAGAAGTTACCTGAAAAAAGTAGTTAAATTAAACTACTAGTTACCCAAATCAAGTTATAATTGAAAGTTACCAAGTTACTCGAAAAAATAGTTAAACTACAGTAGTTTGAGTAGAGTAGTTGAACTACGTCCAAGTCTGCAAAATATACACACTACAGAAAGTACGTAAAAAAGAAAGAAAAGAAGGTTGAAAACATGTATCACATTTTGACGAGGATGCCAGCAGCATCCCATATATTCTGGCAAGCTCTCGTGACTCTGCCCCGTTTGACGGCAGTCGGCTGCGCACACTGATCGTAATTGGCAGTCGTCAGTCAATGTTTCAACTACCTCGTTGCATCAATTGAAAGGTGAAATGAAAATCACACTATCCAAAATGCACCGCATCATTTGTCACTTGCGCAGTGGATTGCGTAAATTACTGCTCGATCTTCTGTTCTTGAGGCAGAAAATATTCAAGAGAACCACACTCGCAAAAGCTCACAAACGCAAAGTTACCGTGTCGCCTACTCCAAACCTCGCAGTAACCGCTGGTTGTACTAAACTGTGCGATGGTAACCGCGCGACTGCAGGGCGTCCTTTTGCGATCCATGGCCCCGTCGCGTTCGTGCGGGTGCGCAGACATTTGCAAAATTTTTGCCGAATCTTTACCGAACTTCCTTTTAAAATTTCGGCATGTGCGGAACTTAGCCGAATCTGAAGTTCGGCGGATTCGGTCCATCACTAACGTTTACGGCGTGTGTGTGTGTGTAGGCGTTGTAAAAGAGGGGGGGGGGGGCGAGGAGAGGGCCAATTGTGTATGCGCACCGGGCGCTTTGGTCACTGGCTCTTTTTACAGCGCAGGCGATAGACCCCCTAGCAACGACGCTCACGCCGGATTGGCTGCTCGGCAACGCGCGGGAACTTAAATCTCAGATTCGGACGGCGCGTGTATCACTCGACGGCGTTAACCCGCGCGTTAACCCACCCCCACGCCTGCGTTCTCGCTGCTTCGCAGCGACAGTGTGCGTCTGCTAATTACAAAACGATTAACCCGCTCAACCCCCCCCCCCCCCCCCCCCCCCCATCCCCCGTACACGCCGCTTTGCGGCGTCCAGCCGGCAACCCAAGCCCCGCTGTCCCCCATACACCTCCGTACATAGAGTCCCATACGGTTTAGTTTAGCGATGTTTCGTCAACAACATTCGATTTTTTTTTGTTCTTTTTTTCAGTGTTAATCGTAAAAAAGAAATTTCGTAAATATCGACGAATGCCTCGACAAAACAAAATGTTCGGGGAAAAACCATAAAGGAAGTAAGCCCGCACCATGGATAGAACCCGGGTCTGATTCGTATGAGGCAGACATCTTACCACTAAGTTATGCTTCCGTTTCGGAAACTCGCATTGTAACCGCTGCCTATGTTGACGGCGGCAGCGCTTATCTCCACGAACCAGCCAATCCGGCGTGAGCACCGTTGCTAGGGTTTGTATCGCCTGCGCGTTAAAAATATGCTCCCGCGGGTCGGGGGGCGGTGTCCTTGGTATTCCTTGGGCGCCACCGGCCAGTGTTTGCCTTGCCCAGTGACGGCTGTTTAAGGGGGAGGGGGGGGGGCAAAACACATGTCTTGCCCCCCACTCTGAAAATTGGGGGGGGGGGGGGGGGCAAGCGCCCCCCTTGCCCCCCGCCCCCCCCCCCCGGTGGGTACGCCCATGGTCACAGATAATTTATCGAAAGAATGCAAAACTGTCAGTTTTCTTTTTTACATAATCATGCCCTAAATATCATGTTAACAGCTAACATAAACAATTATGGCATGTCGTTAATCCAGACTGCCAATGTAACATTGTTATTCAGACATATGATGGCATGATATACCAGTGACTGAAAGTTTGAGCAATAAAGGATGTTTTTGTAAATCCTTCACAACTGCTGCGGGTAGTGACGTTTCCTGCTTTTTTGCTTGAAGACCCAGTGCCAATTTACGCGATTGGTAAGGCTGGCATTTTCATAACATTGCCACGCGCGTCTCCGTGTTAGCACCCGTGGCCGACTGGTTATCATGCTTGGCTCCCACGCAAAGGACCGAAGTTCGATGCCTGGGAGTGGACGCACCGTTTGTTAGTTCTGTAAGCGCCGCCCTCTGGTAAATTCTAGAACTTGTGCGAGGTCTGCAAGTTCTACGCTACGCACCGTACCTTGAACGCCGCTTGTTCCAGAAGCCCACGCGTGTGCAAACGTGGCTCCACGTGGTGAGCCGGAGGAAGTCTCGCTTCATCCTCGACTTCTACGGTTACGCCGAAAGCTTTTTGGAGGCTGAGCATTCAAGTGGGGCCTGGCGCAGGGTGGTCGTGCCCTCCAGTGCTCTTCCTGTCGGCTTTACCTTCCTAACTATATATATATATATATATATATATATATATATATATATATATATATATATATATGTATATATATATATATATATATGTATATATATATATATATATATATGTATATATATATATATATATATATGTATATATATATATATATATATATATATAGATATATATATATATATATATATATATATATATATATTAAGTGAACTAACTTTAAAGCAATGGGCCGTGAGGAGAGATAAGTTAAAGAATTGTTCTGCTGGGATACCACTAAAACAAAGTTTATTACGATGTTTCAAGCGGGGACCACTCATTGTCAGGTAAAACATCTACAGTTGGAGAGGGTTTATATACCTATATATACCCTGCAATTATAAAAAAGAAGAGGCGGGAGAGAACACGTTTAACGAAGGATACAGCACAGATCGCCGTTTGAAAATATTAGTAGAGCGCAAACGCAGTCGCCAAAAGTTGTTCAAGACTGCGGGGGGGGGGGGGGGGGGGGGGGGGCAGACCCCTTGTCGGAACCTCTGTGGAGGTCCTGGATGGAATGCTGATCATCGTGATTCCCGAAACATCTAAATCCTGTATCTCTCAGGGCTCTCTATCAGAAGATTGCGGTGTTTGTGCGAAACACAAGGTCTTAGGAAAACTCAGTCTATGCCTGCTTAGCGGAGCTGTTCAGGGCGTTCCCAAAAGGTTTTCTTTGTATTCTAGGATCAGTCGAATAAGATATCAACAATTTTTAACGCTTCGGTGTAAAAGTCGTGTTTCGCAAGAGACTGAAGGACGAAGTGGAAGGATGCTCTGCATATTCCCACTTCCCGGGGCTTTCTTTTATGCCCTTATTCAAAGTGTTGAGCTTGTGAATAAGCTATGATTTCTTTTCTCCTCTTTCAATTGTTGTGCTAACCCGATTCTAAAATGATAACAGAAATGTTGTCGATGGTGTGCTCGAGCAGGTTTAGGTGTTTTGAGAGTGGAAGGTGGGGAAGAGCAGTGGCGTGACTTTTATGATTATTAAAGCGCAAACTAAAAGCCAGATCCGTTTTACCAAGGCACTGCCTGCTGCAAACCTCGCAGTGGAGCAGGTAAACAACGTTCGGAGTGCTGTACTCATAGCTGCCTTTTATGTTCCACGTAAAGTTTGAGTGAGTGCTTTCGGAGGACGTCGTTTGTACACTCTGCTTGCACACTTTACACCTAGGATTTTGGAACGGTCGGCAGCCTATGCTTTAGGAAATGGCGGTTTTCATTTGACGAGTAGGATCTTGAGATTCCTCCCGCGTTGGCAGACTACTCGAGCTGCGACGGGAAATGTTGATTTCAGGCGTTCGCTGTGTGATAAAAAATTGTAGTGTTTACGTAGCATGTTGTTGATATTCGGAATATTATTTGCATACGTCAAAATCAGGTAAGACTGCTTGTTTTCTATTGTATGTTATTTTCGCTTGCTGATCATATCTTTAAGATATATATATAGATATATATCCCTCTCTCTCTCTTTCTAAATATATATATATATATATATATATATATATATATGCTGGGAGGGGACGGCACCGACGCGAACCGTGTTTCTTGTTGGCGTATGTGCACGTGCCTCTTAAAAGTGAGCAAACAACTAATCTTTTTTTTTTGTAGTGTTGTTCACATTTCCTGTTTTTTTATCGCGCCGGCTACCCCCGGGCCTCTGTTGCTGCCGCGACCAGACGTTCCTTATTTGCTGTTGCTTCCTTTATCTTGCCTATTTTGCGATTTGTTTTGTTATGTCTTTCCACATGTGGCGTTGCCTCCTCTTTTACCTTACTTTACTTGACTCTTGTGCCTCCACTGGTGTCTTCGCGAGTAAATTTTACTGTATGACAAACCCCTGACGAAGCCGGGTTCTCCCGGCGAAACGGTTGCAAAATAAAGTTTTAAAGTTTTAAGTTCTAAGTCTCCAAGTTGTTTTCTGGTGGTGCTTTTATCTGTCTATCTATCTGTCTGTCTGTCTGTAGGTATACATATATATACCCAGGCAGCACACAATATTTGAGCTATATTGTCACGGGTGGTGAGTCGTGACCAATAAACAAGAAATAAACAGAAATAAATAAACGTTTAATGTGGCGAACTTGTGCCCAAAATAAAGAAGGAAACAGAAGAAAGCAGAGCGTCGCGGGCGTCGAAGTCGGCGTGTCAGCAGAATCGAGCGCTAGGGCGAGACTGACTCGACAAGGTCGCGGGCGGCCTCTTATCTAGAGTGCGCCGCTATCTCGAAGATTCGGCGAAAGCGGCTCGAGCGTCGCGTGATCGGGGCGAGAATGAACACGCACTTTCTAGAAAACAAAAGCAGGGATAAATGATAGAAGTTACGTGCGGTACATGAATAAACGGAACTTTCTGGAGGACCGTGACCGAGCGTTGCTTTCTCAGCCTTGCGCGCGGCATTACTCCCCCCTTTAAAAGTGCATCGCCCCGATGCAGTGTAAAACATATCAAAATAAAAAAGAACGATAAACTAAAGAGTCTTTTGGAGCACAAAAGGTCCACAGTCCTATCGAGCGTAGTACGGCTTCAGGCGCACGACGTGGACGACCTCAGGTCGTGGTGGGCGGCGTGACGCTGTTCGTGTTCCGTCGGGCATCACCTCGTAGTTCAGCTCGCCGAGGCGACGAAGTACCTTGTATGGTCCAAAGTACCGTTTCAGCAGTTTCTCACTGAGGCCGCGGCGACGGATGGGCGCCCATACCCACACCCTATCTCCGGGCTGGAAGTGGACGTCCCTGCGACGAAGGTTGTAGCGGCCGGCGTCGACGCGTTGCTGGTCTTGAATCAGGAGTCGGGCGAGCTGGCGAA
This sequence comes from Ixodes scapularis, assembly GCF_016920785.2. Classification (NCBI taxonomy): domain Eukaryota; kingdom Metazoa; phylum Arthropoda; class Arachnida; order Ixodida; family Ixodidae; genus Ixodes; species Ixodes scapularis. Next base: position 136,512,610 of record NW_024609868.1, read on the forward strand.
CTTCTTCGGCGCGTTGAGCAACCGCCTGGGCGTCGTCGCTCTCGTTGTCAGATGGCTCATGGGGCAGCATGGCGTCCAGCATGGTCGTTACCTTCCGACCATGTACCAGCTGGAAAGGGGTGGATCCAGTGGTCTCTTGAACCGCCGTATTGTAGGCGAACGTGACGTAGGGCAGCACCTCGTCCCACGTCTTGTGCTCTACGTCGACGTACATAGAGATCATATCGGCGATTGTCTTGTTGAGTCGCTCCGTCAGCCCGTTGGTCTGCGGGTGGTACGCAGTTGTACGACGATGGCTGGTGTGACTGAGTCGGAAGATTTCTTGGGTCAGTTGTGCCATGAACGATGATCCGCGATCTGTAATCAGAAATTCTGGAACGCCGTGCCGGAGGACGATGGACTCAATGAAAAACTTGGCAACTTCCACAGCAGTCCCCGAAGGAAGAGCTTTCTTTTCGGCGTACCGCGTGAGATAATCTGTGGCGACGATGATCCAGCGGTTCCCCGACGTCGAAGGCGGAAAAGGGCCAAGTAGATCCATTCCGATCTGCTGGAAGGGTGCAGTTGGAGGAGAAATAGGCTGCAGGAGTCCGGCCGGCCTCGTCGGAGGTTTCTTGCGTCGCTGGCACTCGTGGCATGATCGTGTGTACAGGTGGACGGTCTTGGGGAGCTTGGGCCAGTAATACCTTTCACGAATACGGGCCAGTGTCCGGCTGTATCCAAGGTGTCCGGACGTCGGGTCGTCGTGACATGCTTGAAAGATCTCCCCTCGAAGGTCGGTCGGGATTACCAGCAGCCACGGCGAGTTGTTGTTCCCGAAGTTCTCTTTGTAGAGTACACCTTGTCGAATGGTGAAGGTCGGCACGGCTCGTGAGAAAACACGGGGTACGGTACCGCCGCGCCCTTCCAGGTGCTCGATTAAGGCTCGCAGCTCCGGATCATCTCGTTGACGTCGTGCCATGTCATCGGTGTTCACTGCCCCTATAAAGCACTCGTCATCATCGTCGTCGCTGCTGCCGGAAGGTGTTTCGACAGGGGCCCTGGACAGGCAGTCAGCGTCGCTGTGCTTGTGTCCTGACTTGTAAACCACAGTCATGTTGAACTCTTGTAGCCGGAGGCTCCACCGAGCGAGGCGTCCTGACGGGTCCTTGAGGTTCGCAAGCCAGCAGAGCGAGTGGTGGTCCGTGACTACGCGGAACGGGCTTCCGTACAAGTACGGACGAAACTTCGTGATTGCCCAGACGACCGCAAGGCATTCTTTCTCAGTCGTGGAGGAATTTCTCTCTGCCTTGGACAGTGTACGACTTGCGTAGGCGATGACTCGTTCGGTGCCTTCTTGTACTTGAACTAGTACCGCGCCAAGTCCTGCGTTACTTGCGTCAGTGTGAATTTCGGTGTCCGCATCCTGATCGAAATGTCCAAGAACCGGAGGCGTCTGGAGTCGTCGCTTCAGCTCGTCGAATGCCCGCTGTTGTTCCTCGGCCCATTCGAACCTCTCGGCGTCCTTCGTGAGGTTTGTGAGCGGTGCGGAAATCCGTGCGAAATCCCGAACGAAGCGACGATAGTAGGCGCAAAGTCCAAGGAATCTTCGCACGGCCTTTTTGTCTGTCGGCACTGGAAATGACGCGACGGCGCGAGTCTTCTCAGGGTCTGGGCGCACGCCTTCGTTGCTAACCACGTGACCTAGAAACTTCAGTTCGTCATAGGCGAACCGACACTTTGACGGCTTGAGGGTGAGTCCAGCGGTCCGTATGGCTTGAAGAACAGCTCGGAGTCGTCGCAAGTGCTCGTCGAAGTCGCTGGAAAACACCACGACGTCATCGAGGTAGACCAGACAGCTCTGCCACTTCAGTCCTGCCAGTACGGTGTCCATAACACGCTGGAAAGTTGCTGGCGCCGTACATAGTCCGAAGGGCATTACCTTGAACTCGTACAGCCCATCCGGCGTGACGAAAGCTGTCTTCTCTCGGTCCCGTTCGTCGACTTCGATCTGCCAATAGCCGCTCTTCAGGTCCATCGATGAGAAGTATCGAGAGTGGCGCAGCCGCTCTAACGTGTCGTCGATTCGGGGGAGTGTGTAGACGTCTTTCTTCGTCACCGCGTTCAGCTGCCGGTAGTCCACGCAGAACCGAAGCGTTCCGTCCTTCTTCTTAACCACTACGACTGGAGATGCCCACGGACTGCTTGATGGTTGGATTATGTCGTCGTTCAGCATCTCTTGAACTTGCTCCTGGATCACCTCCCTTTCTTTAACGGAGACTCTGTACGGTGATCGATGCACAGGGCGCGCGTCGTCCTCGGTAATGATGCGGTGCTTCGCAACGGCTGTTTGGCGTACCTTCGACGACGTCGCAAAGCAGTCACGGTATTCGGCGAGGAGGTTAATCAGCTGCCGTCGTTTCGGGTCCGGAAGCTTAGGGTCGATGTCGAGTTGCGCTGGCGACGTACCGTCTTGCTGAGGTGGGGAGGATTCATCAGTAATGGCGGCGATTTCGGCGGAGTTTCGGAGATCCTCGACGTGGCCAACGGCTGCACCTTTTGTGAGGTGCTGCGTTTCATTCCGGAAGTTCGTCACGAGGACCACAGTGCGGCCATCCTGAAGTTCAGCTACTCCTCGTGCGACGCCTATTCCTCTTCCCAGGAGGAACTGGAGGTTACCTTCTAGAAGAACTTCGCTACGGGTAGCTGCATCGGTCACGACAGGTACGACAAGACTTGATCGCGGCGGCAGATTCACGTGGTCGGCAGCGACTCGGACGGCGGCTGACGCAGTTTGGAGTTTCTCTGAAGGCGGAACAGGTGTCCGCAGCGTCAATCTGTTTTCTCCAAGGTCGATGACGGCGCCGTGTTCACACAAAAAGTCCATGCCGAGAATGACGTCTCTGGAACAGTCTTGTAGAATGACGAATTTCACAGGACACGTCTCGCCGTGAATTTCGACGCGAGCGGTGCACCTTCCGACAGGCGTGATGAGGTGTCCTCCGGCGGTTCGTGTCTGCGGTCCATCCCACGGCGTCGTGACTTTTCGAAGGTGGCGAGAGAGCCTCCCACTCAATACTGAGTACTCTGCCCCGGTGTCAACGAGTGCCGATGCGTTTTGGCCATCGATAACAACGTTTAGGTTGTTGGACACCGTTGCAGGCGCGTCGGTGCAATGCGGGGCGTCGAGAGAGTGGGAGCGCTCCGGCGTTCTTGGAGGCTGTTTGCTTCCGTCGTTTTCGGCAACGTCACCTCCAGGCGTTGCCGCAGTCAGTTTTCCCGACGACGCAGGGGAGACAGGCTCTCTCGGCGGGATCGTGGCGCTGGGGAGGCTGAACGTCGTGGCGATGGGGAGCGGGCTTCACGGCGGAGAGGCGACACTGGGGAGGGCGAACGTCGGAGGTACTCCTCGATGTCGTGAGGGCGTTCGCCGTACCTCGGGCGTGGGTCATTCGGGTGGAACCCACTCAGGCCCATTTGCCGGTAGGGACAACGACGGTAGATATGGTCGGCCTCCCCGCAGTGGTAGCACAACGGGCGTCGATCGGCCGTCCTCCACACGTCGGTCTTTCGTGGAGCAGCTTGTTCTGGGCGGACGTACGCCCGATCTTCATGGCGTCGTTAATACTGCGGCGCTAGAGGTTCACGTCGAGGTGGCGCCGTAGAAGGGTGAGCAGGGGGCGGTGGTCGTCGGGTAGCTGCGGCGTAGCTCAGCTTCGGTGGTTCAGGAGCGGCGCTGGCGAGAACTTCTGACTGCAGCGCCTGCTGAAGTTCTTCCCGGACAATCTCGGCGACTGAGGGCGTAGCCAGGCTTGTGGCAGCAGGTAGCAACTTCTTCAACTCCTCCTGGACGGCTTCACGGATAAGGTCACGGATGCCGGGGAGGGTGGTGCCCAGGTCGGATCCAGATGTCGTTAGAGTAGTTACGCCAGGGTGTCGTTGGTAGTGTCTGGCGCGGGCTAGCAAGGCCCGTTCCATATTTGTCGCCTCCGTGACGAACTCGTCGACTGTTGTTGGGGGATTCCGGATGAGACCGCCGAAAATCTCGCTTTTCACACCCCTCATCAGGTGGTGCAGCTTCTTCTCCTCGGTAGCCTGAGGATCGGCGCGGGCGCTTAGGCGGAGAACATCCTCCACGAAGCCGGTAATGCTCTCGTTGGGGTCTTGAGTCCTGGTACGAAGTAAGTCTTCGGCTCTCTCTCGGCGGTGCTGGTTGACAAATGTCGCCTTCAACTGGCTCTTGAAAATGTCCCAGGATGTCAATGAAGACTCGTGATTTTCGTACCAGCTTCTGGCAGTCCCCTCGAGCGAGAAATACACGTTTTGCAGCCGTTGCTCGTTGGTCCAGCTATTGTGGCGGGCGACGCGTTCGAATTGCTCGATCCAATCTTCAACGTCTTCGTGGAGTTCGCCGTGGAACGGAGCCGGTGTCCGAGGAGCGACGGGTAGGTAGACGACGGCAGGAGCGGCGGGGGTCTGCGACTGGTTGGCCATCGTCGGCTGCCTGGTCCTGGGTGGTAGAAGTCCGTATTCCGGGTTTAGCCCTTGGGTGCGGCGACTTGATCGAGTCTCCATCTGGTCTTCGTTGGGTCCTCGGGAGCTTGGATTCGGACTTGTACTGCGGGAACTCGGAGGGCTGCGCTGCACGAACATGCGGTACCCAGCACCTCCACCAGAATGTCACGGGTGGTGAGTCGTGACCAATAAACAAGAAATAAACAGAAATAAATAAACGTTTAATGTGGCGAACTTGTGCCCAAAATAAAGAAGGAAACAGAAGAAAGCAGAGCGTCGCGGGCGTCGAAGTCGGCGTGTCAGCAGAATCGAGCGCTAGGGCGAGACTGACTCGACAAGGTCGCGGGCGGCCTCTTATCTAGAGTGCGCCGCTATCTCGAAGATTCGGCGAAAGCGGTTCGAGCGTCGCGTGATCGGGGCGAGAATGAACACGCACTTTCTAGAAAACAAAAGCAGGGATAAATGATAGAAGTTACGTGCGGTACATGAATAAACGGGAACTTTCTGGAGGACCGTGACCGAGCGTTGCTTTCTCAGCCTTGCGCGCGGCAATATTCGCCTCGGGTCGGTAAATTCTTGCGAGTATTGCCGATTTTTCCGTTGTATCGGGAAAACTGTGCCGGTACCATTTTGATTTTGCCGACGTCGACAGAATATATATTATATCGCGGCGACGCAACCATGGTATGTGTGGTGCACAAACCGTACGTATTTCTTCCTGAATATCGTTTTTTAATCGGCGCAGTATTAGGCATTTTTGGCCGATTCAAAAATGATATTGGAAGAAAGCCGTTACCATTTTGACACGGCCGATGTCCACAGAATATCCGTTATATTGCACCGACGCACACCCGCCATCGACGATTGAACGAATATTGTTTTTTTTTTCCTCCCAAAAAGGTAACTTGGAAGGGGAGAGGAGAGAGACGGGACGACACGAGTGAGAGAGGGGGCATAATAAGATAGAGAGTGATTTCAACCATTTTAGGTGAGCCTCACGTGACCAGACTCGCTGGCACCTAGGAAAGCAAACTTGGAAAGGGAGAGGCAGAGAGACAGTTGTGGGGGGGACGTACCCGTCTTTTGTTAATTCTTCGAAACAGGGCGCTCGGGCCCAACGCAAGATCCGGTTAGGTGCGCGCGCGCGGGTGTGTGGGTGTGTGTGCGTGGTTCAAGAAGCAAGAGGCAACGGGCGGTGGCTCATGGCAATCGCGACATGCTTCGGAGAAGGCGCCCCCCCCCCCCCCCCCCATTTCGTACGTGACAATCTGCTGGCCTTCTCCCCCTCAGCCCTCACTACGAGCAAGAAAAGGACCACGTTGACCAAGCAAACGGAAACAGAAACAGGCGAGGGACATTCCAGCAGAGCCTCCGACTGGAAAGATCTCAGGTTCTCCCCACCTTTTCTGCGGGGGAAATGGACGCCCCCTCAGGGGCACAAAAAGGAAGGAAGAACGGGGCCAGGGGCTGGGAGTAGGGGACGGTGCGGAGACCAGGAGGCAGATTTTTCCTCGGACGGGACGGCCTGGAGGCAGCGAGACATCGACGGACAGAGGGGATATGTAGGAAAGGATGATTTCCAACGCCGTGGGAACTCGACGCGGCTTCTCCGAGATGACCAGATCTGCGAGTGCTTGCCGGGTAATTTTTTTTTTTCGCTTGGTACTACGCCATTTACGTGGATTCGCGGTACAAGTCCTGCTACGGTTTGAGTGACATGTGTGGCAACTTGGCAACTAGTCAACGATGACACTGGTCATTATTGATAGACCCCTTTATCGACAAAGAGACTTCTTGGACTTTGTGCTCAAATGTTTTTGTGGCGGGTAGAGCGCAACGTATGGATACGATAGACAGGTGAGAAACAACTTATTTACGGGTTTTCTTGGTCATGTAGGACGCAAGCGAAGTGCTGCAGTTGATCTTTTTTTTTTTAAACATTGCAGTAGAATGGGAATCTTGTTCTTCGACGTTATCCGCGTGCTGTTGCGTCGATATTTGTAAATATGCATGGTAATATTCAAGTTTTTATTGGAAGGTGAATAACAAGTTTGTGATTGTTGAAAGTGCGTTGTTAGTGCTTATATGTATATCTATACTGATGTTACTCTATTGCCTTTACCGCGTTTATACTAGAACTTTAACTGTATTAAGGTAACAGTATTACTGTATACAAAATAAGTTATATTTTGTTCTAAGTCAGCTTAAGCCCATAGGGAGAAGTAAATTTGTTGACTAAATTGTAAGGTTAGTACCCCTGCCACACGGAAATTTAATATATTTTGAATAAATGATATGGTATTTAATCAGCTTGCGGTCGTGAGTGATTTGTCGACCCCATAATGTCACTCGATCGAAAATACATTAATTTTGCCATGTGGCCGAGGTATAATGCAAGGATTCAGTGACTGCATGCGATAACAGCCGCTTACATGGTCGTAAAGGACACTTGTCTAGCCGTGCCCGCGTTGACTGCGTCTACCTGATTTTAACAGTGATCTGTTTTGCAGTGTCCAATCACTGCGTGTCTCGCCATTTTTCCGAAGAATTTCTGTATAAAACATGCATTCCTACAGAAATAATTGCGACTCAATGTTTTCGACTTAAAACCGTCACATTTTTCTATAGAAGTCTTCTCGCATACCTCGTGCCATTTCGTACCGATTATTTAGCGGTGTAATGTTTCTCCCGTATTAACCTTTATGGTTGAATATTGAGGTAACTGCAAACAATAAATAGCAAATTTACATAGGCCAAAAATTCTGCTCAGCAGAGCGCCTGTACGAAGTCCCTTTTAAAACGCTCATAGCACGAGATTCGAGTCTTAATAGCGGCCATACAAACAATATATTACAATTTATGTTGGTAGTTTCTGATAGACTACTATATTAACTAACTGTGGATATAAAATGGAAGAAATAAATGTGGGCTTTTTTAGAAAATCGATTCCAAACTTGCCAGTTTTTCGAAATTTTCGTTTTTCAGGCACCATGTAGCGCATTTTATACGTAATGGAAAATACTCAAGTTATACTCAAGAGAAAGAACTTAGTTTTAGCTTTACGCAGATATAAAGATCATAAAAATATGTTGATTAGATCACACAGCACAGCTTGCTGAACTTTGTCAAGTATCGTCTCAGAGAGGCGGTTTGACAAATAAAAAAAAAAAATTAAGAATGTTATGACCTAGACGCTTAGTTAGCATAAAAAAGCCTATGTCTAGAGTGTTCCCAAAAAGTTATATTGATGTGGCGTAAAAAGTAGGGAAAGGGATGGAGTGAAATATGGCACCTCCGTTAAGCTGGAAAAACGTCAGTTTCCACCTTGACCGCTTCAACGGTCCATAACTTGAGAACAAAAAATCAGACGAAATTTCCGTTTGCGTCTTCTTTTTTTATAGGAATTGCCCCAAAACATATAATTTTTTCGTCAAAATAAAAAATTCGGCTCTAAATCCGTGCCTGAATTGAAATGAAATCACCCATACACACACATATATATATACATACATACATATATATATATATATATATATATATATATATATATATATATATATATATATATATATATATATATATATATATATATATATATATGGGTGATTTCATCTCAACTCAGGCGCGGATTTAGGGTCGAATTTTTAATTTTGACGAAAAAAATATATGCTTTGGGGCAATTCCTATAATAAAAGAAGACGCAAACGGTTATTTTGTCGGATTTTTTGTTCTCAAGTTATGGACCGTTGAAGCGGTCAAGGTGGAAATTGATGTTTTTCCAGCCTATCGGAGGTGCCATATTTCACTCCATCCCTTTTCCCTACTTTTTACGCTACATCTATATAACATTTTGGGAACACTCTAGACATAAGCTTTGTCATGCTAATTAAGCGTCTAGGTCATAACATTCTTAATGATTTTTTTTTTATTTGTCAAACCGCCTCTCTGTGACGATATTTGACGAAGTTCAGCAAGCTGTGCTGTGTGACCTAATCAACATATTTTTATGATCTTTATATCACCGTAAAGCACCAATTATGCTCTTTCTTTTGAGTATAATTTCAATATTTTGCCACAAGTATATAATGCGCTACATGTGCCTGAAAAACGAATATTTCGAAAAACTAGCAAGTTTGAAGTCGATTTTCTAGAAAACCCCACTTTTTATTTTTTTTATTTTTTATTCACAGTTAGTTAATATAGTAGTCTATTAGGAACTACCAACAAAACTTGTAATATATTGTTTGTATGGCCACTATTAAGGCTCGAATCTCGTGCTATGAGCGTTTTGAACGGGACTTCGCACTGGCGCTCTGCTGAGCAGAATTTTGGCCTATATAAGGTTTTCTATTTATCGTTAGCAGTTACCTAATATCCAACCATAAACATTAAAACAAAGTTTGAGTAGTGCTCCTAAAAAAAAGTTACTTAGAAGTCCGTATTCACAAGTGCGAGCGCATCTTTTTCTCCCAATACGGGGGAATGCAGATCGTTAGAGAAGTCCTCTGAGGCCTTTTGCTTTCGGCTCCGACATTATACAGATGCCACCCCAGTCAGGCGGCGTGTATAGAATACTTTATCTTTAACATCACGGGGCTACCGCCTCTATCTTCGTCGGGGTCCTGGAGCCTCTAAGGATTATGCCTTTGGATGCGACCGACACGGAAACCCTGATTGTCGGGAGAACAGGCGTTTCGAGGTTAGAGTTTACGTCGCAAGCCCCCCTCTGTCTCTCCAAGCTCCCCTCCTCGTCCTTCTAACACAACCGTGCCACTAATCCGCGGGCACTAAAAGAGACGCCGCTGCTGCGTGGCACTCAGATTACGCGCGAGGGGGAGAGCGAATGTTTAAGTATGGATCGACGGGAACATTGGGGACCCAAAGGAAGCCAAATCTTCGCACGTCATCTAATTGATAATAGCCTTCTCGGTCCCTTTCTGGCTTTTTACTTGAATTCCTAAGCCACGGCGGAAAGCTGGTACTCATTCTATCTCCGTGCTGTCTGAGCTGGATGAACTTAAAACTGCTCCTGCTTTCAGAAAGCCAGAAGTGTTCGTTACTGCCATGGCTAATACATTATTCAGTTCAGACAGGAAAGTGTGCGCCGACTATTCAAGGAGACAAAAGAGAAGAGTGTTTTACGGACGCCATTTTCGTCAAGTCTCGGAGCTAAACCTAAGTTTTCTTAAGCAAGTTCTACCGGCTGAGGACGCCCAGCGCGTAAGCCCTGGAGATGTTCTGTGCAATAACTGCTACACAATGTTCTTGGGTCAGATTGAAGAACATAAGCAAGGACAGGAAATGTTATCATCAAGCTCATCGTCATCATCCCTGAAGCCAGCGGACAGATCATTCGTTGACGAGGAAGCCCTGATCCAAGGAGTGTCTGAAGCAATTGATGCTGCCGAAGTAAGTGTGACACCACTTAAACTCCCTTCTAGCGTGACCCCACGAAGTCGTACCGGCTATGTTAAGCGAAAAAAATCCGAGATAACTGCGGTCTTCAAAAATAAAATTGGTCGTAAACTAAGTGACGTGTACGGAGAACCTACGGGCACAGACAAAGAAGATCCATGCTCCTCGTGCTCCGACTGGGTCAGCAATTTACGAGCAGCCTACGTCAAGAGCGCGTCGCAGCTAGACCGCTACCGCCTCTTAACTCTCTTTCCATGTAACCTCAAAAAGAAAGATATCCTGAAAGCAATTGCTGAAGTGACGAAGCATGATTTGGACCAATCAAGAAAGCTGAAAAAAAAAGGGGGTCTGGACGTCACCTGACCCATACCAAGGACATGCTCTCAACGAAAACGATGTCGCTCTTGCGTTGACTTACTACACATCAGATGCGAAAGACTACTCAAGACAAAGCCCGAACAAGAAGGATGTCGTAAGGCTTTTTATTGATGGTCAGGAAGTCTTCGTCACGTAGCGATTTATGACGAGATCTATTAGGGAAACCTACAAAGAATTCAAGGCGGCCAATCCCGAGTCAAAAATGGGCATAACAAAATTTTATTCTCTTCGGCCCAAGTGGGTTAAGAAACACCCTGTACATGAAGAGTGTGTGTGTGTGTATGCTGCGCCAACTTCATACTCTGTCTGACATCTCTGTCAAATGCGGCGGGGAAGACCATGACCTTTGAAGACGTACAGAAAATTTTTCTTCGTGAAAATCCTTCCCAAAACTGCTTCTTCCTGAGGTGTGAAGCCTGTTCGAACCGGAAGGACATATCCCTCGAGATGCTAGGGATGAGCGCTGAAGATGAACTGGAGTTGGCACTGGGGGAATCTGGTGGCGAGTTGGTGAAAAAACATTTGGAGGCCACTGCTTTTCTTAACGAACTCAACAAGTGGACGAAGAGATACCTACCCCACTATGATATTCGGCGCGCACAACAGAGAGCAAGCAATATCGCTTGAAGAAGCAAATGTGAAGCCACGTGTCGTAGTCCTCCACTTTGATTTCGCCGAAAACTGTAGTATTGCGCTCCATCGTGCAGTGCAGGGATACCACTGAAAAACCAAGATGGTGACAATCTTCACCTGCGTTGCGACGACCACGAAGGGAACACTAAGTTTCGGCGTCGTGAGTGACGATGCCTGTCATGATTCTGCACACGCGCTCTTTGCGCTCACAATGATTGAAGACAGGCTCGAGGAACTCTTGCCCGTTTTTTTTTTTGGAGCTAACCTATGTTTCTGACGGCGCTCCAAGCCATTTCAAAAATCGGCACCAATTACACGAATTTCAGAAGAAGTTTGTTGTCAGCAGGTGGATATACTCGGCGTCAGGCCACGGCAAAAGCGATGGAGTGGGTGGTGTGCTGAAGCATCATGCGTCACTGCATAACTTGGAAACAACTGAGCTGAGCTCCATAACTAACGCGCGTACGTTCGTTGAAGCTCTCGGCCAGAAAATCAAGGGGATAACGCTTCTCTTCATCGACCAACAGGAGCTGTCCCGTTATCGGGAGCTTAAAAGGAAGAAGTGGGAGAAGGTAACCCCATCGAAAGGCATCCAATCTTCTCATGTGTGGAGCAAAGCAATGGGGGAAGGGGGAGGTGATGTGGTCCTAGAAAGAGTTTATTAAACCCCAGAATAGACAGAGCTAAATGGTGGGACCGTGAAAAGGCCGGACCGTTTCAACAGTGCGTTCATCCTTGTCCCCCTGTGAGTGCGCGCTGTGTGATCAGACGACGCGCCATAGACTTTGACACTGAACTGACTGCAATTTGGACAAAGCGAAAACTGGCTCAGAATCGCATCAACCTATTGTCTCGAAATGTGCTACGTCGAAAGATGACTATCCCTATCCCAGGTGTTTATCACTGTTTTTGTGTGAGCAGGCCGTGTAGTATTGAAAAGGTACTGCGTCGTCTATCCGTAAACCAGACAGAATTTGGCGGTGTTCAATTCGTTTTAGAGTATATATTTGTCTTAGTTTTGAGTGTATTTTATGTTAATTAGGAGTATATGAGACATTTGGTCAACACATTTTGATATATTTTATGAAATGAACATGTTTAGGCTACAACATGAAATATTACTTCCCTTTTCTGGTTACGTGTCGCATCTTGAGTTTAAAAGTCCGAACTTTATATGTAAGTGTCATATTTTCTTATGTCAAACAGATATGCAGTGCATATACATATGTGCGATTTAGTATCTGACTCTTAGCAAGTACGGTCTATTTTGTGCACATACGGGCTCTTTCGTAAAATAACGAGCATTTCGTGGCATGTAAGGACGAGCATTTCGTGGCGTGTAAGGCTTCAAATGCGTTAGTCATGTGTTTAGGTTTCATTTCTATTTGCAGTGATTCATGCCAGGTTACTTGGACTTTTCCCTCGTGACTTAAGTTTGTCCGTGAGTTCAGATGTTACGTACTTCTCCGTCAATACATAAGGCGAAGCTCACACACCTTTCAAATCATCCCAATGCCAAGTAAATAAGTATTGTAAGGATAAATATTGTTACTTCACTTGCTTTTACGCTCAGATATTGTGGTAAGTACTAACATAAAATAGAAAACTTTACATTGGCCAAAATTCTGCTCAGCAAAGCGCCTGTGCGAAGTCCCGTTAAAAACGCTCATAGCACGAGATTCGGGTCTTAATAGCGGCCATACAAACAATATATTACAATTTCTGTTGGTAGTTCCTGATAGACCACTATATTAACTAACTGTGAATAAAAAATGCAAAAAATAAAAAGTGGGGTTTTTTAGAAAATCGACTCCAAACTTGCTAGTTTTTCGAAATATTCGTTTTTCAGGCACATGTAGCGCATTATATACTTGTAGCAAAATATTGAAATTATACTCAAAAGAAAGAGCATAATTGGTGCTTTACGGTGATATAAAGATCATAAAAATATGTTGATTAGGTCCACAGCACAGCTTGCTGAACTGCGTCAAATATTCACAGAGAGGCGGTTTGACAAATAAAAAAAAATCATTAAGAATGTTACGACCTAGACGCTTAATTAGCATGAAAAAGCCTATGTCTAGAGTGCTCCCAAAAAGTTATATAGATGTAGCGTAAAAAGTAGGGAAAAGGGATGGAGTGAAATGTGGCACCTCCGATAGGCTGGAAAAACATCAATTTCCACCTTGACTGCTTCAACGGTCCATAACTTGAGAACAAAAAATACGACGAAATAACCGTTTGCGTCTTCTTTTATTATAGGAATTGCCCCAAAACATATATTTTTTTCGTCAAAATTAAAATTTCGACCCTAAATCCGTGCCTGAGCTGAGATGAAATCACTCATATATATGCGATGAGGTGGGTGCATAAATGAATTGTGTGGATGATCAAGGCAAAACCTGTGGAAACAAATGAAAGCCGTTTACAACTGTAACGCCGAATCAGAGCGCAGCTCTTGAGGAGGAGGGAAGGGTACTCAGGGTCACGTGCTCTCGGGGGGAAAGGTCACGTGACCTCGGGGGGAGTCATGTGACTTTGGGGGGTCACGTGACCTAGGGGGAGGGGTCACGTGACCTCGGGGGGGGGGGGGGTCACTTGACCCCTCGTCCCCGAGGTCACCAAAGGTACCCCAGGTCCTCCCGAGGTACTCCGGAAGGAACCCGAGGTCCTCTCGAAGGAACCCGAGGTTCTCGCGGAGTCTTTCCGAAGGAACCCGAGGTCCTCCCGAGGTTCTCCCGAAGGAACTTGAGGTCCTCCGAGGTTCTCCCGAAGGAATCCGAGGTCCTCCGAGGTCCTCCCGAAGGAACCCGAGGTTCTCCCGAACGAACCCGAGGTTCTTCCGAGGTCCTCCCGAAGGAACCCGAGGTCCTTCGGGAGGACCTCGGGTTCCTTCGAGAAAATTTACCCAGAATGCACCGCGCGGTTACGGCGACGGCGACGCTGATGCCGCTCAAGCCGGAAACGGGCGCCTAAGAGTTGTGCTTTAAAACAATTTAGCAACATGCCTGCTTGAACTCAAGGGGTTTGTTATAAATTATGTTTCAGTTGAGTAGCACTTGCAAATCTAAAGTATTGAGACGTTATATAGCGAGCGGCACAAGTTTGAACTGGTTCTAGGTCGGATACAAGGTATATAAGACTGATGTTGAATATTCTAGTTTCGGACGTACCAATGTCGCATATGAAGGTCGCTTCACAGATGGGGACGCCAGACGAAGATTACGACGCAAGAGACCAAGAGTATGGTCTGTGTCGGAAATTATAGTCTTAATATAGGTTTTCTCGGAGAGGTCGTTGGTGAAGTGAACGCAAAGATACTTGTAAGTCGACAAGGAATCACTGTTAAGATTATTAACAGAATAGAAAGAGTGAAAATGTTGACGAGCTCGATAGAAGGAGAGGTATTTGGATTTTGATGTATTCAGTAGTATCTGCCACTTCAAACACCAATCGTTAATTCCGTCTAGATCGGTCTGTAGGTTAAGCAAGTTGTCTGTGTTAACTATGGCTCTGTAGCTTACACAGTCACCAGCAAAAATACGAACGTTAGAAGACAATGAAAGAGGGAGGTCATAATTATACTCGAGAAAATGTAGGTGTCCAAAACAGATCCTTCCGGTATACTGGCGGTTACGGGGTGTTGGGACCGAGCGGTTTTCCGGGAACTTTGACCACGGCAGGGAGCCGGGCCAGGGCAGGAACTCATGTGGTAGCCGAAATAGGGAAGGACCAGGGGGCAGGAGGGGTGTCCCTTATATAACTCTTTATATATATATATATAAGGACAGGTTACATCAACTCAAGAACACTTGAGAACACACACTAGCAGCCGCCTGCTGCTGCTTTTATAGCCTCACTTTTCCCCACATCTCTAGCAGGGAATCCCCAGGGTACAGGCCTTCACCACTGACTGTGGGATCAGTGTCCCTAACATTCAGTTATGCCCTTCCCCTCTCTCTCACACTGCCACACGCGGCGCACACACGGTAGGGCCAGCCACCCTTGGCCGCGGTGTCGCCGGTCGATGTCGGCGGACAATGGTGCCATCGAAGTCGAGGAAGGCGGAAGACATCTTTAATTGCAGGCGTCCTGGCTTCCGCGTGTTGGGGGATAATCCCATTGGCGATCTAGGCTGGGGAGATTGAGTAAAGCCCCCTCCCTCGTCGAGAACGTCCCAAGGCTGTCGGGTCGCTGTGCGGCGAGGTCAGACAGAAGAAGCAAGGAGAGGGGCCGGACGGCAAAGTCGACCAGATGGAACTGGCGTGGGTCAACCCGATGATCCTTCGTAGAGGTCACGTCGCCCCCGTGTACCAAGGTGCGTTGGCGACTCTAAGGAGCCTCTCACTTTGTCTCCGGCGCAGCTGACCGTAGTCGCCTGGCAGTTGTTAATTTGCACATGCAGTCCACACCGTTTTCAAGAAATGGTGTGGGCTGCTTTGCTAGTAGAAGTTTATGGGAAACGCGATCAAAAGCTTTAGGAAAATTCAGAAAAATGGCATCAACTTCAATAGCTTCTCGAGAAAAAACAAAAGGAAAGACGGTTACAATTTTTTTTGTAACGCGGAATTAGAGAGCAGCGTTTAAAGAGGAGTAGGGGAGGGTATGCACCTCTTTCTTTCCCGTTAAATTTAGCGCGGAAATTTTTCTGCTAAATTTAGTGGCAAAAGCTTACCCTCGTGACGTTACACATGACGTCACGAGAGATGTCACACGTGTCGTCACACGTTATGTCACGAGGGTAAATTGAACGCGAATATTTTTCCTCCAGATTTAACTGAAACATATCCCCGCTAAATTTAGCGGGAATATTGGCAATGTCAAATTTATGTTACGTCACGTGATGTGATACGTCACGTGACGTGATACGTCACGTGTTATAATAATTACGTCACACGTAGAGTCACGTGTGGCGTCTCGAGGGTAAAGTCGTGACGTTAACCTCGTGACCCTCGTGAGGGTAACCCTCGTAACCGTCATGAGGCTATTCTTCGTGACCATCCTGACGTCACACGTGATGTCACGTGCGACGTCAAGACGTCACACGTGCATCATGGGACGCTATGGGAAACGTCCCATGATGCAACGCGCGGTTACGCCTATGTCGGCGACACCGCACAAACCGGAAACGGTCGCCTAAGAGCTGCGCTCTAAAATGAATATCGTGGCAGAAAGCGGCAAGGTGCGTTTCGCATGAACGGTGTTTCCTAAAGGCATGTTGATTGGGGAAAAATAACTTATTCTGCTCCAGGATTTACCTAGCTTGAGAACAAATGACATGTTTCGTGAGCTTACAGCACTCAGAATTGAATGATATGGGACGGTAATTTAGAATGGAGTGCGCATCGCCATATTTGTGAACCGGACGACCTTACCTTCTTTCCAGTCGCCGGAAAGTTGGGAACATCCCCGGTATCTAAGTATTGCTAGAATAATGATACTAGAAAAAGAGTTGACAGCGATTTAGTTATTTTAAACATTTTACTGTTTATGTCGTCAGCTCCTGGTGACGTTGCCGTTTTTAGCGCGTCTACTAATTTGCTAACGCAATTTTCTAAAAAAACTAATTGGATGCATAGGTGGCACGGACAGGGATAAAATATCTGGTGGAGATGTGATGATAGTATTATTAAACATGGCAGAAAATGCGCCAAAGAGCGTTTCTACGGCGTCATCATCAGTAAGATCATTTACATTGTCATTTACTAAAGAGTCTGGTTTGCGATAATGGGGATTAATTATGCTAAACATTTCTGGGGGTTTCTTTGGAGGATAGCGGCGGAATCGTGGTGGTAGAATTGTGCTTTGGCTCTCTCGGCGGCTGACATGTACAGTGCAAAAACAACAGAAAAGGTGGACCAGACGTGATCAATGTTAAGAAGTCCTGTACGTCGTTACAATCCTTCCTTCCGGTTACAGAGCGACTGAAGCTCTCGAGTGTACCATAGTGCTGACTGGTTCTCCCGAAGCTGTGTGACCTGTATGTGACAATCAATTAGGGCAAGTATCGTTTCTTTGAAAATAATACAATTATCCTTCACAAAGCAATCAATAATTAACGTTTTGCAAATATGAGTACAGAAGCTACCTGATGCCGATTTAAATGAGATCAATGTTTGCTCTTCGATATGCTCTAATCTTGCGGCAAGGTAAAATGGCCGTGTTGTTTTAAAGTGCAAGCAGCAGTGGACGCATTTGTAATTACCAAGACAATTAAATATATTTACATATTTTATTATTTCTCTGTGTGACGTAAGAACTAAGTCCAGAATCGAGGACACTGGCTCAGTCACTCGCGTTGGCTGTGTTAGAAGTTCCTCGAAGTTAAACGTTAGGCACAAATCTATAAAATCTTGAAACTCATTCCGAGATGCCGTTGCTGACGCAACGTTGCTGCCCCGTTCGATATCTGGGCAGTGTATGTCTCCCACCAAAAGCAGTATTGATAAAGGGTGCTGCATTCTCACGTCGCACAGTGCATCCTGCAGTTTGCTAACAAAGAAAATGATGCAAGAACGTGGGCGATAACAAACCCCGACAATGTCGCACTGTGTCAACAGTTTATGGCAAAAATTACGATCTCTAGATCTGATATAACTCTAAATTTTCGGAGCTCAAGACGATTATTTAAAGCGAACATGACATCACGCACTCTTAAGGCCACGGTCCCACTGAATGTCGCAGTTTAGGCTCTCTTTGGCAGGTCATTACTCATCTTATTTTGAATACTGTTTTGTGGGATTGATGTCGTTCGAATGGCAATGCAATCCTCTTTCATTTGATATTATGTATGTATTGGTTTATACTGTTCATGCGCATTTGTAGCGTTGCAAATATGATGGCGCAGACCCTCACTTGCTCCGCTGTTTCATGTTTCATGAAGAATTTATTAAAGATAACACGGTTCCAATAGGGCAGTTTTGTTAAGATGATGTCGGAGCAGAATGTAACGATATACTTTTTTGGTATTTGCACTAATTTGTTTTGTTCATCTCTCCAAACATTGTCCTAAAATTGTAATTTTTCAGCACAACTATACTTTTAATGACATACACTAGAGCAATGAAATTAGCTAGAGATGTAGTGCTTATTATTGGTAATATACAGAGAAAAGAAATAATGTTCTGTAAAAATATTTTTTGTTTAGATATTCTACATCAAACGTAGTATTTTTTTGTGCTTCGAGTCACGGTGCTTCAAATGCCGCTGAAGAAATAATTGAACTATGATAAAGCCTTTTATAACTTCTAGAACTACAATGGCTGCCCAAGAAGTGGACGATGACTTTTTTATTTTCAAAGTCATAACGCTCCAGGAGCCCTTCAGAATTACCTCTTTTTGACGCATATCTTTTATGGACATCAAACAGATTTATTGGCCTCTAATAATATTTATTGTTTGGAATAGATATACATTGCGATGTATTCGATTTTCCCAATGATCTTGCTTTGGTTTCTTGATAGATGTAGAGCTTAGTTAAATTTAAAAACAATTAAAAACTATTTCGGTGTTTTGTTGCGCTACCCGCCGGATGGCAGACAAAACTACTGATTTCTAATGTTTAAGACATTTTTGAGGGCGGCGTTAGCGCCTGTATCATCATCAATGTCCGTGTCTTTTTACCTTCACATTTAGAAAATATGTTGGAAGATTTACTGTCGACAAATGAAAGGTTTAAGTACCGGGTCAGGTTAATAAATCTAAGATAAATAATTACACAACCGTAGATTGATATAATGTGTTCATTATTCGATATGATTGAAATCAATAAACAATAAAGACGAAAAGGAAAATGATACACCCGAGTTCACTTTATGCGTAGAGCCACTAAATGAGCTACGCTTAGAGTGTCGGCACTCCGTTCCCCAACATTGTTGTGGGCGCCGCCATTCTGCGTCTTGAGCAAAGCAAACGCAGCTGCCGATCGTCAAGATTCAAAAGTGCGATTTCCTCAGCATTAGATCTGGTGTCAGGAAGCTGATGCAATATTGCTTTGCTCGGTAACGGACTGTTTAAACATTTGTGGAGGACGAAAAAGCGTTTCCCGTGATTTTAGATAAAGCTTCAGATAACTGGCAACCATGATCTTAAGCCACAATATGCCCAAGCGTCGTTACTTGTGTTACAAGCAGACTTTACAAATTACTCAAAAAAGGTAGTTAAGTTACTGAGTATCGACGCCAAAAGTAATTGGAGTAGAGTAGAAATTACGCATTTGCAATAGTAATTGAGTAAACTACTAACTACTGTAAAAAAGTAGCGAGTTACTTCGAAGTTACTTTCGAAGTTACTTTTTATATTTTTGTGGTAGCAAAATGAACATCAGTTTTGATCCGTGAAAAACCCTGCGAGCCTAAAATAAATGCAGTCATATTATGGCTTCCAAAATAGTTTATTCGCTCGCAGAAGCAATTGTCTTTCAAAGTTCCTATCAGAGAGTTTTCCCCTTTTCTTTCTAATGACGTCCCCAGCCAAGCTAATAAGACGTTCCACCGTGGCGCTGGATGCAAAGGCAGCGTTCGATTTCAGAAACAGGCTGTGGAGGGTCGGGCAAGCGAGTGTCGGCATCTTTGGTGCCCATGACGAAACATGAGGCTTAGAGGGTCGTTTATATCAAACTCTCATCCTTTTTTTTATTTTTTCTTCGGCAAGTTGGAATTGTGATGATTGGCCCCCCTTTATTCTCACGACGTTCGTAGAGTACGTCGAGCGAGTGCACCTGACCGCCAACGGATCAAGTCTCGCGCCACGACGATGAGATTATCCGGACTGCGCGTCTCGTTGCAGTGCTAGTGATACGCCTCTGAACAAAAAATAAAAAAATAGAATTGCTTTGGTTCAAAAGAAGATGAAACGAAGTATACTTCGCCAATGACGCCGGGTCCAACAAAAAGATCTTCCAAGGGTGACTCGCAATCCTCGCCGGCGACTACGCGGTATCCTGACGCGCCTGACACGCCTGACAAGTAAAACGTTTTCAACATAGAGGAGGTCTCGCTGGCGTGGAAGGTCGGAAGGACACGAAGGATTACGTGAACAAGCGTCGGCGCTCGTACAGTTGCAGCTGAAAGCGGGAACCTGCTCCCATGAACGGATTATCCGTGTCTGCGTTTGTGTGCGGGGGAGTCCGGCTTTGCAAGGGAGTATGCGCTGACGACGAGACGACCATGGAAACAGGCGCCCAGCTGCGAGGTCATTCCAGTGCCGCCTGCCGCGGAACCTACCACTTGAGTCAGAACTCATTAAAGGCAGACAACATGAAAACAACAACAGCCCTCGGAGTGTCCCCGCCTTTCACGGTTTCAGCTGGCGCCTGCGTACATTACCGGATTAGGTCAATATCCGACCAAGGCTTGTTAAGCACCTGTGACTGCGTTCGTGCGCGCCGGTGTTATGTCTTGGCTGCTCGTCGCCACCTTGGCCCAAGGACGTCTGTGATGCAGTTTCTATGGCTGGGAACGGAATCTGAGGGGGCCCCTTGTTTGGGAATACCACTTTATCTTACAGCGTCTTATTTATTTCTGCGCTCTAACTTTTGTGATGAGAAAATCTAGCATTAGATTTCGAAAGTAGTTGGTAATTTGAGTAGAAGTTACCTGAAAAACGTAGTTAAATTAAACTACTAATTACCCCAATAAAGTTGTTATTGAAAGTTACCAAGTTACTCGGAAAAGTAGTTAAACTACAGTAGTTTGGGTAGAGTAGTTGAACTACGTTCAAGTTTGGTTACAAGTGTCGTTATATTACATAAGCGTAGCTCATTTAATGGCACTATTCATGTCCTTGTTCAAGGAGCTCGTAATACTTGAAGGGGCCATGACGTAAGCCCTGTGGGTTCCACGAGTCACAACCTTTTCACGCCTGCCTCTTCCTCATTGTTCCCGCTAGGGCCACTAAATTAGCTACGCTTCAGAGTAGTGACACTTGGCCATATGGTGGCTCAAAATCATGGTTGGTAGTTATCTGAAGCTTTATCTGAAATCATAGGAAACGCTTTTTCGTCCTCCACAAATATTGAAACAGTATGCGACAAAGCAAAGCAATATTATATTAGCCTCCTAACCCCGAATCTAATGCTGAGGGAAGTCGCACTTTTGAATCATGACGATCGGTAGTTGCGTCTGCTCTGCACAAGCACCAAAATGGCGACGCCCACAACAATGTCGGGGAACGGGATGCCGATACTCCTGGCGCAGCTGATTTAGTGGCTCTATAGTTCCCGCGAACCTCCTTTTTCGGACTGAAGCTAAAACCAAATATGAATAATACACCATTATTATAGCTTATTTAGTTATAACTAGGGCTCCGTGTTTTCGGAGTTTATTTTTCGTGAAATTCGGAAGGGTGTTTTTCGGAGTATATTTTTTAGCAAAAATTCGGTGTTTATCGGAGTTTATTTTTCGTAAATCCCCAATTCTCCGCAATTCGGAGATTGCTTTCGGAGTGTTTCCTATTAATAAAATAATAAATAATAACCGGATGCAAAGGTATGCCAGATGAAAAATAAAATGCGCTTGTATCAATTAAGATTTCTTCAGTTGAATTTGGCGTTGGTGTCATTGGCAATACTAGTTTGTCCCACGATAAAAGTCGCACACAAGTGTGGCTTCGATAAACGTCGATACCTTACAATCAATAAACTGCCGGAGGTAGCCGCAGGGAAGCTCGTAGTAATTCCATCAATCTATCCCGCGGCCGCGCGAGGTGGAGTGCTTAAGGATGCAATAGAGAAGTTTCAACTGCCCCTCTTCCCTATTTTATACAATCTCTATGCTCCATAGCTTTCACTGTTACCCCAAGGAACCTACCATATCCTATCTCTTAATCCCACATCCCATGGCCCAAACTGGAAACCGAAAGAGTGGCTTCTGTCGTGACAAGAATGGCACGGTGACCTGTTTCCTTTTATTTATTCACTTTCCCACAGCGCCAGGGTGGCATTACAGTAGGGGGGAAATGTACATCAATGTGAAACATTTAAGCAATACAAAGGAGCATAACAGAACGCGCACATGCATACCCAGTGTACCGGAAACAAAACAGAAAATACTTCTCACAATGCAGCAATAAAGCGTCATTGTCCAAAATGTCAACAACCTCCGAAGGCAATTGATTCCGTTCGCTAATAAATTTGGGGAAAAACGAAAATTTAAACTGGTTTGTGTTACGTTTATATTCACGTACCTTTCGTTCGTGATCGACACGATGAGAGTATAATGCGGGGGAAAATGTAGTTTTCGTGCTTTATACCAACGCTGCAGTGATAAATGTTATGAAATAATTTTAGCCATAGATTTTCCTTCTTTTTTCAAGAGATTCCCAGCCTAAGAATTCCTTCAGACTTGTCATGCTGAGTCGCCTGTTATAATTCCCGGGAACATATATAGCCGCTAACTTTTGACCTCTTTCAAGTTTATTTCTATTAGCAGCAGTTGGTGGGTCCCAGAATGTACACGCGTGCTCGAGGACAGACCTGATATAACCCTGAACCAATCTTGACGAGACATACCGTAAGACCCCCTTTTGACAACGGTCCGAGGCTTGAAAGATAATTATGGTGTTATTTTCCCAGGACCATTCTTCCAGCGCTGCTCAAATCGTTAATTTTTTTTTTTTTTTTTTTTTTTTTTGTGGGGCACATAACAATTTGGAGCTTATCGGATAAATCCGAATTGCCAAAAATTTTACCGGCGGGTGTTTTTCGGAGTTTTTTGAATTTATTCGAAAACACGGAGCCTTAGTTATAACCAACTACACATAATGAGAGGAGGAAGTGGCCGGGTAGGAGAAAGGCGGGTTTTATATGTGACCGTTCTAACCGTCTCAAAAGAGAGGCCGGCGGCGCGCTGTGTTCTCTGTGATTGTGCGTCTAATTTATATACAGGTATATTTTAAGATCGACGATGGACGTCGATTGTCTCGAGGTAATGTAACGTAATACCATTAAATAAATAATAAACATAATGAAGGACTGAACGACTTAATTTTTCAATTCATGAATTGTACTATGGCGGTAGCCTATTGTACTTGCTGTTGATGAAGAGCAATATGAGGTGACGAGGTGATGATTAAATGATGAGGCTCTATAAGGACTACGACATTACTATGTGTCCAACCACAACGTACAGCGCCAGACTTGTTTCAAGTATCGTGTACCCAAAGGCTTTCCTGTACAGGCAACAAAGTATGGTAAAATCAATGAGGATGCTGCTTTACAACTGCACGTGAAACATCAAAACTGCACTGCGCAAAAGTGCGGCCTAGAAATCTGAAAGACAGATTTCTAGCAGCATCGCCTGATGCACTGCTAGGAACAAATGACCTCGTTGAGGTAAAGTGTCCCCGTTCCATAAGATTCTTGAAGCCTACTGAAACCGCAAAAGAGTATGAGGCGAAAAATAAGAAAGAGGAGCCTGGTGTGAAAGGCCCAAATCACCGCCATCGCTTCTGCTACCAAATAGAAGGGCAGTTACGCAATACACAAAGAGAATTTTGTGATTTCGTTATATTTACACTCAAGGGCATTGATATCCAATGTATTCAGAGGGATGCCACCTTCTAGTCAAACAACATAAAGCATTTTCTACTCCAGTTTTACATGAAAGGCCGGACTGCCGCTAAACGTCCTCACGTAGACGAGTTGTCCGATCGAATGAACTGAAATTACTCCCGATCTGGGAATCTCTCGATCTTTGTTCGTAGGCCATAGTATCATGAGATCGAGGGGTGCGGCTCTTCGTCCGCCGAAAATTGCTTCGGCGGGTTTTGTTCCGTGTAAGATGGGACCGTCGCGGCTGCCGGAACAAGAACCCGGCGATTCTTCACTGAACTGCTTCTTCCGTAAGCTTCAAAAGGGCTTTTTTTTCGTTTCGTACACCATCCGTTCTGCTTGCCCGTTAGTTGCAGGGTGGTATGGTGCACTAATGTGATGCCTGATGCCGCTTTTTTTTTTCTTCAAAAACTTGTTTATTTTATTTGAAAGAAGATTCGGCGCGTTATCAGGGAAAAGTATTTTCGGTAGGCCAAAAGAAGCGAACAGAGAGCATAGAGCGTCAGTGACGCGTTTGGACGTCGTAGCATGCATCGTGCAAACTTCCAATCACTTGCAGTACGCATCGACCATGACTCCGGAGATGCGGATACGTTTCGCCACCCACCAACTGAATAGTGAATCGTTTTCAGTTACTGTTCATGATGCCGCTGGACTCGAGGAAGACTTCGAGTCGTTTCGCAAAGTTAGCCTAGGTGCCAACACTTTTGTCGGAAGAGGTAAGTGCTCGAAACGTCGACAACGTCGCTAGCGACGTGCTGTGCTTGATACTGGACGCTTACCATTCGCTGAGAAGAAACTTGCTTGTTCGTCTGCCCCGAGTCGTCTGATATGAGGTCATCACTGCAACTCCATCTCCCGACAAAACAGGTCTTCATTGTCCGTGAACTTATAAATTCCCGAACGCTCATCACTTACCGTTGCTGAACGCCGCTCAATCATAGCGTCGTAATTGCAAATTAGTGTCTTCCTATTTATACTGATACTTTTCATCCTATCCCTCCTAAGTTGTACTTACAACATTATGTGTGTCGGTACTTCCGAAAATATTGCAACGGCGTTTGTTTTCTCGGAACCCCCGTATAATGTAACAACCTTTACAACATCTTCCGGATCCCGTTAAACATATAATTTCATGACGTCAATTTTCAGTCGTCATTTTAATGGTGAGGTAAGTACCGTAAGTCGCGAAGCAGTTTACTAGACGTCCGCTTCCACTGGTGTCTTGGAAGATTGAGTCTACTGAGCGTGCATTCCTGCAGAGTAATTTTTCATTAACAAAATATTAACACGTCAATCAACAATTAATTCCTTCTTGGTAAGATTTATTGGGAAATTCCGTGGCAGCCGCCGAATCGCATGTCCCTATACTAGAGAACCATTTCAACCCTGCCTGGCAGTCGCGCATGAATAAGTTTGCTGGGCCACGCTATTGAGCCAGCTGAGCACAGCTGGCAGTGGCGCAGCAAGGCCACGATGGGAAGGTGATGGTGCTCGAGCCATCCCACCGTGAACTAATATTTCGGCCACCCGAAGGGTGCGCGTCGCCATTTATTGGTTGAGCTCATGCCTTGTTTAAAATGGCTGCCGTGGGACCGCAGCCATCAAGCCCCTTCATGTTTTAAAAGTAGCTAAAGGTGCGTCGGTGCAAGATGCACGTGCAACGTGCAGCCCTTGGGAAGATCATGGCGGTACAGCGCAACACCCTGCTAGACTTCAAACGCCATGTCCTTCCCAGAAGTGGCGCGCAGCACGTGTTTCGAGTGTTTCCGCAAGCATGAATGGCGACACTTTTCCCGCGATAGAGGGGCTTTACCCCCTGTCCATGAAACCCAGTCACTACGAAATATATCAAAAGAAGATTGATGACTCGAGTTAAAAACAATGCCACTATAACGTATTTCCTTCGCGCGCAAGGTTTTAGTTAATACAATAATGCTAACATTCAGGGCGTCACGCAACTCATTCAAGTCGTCACACTTTGGCATTATACTTCTAATATGCGTGTACGAAGAAGACAATGCATTGGTATGATTGGAATTACCACGTTGTAATTGTGCTGTTTTCATACTAACTGCTTGTGCCCTAATTTCACGAGTTGGATGTTCTCTAGTTCTACTAGCTCATTGTTAAATTGGACATTCAAAGATAGTGTCGTTAGGTTGGCGATACATGTAACATCGTACGTTTAGTAAAAGTTTGTTGAAAGAAATCTTAAAAAGAAGCTGCCCGTGACTTTCCATATTCAATTAGCCTGCTGCGCGCAGTACAAGTATATAGCAAGAAGTCCTCTGCTGTCGAGAAAGCCGTACCTCTTTTTTGGCCAAGCCAGGGAGGATAGAAGGCACTGCCGCACTTTACCAAGAGCAAATCTTACAATTATAGGACGTGTTTTGTGGGGGCTGTAGCGACCAATGCGACATGTTCGATTGATATGTAATGGCTCAAGGTCTATTCCAAGCTTTTCTTTGCATATATGAAATCACCTTTTCTTCTGACTGAGACCAGGTCTCATCTGGTGCGCCACTAATCTCATAATGTGGATTATAACAAAATAATGATACAGAAAGACGGGAAGCTACACCCTTTCCTATTAAGAATCTGCTTTGTATGAGAAATTTCTCGGTCCAATTAACACTTATAAATCAAACAGGATGTATAGAACATAAAATGACCATATAAGAACCATGTAAGAACTATTTAATTACCATATAAGATATTCAAGAACATACAGGAACCATATAATAAATTTAGAAGTTTGTTATTTGGTTCTTATAGACCGACACGCGGAGCGGCTCTGTTTACCAACACGGCCGGAAGGCCGCGCATGCGCGGTAGCTATGTGGGCAAAAGCAGCCCGGCTCTCCGTGTTTTCGCCATTGCGTTCTATGGCGCGCGCTCGTTGCTGACGTTGTAGGGACGCTTGTACCTTTATTTGTGCGTCGTATTTCCTCACAACGTATGTCGTACGCTATGCCCGACTATTTGAGCTCGTTGCCCAAGCCTGAACGGCAGCGGTATCGAAACAAACTGTGCGTGGACGTCGTTGCCTACGAGGATCCGTACGCCGTAAACAAGGCCTGCTGGACTTCCGACGTAAAGTTGCTGCCACGGAAGTTGACGCCTCACGTTGTCGTTTATTTAGTTTTTTCGCCAAGCCAGTTCATGGCCGACACGGTGCAGGCGTAGAAGTCTCTCGAGGTCTACGATTACTTCGAGTTGGTTTGCCCACTGCCGGCGGAGTCAGCAGCCTGTGGGTCTGCGGAAGTGTGTGTATTCATTAATTGATTAAATACACACAGCGTCTTCAAATCAAGGTATGATATTTTCCCTACCCTTATGACCACAAGGCATGACAAGCAGTAACGCTTTGTCCGTTCTGCAGTCTTGGCGGTAGCAGGTTACAAGTAACGGCGTTGTTGGTAACGCGTTACTTTTTTTCAGTAACGTAGTAACCCACTCGTTACGTTTTCGACACAATAACGAGTAACGTACTTAGTCTTATGTTACCATTTCAACTGACGTAGTTACGTTACTCGTTACTACTTCCCAAGTCTTAAAGAAATTACGCTTAAACTTTTTCTGTGTTTTAGGCATCAAGCCATGTTTTTCTTGCGTTTTTTTCTCGTGGGTATTTAGATGAAACCGTAAAAATAAAGTAATTATGTTCAGTTTCTGCATGAACATAATGTTTTTTTATATATTACCTGTATCATCAAAACGGTAAAATGTTAAATCATAATTTAAAAAAGTAACGCAGAAGTAACGTGCGTTACTTTTTATCGGTAGCGTTAACGCGTTCCTTTTATTTTTAGGTAACGTAGGTCAGTAACGCGTACCTTTTATTTGCAAGTAACGAGTAACGTATTTCGTTACTTTTTTTCGGTAACGCCTACAACACGGCCGTTCTGTCGCCGATCCCCTTCTGCTGGGTAGCACGGGCCTGCGTAGCGAGCCTCCGACAAGCACTTGGCCGGTGCTTTGTGTGCGAACACCATGGGAACAAAATACGGGTGGTTTCGATCAGACAACGGTTTCCCTGCACATAAGCAAGCCTCGGGACGGAGATTGAAATGGAAGCCGCACTTGCCTTCAAGAAAGTGTTTGCCGTACAAACGGTCGTTCGCGCGAGGCGACCATACTTTTCGATTCACGGATATTATCCACCTTCTATGCCTTTCATAGTCTGCCGGAAACTTGTGGAAACTCACTCCGCTGCGTTTCTTGTACATTCCGGTTCAATTAACGGCAACAGAGCTTCGCGGCATGCTGAAATGCTATGACGCCCCTGCGAAACGTGCGCGCTTTTGCCCACACCCCCCGGCTCCGGCGCGATCGCAGCGCCGCCGCAGCTCCGTGACGTCAAGCCCGCGTGTCGGTGTATACGTTCGTATATATCTTGTATGATTCAGGTGTGTTTATTGAACACAACAAATTTCTTATACAAATGACTTTGTCAATCAGGTTTTTCAGGCAAAGCTTTCCATTCTCCTCCTCGGAACTTAAAAGTATGGCTAATGAATTTTCATTCAATGTGACATTATTTTCGTGATGGGACGTACAATTTCCACCCAGCAGAACACTATATCTCAGGTTGCACTAAATTTCTACCGCAAAATTGCTGCTTTTTATGATATTGTTTCTAGTTCTAAAAACAAGCAGTGGGCACACCGAATCCAACAGCCACAAAACATCTTCGCTCCTTGCGTTGTTGGGAAAAAAATATAGATGGCTCACATACATACACGGTGTAATTTCATGCTTGGTATACAAATAATGTTTGTATTTGTTTTCAAGAAACCGAGTAACCTTCTGTGAAGTTCGGCGTGTGCACTTAATTGTTCGGGTAAACATGTCAAACATCCTTGATCGTTAGTATATTCGATACTTCTACGGAATGGTCCGACGCTAATGGACTCAAGAAATACAATCCCCCCGGAACCGCGGACCCTCGACCATGAGGGAAATTTGTATCTTTGTTTAGGATGTGGCTAGGAACCCTAAGTGTTCTGCGCATCTGCGCACCAAATCTGACGCTTCTACGTAGAGCTGGCAGCGCCCGTTTTCCCCTGACATTTGTGCCAACGGATGTCAAGCGTTGCTGCGGACTCAGCTAACGTCATCGCTTTAACTGGTGTATTTATTCCGGTCCCAGAAGAGGGCGAGTCTCCACTCCGCGCTGAGGTCGTCCATACAACCTGCATCGTAAGCAAAGATAAATAATGGCATATATATATATATATATATATATATATATATATATATATATATATATACTACAGTTGTCGACGCTTACAACTGATCACAATGCAATGGGCGACAAAAATAGCCCGTAGTCACCTAAATTTTGGTAGCGGAGTGGCAAATTTTCATCCCATCGGCAAACATTCTTGTTTACATCTAAATCTTTCCGACCTTTAATATATGGCGGACCGGTGGCATGTTTTTTAACAGATACCTCTATGTCAAGCACGCTTTCAGACAATTAAATTTGCTTCACCATGTTCCCATTGTAGACTAGAAAAAACTTTTATGCTAACACTGTTCGAATTACTTTGGTAAAATTCAGAAGCAATTTATAAATCCGTCTGATAAACTTCATTAGGAAAAAAATGTTTTTGTTGACGTGGCTGAACATTGATTGGCCGGTTTTGATGAAAACCGATATTTCTGCATATGCTGATATACTGTATATATATATATATATATATATATATATATATATATATATATATATACATATATATACGTTTCCGTCCGCCCCCGGTGTGGTCTACAGACGATCACGTAACCTAAGAGACTCACTTGCAAACTCTCGACTGAATTCGTCATTATCAAATGACGAATGCAAGCCGTGCAAGAAACCCGGATGTCTAATCTGCAAACAAATGCAACATACTAGCAGCGCTAGCAGCACACAATCGCAATTCTGCTTAAAAATTCGAGGGAACCTGACGTGTGACTCTTCAAATGTGGTTTATTTGCTTGAGTCCAGTGTCTGCAAAATGCAATATATAGGGCAAACGAAGAGAGCATTTAGTGAACAATTTAGTAATCACAAATCTCATTCAAAGTCGCTCCGAAGCCTACCTCGTTCAAAACACCTTAGCCTCCTACATCATTCGTTCGGGAAACTTTCGGTAACGATCCTTGAAACCGGATTTAAGTCAAACCGCGAACGGGAGCAGCGCTAATCGTATCTCATTAACCGATTCAACACGATCGATAAAGGAAGATATGAAAATCCAGAAACACTTGCAGCGATCAAAACGTTGTCTAAGAATTAACAGGGAGCACCATTCTCACCCTCACCAAGTGGCACTCTATTTGCTGGTGGAATTGGACCATTATTTTGTGAGTGTGTGTGTCTGTGTACGAAACTGTGAGCCTTCCACACGCGCTTCTGTGCACACTGCGTCCTTTTTGGTCGGTCTACCCACTCATATGCGAGATCCGCTAATATTCAATTGTCTTTTCTTTTCATTGAAAGGCGAAGCAAATCTGCGCCTTCCGCGCAATGCTGTCCTGCTGCACACAATGATGCTCGGTCTTGACCCTAGGCATGCGTATTTATTTGTATTTATTTTGAGTTTTACTTTAATGTTTTATATTTTAAATTTGTATTTTTAATTCTCTGTCCGGTACGACGACGGCTTTGCAACAATCCGGGGGCAATCGCCCCCCCCTCCCCAGCGCCCCCCCCCCCCCCCCCCCCCCCCACCTGCCCCGCGATCTGCTCCTTGCTCCCCTCTCCCCTCTCTTCCGCGGCGTGCGGCGCCCGAGGGGACGCGAGGTGACCGTCGCGGAGACGGACGCCCACATCGGCTTAGCATTACGGACAATTAGTACCGAAGATGTCGTTCCAGAGCCTGTGCCGTCCGTTTATGACCTATTGTACCCACCGCAGTGTCGGAGATCTCATATACGCCTCTTAGCTTTGAAACCCGCCGCCCTAACGTGGGAACGCGCTCAAATAAAACTTTTTTTTTTCGGGCGTTTGATTTTGTTTTAATTGTTTTTTTTTTCATATGTCTTTTTACTTTTATTTTTCGTGACGTCACGTCCTCCTCGCCCCATTGGCCACTTACTGCTTTGCCCAGTCTGATGCCCTCACATGTATGCCATCTCCTGACGAAGCCGAGCCTCTCGGCGAAACTGTCTAAATACGTGCAATAAACTCCTAGCATGACCTAGCAACTCCTAGTATATGACGAAAAAGGTTGCTGATAGGTACGATGTGCCTATTGTGTTCTCCGCACCAAACAAACTATCGAGACTGTGTCGCAGAATCAACAATCCCCGTGAGTCCGCAGATCCTTGCAATGCGAAGCACCGCAACAGGCACACGGAATGTGCCACGCGCGTCATATACGAAATCCCCATGTCATGCGGATCATCGTACATTGGCCAAACGGGCAGATGCTTTAATGATCGCGCCCGCGAACATGCTGCGGCTACACGGGCTACTCCGTCGGGACACCTCGCCACGCACTGCAGCCGTTGCTCCTGCACACCGTCATTTAGTGACACAAGGTTTTTGGCCAGACACGCCGATCGGATATCGAGCGAGCTGCACGAGGCCTTCGAAATAAAAGAAAAAGGCAATGACTGCATTAGTGACACGTCTGTGTCACTATCGGCAAAAGAGCACACTTTTCTACGAAGGGGGCTACACCGGACGTAGTATGACTGTGTTGTTTGCCATGAGTATATAAGAGAGTGGTTTTTTCATAAATGCTAGTTGCGAGTGCGCCTTGTTCACGTCTCCTTTCTTGTATCTTGTCCTTGTGTTTTTCGGCGCCCTGAAAGTTAGCTTTATGAAGTCTAGCTTTTGAACTCAAAACGATGCGAGTTTCAAGGTACTATGTTTTACGCTGTGTAAACCGCATTATAATTTTAAATAAAAAAATTAACGCGACTATTTTTTTTGTGCATGATGTCGACAAATAAATAGATAAATAAATATGTATATATAAATATATATGTATTTTTACCAATAAATTTAATATCACGTGTAGACTGTTTCACATTTTTTTACGAACGAGTTATACATAAAAGACACCACGGACAGCACATCTTCCGACTTTCAACACACGACGAATCGCCGTCGCTCGCAAACGAACAGATGCGATGCTGCGCGAAAGGTTTTGAAAGAGCTGCGTATTGTTCTCCCGGCACAACGGCTTCCGTTCGAAGGGAAAAGGATTCGGGACGGCGAAGTAGCGTCTTGCATCTTGAGTAAGCTAACGGTTCGTGTTTACCCGCTCAATTTAGCGGGGAAACATGAAAAAAAAATTAGTTTCACTGCCAGATTTCGCGGGAAAATTGACGTCACGTGACATACGTACCAATTCCATTTCTCGTTAAATTTAGCGGGGCGATTACACACGCCAACACCGCTTAACTCGGAAACGGGTGCCTAAGAGCTGCGACTAAAATCCATTATTTGATTAACTCGCGTTCCGATCGCACTTCGTCATATTGTCACACATGAAACATACAACCAAATTCAATTTGTCTTTCAACCTTCAAATTGCGCAATTGATTAATTGGTCCCAATACCTGGAATAACTTCACTTTAAGTGTGTTGACAATAGTTAACCAATTACATGAGACTCGTGCAGCAATATAGATCAATCAACTAGTGTCTTAGCGAGTACATATAACTTGTTGCTTGCACGACTGAAACGGGCCCATATATCATTATCAGGGGCGCTATATTTGCACGCGTATATGGTGCTATATGGACGTATTTACGCACATATACGGCCAGATCTGGCAGTAATTGCCCACCTATATGGCGAAATACGGCCGTATTAGCTCCCATATCTGGCGAAATACAGCCCTATTCGACTGCTTATATTATCATATCTGAACGTATATAAAATATATCAGGGCCATATCTGACATTTTCGTACGGGATGACATCTGGCCATTTTGTTTCGAACGCTTATTGTTATTTTTTTTTGTTCTTAAGCGCGTGAAAGAGCGGGTCCCTGTACGCCCTCGTGGCGCTGACTGTGCTACGGCGACATTTTGTTTCCTGCGGTTTCTTTCCATTTTCCCTGTGAGCGCGTGCTATGGGCATGGAGTACTACAAACGATGGCATCACTCCAAAGAGAAGGACATTGAGGCACTCTATCCCTGGTCCACATCAATAAAACAGGCGCGGCTTTCCCCTCGACCGTGATTCTCACCCTGAACCGGCAGGCCGGTCTTTGGCTAGGCGCCGACCCCTAGTCCACAGATCAGAACATGCATCTTCATTTTATTGTCCATAAAGACACCTCGATCCCAGGCCGGTGACCCAAATCTGGGCACTTGGCGAAAAAGTCGGCGAGACATTTGGCGGTAGTACTGAACCTTTTGTAGAAACATCGGTCCGAGAGTAAATGGTTCTAGTACCCTACTCTCTTCCTTCTGGCCGAGGAGAGAGGGCAGACCACCGAAGAATCTGCAGAGAAAAAAAATCGTTTGCTGGGCTTCGGTAATTCTCATCACCGCAGCTGTTTTACACCAGCAGTTACCCGAGTGTCCACCGAGGCATTGATTGTTACGAGCTGAAGTCGAGTGCTAACGCAGTCCTCATTCCCTCGTGTCGAATCTATGAGACGCGCTGGACTGCCGTCAGGCGGGTGGTTTCGAACCCGCATTTACGTCATCAAAAGTTTCGAGGTCAAGCCTGAAAGAAATAATCCCCTTCTACCCTCACAATTTCACCACGACCAAGAAGCTTCTTATTCAGTGGCGGTCCGTGCCAGTATATCTTGCGCCAGAGTAGGACCAGTGCGCCTCAATAAAGTCATGAACATTCCACCTGATATCAATTCATGACCCCCCTAAAAGTTTGTGGTTTAGTTTAATAGAGGAGCGCGCTTTATAGCTGTCATGTCCAAAGATATCGTCGCAAGGACTCAAAACAAGCGTAGTCACCACTCTTCTTATTCAATAGGTTCACGTGCAAAATGTAAGAACAGGCACTGCCAAATGAACACATTCAAAAATTGTACTTAAGTCATCGTTAAACAAAAATACAGGATGACGCTTAAGCTTCGCCTTTAAGAGTGGAATGCGACAGCTAAATATATAAACCCTCGGTCGTTCCCACGCTATGTAAGCGTGTCTGCGTGGCCCAGAAGGACACTTTCCTTCGATTCGCCATTTAGCTTGGGCTGAGCAGTGCAGTTCCCGGGATCATTGTTTCGACTGATATTAATTTAAATCCTAAACAAAGCGTTTATTTTTTGTTTTGTTTCTTAAAGTGGTTGTAGAAGCATGTAGGTTTTAGAAGCTCGAATTTTCACCGGAGTGTTTGTCCAGCTTGTCGCGGAAATGATTCGCGAAAGTTTTGGTTGTTTCACTTTTTCCAACACCGCTATTCTGCTTGGGAGAAGAGCGTGTTGGCTTAAGTCATGGATGAAGAAAGAATAAAACAATTAAAACAGGTACAACACAACCACATCTTTCAACTAGCAACAGACGAGTAAACTTTCAACAGCGAGCAGCCGACTATACCCAGGAGGAGAAGGGGGAGAAGGGAAAATAAGAAACGCGAAGTACAAGTCAGAGTGGGGGGCTTATATCTCGGATTTTAGAAATTCAACCTCAGTTTTCGTCAGCAGCAGGGAAGGGTTCGACACGTTGTTTTTTGCTGTGGTCATGGCGAATGATTCTATGATTTCCCTGCAAAATCTGCTGTCATGCCCCCCAGGATTTTTGTTTCATCAAAGAGGGGATGACAACTCAAACACGAACGGGCATGTATGACTATTCATCATCTTATCATCCCATAGTCATACATGGCATGTATGACAATTCATCATCTTATCATCCCATAGTCATACATGGCCGTTTGTCTTTGGGTTTTCATCCCCTCTTTGATGAAACAAAAATCCTGGGGGGGGGGGGGCATGACAGCA
The DNA here is from genome assembly GCF_016920785.2 of Ixodes scapularis. Lineage (NCBI taxonomy): Eukaryota > Metazoa > Arthropoda > Arachnida > Ixodida > Ixodidae > Ixodes > Ixodes scapularis. The sequence goes on from NW_024609868.1 coordinate 136,547,000, forward strand.
GATTCGGCAGGAAAATCATAGAATCATTCGCCATGACCACAGCAAAAAACAACGTGTCAAACCCTTCCCTCTTGCTGACGAAAACTGAGGTTGAATTTCTAAGATCCGGGATAAGCCCACCACTCTGGCTTGCACTTCGCGTTTCTTATCTTTCCTTCTCCCCCTTCTCCTCCTGGGTATAGTCGGCTGCTCGTCTGTTGCTAGTTGAAAGATGCGGTTGGTGTTGTCCCTGTTTTAATTGTTTTATTTTTTTCTTCATCCATGCCTGCTATTCTGTTCGTTGTACTGTGCCAGACGTGGCCACGACGTTTTGAAACGTGTCAAGCGAATGAAGCTTTCTGCTTACACGAAGACCTTTTTTTCCAATTGCACAGTCCAACGCTGCCGGTAAATATTTTCTGGGAGAGAATCGGTATTCCTGTTGCTAGGTCCATAAGCTGTTTATTTACAAAGTATTCGAGACAATACGACACGTGTTGCTTAACTGCTGTGCCGCCGTGTTTTCTGGGGACGTCCTTCAAAGAACTTTAAGGATATCTTCCGTTAACACCTCATGGCACCCGTCATTTATTTGTGGAGGGAAAGGACAACTTTATAGATTATGACATGATTAGGCTTGTCGGCCTTCATAGTTTGTGGCGATGCCGCATGCCGGTGAGCCATACCAACATCGACGTGCGCCCTGAGTCTAGGTATTTCGTAGAAATTATGTCTTTTTTTAAGGACATATTTAAGGTACAGCAGCCTCCTCCTGACTTTCCGCCGCCTTTAGAGGAGCTGGAGAACATCAAAGATGGTTTACTGCTTACATTAGCCACTATGGGTTTTCTTTTTGACTTTTCATTGTTTTGTTAACCGTTTGGGGCGGATGGTGAAACCAGGCAAGAATGAAAAAAAAAATGTGGCTACATGGCCTACCGGTATCGTGTCTGGCTCCCAACGGAAGGGTCGCCCCGTCTCCGCCATAATTCTTCAAATTGTTTCATTAATGCAAATAAATTACTTTATGAAGTGAAACTATTTGACATACGCGACGACCTTTAATTCGCATTACCATGTAATGTTTTCATCACTTTAATTCGACGTTTTACGTAACTTTTTACGTGGGCGTTATTGTTGATTAAAATTCCGGAGCAAGATCGTCGGGCTGTAACGTCATGACATTATTGACCAATCCTGGATTTCACCGTCCCACCGACGCCTACGCCGGCTTTCCTGCAACTAAAATTCGTTAAAGCTATCGCTTTAATATAAATTATGTTCAAGAGCGCCTTTCTTGTTAGAGGGATAGCAGGGATCTAACGCTTGAACGGAGACAAAATAATCGCGTTGAATCAGTGCGGTCTTTCTCAGGCAGCGATTGCGCTGTTAGTAGTCTATAGCCGTGGCCTGGCGCTGATGAAGTGCTTTCCGCCACGAAACCGAAACCAGACACTGATAATCTCGTGTTGCGCTCTTGCTGATCCTCGAGTCAGTCTTTCCGTTCGAGTAGAATAAAATAGCCCCGAACGTACGCAGCACCCCCGCCAGCCACCACATCGGTCTCGCGCTCCTAATGGGTCAAGCATGTTGGAGGAGACTGCCCATTCAGCAACAGCACCCCCGTGGCTGGCCAGAGTCAAGGCATCGTCGATGTAGGAGCTTATGCATATGCTTGACAACTCCTGCGTACTGTCACTTTGCCAAAGCTATATGTACGTTTATTATGAGAGAACTTCTGGAACTGGCAATGGCTCTGGGACAACTTTCGAGCAGAAAGCCATGAAAACGTAGAGATTCCACGTATTGATAGATTCAAATACCTCCAGACGCATCTACCGTGTATCAAAAATATGCAATCGAATGGGTAAGGCACTCGAACGAAGCACACCAGCTTGCCATCAGAACCATTCTTGAACGATTCGGACGACGGAACATGCTGGTGGAAGAGCACATTAATCAATCGCTAGCTCTGACGCATGTCAATATTTGGCTGCAGTCACATGGATGCAACCGTAGCGGATCAAATTGAGATTTTAAATTTTTTATTGGTAGCAGACGGTTAGAAGAGAACGAAGTACACTCTTAGAAAAAAGGGTACGGATATTCCTCCCTTACGGGAGGAACGGTCTTGTAACCTATGTTCCTTTAGAAAGGGAGAAACCTTCGTCCCTGAAGCAGGGGAGCAAAGTTCCTCCGTCGCTTGCATCTCAATATGGCGGCCCCGAATCGAGCAAATCGAGCCCAATAAGGCTTAACGAGGACGCTACGTCTCTTGTACGGGACGAGAGCAGGAGCAAATGAAAGCGTAACACGATCTCTCCGAAAACTGTGTTTATTTCCGAAGCCAGATTCCCCCCACAGGTACAGAAACCTGCGTTTCGAAAGCAGTTACTCAGTCTTCTCGTCGATAGCACTGCGATGTTAAACGGAGACAACCGACACCGAGTTACTTCGTGCACCTTGCGTCTTACCTTTGGTGTTCCTCGAGTCACAATTCCTTCGTCAACCGCACATCACGGAGAAGGGCAAACTCCCTCCGCGAAACCAAAAGCCGTTCTCGAAAGAACAAACTCGAAGCCGCTGTTTATCGCGTAGCGTGAAAGAAGGTTAAATCGCTAGCCACCAGATGGCGGGGTCAAGCAGAGTAATTGCAAGTAGCTAGGCTAGGTGGCGCTAGGTACCGCCCAATTCATGTTCTACAAAAAATAATATGCTTCTTTCAGGCCACTACTGCGCTTGAGAATCCTCCGCTATACACACATGACACACATGACACCCATTACACTTATTACAAGCATCAGGTGAACATACATTAAGCACATGCACTGCACACACAAATATCAATACAACAGAACACCACACTAACCCGAACACTACACCCGTTTTCTGCGTTTCCGTCTTTTATACTGGTCATTTTGAACGTGCGGAACTTTTCGGTGACTCACTAAGCAATAAAAAATATTCCCAGCATGTTGATTTTTTCCCAGCAATGTCATACCTCTGAGAGTACTTTGAATGGCTCAGGGGATGAATCTCTTATTAAAAAGTAAACGCTCGATCACGCCGTAATTATTTGAAAGCAATAAATCAAACCGCTCCAATGCGGTTCGAAGCCATGAGTTTGTTTCCCCGCACGGCGCGTCTTAGCCTGTATTTCTATTGTAGTGTTTGTTTTTCTATTTGTGCTGTTCGCGCAAAGCTGCAATTGCCGTCTTGAATTAATCTCTGTAGAGCGGATATTCACTCAGCTGGAAGTGATGCTTCACGGGCTGAGAAATCGCTTTTCTATCAACTTGAATGCAGTCAAAGCCCCGACTTGCGGCAGGTGTTAAGTGTACGGATCTACGCCGTGGCGAGCCCGAAAACTTCTTGCGCTCATCCTAGCGTGCCACTTGGAGGGCAGTTTCTCCAGGAACCGTAGTATATATTTAAACAGCAAAATAAATGGTAGCTTTTTTTTTTCGATTTTACCTACTATTGTTTTTTAATGCTAAAATTCCACACTGTAAATATACGTACTTTCCGTCACGATTTCGTACTGTTGTCCTTGCCCCAGAGCGCAATCGCTCTCGGGGACAATACAACCAACAGTCACATTGGCCACTGTACGATAGGAGCTTATACTGCTCAGACCAGCGTTCCAACATGACTATCCGCACGTTGATCGATTGCACGTAATCCCTCAAGCGGTATTAAACTTTTTAATGTAAAGCAGAATGTCAAACTGCGACAACCCGCCCCCTCCGATCACGGCCCGACCAGCGGCATCAATGCCCGACCGTTTACGATCTCCTCTTGTTGTTACACCACTGATACGCGAACACACGGTCACATCGGCGATAATTCCAGTCTTCCGTTCACAACCCACAACACTGCCATCATGATGTTGCAGCTATGCTGCTGAAACGCACAAACACGGAACCACGTTGAACGCCGGTTGCACTCGGCATCGGAAAACAAAACCGAACTCAGGGGGGAAGGCACCCAGGCAGCCGGCAGCAAAACCTGCCTTTCTTGGACACAGCGGACACAGTTCCTGCGGTTTCCATAACGTCGAAAACGTCGACACAGTTCCGCGTGCTTTCGCTACTGTAGTCTGTAGTGCTGCAGTGGCTGTAGTTCCGTGCCGCGCGAGTCAAACAATCCGGAGACCGCCATCCCCCAGTGTACGTGGCACTGCTGGCACTGCTTCGGAACTTCGCTGTTTATAGCGGCTTCGTTTGCTCGTTTGATAAAATTAGTGATAAAAACGTCAATGCAACCGAAATGTTCTGCACGTTTAGACTAGAAGACGGAATTACAGGCGGCCTTCGCTGCTACTGAAGCTCAATCAACTCAACAGCTATTTATTAAACAACGTGCACGACCTGCTCGAAAAACGAAACCGAAAGACGATGAGTCGGGAGGGCGAAAGCTTTCACCCGTCTGCGTGGAGAAGGCGAAAAAAGTTTCGTTCCTCCCCTTTTCTCGTGTCCGCTTGGGGGCGCGTCGGTAGAAGGGAGGAAGGCGCGCCGTTGCTACTTTTTTCCTCCATTTTTTCTTAGAGTGTAGGTATACAGGATGCGTTCGATTGTTCCCTTCTCGTTCCGATTTGTTACAATCGCATTCATGTAAACAAAGCCTATGACACTATGCAGTACCGCACGAGCTGCCTTGAAGCCCTGGTCATCCCGTTGACACAGTTTGTCGTAGTCCTTAATCGTGTCTTCATGGGGTGCCTTTCAAATGGCCTTTCTCTACTCATCGAACAGAAAAAAAAATATAATAAGGCTGAATCTAGATTCCAAAAGCGCCAGAAATCAAGGACAACAGAAGGAATAGACGAAACGATGCGATACTTTCAACTGAATTTTTAGTCGGAAAAACAAACATATATATACACATCCAAGCAACCATTTGCTTGTAATCAAACTTCTCGTGAGATGAATTGAAAAACCTTATCTGATAAAAGGACTGAGGAAGTGCTGATACATGCATCGCCCTTCACCCTAATTTTAAAAGCCTCGAAGATTTATCTTTCTGTTCTTGTTTTATATAGTCCCAAAATCTGCATTTCATCGAGTGCAGCAGAACATGGACACCGATCACAATGAACGGCCAAGTTTCCCGAGGGTGACCGCCTAAGAGAAAGGTCATGCACCCTGGCCCTCTTGTTGACGCACCCCCCTGTCTGCCCTATATACGTTCTCCCGCATGATTTTCGTATCTCGCAAGCCACCGCTGTTTCGCATTCTACATATTTGTTGGCATGCTTTTTTGTGGATGCTTCGCCTTGTGTGACTTTTGGATAACTTCGCCGGTGCTGTAAACACTACAGGAACGCCGAAACGTCCGGCTATCATTTTGAGATTGTGGGACAATCTGTGAATGTACGGCAAAACCGCCACTTTCTGTTTATTCTGCGTGATGCCTTCCGATTAACTTTCTCTTTTTTCAACTTTGACACGAGGCTTTCGGCGATTTCCACAATATGTCCTTTTGAATACCCCGCGTTTTGTAGGCGGCGGACTTGCGTGAGGAAGCTTGAACTTGGCCGTTCATTGTGATCGGTTCCCATGTTCTCCTGCACTCGATGAAACGCAGATTTTGGGACGATATAAAACAAGAACAGAAAGAGAAATCTTCGAGGCTTTTAAAATCTGGGTGAAGGGCGATGCATGTATCAGCACTTCCTCAGTCCTTTTATCAGATAAGGAATTTCAATTCATCTCACGAGAAGTTTGATTACAAGCAAATGGTTGCTTGAATGTGTATATATATGTTTGTTTTTCCGAATAAAAATTCAGTTGAAAGTAGCGCATCGTTTCGTCTACTCCTTCTGTGGTCCTTGTTTTCTGGCGCTTTTCGAATCTAACATGTACCAACTTGCCCAACTCCAGATTCTTCTGAATCTAGAGGTGATCAGCTGTCACAGGCTCGTGTGAAAAAAATCCCAGAAACAAACATAATTTGAATTTGAATTGGACCGCTGTCCATGTGATAGGGCCATACCTTGGCGATGGACTTCGTGAGATGCAGGCATTGAGAGCGAGTCGTGCCTGGCGTTATGAACACTATTTAATAGCAACGTAATTCAAAAGAAAAGGATGAACAGGGCGTACACATACTCAAAAAAAAAAGATAAATAAATAAAGGAATAGAACATATCTTGACAGCGTTCCGCTCTTCGTAACCGTGATACGAAAGAAAAAATCGCAACAGATATAAAAGCGTAAGAAACGGACAAGCCAAATCAAAGGCGCCATACAGTTCGCAGGAGAAGAGTCAAGTCAGGGCCCAAGATGTCGGTGGTAGTCTGGTCCCTTACGCCGCCCGTCGAATTCGTGAGGTCGTGGCGCCCTGGGTGCGCACGGTGCCCAAACAGCGCTCAATCACAAGCACACGCACATCGTTGAACACTTGCTCGAGGCCCACCAACCATCATGACGAACCCTTACTCGGGGTTTGACCACCCCCACCACCGGATCATTGCTCGGCGTTCGACCAACCATACTGCCGAAGGTTCCCCGCCGAAGCCTAGCCCCGCATTCCACCAACAACCACACCGAAGCCTAGCTTCGCAATCCACCAACAACCACAAGCGCGCGGCTTCTCCTTTTTTTCCCCCTTTCTTTTTGCTTCCTCCAATATTGTGTCCTCGACGCTCGCGCACACCACCTAAAATGGGGAAAAAAAAGAACGTTGGATGTTGTGACACCATGGCTTCCCAGATCCCGAAGCGCGCGAACGCTTCTCCGGCCGTCCCATTCGTGCGGGGAGGGCGTAACCTGAAAAAGAATAGGAGGCGGCGTGTCTCCCCGGGGAGGCGCTCCCAACCCAGTCATCGGCAACATGGCGCGAGGCAGAAAAGTTCAAGAAAAAGTCTGTAGTTGACAGACACCATATTTACACAGGGGCCGTGAACAATTTTTTTTTTACTTTCTTCAAATAGACTTTAGAATTAATAACTGACGCTTGTAAACTAGGCCAAAGGCAATCGTTCTTTTTTTTTATTCTTAAACGATTGACAGTAGCAAAATAAATTAAAAAAATTAGGTAAATTTCACCCCTCCCCCTCTCCCCACTCGGAACCTGAACGAGCGGCCACGTTATCCGCTGCCGTCAACGTCAATACTCGCGTTCGGATCATCAAACTTTGGGAAGCCACTGACAAATATGATCCGCCTTTATCTTTTAAATCACCACAATAAAAAAAGCTTTTGAGTCAGTGGCCTGGTGTGTGACATTAGTCAGTACGCGTATGTATAGTGAGAATCATTGCAGCCCAGTATCGTCGCACAGCCCTTCTTTTTAAATGCAGCCAGTAAATTTCTGCGAGACTATGGTGTGGACAGGGCATGATATTCATATTCATCGCGTATTGAACGTCGAACTGTCATAGACGTTCGCATGCTTACGTTAATTCATAATACCTGTTCTGTAAAATCATAATAATAATAATAATATACGTCGTTTGCCTTTGGGGGAAAAAAGAGGGCATTTTGTTTTAGATATCCTCAGCGTGACGACAATAAACGCTGCGAAAGCCAGTTGCGGTGTCTCTTTCTACTCGAAAAGCTAGCGATGCACTGCGGATTGTACGGGCGTATGCGCCAGCCTCCACCTGCAGCGTTACGCCTTTTGTTCCGATATGGCTAGCCCGCGCTACTAAACTTTTAGACGTCTGCCACCCGGCCCTTGGGGTTATTTTGGTCTTTGATATAGCGCTCCAAGCAGTGCACGTCGACAAAAAACGATTGAAAACCATTCCTGATCAGGATGCGCCATCCGTGTTTGACATCTCGAAACTGTGGATTATCGTAACTAAATGGGGAAAGTCTGAGGCCCTTTAATGAAGTTGGCGGGCGGCCTGTCGACATGCAATTTTCGTCAAATGCAATATCAAGATACTATTAGCACTTTAACGTATCGATATTGGCTTTAGTTCGCACACACACGCTTTTATAACGCTAAAACGTAAGGCTATTTTAGCTTTATTTTTTATTTTGAAACCTGTGGGGTTTATTTATGAAAATATTTAATTTGTAATATTTTATTGTTCTATACGTTATGCACATAAAGTTTCGAATGACACGGATAAATGTAGCTCGAGAAAATAGATGTTCAAATTTGAAAGCGATGTCAGCTAAAATATAATTGAAAAAATCTGACAAGTATAACCTTAACTTCTAGACATTAAGTTGTTAATGAATGGGATCTTTTTGATGTGGCATAAGGTATAGTTCTACAAAGCATGCACGGAAAGTCTAAGGCTCTCAAAAATAAGCAGAATTCATCACATGGATCAGAATGATACCAGAATAAATAGAAAACGAAAAGTGCGCCGGTTAATTACGTTAAAGAATTACTTGGATTTTGGGCCATGTTTGAACTCGTTTTCCGTCGTACTACAAGCACTGTCACCTTAGGAGAAGCATATTGGGCGTATATAAATTGTAGGTTACATTTGAACTCTGTTCCATATGAATTTGTATCGTATTTACTTTTTAAGAGTCCGTACAAAACGAATTGCCGAATGTTGCATAAACTAATACCCACCCATTTTGTTATAAAATAAAATCGGAAAAACTAGGGCCATGCTATTGTGTTTTCAATGTGATTTTAATCCTATGGCTATCTCAAACCTAGACAAGTGGTTTTAACATCTTCTAGTTTAAGCTTTTTCCTCAAGTTCTGGTAGAAAAAAATATGATATTATTTCATACACCTTTTGTGCTAAACTTTCACCTTTTCAATAATGTGATACTTTTTCAAATCTGTGAGTAAATATTTTTTCTACAAAACTAAGAAGACGCTTATCAGTATTACACTCAAAAAGTGAAAGCCGTTTACAAATCCCTGTAACGCCGAATCGGAGCGCAGCTCTTGAGGAGGAGGAGTGAAGGGTACTGAGGGGAGGGTAGACCCCTCCACCTTCTCCTCCTCCTCCCCTCATTCTTTAATATGCTCCGGTGGGGGGGGTCACTTGACCTCGGGGGGGGGGGGGGGGGTGTCACGTGACTTCGGGGAGGGGGTCACGTGACCTCGGGGAGGCGTGACCTGGGGGTCACCTGAAGGTCACGTGACCCCCAAGGTGACCCCCACGTGACCTTGGGGGTCACGTGACCTGGAGGGGTCACGTGACCTGGGGGGTCACGTGGGGGTCACCTTGGGGTCACGTGACCTTGAGATGACCTTGGAAGGGGTCACGTGACCTTGGGGGTCAGGTGACCTCGGGGGTCACGTGACCTTGGGGAGGAGACCACGTGACCTCGGGGGTCACGTGACCTCAGAGGGGTCACGTGACTTGGGGGTCACGTGACCTTCAAAGGGTCACGTGGGGTCATCTTGGGGTCACGTGACCTTGAGATGACCTTGGAAGGGGTCACGTGACCTTGGGGGTCACGTGATCCCATGACCCCACGTGACCCCCAAGGTCACGTGACCTTCACGTGACCTTGAGATGACATTGGGAGGGGTCACGTGACCTTGGGGGTCACGTGACCTTGGGATGACCTTGGTTACGCCGACGCCGACGGCGACGGCGACGCCAACGGCGACGCCGACGGCGACGCCGCTCAAGCCGGGAACGGGCCCCTCAGAGCTGCGCTCTAAAAGTCATTCTTAGCAAACTGTTTTGCACACGGAAATTACAGCTGACCTATGATACTGTAGTTCGCAACTCCCACACTTTTATCGCCGGTACGGAAATCGCCTCATTAGATCTTCTCCACCACCTTATCTTCTCGACCAATTTTAAGATACGAAACTTCCGTGAAGTGATTTGATAGAAAGCAGCATAGATTTGTCTCTGAAAACGCATGTCTATTGCAGACACACGAGTGCTCCTATTTCATACCGTAATGTATTTAAATGGTCTCTCTTTGTTTCTTGCGGCACTCTCTACAGATACAACGTCCTATTCCTGGTTATCACGTACGTCGTGCCTGTCGTCATCATGGGGGTGACGTACTCCTGCATGAGCTCAGTCCTCTGGGGAAGTCGCTGCATTGGCGAGTCCACCGAGAGGCAACAGAACGCCCTCAAAGCCAAGCAGAAGGTGTGTTTTTACTTTTGCCATTCTTGGTCTTTTTAATCGGGATAAGAAATACCTTATTGTGCCAAAAATATATGCTATCGCTATTAAGGCTTTTTAAGCTTGACAGAATAACTTGTGGAACCTTTTCTCGTAGGGGAATATTTAGTCAGAAAGGTAGTCATGACCTTTTTTAGAACTGACATTGTGTCTCGTTCTTTGAGATCAAAGGAAGCGATGAAATAATAAATATCCTTATGCAGTATGCAAATAGCTACACGTTTAAAACGGACATTAAGTGTACATTCTTGCGTACATCGTAAATTAAACGCCATACTAAATTAAGTGGGCACCTTTGAACTGCAAATTTTATGCTGGAAAGTGAATTTAATAGGTTGATTTATAATGGAGAACACAACCATAGTGAAAATGATAAAACAAGTTCAGAGAAGTTTTAGATTAAAACATTTTTCGACAAATTGAAGACGCCAAATATTTTCTGTGATAAAATATGGCATATTTTGCTTTGGATAAGTCTTACCTGTAACTCATAAGATACATTTCTTCGCATATTTTATACGAAAGGCACACAATAATAATTGGATGTCCATGTAATCAAGCCTACTCTATCAAAAATGCAGTCGAGAGCATCACGTAGTAGTTTCTATTTAATGTCGACAGACAGTTCCAAATAAAAGTATATATGTAGTTGTTACACCCGTCAAAACATCTTCCATGCTTCTTATCTGCAATACAATATGTGATTACTTTATTAATACAACCGATCAGGTGTCTGAACCTCATGCGTGCTCTCTGCTTCTTGTAAATTCGCGCTTTTGCCAGTGGCATATATTTAGCCGTGATTTTTTCTACCTTGGATCTTCACCTGGTATGATAAGAAAAGTTAAAATGGCACCACCCCGCAAACATGTTGATATTTTTAATGGAAAAATCACAATGTCGTTCCCGCTGCTGAATTCACACGGGAATTAATGCGGTTCATGATGTCTTAAAACAAATATTTTGATAGAAGGTATATCTTGCATTCATAACATTGCGGTCGCAGTGTAAAAAAAGAGGTACGTGTTTTTAGGCTGTAATATTTTGTGACGGCGAAATACTTAAGCTTACTGCTCTATCTTAATTTGAGCTGCTTCTGCTAAGCGAGAGATCATGCAGCAGAAGTGCGTCCATGATCAAAGAGCTCGCACTTATAGCCTAGTAGTGTAATAGTCTGACCTCGTCAGTCAGTTTAGCAACGCCACCGCTTCTGCAATGCGTCGACAAACTTTAAATATTTCTTCTCCTGCAACCACCTCCCTGGAGCTATGCGTGTGTAGAGCATGATACGGAACGAGCCGTCTCGCGCATTGTCGCCTGCACCCTGTGAACTAAACTTATCGGGACATCACGCACGCGCTGAGCGCTTTGTGAGATCGTTCTATCATCGTACATTTGATTAACATGGCGAAATGATGGGAAACAAAAACTAAAACGAAGTTGTTTTCTAGTGATTAGAGAATAGCATAAACTATATGTATGCGCTATAGAAGCAGAGCTAATCTCTCGAGCGGATATGAAGCTGCGGCATGAGGTCCTTCTGGCACGTGACATTTGTGGCGGTCAAGACAAAGAAACAGCGGCTCGCACCCGGTTGCCCGTGGGCCGCGTGTTTCAGATCCCTGAAAGAGATGGTTAGTTATAATTGAAATAAAATCAATGGGAAACTGCCATTAACATATTATAGGGAGCCAAACTCACACACATTAAGAATAATCAAATCAAATACATATATTTATCTTTATAATTGCCTTGGAGCTCGAATGTTCTGAATGGATGCCAGAGTAATATTTGCATTTAAGGTGAGACCCCAATGGGGACCGTTGTAAATGGAGCTGATTAAACCTATTTATCATATGAGTTCAGCTATTTATAGAAATTTAATTCGAGTGGTCGGTTTCACGACTTCATATTTTAAGGCGCAGCGCATTTGACTGATAACTGAAAAAAGTAAATGCCCTGGAAGACCTTAAAAAAACATGGACGATGCTGTTGATAGAACATGGTGCATTAACGTCATAAATTACGCCCTCGATTTTTCAACTACTTTCAATAACATCATATGGTGTGTTATTATCACCATTGAAAAAATTGTCAGCCTCGTTTCCGGAATATGTGGAACAAATGCATTTTCTCTGAACATTGCTGGAGGTGAAGTGCTAGTGTTAAGATACTGACGACAGGCTACTTCTGATGAACTTGAAGTGATCAAATAGTAGTGATTCGATACTGATGTGTTAGTACTTTTGATGATTACGTGCATACTGCGCAATATCTCGATGCGTCTGTACTTTTCTAGATGAGAAACTATTGATATTAGCGTTTACATATTTTTGCTGTAGCTTCGTTCTCGAAGTGTAAAATAATATTCGGACCAATATAATTACGATCTCGAAATGTAAGATAATATTCGAACCATATAATTACGTTCTCGCTCTGATGTCGTATCAATCACAAGGTATCGGCACGACTGTTATAATCTGTAATAAGTCAGTCTCTAGCTTACTGTACGAAAATGCTGACCGGAAAGGTGTGAGACTTACACAATTGGATATATCAAGAATGCTGATAGAAAGTGGCACGCAGTTTAATATCATCAGTTATATTTAGCTAGAAAGACGTTACCCCCGAAAGACGTCAAGAATCTCCACTCTATGCCGCCTCGGCGTTGTCGCCGGGGGCGTTAACCTCTGAACTACCGGCACTTCAGCCGTTGTCGTGTTTTATCGGAGAGCAAAAAAAAGAGTCATCACCAAATATAGTATGAAACAAGCCAGAAATAATTTTATGGAAATGCCTAGGATGACTAAAGGAGCATGGACCAAACACTTGGAGAAAGTGGCGAAAATAGATATCTATATAACAGCTAAAAAATTTGAACTATGCAGAGCGAACTTTGTCCTGCAAAGTCCTATGGTTCAAGATTTGTCGTGGTTTAGACACAAGATCCACGATCATTTTCTTAGAAGTGGAATATGAACTGCTGTTTCATAAACGATTGCATGAGGCTCTTTTGAAATAGGTAATTGTACTTAACAGGCTTTGACAAGAAAAAAAATGTACAATTTGTGGGAATTTAGGATACCGAGGAATTCGGCGACGATGTGGCGGGCGCGAAAGGAGCAAGCTCGGGGTCAAGGGAAGGGGCGCGAGGCGCGTGACGAGAAAACAGAAAAGTTCAGACAAGGTGTCGTAAGCCGCCGAATACCGGGCTTGAAGATAAAAGAATGGGCCCCTTGCTTCGGACAAGCGGTGAGCGAAAACACCACAAACGGCGCACCCGCGTTGTGGTCACCGCTTGTCTGGGGCCTGGGCATGGGGCCTGGACATGGGGCCTGGACATGGGGCCTGGACATGGGGCCTGGACATGGGGCCTGGACATGGACGATGGACGAGAAGAACGTCATCCACGACGAATGTTTTCTCCGATGCCGCTCCCGGGCCAAGGACAAATTGTGAGGGCCCCGGGAGGAAAGCTTGCGCCATGTACCTGTGCTGCTACCTGCAGCAGTAGTTGCGCAGCACGTCGAGCGTCCTGGCAAACCTGACAGGGGGAGCGGCCGAGATCCTCCAGCTGTCGGCTGGCGGCTACGAGAGGTATCCCTGACTGCGGGACGCCCTGCATGATCCGCAAGACGATGGCCCCGGTGGATGTCCGCTCGCTGCTGCGCTACACCAACTCCGTGGATCACTCTTAAGATCGACGCTGAGGAGTTCAGATACGCCACGGAAAGTCTTCGTGAGTGCAAGTAACCCAAGAGAAGACATTGAGACGATCACGCCACGAGTCAACATATCCGCTTCGTGATTTGGCTCTCGAGTGCTTCCGCCCATCTCCTCCAGCAATGCGTGCGATGCATCAGCCCAGAAGGGTGGATATACTACGAGTGCAAATGTTATCACTGTAGTTTAAATATTTTAAAGGGTTAATGCTGGCAGTTTTGTTTGTTCTCCCTTTTCACCCGAGTTAGATCCGGTGCCATCTGGAAGACATTTTAAGTTGGGCGGCGTTACTAACAATGCTCGGTTGGGGGGATACTAGTCAGAAAGCAGGCAAATTGTGTGTTATTTTCTTTTCCGGTTAACTTTATAATATCATTTATTTGAAAACGAATGTGCCTTCTTTGGTGTGTGTCTTCTCTCTTCACGCGAGCTATTCGGTCGTGAGCTGGAAGACGTTTTAAAGTTCAGTGGCGCAATTGATGGCGCTCGGCTGGAAGGAGAGACCAGGGGAAGCAGACGAATATTTTGTTATTCACAAGTTTTTTTTTTTAATTTTCAGATGAGAATCTAGTTATTGGTTACGGGAGGCTAATGAATTTTGTGATCTGCTCCGCAAAGGAGGGTTAATTTAAATATCCCCTGCAATGAAAGGTGCCTGCAGAATAAGTGGAAAATAAGTAGTCCAGAAAAGGGGGAAGATGTGGGGCATTTGAACACCTAAAACTTTGGCAACGACACGGCGGCGCGCGGTGTAAGAGCGCGGGGTCAAGGGACCGGACGCGAGGCACGTGGCGAGGGTAGAAGACAGCTCAGCCATGGCAGAGCAAGCCGCCGAACACCGAGCTCGAAGATGAAAGATGTCTTCATCATGATTTGGCCCCTTTCTCCGGACAAGGGGTCAGCGAGGATACCGTGAGTTGAACACGTGATGTAGTTTTGCCTTAGTTTACTCACGATAATAAATGACTCGAAGAAAAATCTACTTTTGTGGCTGGAAGGGAAGTTTTCATTAAACTGTGTAGTGTGCGTTGTTGACTATCCGCATTTTTTTTTGTTGCTTGTACCTGTGGCAACTGAATCGAATGCTCTGGAATATACCCCCCTGTTTATCGCGTGCCCAGAATCCGGACGCGGTCCGCTCTTTTCTGCTCTTATGTTTTGCAAAGAGAGTTTGCTTCTTCTTGCGGTTTCGGTCGCTTAAGCAAACGTGCTACAGTACGTATCTTGTTGCTGATATGCATTTATTTTTTATCTACTTTTGTTGCTTTTTTATTCAGTCTTACCTCTGTATAGAAGATTTAATTGTATTTGTATTACATTACAAATACATTTGTAATGTTTTAATACTTAAATATGTCCACTAGCAAAAGCTTTACGTTTAGATATATGTGTTAATGAATTAATGTTGGAATGCTTTTCAAGCAGAGCAGCCATCTGTTAACGTATAAAGTTGTTTAAAAATAAAAATAAAAATATATTTTTTTCACAGCGGTGCTGTTCAGGGCTAGTTCCTCCAGTCCAGTGCCCGCCAGGGAACAAATGATGACACAAAGCTCTGAACAGCTACCACCACCTATGTTTTCAGCCTTTCCACTCTGGCTTGTCGACTTGCGTCCGGCCATTATTTTATTCCGACCACAATATAGCTTCGCTGGTCTTCCTCCTTCACCAAAATAAAAAAAAGCAGAAATTTCTTTTAAAAGCCTACTTGGTAATCATATTAGGTTAGAGGACATAATAGCTATGTTAAAAAAATCAACTTTTGGAAACAACAGCCAACGCTGGGTAAACACGATATAGTTTTTTTTTCTTGACGCATTGCGCAGAGCGGTACTTTTGAATTAGTGTGCATGAATATTTCAAGTTCTACTCTTTTAAATGTCAATTTGTCATGGGAGAACTTCAAGTATCCCATTAACTTATTTTGAAAAGAAAAAAAATAGGATCCCCTTCCGTGTTCTTCTTCCCGACGACTCAAGTCTAATTTAAATGAAACCACCTTATATGCATACAAACTACGTGTCTTTCTGTGATTTTTCTCGACTACATTATTAGCCGATGATTGTGTTATATATCGTAAAGTGTCCATCGACTCTGATGCATTTCTCCTAAATCTGAATTTAACCTTGTGCTTCAACGGTGTGACAGGACAAATAAAGCTTGACACTACCAAAAAATGAGGTAATGAGTGTCTCTCCAGCTGATAACGGTATTTTGTTTTTCATATCAGTACATAGACGACTCTGCCTTAGAGCAAATATCAACCCACAAGTACCTGAGCGTTCATATTTCAACTTATTTGCACTTAGAAGTTCATATCCAATACGTAACAAATGATATCTATCGTATCTAAGAAATAATACAATTTAAATTTTCGCACGCCCCCATGTCTCTCAAGCTACTTCTTTATAAGACACCTGTTCGCTCAAAACTAGAATATACGTCTTCAATCTGGGACTCCGGTACTGACGTATGAACGTCAAGAGTAAGAGCAGTTCAAAATAGATCGGCTCGCTTCATACTTACTATCATCGCACCACCAGCCATCTGTGAAATCTTGTGTGCACCTGCCTAACCTTGCATCACGTAGATAAATTTGTCCTCTGCGTTTGTTTCACAAAATCTGTCGAAATCTTCCATTGCATGAAAAACTACTATTACCTCCCTTCTACGTATCATCGCGTCTCTATCACCTACTCGCAATTGGAATACAATCATGTGCAACAAAAACTTTCCACAGTTCATTCATAACCCGAAAAAACGCCCCCTGTACACACTACGCCTCACACAAGCGCTCCTCGAGGTTGTCGTGTTTTCTAACTTCATCTCTTCTAACGCAAGCGTCAGCCGCAAGACGGCGCTGCCTCCCTTGGAAGACTATAGAATGCCGAATAAATAGAGGGTCCCCCTCAAACCGTGGGAAGCGTTTGCAACTTAGTGGCGGACGCCTGCTGCGAAGATCGTCCGCAAGTGCGCATGCGCCGCGTTTTTGCGTGGCGAGGAGGAAAGCAGGAGGAAAGGCGGAGCTATGTTGCAGACGATCAAGGCTTCCGTCAACCCCTCTCAAGTCGTACAGCAAATGCGGCCATAAATCACGTGACTATGACTGAGCAGTTAAAAACTCTCTGTAATACAGACTCTCTAGGCTACGAGGAGATGTCGCATCGCGAGTAAAGCCCTAGTGTTAGTCACCTGAACGCCTGAGTAACAGAGAATTTCCATCTTCTCAATCGCGGTCACAATACGATCTGCAAAGTGGTCACGAAAGAGTTGGTCGTCTGCAAACCTGTCCGCCTTTCCCCTGCATTCCTCCCCGCCACAAGGAAACGCAGCACATCAGCACTTGCATAGTTTTCTATGTACTGGAAAGCCCGTCAAATTGACGACGGCACAATGGAACACCCGGTCGTTGAAAGAGAGAGAGGAGAAGCAGCACTTCTTTCTGTCACGTATCTCTTTCCCTTACTGTTGCCCTAAACGGGCAATTTTCTTTTTGTGTTTCTTCCACTTAAAGGTAACATCTAGGGTAAGTTTTTTTGGCCACTTGTATCTTCTTCACACACTGGTTAAGCTGCAGCCCATAAAATAGGTCCTTGGCCAAAGCCTTATCTTTGCTGAGGAAGATCTTGTGCACTTGCCTGAAGTTCTTGAAGATGGAAGTGTGTGACTTTGAACCGAACAGTCCCTCTGGAAGGGTCACCATTTCCTCCTTCTTGTTATCTCTAAGGAGCTTGAGTTTATTCTTGAAATGGGTCACTACCTCACGTGTTCCCATCGTTTTTTTTATTTTCGTTGCTCGCCTTGTTACTGGGGACATTAACGACCTCTGAAATGACTCTGTCTATTTCTTCGTTCCCGTTTGTTCGGGGCTTCTGTATCAACGATGTACCAACTAGCCCATCTTCCAACCCTCAAACAAAATTAATAGTAAATACCAGAAGCGTTGTCAAGGCCCCGGAACGTTTCGTGTGCAGCCTTAGCTTTGGTAAGTAAAGATGCTTTTCGTAGTCGGAAAGACGGGAAGCTATCAGGTATGCCTGTTTTTCTTTCCTTGGAAGTTCATTCGGGAATAAGCAGACGAATAAGGAATAAGTTTGTAAAGTACGAACGTCAGGAAGCTCGCTCCATTTCTCTTCTCAACAGGCGATGCTTCTTCCCAGCAAACAACCAGCTATCTTGTTTGACATCGCGCCGTAACTTGATTTCTTCGGGTGGTTTGGCACTATACTTGTCAAAACGAATGCCCCAGGAATGTGTGAACTATAGGGTGCTTTATGTCACCAGACTCGATCTAAATTGGGCCGTAAAAATCGACGCCTGCACGTAGCCATCTAAACGTTTCGTCAAAGGTGTAATTCACAGGTCGGTTTTTTCTTGAAAAATTACAAAGCGTAGCTCTCTTTCTGTAAAACATAAGGCCAAGGAACTTACCAGGGTCTACGGCGGGCAGCAACGCAGACGACAGGGATCCAGTAGCGGGGGTGTGTTTGGTGTTCGTATTGATAGATGGCGCTACCTCCTTATCGCGACGGCTCGCGACCGCCGTGGTTTATTAAAAGGAATATCATCCTTTTGAAATGAAAATTCTGTTAGGAAATGAATGCGAACAATAAAATAAAAGCTTAAAGTAAAAAAAGAACAAAACAGGTCTGCATAACGGCGGCGCTTTCGCTGCTATCGGATTTCGTCTGCATGTCGTCTGCTATCGTTCGCTGGTCGGCTGCACCTTCAGACGCTGCTCCCGACGCCAACTACGAGGGTGATTCAATAAATAAGGTGAATTTTTTTGTATAAGAACTTCTAATACACATAGAAGCTTACTTATTAGTTGTTTTTAATGTTTTACTACTTTTTCACGTGGATTTCATTTCTTATGCAGATTACAAAAAAAAACTGTGAGAATTTTACCGTGTAACAAACATGGCCAACCAAGAAGCATGCTCCAGCATTGAACAGCGGTCAGTTATAAAGTTTTTGGTTGCTGAAGGGTGCAAACCCGTTAAAATTCACAGGAGAATGTCAACTGTGTACGGTGCCACATGTTTCAGCCCAAAAAATGTCTACAAGTGGGCTAAATTGTTTAAAGAAGGACGGAGCAGTGTTGAGGATGAAGACAGGCCTGGGAGGCCTACAGAAGTGAGATCTCCTGAGGTGATCGAATCAGTCAATAACCTCATTCAGTCTGACAGAAGGGTGACAGTGGATGGCATTGCAAGGACTTTGAGCTTATCTGTGGGGACAGCACACAAAATTGTCCATGATGACCTTGGCTACTCGAAGGTCAGCAGCAGGTGGGTGCCAAAGATGCTTACTGCGGAGCACAAACAGAGGAGGTCGAGTTGTCCCAGCAGTGTCTTTCCTGCTATGAGAAGGATGGTGATGAGTTTCTGCAGAAGGTAGTCACATCTGACGAGACATGGGTTTGGCACTATGAGCCTGAGTCTAAACGACAGTCCATGGAGTGGAAGCACGCAGGCTCTCCAGTGAAGAAGTTCAAGTCCCAGCGGTCCACTAGGAAGGTGATGCTCACCGTTTTTTGGGATATGCAAGGCCCAATCACCATTTCATTCCTTGAAAAAGGAAGCACTGTGAACAGTGCCGACTACTGTGAACTGCTGAGGCAGGCCAAGAAAGACATGAAGAACAAACGCAGAGGTCATCAGCCAAAAGGAGTCATCTTGCATCATGACAACGCAAGGCCTCACACAGCAGCCTTAACGGTGCAGACCATCAACGAGCTCGGCCGGGAACTGCTCCCTCATCCCCCTTATAGCCCAGACCTTGTCCCTTCGGAATTTCACCTGTTTAGTCCCTTGAAAGCGTTCACGAGAGGCACCAAGTTTGAAAGTGACGATGAAGTCAAAAGTGTTCTGAGCGACTGGCTGAGACATCAGTCTAAAGATTTTTTACGCTGAGGGAATAAGGAAGCTTGTGCACAGATGGGAAAAGTGTATGACAGTGCTGGGAGACTACGTAGAAAAATAAAAAAAAGTAAGCTTCTATCTGTATTAGAAGTCCTTATACAAAAATATTCACCTTATTTATTGAATCACCCTCGTATCAATACGAACGCCAAACACACCCCGGTACTGGACTTGGTCGTCTGGGTCGCCGCTCGCCGTTAACCCTGGCAAGTTTCTTGGCACTATTTTTTGCTAAAAGAGAGCTACGCTTTGTAATTTTACAAGAAAAAAACGACCTGTGAAATACACCTTTGACGAAACGTTTAGACGGCTAGGTGCAGGCGTCGATTTTTACGGTCCATTTTAGATCGAGCCTGGTGACTTGAACCACCCTATATACTCGAGGGACAACTTTTTCTGTTACCGCTGAAGTAGTGAGGCCTACGCGTGCACAGCCGTGGTTGGCGCTCAATGTTCACGAGAGCACGGGTACCCATAGCGCAGGCTTCATGGCCAAGAAAAGTTGTCCCGAAATCCCCTTCAGTCACGTATAATTAGGGTGACCACCTTCTTGCAGGCGAAATGCGGGACACCCTGACCGGGGGGGGGGGGGGGGGGAGTAAGAGGAGGACGGTATTTTCACGACTCAAGATAAAGGTATTAAAAAAATTCCCCATCACGCCCCCCCCCCCCCCCCCCGATATCCTGTGCTGTCTGAAAGCATATTATTCACCCAAACTTGTGTTGTGGCAATTAAGCTGAAATTTTTTTTCAGACACAGTGATACATTTTTGTGTGATTGTAATGGCAAATATTTTATTACGGTTGTATGTCTAAGAAATACAACTTAGACATTAGTGTGCCTAAGTCGAAAACATAAAAATCGACTGCAGCAGACCCCAATGCATGAAAGGGAAATAAGAAACAGTAAATCTTTTACGGCTTATTGTTTCCTGACGATGCTTACTCTTATACTAACACGCTCTTTCATAAAACTAGAGCCTTATGTTGTTTTTTCGACCTTTGTGAGTTGAAGGATTTTTGCCTTCTGTGGCCGTCTTCACCAAAAAAAAAAAAGTTTTTGAGAAAATTTTTTTGCATTGCACAGTGTGATTTGGAAATAGTTAAAATAATTATTTTTTTAATTTTAGGAGAGAAATTTTCGCTCGCAATATTTTTCCATCAAGGGGAGAGGCACAACGGCACATGCGCGTCCGTCTCCTGCAAGAACGATGGTCGCTTTCCGCAGTGCTTGTATAGAAAATGGCACACCCTCGAGATTCAGACGTTTATTAATGACCTTCGCGCTACCCCGTGGACCGCTCTTCAGAAGCGCCATAATTTGCGTAGTGAATGCTGCGACAATGTGAAATGCGGGACATTTTAAAGATTTTGGTATTTTTTGCGGGACGTGGGACACCAGCCCTCAACGTAGGGTGACCACCCGTCCCGCGAGTCGCGGGACGGGTGGTCACCCTACGTTTTATGTAAAACTGAAATAAAAAAATTTAAAACTCCTATTACATATACTGAGCAGGTTATATTTTAATAAAAAAAAATTTAATGCGACAATAATTCAAGAAATTGAAAAATTAGATGGCGTTCTCATTAGTACACATTGCGACGCAACAACATATTCAGAAAGGGCGAAGAATTACTTTATTTCAAACATAATGCCCAAAACAACTACACTTTTAACGTTTCTCTCTGGGATCCTGTGAAAAAAAGCTGTTAGATGCCTACTTCGTATGGTATTCGAAAAAGCAGTCATTCGCAGCGGACAAGTGCAGGAAAACTCTACATTTCCTGCAGCGCACACGTGACCTTTGACCTGCAGCCTTCCTTCCGACAACGTTGTGAAAACGATGCTGCGACATCTTGTGGCCAGTGTTCTTTGCCATCGAATCTCACAGAGTTGGTTGGGAGAGACTCAGCGTTGTGTGCTGGCGTGGATTGCTTCTGCGAACTTTCGGAGCTTGACCGTCCCCTCTTCTTTTCACCTGGCTTGTTGGAGAGCACCAGGCTGAGAGCTACGTCTGTCTGGAATTTGAGCATGTCCTTGACGCTCTTCGCAGAAGGCCTTCCGTGGTCGTATCCCTCAGATACTCTAGCCAGGAGTTGGCAACAGCAAAAGAGGCGAAATGTGAGATAACTCTCACAGACCATTTCTTTGTCTTGGCACGAATTGGGTAAAGGGACATGATGAAGTCCAGCTTGTCCACACCACCCATGTACTTATTGTACTCCAAGATTGCTTGTGGACACTCAATCTCAATGTGCTCTTTTGTTGAGGCACTCCACCTTTTCACATGTCCGGGACACCCGCACCAACTTAAGTAGACGCTACGTTCACCAGGTTGTTGTCCTTCCATCGGGTCAGCACTACGTCTCCCTCTTCAGTCACTTTGGTGTACATCGTCCCCCTTTCATCTTTCCTCATCTCTTTTTCTCCCCTCAGCTTACTGCCACTCATCCTGTTTTATCTGATAGTTCCTTTGGCTAAGATGCCTATCTCCTTTAGCTCCCTCGGGAGTGGAACTCAAGTGAAATAGTTATCAAAAAAACACTTCAGGTTCTCGTGATGTGGAAAGTTATCCACAAGTCTCACCAGAACTGACCCGCCGAGTCCAAGATGAGAGTACTGAGGGTCAATGCCGGTACCCTGTACCTGGTAGACTTCAAAGTCATACGCCAAGCCGTCACTGCTGCATCGAACGAGGATTTTAACGCCAACAGGGTTTTGCTTGCTCTTAATTACCTGTTTGGCAGGAACCCTCCCTATGAAAGCAGCACCTGCTCATCAATACCACTGTGCTCAAGCACTTTCAACTCCAGGCACCACGTCCAAACCGCCTCCAGAAGAGGCCTCACCTTCCAGAACTTGTCTGCGCTCGACGGATCTCTTGTTGCATTCTGGTCTGTGATGTGCAGAGCACTACAAATCTTAAAAAATCTGTTGACCGGCATTGAATCCGCCATAGCTGGTATGCAGGTTCCAACCTGCCAGTACATCCGCACGCTTAGAAATATCAGAACTCCCATGTACATGAGAATGCCGAAGAACGTCTTGAGTTCCTCAACTGATCAAGAGAGTTCAACTCCCATATTTTGAAGGACATAGATGTTCGTAAACCGTGTGAGGTCTTCAAAGACTACATCCGTGAAGTACCGCATAAAGTATTGCAGTGGCTCGTCTGAAGTTGAACCACCAAGTGGCTGGTAGGTACACGGTGTGTCCACCGGGTCGAACGGCCTAGTGGACTGAGTCACAACTGGCTTCTTCTTTTTGGTGGGTGGTTCATCGGTAGGCGGTTCCTCATCAATTCCGACGTCGTCCTCAATCCCAGTCGGGCTACCGGAAAGACCAAGCTCTTCATCTGTAGCGGCTCTCTAAAATAGTCATTTAGCTATCAATAATAAAAAATATACAGAACAAGGCAGTGCATTTGGTACATACCAAGTTAGTTGTGTCCCCTCCGGTGACTTCGTTGACATCATCGTCGGATAGCTGAGCCTCCGACTCGTCACCATTTACGATTGATTCAAAGAGCCGCTCGGCAGAAGAGTCAGGAAGCTTGTGTCTTGTTTTGGCGTGGTTTTGGACATCTATGAAAAAAAATTGCTGTTATACAATGGCAAAGCCACAAGGATATATCAAAAGAAAGAACACGATTGTATCACGAGACAGTCTCCTTTGAACACGCTATGTACGAACCCGGACGCTCGCAAGAACACCTTTGCATTTTAATAATCCGCTCGTCTCTGCACAAAGTATCGGTCTATCTGGGATCTCTAATCACTTATTTATACAAATAAACCCCATACATTTGTATTTTGAAATATTTTACGGCATGGGGCTTAAAAAATGCAAGACCATTTACTCGGTCCACTGAAGAACAAGGAGGCGTCCATCTTCTTCGTTTAAAGAAAAGATATTTGATGTCGTGGCCATGAGATGGCAGCACCATTCAGGGGAGCCGTGTGTACAAATGAAGACGCCGTGTCTCAAGTGAGCAAATCTATGGTAGAAGCTCAGAATAAAAATAGTAACTCTCGCGTGTACAATCGTAGACGCCATGTCTGAAGGTGATATTACGCTATCGGGAGCAAAGAACTATACTCCTTTGATCCTTAAGTTCAGACTGCAGCCAAAGCTACAAGCGCAAGCTAGCCATGCTCCTGGCCACGAGGCAATCATCTAGCGCGAGCATTCGTTCTGAGGAAGAACGCTTGAAATCGGTGACCTGGGGTTCTCGTGTTTGTGGCATTGGCTGGAGTCTCAGTTTAAGGGTGAACGAACTATAGACCTTTTCTGCAAGTGCGCCGCCATCTTGAATTGACGTCACTTCCAGTATGGGCGAAAACATTGTTTTGTCTTTTCGACGCCAATAGAAGGCATTTAGTATATAAGCGCAATCGTCACACTTTTTCGTTTTGCCTCCCCTTTATTTTTTTACTATTTGCCGGTTGAAACGTTCGATTAGTTTTTCGTCGCCCATACCAGATACGCCTGTTAGGTGGCTGGGGACGAGAGTACACAGAATAGGTCTATAGACAGCGTCGGACCTTGAGGGAAAACATTTGACATGCGTCTTCTTGACTTAAGTTACTGTTAGCGGTAAGTGTTTCAAAATCATAAAGACGTCATCTTATGTCTTCAAAAAGTACTCTCACCGTTGAATGAACAGCGAAACCAGTGAGTCGACTGTCTTTAAGTCGCATCTAAAGAAGAAGCGATCCATAATGTTTTGACACTTCTGTCGTGTGCGGCAGTGGAATGACTCTTTCTTTATGTTTAATCTTCTGGCGTTTGTGTTTTTTTTTTTATGTGGTATAAACGAGATTATCTGAGTTCTGATTCATATACTGTAAATGTAATGAGGCATTGAAAAGTAAGGTCAGGGGAATTTCATTACGTTTGGAATGTAATTGTTTTGTAATGTCTTTATTTCTAGCATGCGGTAATTTGTAATTTATTTTAATTTAATTTTTGCTGTTTCGCAGATTAGTTAGTAACGTATTTTAATTACTTTTTAAACGTAATTTTGTCGACTCTGGACAATGGAGCCTTGTTTACCTTACTAAAGCATGCATTTAAGAAAAGGTTCAGTGTCATCTCGTGCGTGTCGTTTACCATAAATAATTTGGCAGGAGCATTCACTTCTATAATAGGCAGATTTTTTAAAACTTTCTTGGTACGCACCTTTGCAAAAAAAAAGAAGAGCTAATGCGACACGTATTTTGTGTAATGTTGTTATTGGCACTTTGATGTGCCTTTGCCTCCTAATGACAATGCAGTCTGTGTTACACGAAAGTGTATTAGATATAGGCTTCGTTATTGCTCCTCAAACGATAATGTTTCGTTCAAAATTAGACATTAACACTCCTTCTATAATCCCCCCAAAGAGAGGCTTGGACCTACTTTGACCCCTCGTAAGATTTAAGACTCAGGTTGGCGGCTTAGTGACATGTCTTTCGCTTATCCCACTGATCTCTACTATAGAATGCTGGATGGCGCTTAGGTGCTCTCTGAGCATGGTGCAAGTGGAACCACCGGAAGTTCGATGCTTGTCCCGGAAGTCGGGTGTAGGCTGGACTTCCTAGTGCATTCAGTCGAAATTTCGGCCCATGCTTTTTTGTGTCTTTGATTGAATTTCAATTCTGGATTAAATTCCGAGAATAAGGAATTTGAGCGTGGGACATACACACACTTGATAAACTAGAATCTCAAAATTTTCACATAGAAGGGCTTCCTAGAAGACATCTTGGGTCCGAATGCACTGTTACTCCGCAAAAAGCAGGTTGTCTTGGGATGACAGGAAAAAACCCAGCGCCCTGAACGCTGTTCAAACCAGCACTCGTAAGAGTTGAAAAACCTGTCAAGCGCTCACTTCAGGGACAATCTGCTTAACTCCGGTGACTTCAAAAATGTCTGCTCAATGCGCCATCCAGCCCCCTATAGTCGAGACCAGTGGTATATCCTGCTGTGGTATATTTTAAAATATTTGAATTGTTGTTTTTACACTTAGTTCTGAGCACTGTGCACAGCCATAAGGCCAAGAGCTTTTTGTGTCTTTATAACTCGTTCTTCAGCAGTGTAGATAAAGATGAGAGCGCCCCAATGAGCTTGAATATTACCTTAGAGCGGCAAACCGAAACCCACGGCCTGCAGCGGAAATGGCACACCCCCGGTTGCCGCCATGTTGCCTGTTTGCCGCATTAGTGGTCACGTGACGTTAAAATGGCTGTGCCCAGAGGTGGGTCAGATCAGATTGGCCAGATCACGGTCAGCCCGGTCAGCAGATGGGAACTCTGGGCTGCGTTCCAATCTTCCTCGAATGGATCCGAGCTATTCCGGCGCACACAGTGCTCCAGTGGATCAAGTCACGTGACAAGACAGATACAGAAATGCTGGACGCGGGTAGGTTTTTGAAAGCAACGGGTACAAGACCTTTACCCGAGAGTGAGATAGAGTATTTTGGAACATGGCCGCCTGGAAGGGGGCCGAACCATTGGCCGAAACGAGCGAGCAGGTGTGAACTGACCGAGCGCAGCTAGCGCGGCGACGGCGGAGCGAGAAGCATTGAACCGCGATAATCGTGCTGGGGGGGAATGGTAAATTTCCATGTCTGCCATCTTTGGCTAGGCAAACGATGAACCAATAGGACCGGGGGGGGTCACGTCACCTTAGGGGGTCACGTGACCCCCCAGAAAAATTTTTCCGCTAGACGGAAATTTTTTTTTCCGCTAAATTTAGCAAGGATTCTTTTTTTTGCTAGATTTAGCGGGTAAATTTCCCGCTAGATTTAGCGGAAAATCTTTTCCGCTAGATTTAGCGGGGAAATTCGTCAGCTAGATTTAGCGGGGAATTTTTTCCGCTAGACTTAGCAGGAAAAATTTTCTGCAAGATTTAGTGGGAAATTTTTTACGCTAGATTTAGCTGGAAATGTTTTCCGCTAGATTTAGCGGGGAATTTTTTCCGCTAGATTTAGCGGGGAAATTTTTCCGCTAGATTTAGCAAGGAATTTTTTCCGCTAGATTTAGCGGGGAAATCTTTCAGCTAGATTTAGCGGGGAATTTTTTCCGCTAGATTTAGCGGGGAAATGTTTCAGCTAGATTTGGCGGGGAATTTTTTCCGCTAAATTTAGCGGGGAAATTTTTTCCACTAGATTTAGTGGGGAAATGTTTGCGCTAGATTTAGCGGGGAAATTTTTCCGATAGATTTAGCGGGGAAATTTTTTCGCTAGATTTAGCGGGAAAATTTTCCGCTAGATTTAGCGGGGAAATTTACCCATAATGCACCTCGCGGTTACGCCGACGGCGACGCTGACGCCGACGGCGACGCCGCTCAAGCCGGAAATGGGCGCTTAAGAGCTGCGCTCTAAAAGTATAATGTGCGCGTAACACTGGAATCTGCTTGCGATAAGTGACTTAACAAGAAAATTAAGTTTTGTTTTAGAAACATCATGGAGCCTTTTAAGAGCCTTCGAAATTTAGAAACTATGGCATATGAACAAATACATTTGTAGTGCAGAATCGCTATAATCTGCGATGGCTGCTGCCATAAAATAATGTTTCCTCTGAGTTAAGAAAGCCATTAGACAAAACTTGTACACCTCTTAACACGAAGAACCTAAACAATTACTGCACGCAACAGTTTTCTTGGGTAATTAATAAATGGCATGCCAGACCAAAAGTGATGCGAATTGTAACCTTACATAATAGATAAACGCCAGCACATTCATCCACAGGAACCTACTGCAGAAAAACAAGACGCCTGCGAAAGCCAGGCGCTTGTTCTTGGGCTAGCAACATGACAGTTTTTTTCACTTTCAACACTGTTCAGCTAGTTAACCTCCAACACCATATACCACTACTTCACTTTTAAATTGGCAGTTGTTGGCTGCACGGTCATTGCATAATTAATAAAAATGCGACCCTGTGGCAATGTAAGTTTTTTACAACGGTGCCGTGTGCTATTAAAGAAAAAACTGAAGCGGTTCTGTATTTGAGAAAAAACACTTGAATCATCTGTTCACGTTCACGTTCATGTTCACGGTCATGAATATCGAGATTATTTTCAGTTTCGCGCACGGAGGCTGCCGAGAATCATTTTCAAAGTACCGATGAAGCCTCTCCTTCCCAGAGCATGACGTCATAACAGTTTTCAGAATCTCCGCTACCGCGCATCTTCAGCGCCTATGAAAGCTATGCACGCGCACTCTTGCTATTTTCAAAAAAGTTCAGAAAAAGAAGTGGCGACTGGTGTCAGTGCAAGGAATATACCTGACAAGCTTGCAATCGCACGCGCTGCCCACACGAGCGACGTTCATGACGTGACGACTGACCGGAGGTTTTTCATGTTTTCTCGCGTTTAGTTACAACTTTGGGGAGACCAAACGTAATATTCACGTTCACGAGATGAAAATACTCTTTAAAATTTTCCTCAATCAGGGTTTTCTTAAGAAACTTAAGATTGACTTGAGAAGAAATTCCTCACAATAAATTTAGATGAGAATGCAGCACAACTGAGTTTCAGTGGAGAGAAGGGCCTCTTAACTGGGTGACACACTACAAAAGGCATACAGAAAAACTAGAACAATCTCCTTCCACAGGTATACTTCTGCTTACAACCATTTCACTAACTGAATTTGTTGCCGGAACCTACAGACTTTTACTATACAGTCGTAGTCGATAGAGGCTGAAATGACCAAGTAACAACCAGAGGATTCTAATTGCACTGCCACGACACGAGACATTTAATTAGTAACAATAGATAGCACGCAGACGAGATTGCAGCGTCAGGCTATCTTACTAAGCCCGATCATGGTTGCGAACTGCACACCGTTCTTGGACAGATGCTGCTTTTCCGCTTGTTTATCGCTACCATTATGTGTGCTTGTTGTAGCATCTGAAAATATTATTTGACAGGGACAAAGAACACAGGCCGATATTATGAAAAAAAAGGACAGTATGCGTAGTTGGTAGAAACACGTAAACATGAGTGACATTGGGGTGCAGCTAAACAGGGAGGAACAACAAGCTGAGTCGCATAGCAGTGATCATAGCAGGCTCGTACACATACAATCTGTCACTGCTGTTTTAGCATCTCGCGTCGAGACACAACCACCAGTAAATTTCTGGTCATCGCGCTGTCATTTCATCTTGCATTGACCACGACTGGAAACGACCCAAAACATGCCCAAGGTCAGAGCATAAAAAGAAGTAACCTACCAAGTTTTGTGTAAATGCGATAAAAAAAGTTATAAAATACAAAAAAAAAGCCTTGAAACCTACGGAATAAAAAATAATTATGCACAACCTCAAGACACCAATCCTGCTTTTTCAGAAAGATAATAAATCAAGTAATTTCTTACACAAACAGCCAAAACATAGCAAAGTGTTATACAACACATTTCCACGCTTTATTATTGCTATTGATTTTTTCACCATAAGCTTGTGGTCATTTCCATCGTTCAAAGCTCTTTCAGTAGAGAACTATAAAGGCACACAATTGTCCCCTAGAACTTCTGACTTATAAATGCGGATTCTTATCTTTATGGAGCGTTTACGACAAAAGACTACATTAACGACCGGTTGACCTTAGTATAAACGTTGCCGAAAAACAAGGATCTGTATTCAGCTGTGTCGAAAGGCAGAATCTAATGTAATAATTGTGTGCTCTTAGTGAAAACTACTGAAATAGTTTTGACTAAAGAGAATGACAACAATGTATACCGAAAGAATTAATAAAAATGATGAAACCTAGAAATCCGTTGAATGCCTTGCGTGCGTTTCGCCATCGACTGGAAGTGTTTTGGCCTATATTTATTTTAGAAACAAGTGTGATGCCTGTCTACTTTTGAAAGCGATATTTTGCGTGATAATTTTTATTTCCTAGGTGGAAAGCTCAAGGACAGTCCCTTCTGTTTGTTGAATCACATTCAGCTAGATGTTTTTTGGTATGTTAGGGGTTGGGAACAGTATAACGCTGTAAGTTCCAGGAAGAAATTCCCCTTGAAGATTGGTGGCTAGCAGAAGAGAAATAGTAAAAAGTGTCTTTGTGTCTTCCCCTGTTTTCTCTTTTGAGTCGCCCATTATTTTTTATTTATTAAAACTCAGCTCTGTTTGACACTTCTCTGCGTTTGTGTCATACTTCAAAGGCCTGTCTTGAATAAATTAAACTTGTTTGGCCTGTACTAGCTAGCATGCACCCTCGTTTTCTTCTGTTCTTTCCTGTAGGATTTAACTGTAAGCACTGTGTTAATGCAGAGTAAAAAAATAGCAGCATACTTTTGTTGACTAGTATTGATGATTGGACTAGTTTGTACACATTTATTAAATAAAGTAATTGTGAAGAATATCGGAACAGAGGGTATGAACACAGCACAGCGCTGTGTTCATCTAGTTCTTGTCCGTGCCATTCACATTCTTTGCTTTTAATAACACATTTTTAATAATTTTTGTTTGGTATAATTCTTACAGGAGTTTACTGTAACGACCCACCTGCCATCGCATCCACCTTGGGTGCTGTTCCCCCTTTCTCATGGTGCCACCGTTGAGGAAGTGCAGGGTGGGCGTTACTCTCACTCCTGTGGTGCAGCTCACCTGGTTCCCATAGGTTGCAAGCTGCCAATCAAACTAAAATAGGCCTGCCAGCCCTGCGGGAAATGTCAAATTCACTCTTAGACGTAGACACCCACGCTTTGCGTGTACCTGAAAGGGGCACTAACAGAGAGGCAACAAAATCTTTTGCTGAGAGCATACATACAAGTAACACGCTTCTGTACATTCAGTGGTGCGGCTTAATTTATGATGGGCATCTTTTTCATATAACTTCGAGCATTTAGAGAGATTATTCAATATAATAGGTCGAACATAAATGGTTGCTATGAACTATCCTATACATTTATACATTACCTGATATAAAATCAGTAGAGGAGGTTAGGGCTGTTTTGCATTAATTACAAATTTTAACCCATTAAAAGTTAGCATTTATTTAATTTATTAGATTGGGCTATTATTCTTTGACAGAAAAAATAACTGGGCGAATTGGTGCGTTGGTAGTCCTTCAAATCCATCGTATATTCAGCTATATTTTGCATTTTTGGTGCTCTTGCTTTCTCTAGCTGCTCTGATTTTTGTAGCGGCTTTCGCCGCTACTAAAAAACATGACATTGAAACTTACTTGATTTACATCACACAATCGTAAACTTGGAAAGCGTGTCGCATCGGCATACGCGAACAGACCGCGCGTCTCTAAGTCACACGCACAAGCGTAGGAAAGAAATCAAGCTGCTCCTCCTTGTAACGTTTTTCTCGCTCTCGCTTTACGAAACAAATCGGTTGCGAGCGGCTGTTGGGACCACACGTTAAAACTAGCATGATCTTGGATTGGTTGAACTGCAGTCAGACTGAACTTGAACGCTCCGCAAAAGCGTCGTTGGACGAGCGCCGTCGGACGGCGCCCAGAACAGGCCCTCGGTTCCGCCGCGAGCGAATCTTTCTCACTCTTCGCAGCTAGCCATAGGATTACAAGAATGTACGCTCGTTTTAAATAATAAAATAACAACGGGCACAGCACAGCTAGAATCAAGCATAACTTAGCAAGCACGCGGTACGCGACAAAGTTTGAAACAGTGGCGCACTTCGCAGACGCAAAAAGAACTTGCTCACCGGCGCTTGCACCAGTCGTCCATGGGCTGCCCGCAGTTGGTGAGACGCAGTGTCTACCAGCTCCCAGTCATTGTTTGCTATTCTTCAACACGGTATTTGGGAGGCAGATTTACAAAATATCCGTCAAAAAACCTAAAACGTAAAAAGAAAGCGATTCTCGAAGCCTCCGGAGCTCCAACGGCAACCCAACGGAACCTGATTGCATTGCGGAGGGCAAGTTCGTCTGCTCCTTGCGCAGGGGGTAGCGGTGACGTCAGAACGCCGAGCCCTGATTGGCTGATAGAGCCCCCCTATCTGAGCGTCGTCTGCTTCTTTGCAACGTCGTCTGCTCGCAACGTCGTCTGCGTCTGTCTTACGTTTCCTGCGACTTTCGGTAGTGCAGAGGCCAGATTCACGAAACGATCTTGCGCCAAAAATGTGCGTAAGACAAAACTTAAGAACAAATTCGTACTCACGAAACGAAATTTTCGTAAGTTTTGCGCAGGTTACGGCGAAATCCTACGACAGCTCCGAAGCTGTTACGCACTTCTTACGATCAAGTCAGCATGGCCGACAGCGTCGCGGTCGCGACGACCCACGGACGTTTATTTTTCTACGTGAGCTTCTCACGCGTCCTGACTTCAAGCAGCAAAAATTATTTGAAACAGAGCACGACGAACAAGAACGCTGGATCCAAAGACAACGGGGAAAAGCTCCAACGGCGACGATTCCACCGAACGCGACCAAACGAGCTGGGCAGTTAGGCCTAGCAGGCACTCCGCGACTCGGCGACCGTCTGCCCACGACCGGCTGACGTGCTGAATGGAATATGCGCGCGCGACCCTTGTGAACCCTTCCCGTGTTATACTTTGATTGCTGACCTCAATTTTAGATTAAGAGGTCAATTTCTTCCTCTTGTTATCTCCTTGTTTCCCGAGGCAACGGTGACTCTCGCCGGTGAAAAAGCGGCGAATCTCCGACAGACGCAGGAAAGGTAAAGCAGCCATCGCTTTGACTAGCAGACGTAAAGCAGACGACGTTAACTGCGACAACCCGCCGGCGCCGTTAAAGAGTGAGGGGTCTCGCCGCACACGAATGGAGGTAAAAAGTATTTGGGAGGGAACTTGCGGACACAAAGCAAACAAACCTCGGCGCCCCGGGACACCTCGCCAGTGAGTCCTTTGACTTCCCTCCTTGATGCGCGTCTGCTAGTTGTTAGACGAAAACAACGTACCGCTCGAGTTATTTCGTCTGCCCTCCCTTAAAGGCCAAGTCGAGTTCTCTCCGAAAGTCGCAGGAAAGGTAAGACAGACTCAGACGATGTTGCGAGCAGATGACGTTGCAAAGGAGCAGACGACGCTCAGATAGGGGGTCGCGATCAGCCAATCAGGGCTCGGCGTTCTGACGTCACCGCTACTTCCTTTCTCATGCGCAGAAGACGAAAATGAGCCCACTTGCGAGGCGTATAGCGATGGACTTGCGGAGTCTTCAAAAGTCTCTTCATTTTTTTTTTGAAAACAAATTTAAGAAACCTATTATTATAATAATAATATTAATGTCACTATAATAATGTATAAAATTTTCCGAAAATTTAGTCAATATTAGGTTTTATTTAAACCCCAGGTTTCCTTTTCCAGTGTAAAACCGAAACTATCTCAAGCAACATTTCCTTCGTCGTATTTGCTTCGGCGCGTGTGTGTGCCCGCATGCGCCTGTGTTTGTGTGCGCGAGTGGATGCGTCCGCGTGCTTGTGTGTGCATGCGTCTGTGCTGGTGCGTGCGTGTGCTTCTGCGTGAATGCGTGCGTGTGTTTGTGTGTGTGCATGCGTGCGTACGCACGTGCGCGCGTGGATGTGCGTGTCTGCGCTCGCGCAAGCGTCAGTGTTTGTGCGTTCTATTAAACTGCGCGAGCAAGAACAATTTGGATGTTACTGGACACTGCTATAACTACTAAAAGGTTTATTAATATTATTCTAATTATTATTATTATTATTATTATTCTTGAAGCATGCCAGCGCGAAGTCCAGTGAGTCATCCTGAACTCTGCAGTAAACACTAGTTGATTGATTGATTAAGTTATATTTTAACCGGTAATGATCTAAACAGATGCCAGTCGGCCACTTCCACAAATAGGGCGAACATCCCTTGCTTTTCTAACTATGGCGCTTCAAACGTACCTCGAGAAGTCCGACGTCTTGACCGTCTTGATTTCAGCAGTTTGATTACCAATCTGATCAGTTTATTTACAGAATATACAGTTTAAATTCTGATATAACCAGTTGAAATAATACATATATATATATATATATATATATATATATATATATCCTGGCTCCGCCAATTTTCGGCTTTCGTCGGGTTCCTGGAAACTTTGATTCTTTGATTCATTGGATTAAGAACGGTTCATTCATCTGCACATATTCGTTCACATATATATATATATGGGTGGTTTCATCTCAAATCGTGCAGGCAAAAAGGGTCGAATTTTTAATTTCGATGAAAAAAAGATGTGTTATGGCGCCGTTTCTAAAACCGCAGTCGACACAAACCGCAAGTTTGTCGGATTTTTTGTTCTCGACTTATGAATTTTTAAAGAGGCCGCGGCGAAAAGCAGCGTTTTTCACACCCGTCGTGGGTCGGATGTTTCGCTTGATCTCCCACCATGGATTTTCAGTCCACATTATATTATCTTTTTTGAAGCACTCTGTGGACACATTTCAAAGGCTCCACTACCATGAAATAATTTTAGGCCTTTTGCTTTTTTTCTGTAAAAATGTCAAAAACGCCTCCTCGGTCAATTGTTGACGAACTTTGACAATTAATTACTCGCGATCTACTTGGGTTACACCGATATATTTTATGTCCACGGAGAGCCCGAAACACGCTCTTTATATTTATTATAAAATGCCTTGGCTGTATAAAATATCCTTTGCGGTACGTTTACGTTAATATTATGCAAAAACCAAAAAGTACCATTTTCGAAATTGATTTTCTCAAAAAACCCATTTTTTATTTTTTTTATTTTTTGTTAACATGTAGATATGATAGTTGTCTACACGAAAATCAAGCCTAGAAAGTGTATATTTTGTTTGCATGTTTTATATTTAGGCCTCAATATCAGAAAAGGACGTCTTTGTTTTGCAAGAAATAAGTCAGACATAGCGACCCATGCGTCTCTGTGAATGGACTTCTTCCAAAACCGACGCGCCCCATCGCGGCGGAATACGACGCAGTGCACTCTGGGAACTAGTTGGCCACTCAGTTTCGGTTTCGACTGAGCAGCTCCATCTCATGCTATCGCGCCGCGACCGAACGCGCTGCTTGCGTTTTCGATTATCTGACTTTTCACGAACGTAGAATACACTCATTCTGGAGCGATACAAAATAAACACCGGGGCACTTTCCTTGGTTCCGGAAACACCGGATACTATGAGTGCGTATGCAAACGTAGTAAGACGTGGCTTAGTCACCTCACCTTTGAGTTAAATTTCAATAATCAAGTCTAGTACCAGTGAACAACAACTGAAATTTAGTCACCTGGAGCCTTACACGTATTTTGTTTGCCAAACGTCCGCTTCTTGTTACATCATTGGGCGAAAAGCAAGCCGCATCCTCACAAGAGTATCAAAGTTGAGCCCATGGAGCGTTGACGCATAAACTTTTAAGGAAACGCAATAAATTCGACCTCACTACTGCACCAAAGTTACTATGATGTCTTCCTCGTGTCATCATGTAACTCCCACTCAAATTTTATGCTGATATAAGATTAAGTTTTCGCAAACGCTGAGATCGGCTAGCTACGACGGAGGCCCTAACAAGCGTCCCTACTCCTCGCTAAGCCTTTTTGGACGAGCTTTTACTGACGCCCAAGATCTGTGCCTGAACGGTGTGTCTGAAATTATCTCGGCATACTGAGGCAGGAAGAAAGCAAACACATAACAAATATTATGGCCATTAGCAACCGTCAAATGCACTTTGAATAATTTCGTTCGTTTGGCGCACCGCATAGGGGTTCATGCCCGTCCGGCGTACTTCAGGCGAACGGTGCGACGTTTTTCACACAAGTGCTCGACTTTTGCTTTCTTAAAACGGTTTGTATGTGCGAATTTGCCTATACGATTGCAGGATAACGTTATGCGCATACGCGATGTTGAATATTAATAAAATGCAAGTGGGTGGGGACTTCGTTTCGTGCAGTACGTGCTGCAGGTCAGTACAGATGAGAGATAAGAAGTGAGCTTTTCAATGGCGCCTCCGAGTTTTATCTCACGTACTGAGGCGTATTAAGAAAACAGTAATTGCAATAAGTAATATTTCGTCTATGGACGCACGAAACAAAGAAACTTCCTGATCAACAACACTAATGTAAAGGCGCGAGCTCGATGTATGCATACTTATTGGTTGCTGCAGCTTGTTAATTCGTACACAAGCAAGATCCCCTAGCTTCGCAGCGTCGACATTCCCAGCACTGGCTGGTCCACGTACCTCGAAACGCTAACAGAAAGGCTCAGGTACAAAAATACAACAAGCATGTGTTAAGACAAGCTATACGTCTCGGGCTTGTGCTAAAGCTTCGAGGTCTGGCCATTTAGGTTAGTTTAGGGACCACAAATGGCGCTCTGGGGACCGGAAAACGACGACGTGTCGATCGAAACCGAAACCCTGCCACTCTCCTCCCTGGCCAACTAGTTCCCAGAGTGCAACGCGCGCCGTGTTGCATGCAGGGCTTTATGGAAGTAGTCTATTGTGAAAAAGTTTTCTTGAATTTTCTTCTGCATTTTGTAATCAATTATAAACGAATTTTGTGGTATTGAATATTTATGTATGTCTTGATAAGAGCGGGAACCATGAGATACATATCTAACCAAATCAGCAGGCCTAGTAGACTTTCAATAACCAAAAGGCACAGACGTTGTATTGTTTCGATTTATAAATCTTTCAAAGTAAACTAGCACGACTAGCTATTAGCTGTCATATTACTAAGACAAAGAAAGTCACCACATCGTCGATATATTATATACAATTCTTTACGAAACCAAACACTGGGGCTTGTTCACCGCACATCGCACAGGTCACCAGGGAATGTCCTTTCACTTCCGTAATACACAAAAGTGGTGACACAGAAACGGTCCGAAACACACAGAGAGTGTGTCATGGAGAGGGGTAGGAAATAAAAATAAATAAATAGGAATTAAATTGCCCAACTCCGATCTTAACGAAAATTGCGTTAAAAAAAAATAGAGTATTTAGGTTCGAGCGGTGGCAAGGCGATAGGTCCACGCCTGGTGGAGAGTCAGACAAAGAAGTCGACGGCACGTAAAGGTAAAACAAAAAAAAATCAATAATTTAATAAAGACGGGAAAACTCAGCCGCACATGGCAAGAACAAAAACCAACTCCCCCGGGCGTTCCCTAAACGGGACGCAACCAAATGCGTGCGAACACGCTCTCTACATCACCGCCAGGCCGCTACGCCATGACGAAATAAACCCAACAACTGAACACTGCTAACAAACAGTTAGTAAGAAAACATTGAAAAAAAATAAAAAAAAAAAACGTTCAGAAAAAACCGCACCCGAGAAACAAAGTTCAGCGGGGCGAAGAAACACACACAAGTCGGTCCCACGACATTGAAGTCTGGCAGGATGACGGCGTCTAGATGATGCTCGAATCTGTTCCTCCCTCTATTGCGCACATCCACGACGGCTGTGCGGAACAGTGGCTGTACGAAAGAAAGTGAAGAATAGATTCGAGCAGGCGATGCGCGAGAAGGTAACCGAGACTATGCTTCAAGCTTCATATCGGGAGAGGAGCTTTCGAGGTAGTTTCTGCAGTTACTCAAACTTTCTCTTTCCCCTTCCCTTTTTCAAAAGAACACGTCAGCCGGCGCTAACGTTTCATCTCGGGAGAAGCCCACTCTTCACAAACGGTTATAGTTGACAAGGAGGCTGGCTTCGACCTAACTAGTCTCCGGGCACAATACAAACACAATCATATTTACCAATACGCTCGTTTTAATGTCAGTCTCCGGGCTTTGCTGTTTCCAAAAGAGATAACCCTTTATAAGGACAGAACGAGCGGGTTGGTGGGGATAATTAAACTTAAACACTCCCTCCTCGGTTTCTTCCTCAAGTTTAATAGATAACCCTTCGGTGCTATCGGATCTCCCCGGAGAGAGAGAGAGAGCACGGCCGTTTTAGGGTAAGGATAGGGCGCTCGAAGCTAGGGCAAGCAGGCGGTATCGTTTCACGCATGCACGGATGGCTGGTTTCAAATTTCCCCACATCCCTAACGAAACCGGCCCATCTTCGTGTGTGCGTCTGCGGGATTTCTGTCCCGCGCCGCCGGTTTTAGCGCGCACGCGGCGTTGTTTTGGCTGGCAGAACAGTTGTTGACCGTCGACATTGTAAGGCCGTGGTGTCCTCATCCTTTCAGGCAACGATTCCTTTGCTTTCCCTTGTGCAATACTCTGACTGACTCCTCCTGGGTGGCTGTCACTGTTCGCCGCGTCAACGACACAATCGTACCATTTCACTCCTCGTGACGCAGGGTGCGCTGCTCGCTTTACTGTCACGGGCCGTCCCATCTAACACAACGAGCGCGAAATGTCGTGGTCATCTGCTGGCTCCGAAAGGGCGGGACGTTCATGCAGGCCAATGAGGGCCCCGAATCAATAAGACGTCTGCCGACTCCTACACGTTAAAAATTTACGACACCTGCTGGTCTGTTAAGAAGTGTTGCTTTCTCTTTTTGGAACTCCTCCAATGTAGCTTGCCGCCTATAATAAAATTTAAATAATCAATAAATATATCAGGGTAGAAATACTGTATTTCATTTTTATGTGGGAACGTTGAAAAAAAGAAAAAACTATTTCCAAGCTTGTGAAGACGCGCAATTCGCAAGTCCATTTCGAGCCGTAAAAACACGTTTTTGTACGATATTGATGCTTAAATGTAGAACATACAAACAAAATATACACTTTCTAGGCTTAATTTTCGTGTAGACAACTATGATATCTACATGTTAACAAAAAATAAAAAAAATAAAAAATGGGTTTTTTGAGAAAATCAATTTCAAAAATGGTACTTTTTGGTTTTTTCATAATATTAACGTAAACGTACCGCAAAGGATATTTTATACAGCCAAGGCATTTTATAATAAATATAAAGAGCGTGTTTTGGGCTCTCCGTGGACATAAAAAATATCGGTGTAACCCAAGTAGATCGCGAGTAATTAATTGTCAAAGTTCGTCAACAATTGACCGAGGAGGCGTTTTTGACATTTTTACAGAAAAAAAGCAAAAGGCCTAAAATTATTTCATGGTATTGGAGCCTTTTAAATGTGTCCGCAGAGTGCTTGAAAAAAGATAATATAATGTGGACTGAAAATCCATGGCGGGAGATCAAGCGAAACATCCGACCCACGACGGGTGTGAAAAACACTGCTTTTCGCCGCGGCCTCTTTAAAAATTCATAAGTCGAGAACAAAAAATCCGACGAACTTGCGGTTTGTGTCGACTGCGGTTTTAGAAACGGCGCCATAACATATATTTTTTTCATCGAAATTAAAAATTCTACCCTTTTTGCCTGCACGATTTGAGATGAAACCACCCATATATATATATATATATATATATATATATATGTGTGTGATTTCATCTCAACTCAGGCACGGATTTAGGGTCGAATTTTTAATTTTGACGAAAAAAATATATGTTTTGGGGCAATTCCTATAATAAAAAAAGACGCAAACGGTTATTTCGTCGGATTTTTGTTCTCAAGTTATGAACCGTTGAAGCGGTCAAGGTGGAAATTAATGTTTTTTCAGCCTATCGGAGGTGCCATATTTCACTCCATTTCTTTTCCCTACTTTTTACGCTACATCAATATAACTTTTTGGGAACACTCTAGACATAGGCTTTTTCATGCTAATTAAGCGTCTAGGTCATAACATTCTTAATGATTTTGTTTTATTTGTCAAACCGCCTCTCTGTGACGATATTTGACGAAGTTCAGCAAGCTGTGCTGTGTGACCTAATCAACATATTTTTATGACCTTTATATCACCGTAAAGCACCAATTATGCTCTTTCTTTTGAGTATAATGTCAATATTTTGCCACAAGTATATAATGCGCTACAAGTGCCTGAAAAACGAATATTTCGAAAAACTAGCAAGTTTGGAATTGATTTTCTATAAAAACCCCACTTTTTATTTTTTTTTTTTCATTTTTTATTCACAGTTAGTTAATATAGTAGTCTATCAGTAACTACCAACAGAAATTGTAATATATTGTTTGTATGGCCGCTATTAAGACTCGAATCTCGTGCTATGAGCGTTTTGAACGCGACTTCGCACAGGCGCTTTGCTGAGCAGAATTTTGGCCAATGTAAAGTTTTCTATTTAATGTTAGTACTTACCACAATATCTGAGCGTAAAAGCATGTGAAGTAACAATGTTTATCCTTACAATATTTATTTACTTGGCACTGGGGTGATTTGAAAGATGTGTGAGCTTCGCCTTATGTATTGACGGAGAAGTACGTAACATCTAAACTCACAGACAAACTTAAGTCACGAGGGAAAAGTCTAAGTAACCTGGCATGAATCACTGCAAATAGAAATGAAACCTAAACACATGACTAACGCATTTGAAGCCTTACACGCCACGAAATGTTCGTTATTTTACGAAAGAGCCCGTATGTGCACAGAATAGACCGTACTTCCTAAGCGTCAGATACTAAATCGCACATATGTATATGCACTGCATATCTGTTTGACATAAGAAAATATGGCAATTACATATAAAGTTCGGAATTTTAAACTCAAGATGCGACACGTAACCAGAGAAGGGAAGTAATATTTCATGTCGCAGCCTAAACATGTTCATTTCATAAAATATATCAAAATGTGTTGACCAAATGTCTCATATACTACTAATTAACATAAAATACACACAAAGTTATTACAAATATAAACTTTAAAACGAATTGAACACCGCCAAATTCCGTCTGGTTCACGAATAGACGACGCAGTACCTTTTCAATACTACACGGCGCTGCTCACACAAAAACAGTGATAAACACCTGGGATAGAAATAGTCATCTTTCGACGTAGCACATTTCGAGACAATAGGTTGATGCGATTCTGAGCCAGTTTTCGCTTTGTCGAAATTGCAGTCAGTTCAGTGTCAAACTCTATGGCGCGTCGTCTGATCACACAGCGCGCACTCACAGGGGGACAAGGATGAACGCACTGTTGAAACGGTCCGGCCTTTTCACGGTCCCACCATTTAGCTCTGTCTATTCTGGGGTTTGGTAAACTCTTTCTAGGACCACATCACCTCCCTCTTCCCCCATCGCTTTGCTCAAGAGATGAGAAGATTGGATGCCTTTCGATGGGGTTACCTTCTCCCATTCCTTCCTTTTAAGCTACCGATAACGGGACAGCTCCTCTTGGTCGATGAAGAGAACCGTTATCCCCTTGATTTTCTGGCCGAGAGCTTCAACGAACGTACGCGCGTTAGTTATGGAGCTCAGCTCAGTTGTTTTCAAGTTATGCAGTGACGCATGATGCTTCAGCACACCACCCACTCCATCGCACGCGCTTTTGCCGTGCCCTGACGCCGAGTATATCCACCTGCTGACAACAAACTTCTTCTGAAATTCGTGTAATTGGTGCCGATTTTTGAAATGGCTTGGAGCGCCGTCCGAAACATAGATTAGCTCCAGAAAAACGGGCAAGAGTTCCTCGAGCCTGTCTTCAATCATTGTGAGCGCAAAGAGCGCGTGTGCAGAATCATGAGAGGTATCGTCACTCACGACGCCGAAACTTAGTGTTCCCTTCGTGGTCGTCGCAACGCAGGTGAAGATTGTCACCATCTTGGTTTTCCAGTGGTATCCCTGCACTGCACGTTGGAGTACAATACTCCAGTTTTCGGCGAAATCAAAGTGGAGGACTACGACACGTGGCTTCACATTTGCTTTTTCAAGCCATATTGCTCTCTGTTGTTCGCGCCGAATATAATAGTGGGGTATGTATTTCTTCGTCCACTTGTTTAGTTCGTTAAGAAAAGCAGTGGCCTCCAAAAGTTTTTTCACCAACTCGCCACCAGATTCCCACAGTGCCAACTCCAGTTCATCTTCACCGCTCACCCCTAGCATCTCGAGGGATATGTCCTTCCGGTTGGAACAGGCTTCACACCTCAGCAAGAAGCAGTTTTGGGAAGGATTTTCACAAAGAAAAATTTTCTGGACGTCTTCAAAGGTCATGGTCTTCCCCGCCGCATTTGACAGAGATGTCAGACAGAGTATGAAGTTGGCGCAGCATACACACACACACTCTTCATGTACAGGGTGTTTCTTAACCCACTTGGGCCGAAGAGAATATAATTTCGTTAGGCCCATTTTTGACTCGGGATTGGCCGCCTTGAATTCTTTGTAGGTTTCCCTAATAGATCTCGTCATAAATCGCTTCGTGACGAAGACTTTCTGACCGTCAATAAAAAGCCTTACGACATCCCTCTTGTTCGGGTTCGTCTTGAGCAGTCTCGCATCTGATGTGTAGTAAGTCAACGCAAGAGCGACATCATTTTCGTTGAGAGCATGTCCTTGGTATGGGTCAGGTGACGCCCAGACCCCCATTTTTTCAGCTTTCTTGATTGGTCCAAAGCATGCTTCGTCACTTCAGGAATTGCTTTCAGGATATCTTTCTTTTTGAGGTTAGATGGAAAGAGAGTTAAGAGGCGGTAGCGTTCTAGCTGCGACGCGCTCTTGACGTAGGCTGCTCGTAAATTGCTGACCCAGTCGGAGCACGAGGAGCATGGATCTTCTTTGTCTGTGCCCGTAGGTTCTCCGTACACGTCACTTAGTTTACGACCAATTTTCTTCTTGAAGTCCGCGGTTATCTCGGATTTTTTTCGCTTAACATAGCCGGTACGACTTCGTGGGGTCACGCTAGAAGGAAGTTTAAGTGGTGTCACACTTCAGCAGCATCAATTGCTTCAGACACTCCTTGAGCCAGGGCTTCCTAGTCAACGAATAATCTGTCCGCTGGCTTCAGGGATGATGACGATGAGCTTGATGAGAACATTTCCTGTCCTTGCTTATGCTCTTCAATCTAACACACGAACATTGTGTAGCAGTTATTGCACAGAACATCTCCAGGGCTTACGCGCTGGGCGTCCTCAGCCGGTAGAAATTGCTTAAGAAAACTTAGGTTTAGCTCCGAGACTTGACGAAAATGGCGTCCGTAAAACACTCTTCTCTTGTGTCTCCTTGAATAGTCGGCGCACACTTTCCAGTCTGAACTGAATAATGTATTAGCCATGGCAGTAACGAGCACTTCTGGCTTTCTGAAAGCAGGAGCAGTTTTAAGTTCATCCAGCTCAGACAGCACGGAGGTAGAATGAGTACCAGCTTTCCGCCGTGTCTTAGGAATTCAAGTAAAGAGCCAGAAAGGGACCGAGAAGGCTATTATCAGTTAGACGACGTGCGAAGATTCGGCTTCCTTTGGGTCCCCAATCTTCCCGTCGATCCATACTTAAACATTCGCTCTCCCCCTCGCGCGTAATCTGAGTGCCACGCAGCAGCGGCGTCTCTTTTAGTGCCCGGGGATTAGTGGCACGGTTGTGTTAGAAGGACGAGGAGGGGAGCTTGGAGAGACAGAGGGGGGCTTGCGACGTAAACTCTAACCTCGAAACGCCTGTTCTCCCGACAATCAGGGTTTCCGTGTCGGTCGCATACAAAGGCATAATCCTTAGAGGCTCCAGGACCCCGACGAAGATGGAGGCGGTAGCCCCGTGATGTTCAAGATAAAGTATTCTATACACGCCGCCTGACTGGGGTGGCATCTGTAAAATTTCGGAGCCGAAAGCAAAAGGCCTCAGAGGACTTCTCTAACGATCTGCATTCCCCCGTATTGGGAGAAAAAGATGCGCTCGCACTTTTGAATACGGACTCCTAAGTAACTTTTTTTAAGAGCACTACTCAACATTTTTTTGAATGTTTATGGTTGGATATTAGGTAACTGCTAACGATAAATAGAAAACCTTATATAGGCCAAAATTCTGCTCAGCAGAGCGCCTGTGCGAAGTCCCGTTCAAAACGCTCATAGCACGAGATTCGAGTCTTAATAGCGGCCATACAAACAATATATTGCAATTTCTGTTGGTAGTTCCTGATATACTACTATGTTAACTAACTGTGAATAAAAAATGAAAAAAAATAAAAAGTGGGTTTTTTTAGAAAATCGACTCCAAACTTGCTAGTTTTTCAAAATATTCGTTTTTCAGGCACATGTAGTGCATTACATACTTGTGGCAAAATATTGAAATTATACTCAAAAGAAAGAGCATAATTGGTGCTTTACTGTGATATAAAGATCATAAAAATATGTTGATTAGGTCACACAGCACAGCTTGCTGAACTTCGTGAAATATCGTCACAGAGAGGCGGTTTGACAAATAAAAAAAAATCATTAAGAATGTTATGACCTAGACGCTTAATTAGCATGAAAAAGCCTATGTCTAGAGTGTTCCCAAAAAGTTATATTGATGTAGCGTAAAAAGTAGGGAATAGGGATGGCGTGAAATATGGCACCTCCGATAGGCTGGAAAAACATCAATTTCCACATTGACCGCTGCAACGGTCCATAACTTGAGAACAAAAAATCGGACGAAATAACCGTTTGCGTCTTCTTTTATTATAGGAATTGCCCCAAAACACGTATTTTTTTCGTCAAA
Source organism: Ixodes scapularis (assembly GCF_016920785.2). Lineage (NCBI taxonomy): Eukaryota > Metazoa > Arthropoda > Arachnida > Ixodida > Ixodidae > Ixodes > Ixodes scapularis. The sequence continues at coordinate 136,591,075 of NW_024609868.1, forward strand.
ATTAAAAATTCGACCCTAAATCCGTGCCTGAGTTGAGATGAAATCACCCACATATATATATATATATATATATATATATATATATTACGGTATGACGACGATTTGCGGCCGCGTAGCAGGCGACATAAAACTTATGAAATTTTCAATATAAAGCTTTTGCACTTGAAGTGCAAAACTCAAGATTTTTGTTTTAGGCAAAGGAGAGACTTGTATATGTGGTGAAGTCTTTAACGAAGTGGTGAATTTCGAAAAACGAACCCTCCCATCTTTTCTGCATTGTTTCTCCGCAACAAACCACATCACTAAAACAAAATCGCATGATATTAAAAAAACTAAAAAGTGGGCCGAGTTTATCTGAAACAAGTTTTTAGTAACTAGAACAGATTTAGGCGGAACCGGTGATCAGCCTGCTCCAAATTCACGTGTTACATCTAAAAAATTTATTATAGGAAGAAAAAAACAAGCGTTCCACTTAAAACCGTTTGATCCGCTGAAAAATTTCCAGGACTTAGTCGAAGTTAGTGGAGCGACAGCCTTATGCGGAACTTAACTAGAACCTAAGTGGAACAAGATTAAGAGTTTACCTTTCGTTAAGACCCACGAACATTCCGCTGGTCGAGTGCAGCGCGAATGCAAAACTTTCATGCGATGTTTGACCTATACGATCGATTCTCTTGGGTCGGTGCCCATACCTGGTCAGATCTTATGCGATATGTGCATACCCCGTCCTATTTGTTTATCATCTGCCTTGCCAAACATTGCACATATGGAAATTTATCATTCCGCCGCAGCACGATCATCGCGGTTTAATACTATTCGCATTGCCGTCGCCGCGCCAGCCGCGCTGGGCCAGCTCGCACGTGCTCGCTCGGTTCGGTCCCCATCCCGGCGGCCGTGTGGCCGTGTTCAAAAATTTACTCTATTTCACTCTTGGGTAAAGGTCTTGTACCCGTTGCGTTAGAAAACATGCCTGCGTCCAGGTTTTTGAATGTCCTGTCTTGTCAAACATCTCTAAGTCTTGTCACGTGACTTGATCTGCTGCAATAATTAGGATTCATTCGAGTAATATTGGAACGCAGCCCCAGAGTGCCCATCTGCTGACTGCGATCTGGAAAATGTGAACTGGCCCACCTCTGCGCGCAGCCATCTTAAAGTCACGTGATCAGTAATGTGGCAAACGGTCAAGATGGAGGCAAGGGGGGGGGGGGGGGGGCGTTTTTGGCCGCTGGTTTACCGCTCTAAGTTTACTCAAGCTCGTTGGAGCGCCCTTAAAGGGATACTTCAACGAAATTTGAAATATTCCCGTCGTGTTCAAAAATAGGTTTAATATCATCCACAATATCCGTAAATGACAATCGCACGTTTGTATTTTGAGCCTGGTGGCTGTATTTTTCGTTATAAACGGCCCAATCTGGCAAGCGCTCAGAGAAGGCCCAGCGGAGACCACGTGCCATCCAACGCAATCGTGACGTAGGTCGTCTCAAGACGAGCAAAGCTACGGCGAGGCTGACGTCAAGAGGATGGCCTAGTCGTTCCAGCCACCGAAGCGGCTGCTTTTGTACGAATTTTGAGTGAGGGGTTAATCTTCTATAATCTTGTAGGGGGACAATAGCGACTTCTGCGACACACAAGAGGCATTCTCGGGAACAGGGGAGTTCCTCCTGCCCCTCTTTTCTCGTCGTGGTCGGAGGCGAGACAACCTCCGTCAATAGCTGTCAAGGTTCCTAGACGGGCATTACAAGCGATTGTTGTTGTTGTTGTTTGCGGGTTTTATGGCGCAAGAGCAACGATGGCCATACTGCGCCAAGCTAGGTAAATTAAATTCAACTAGAAACGGTGTACCAAAAAGGTATTTCCACTATAGTTTGTGTAAAATTGCTATATGTTCTAGAAAAGCTAAGAGACGGTCAATTGATATTAGAGGTTGCTCCCCTAGGAAAAGGGTAGGATGGAAAGGGATACTGTACGTGAAAAGCTCAAGAAAGAAGAACTTGTGTTGTTGTAGAAGACCAGGGCAAAGAAAAATATGTAGAACGGACAAAGTGTCTCCACAGTGGTCGCACTCCGGTGGTTCCTCACCAACAAGTAGGTATCGATGGGTGAGGAAGGTGTGCCCGATCCTCAACCGGCACAGAAGAACCTCACGGAAACGGCTCCGGTTATAGGAGCTTTCCCAGGTACCGATGCTTGGCTTGATGATATGAAGTTTGTTGTTATCAGCCAAATCCCACTCAGACTGCCACAGTTTTAGAAGTGCAAGCCGTATGGACCTTGTTAGGTCTTGGTATAGAATGCATGCGTGTGATGGTAAGAGGTTACGCGAGGAGGCGGCCAGTCTATCTGCAGCCTCGTTGCCTGCAATGCCCACATGGCTCGGGATCCAACAAAACCTAATATCCTTCCCATCTCCGAGGCCCAGTTGAATTTTAGCACGTACCAGTTGAGTTAGCTTGTTGTTGGTTGGATTGAGTGAACATGCGGCAGTAACAACGCTCCGGGAGTCTACAAAAAGAACTGCTTTCATCACTTTGCTCCGGATAATATAGTCAAGTGCTGAGAGCACGCCATATAGCTCGGCAGTAAAAATGCTAGCGATATTATTTAGCCGTGTCACATGTGTAAACGAGTTTGAATGAACAGATGAGCCTACATACGTTGAGGACTTGGCTCCATCAGTGTAAAATTGGTGATAAGTCTTGTACTTTTCTTGCAGTGCAAGAAATTCTTGTTGAAAAGCAAGTGGCGAGACATTATGTTTATTAAATTTTGTGAAGTACCAATCACAAGCTATAGGCTTGATATCCCATGGGGCAGTGTGACTTGCACTTTCTATGAGGTAGACATTTTCACGAGGCAGGCCAAGGGATAGACGCAGGTTCTCAAAACGAAGACTCAAGGGTCGAACAACAGTTGGCTTATGGTCAAAGGTGCGACAAAATCTTGACTCTCGGATATAAGTGTGAGCTGGATGACTAGAATCCGACAAAACTTTGTAAACATAGACTAGACTAAGGAGTTGCCGCCTTTTCTCGAGTGACATTTCATTAGAGTCAACATACAAGCTTGGGATAGGGGATGTTCGAAAAGCACCACTTGCTAGACGCAACCCAAGATGGTGCACTGGATCAAGCATCTTCAATGCAGACGGTCGAGCAGATGTGTACACAACAGCACCATAATCAAGACGTGATCTTACGAGAGAGGAATAGAGACGAAGAAGACACCTTTTATCGGAGCCCCAAGACTTGTGAGAGAGAACTTTTAGGATATTCATAGCCTGCATACACTTTTGCTTCAGCCACTTGAGGTGAGATACAAAGCTAAGTTTACGGTCGAAAATCAGTCCCAGGAACTTATGCTCTGGTCTTACTGCAATGCTATTTCCATTTAAACTGAGAATCGGGTCTAACCAAAGCCCACGCCGCAGAGAAAAGGGGACACAGATTGTTTTTTCTGAAGAGAACTTAAAACCATTTTCGTTTGCCCATTTAGTCATTTTATTTATGGTTAGCTGCAACTGTCTTTCGCAGCTAGACATATTACAAGATGCCACATAAATTTGAATATCATCCACATATAGGGAGTACGACACGGAAGAAGGTATGACCTGACAGAGAGAATTAATTTTTACAGCAAAAAGAGTAACACTCAGGACTCCACCCTGAGGAACCCCGTTCTCCTGAACAAACAAGTCGGAAAGTGTTGTCCCTAGCCGTACACGAAAAGAGCGATCACATAAAAAGTTTTTAATGCTGTAAAGCAATCTGCCGCGTACTCCATACATAAAAAGGTCACGCAGGATGCCATGTCGCCAAGTGGTATCATAAGCTTTCTCCAAGTCGAAAAATACCGATACGCAATGCTGCCTGTTCACAAATGCCTCCCGTACAAAAGTCTCCAGCCGAACCAAGTGGTCGGTCGTGGAGCGTCCAGGTCGGCAGCCGCACTGATTTGCATCCAAAATATCATTTTGTTCAAGGAAGTAAACAAGACGCTTGTTGATTAACCTTTCATATGTTTTTCCCAGGCAGCTCGTCAATGCTATCGGCCTGTAACTTGACGGGAGGGAAGGGTCTTTTCCAGGCTTCAATAACGGGATCACTTCTGCCTGTTTCCATTCAGTAGGGAAGTATGAATCTTTCCATAAACCATTAAAATAAATTAGGAGAGCTGAGAGTGATTCCTTCGATAAATGTCGAATCATGTCGTAATGTATACGATCAGGACCTGGGGAAGCGTGCTTCCGGACATTCAGAGCCATTTGGAGTTCCACCATTGTGAACGGTTGATTGTAGGGTGCGGAGGCTCCTCCTGCCAAGCTGATTTTTATTCTCTCTACATCAGACTTAAACTTCAAAAACGCCGAAGAGTAGTGCGAGGAGTTTGAAACGGCTGCAAAATGTGCAACTAACAGATTGGCCTGGTCGTGCAATGAGGATGTAGATGGAAAGAGAGGAACTGTGAAACAGCGGTATCTGCCTTCGACCTTGTGAAGTCGGTCCCACACTTCCTTTGCTGGGACATAGCTACTAATAGAGGACAAATATCCTCTCGAAGACTTCCGCTTGGCCTGCTTCCTTGTCCAACGAGCTTGAGCCCTATTTCGCTGAAACTCTATTAAGTTCACAAATGTTGGATACCTGCGAAATATGCTCCAAGCCTTATCCTGTTTCTTCTTGGTGGTGGAACAATCGTCATTCCACCATGGTTTACGTTTTTTGGCTATTTTACAGGAAGTCTGAGGGATGGAATGAAAAGCGGCATTAATTATCTGTTCTGTAACGTATGTCGTTGCTTCTTCATGTGTTAAGGACTGGAACATGGGAGGTTTCAGGTCCAAGTTTAGGCTAAAAAGACTCCAATCAGCTTTTTCCAGTTTCCAACGAGGGGTACGTTTCATAAGGCTTGGTACAGAAACCAAACTCTCAAGGACGACTGGAAAGTGGTCACTTCCGAAGGGATTATTTAAAACTTTCCACGTAAATGAAGAAAACAATGAGGGGGATGAGAAAGAAAGATCGATAGATGTAAATGAATTGTGAGCTGCACTAAAAAAGGTTGGATCTCTCTTATTCATAAGGCACAGCCCAGAAGTTAATAAAAACCGCTCAAGAACCCCACCACGTGAGTCTTGACGGGCGCTACCCCACAAGGGGTGATGAGCGTTAAAATCGCCTAGAAGTAAAAAAGGGTGAGGAAGTTGTGTAACAAGTCTTTGGAGATCATGAAGATGCAGCGGAATGTTTGGTGAAATATAAATAGAGACAACAGTGATAAGGCGGTCCAAAAGAAGGCGCACAGCCACAGCCTCAAGTGGCGTATTGAGAGGAACCTGAGAGCAGGCAACCCCATTCTGGACAACCACCGCCACTCCACCGGATGAATTAGATGCGAGGCGATCTTTTCTAAAAACTTGATAGCGACGCAATACTGACTTATGATGATCGCTTAGATGAGTCTCTTGTAAGGAGAGTGCAATAGGACGTAGCTCATCCATAAAAAAATTAACATCATCAACATTACGTAAAAGACCGCGGCAGTTCCACTGCATAAAGTGAAAGTTGGTCATTCCTCTAAAAAGAAGTTAAAAAGTTGCTAATCTAAAAAGTAAAACTAGGTAAGAGTATGTAAAAAGACGTAAATTTGCCGCATATGGCAACAAAAAACAACATCACTTTGGAGGGATTACAGGTTTTTTGTTTTTGTGTTTATTTTTAGAAGTCTGCCACTCCATGTCGTCTTCCTCAGACGCATGAGTGGAGACCTCTGTATCCTCATCCATGGCCTCTGCTTCTTGAGGTGAGGCCTTTGCTGCAGGTTTGGGCAGGCTCGGAGAATGGGGTGTCATGCCCCGTCCACGACCAGGCCCAGCCAAATGGGCGGAGGAGGTGCTGGGCGGGGAATCGCCCAAGTGCACCCGTTCCTGCCGCTTAGGTGCTGCTGCAGGAGCAGCACGAGAGCCGTGCCGCTCCTTCGATGATGATCTTTCCAGGGAGTGTGGGCGGGAGCGCCCACCCTTCTCCCTGGAAGGAGATCGCGGAGGAGGGACGGTTGCCGTAGCCGCCGGCCCATCCTGAGCTTGGGAAGCAACCTGCATACCCTCTACGTGAGAGGGCTGAGGCTGTTTTCCCTGAGGAGCGCGAGTGTTTGCGCTCTGGCTGGGAGGATCTGTAGACTGCCCAGCCGAGATAGCATGCCCCGGAAGCTGAATTTTCAGCTGGGGCGTAGGGGACTGCCGTGGCTTCCCATAGTCCAGAAAGGACGTTTGGGTCGCCACTGCTACCATCAGTGGTGCAGGTCCCCGCTGCACCACCTGCGAATAGCTGCCCTTGCGCAAGAATGCGAGGCGGCGGCGTGCCTCTGGGTACGAGAGATTTTCTTTGACTTTAAGAGTGAGTACTTCCTTTTCTTCTTTCCACGTTCTGCATGATCGAGAGTATGCGGGGTGGGGATCATTGCAGTTTGCACAGTGTGGGTCGTTGGTGCAGGACTCTGCAGGGTGGTCAGACTTGGCACATTTCGCACACGTGGCTTTTCCACGGCAGTGCTGGGAGCCATGACCAAACCTCTGGCATTTGAAACATCTTCGAGGATTAGGCACATACGGCCTAACCCTGCAGTGAAGATAGCCAGCCCTAACAGCATCCGGGAGTGTGGTGGAAGCAAAAGTTAGAACTATGTGTTTCGTTTTCCGCTCTTGACCATCCCGACGCAGGGAGATGCGCCTTGCGGCTACAACTCCTTGGTCAGAGAGCCCTTCAAGGATTTCAGTGTCGGAACTCTCGATCAGGTCATCCTCAGAGATAACGCCCTGAATCGTATTGAGTGTACGATGGGGTGAAACAGTCACTTTGTGATCAGACACGGAATTCAACGCCAGGAGTGCTGTACTCTGCTGTCTGGATTCAATTTCCACAAGCAGGTCACCTGAGGGCATCTTTTTGGCTTTAAAGTTCCTACCGACCGCACTTTCTAGCACTTTAGCAACAAGAAAGGGGGGCATCTTGGAGAGTGGGGTGTCGTCTTCGGAGTGTACAACCAAAAATTTGGGGAACGCAGGAGGTGATGGGGTCGTGTCTTTTCTAGGGACTTCGGTGCGGACCCTTTTCAGGGCCCGATCAGAGGGAGGTTTAGCTTGAGAACCCATAAAGATGGGAGAAAAGTTCAGTGCCCGGGTGCACCGCCCACCACGGAGCCCAACAAGGGGGTAGGTAATGTGCCATAGCAAGAAAGGCTTGGCTGACACAATTACTCTACCAGTGCTGCCCGGGCACTATACCCTAGTGTGGTTGCAGGGACAGGACCTGTTTCCACTCAAGGGTAGCCCTTGCCGCCTAAGAAGGTGAAAAAGGAAGGAAGAGAGTGCAGAAGAGAAGAGAAAGAGGTGGAAGGAAAAGTGAAAGAAGGAAGAAGAGGGTAGAAGAGGCGACTGACTGAATCATCCTGGTCGGGCCAAGCCAGGACAGCCGTCTACGAGAAGCAGGGGTCGAAGCGGTGTATTGCCTCGCCCGGGGGGCCCCGAAGGGTCCAAACATACCCCGGGCTCAGCTCAACCACCAGGGTCCCCTTTTCCCCGGACACGGGTTAAGCCACGCACAGCCAGGCGTGGGTGGGTAAACCCACATGGCTCGGGGTATGCGGTGGCGCCACTCACCAAGCACCTACCGAGGCAGGTGCCCCCTGCGTGCGGGTATGGTGGCCCGCGTGGCTGGGGTCCGTGGTGGCGCTACTCACCAAGCACCTAACACCGAAGGTGTAGGCGCCCCCTGCGGGGGGGCATTACAAGCGAGGCGTTAGCGACATCCACCAGGTGCTCTTTGCTAATCGTTTAATTCGTTTTAAAATTCCTTTTCGTGACTTTTTTAACAAGATGTTGGTATGTTCGATGTGATGCTGCTCCTATGAATACATATAGACCAAAAAATGATCGCCGAAATTTTGTTGTAGTATCCCTTTAAGGGGTGTCACCTTGGATTTAATTTTGTATCTAAAATATGTTGCATGTTTTATTGTGAAATTTTATGTATTTGATGGGTACAGCTTTGGGAATAATTTACTATTAATTTTTTCCTCACGTGTTCTTTTTTTATATCTTTAGTAACGGTGTGTCGAATCTTAGCTGAGTTCCAATTTTACTGTACTTTTTCTAAACAACGAAAACTAGGATGCTCATTTAATTTTGCAAATATCTTCAACATGTTACTAACTTTAAACTGAACCTACAAAAAAAAATTTGAGCACGCAGCACGCAAGAAAAAATATATTGTTTTTTCTAGCCATAAGCCAATGCGGCATCTTTTATATTTTTTGTATGTTATATTATAGTGAATACTTAAAACGTTTAGTTCAAACTATTGACAAGGTGTTTTACTATAAGCTGTACACGTTTTAGCGTAATCGGATGAGTAGTTTCTTAGTAACGGTACATCAAATTTTCAAAAATTGCAAAACGTCATTTTGAGAAAAAAAATATGTCTACTTACAATGGTAAATGGTCAGGGAACGCGAATTTCGGCGCCATATCTAAGTGGCTCCTAACGTTCGTTTGCGCTTGCCGCTTGCTAGTTTTGTTCCTCATACTGCATATGATTGGTTAACACTAAACCTGCCAATAACTTTTTGGTTGCTTTACCCTACCATCCCCTTTTAAGAGAATTTCTCGAATTGTTTTCATTAGCTCTTGCAAGGATATTTATTTTTCTAAGCTGCTACACAAAATATTTGAATACATAACAAAAACAGAGCTATCGATTCGATACATTTAAGCATTCTTTCGTCGACCGCAACAATAATTTTAGTTTGTGTTTAGATGAAAACTTTTTTTCTTTCAATCTGCGTATCTACGTGACCGGTCCCTGTCACAATTTCTTTTTTGTTTTTCTTCATTTTATAATGTATCAAACCAAAATAATATGAACCCCGTTGAAGGGCCCGTCTGAATCCACCAGAAAGCTCAGCAACCACGCGTAAATCAACCTCAGACATTCAGCAAAATATACATATGTCTGGTGGAGCTTAACTTATAAAATTTCATGACGCGATTCCGGATAAAAATAAGGTAACACACGGGACATTCTGAACTACTTACGCCATCGCAGATGGCCGAGTTGATCTAGGAGTTTTTAATGTTCTGATGACATTATCTGTGACATTGGTATTATCTTTTTTTTTCCTTTTTATGTTTGACGAAGGTGACAGCGAATTGTGCCTTTTTATCTATTTTATTTAGTTTCAGGGGCTTTGCCTCTTCTCTCCCTCTCTCCCTCCCCCCCCCCCCCCCCCCCAAACCCGCCACCTTTCGATGCCATGCATATGAAACATTTAAAGCGGATTTATGTAAATATCTACTAAAATCCGCCTAGAGTCTGGGAGTAGGTGCCTACATTCCACAACAAGATTCGTTTTTAAAATGTTGAACAATAACATTTATGTCCCCTAGGAACTTGAATGATAGCTAGCTCACAGATCGGTAGTCCTTCCATATTGATCGACTCCTCATTTCGACTCTAAATGTTTCTTTATGGCTTTACACATGTCTTTAAAAGGTAAAAAAAAGACTAAAACAAAACCTTAAAAGGTACTCAAATGCGGTTTGTGCGGGCGAGTTACACGTAAGGGAGGGGGGTAATTATATACGGGAATAATTGACATGTAACACACTCATCTCTACTTTTATTAAAGGTGCTGTCGCTCGCCGGCAGGCCCGCTCGTTACGATCGCGCATGCCAGCGATGGACACCGCAAGATCTGCACGGCAACCAACAAGCCCGGCCACCCACCCCATCACAAACTAGACCAAAAGTGGTGCCCCTTTCCAAAAAGTTTGGCAACCTGGATCATCGACGCTCTCCGTCGTGAACACATTGCGCGCGCTATATAAACGACCAGTACACGGTCACTCGTCGGGACACAACATAGTCAACGACTCAATGCACTCAACTCTACTTCTACTACCTGTAGGTTGGTTACCTGGACTGGACCTTTGCCTACTTGCGAAGTCGTACCTCTACGACTAGCGATGGCGTAATTTTTGTTTTGTGTGTGTTTGTGCCTAAATACGTTTGTCAACGCCTTTTTACCGCACATGGTCTTGTTATGGTCCGCTGACATAGAAACGGACCCTGGGCCTACAGAGGTAGAAACTGTTTTAGCCATTGTACAACGGATCGAGCAGGGACATTCTGCCCTGCTTGCAGAAATTCAGACAGTGAAACAGTGACAAGAGACTACAGTGAAAGCCGCACAGGAACTTATGCAAAGACTTGAGGTGCTGGAAAACAACACTGCAGATTAAGGGGGTACAGAGCCAGTAGTTAACACTCACGCAATCTCAGAGGATATTGCCGTCCTTCACGCGGCCAAGGAGTACTTAAACAACAGACTGCGTAGGAATAATCTTCTGTTCCTGGGCATTGCTGACTCGCAGTCTGAAACTTAGAAGCAATTAGAAGAAACGCTGATCGCTTTTTGTGCGCAATATTTATATTTCAATCCTGCTTCACACAACATCGAATAAGCACACCGCATAGGGAAGTTCACTGCAAATAAATATCGCCCAATTATAATTAGATTAAACCAATTCAAGAACAAGGAATTGATCTTTGCATGCGAACAAAAGCTGAAAGGAACAGACTTTGTAATACTCGAAGACTTCGCGCCAGCGGCGCAATTAGCCCGCAACAAACCGCTCGAACGTACCAAACCTAAGAAATGTTCCTTTAAACTATGGCTCGATAGAATTTTCGTACGCAATCTCTGCTGTGTGAATGATTTTAAACCACGAAATGTCATCGAAACTCGCACCTAACGAGGCCATTCCTCGAATGTCAAAAGCCGCATCGTTTTTGTAAATAAACCTAAAAAGCTTCTAAAACTTTCTATAACCTTCACTAGCATACGCAGTGTCATGTCCAAACGAGATAACCTACATAGATAACCTAGACGATAGTACAGCCTACATTATTATTCTAACAGAAACTTGGTCAACAAATGACGGGCATGATCCTAAAATATTCCCTCCTCACATGAACTATAATGTTTATCGTCATGATCATTGCTCAAGAAGGGGAGGCGGCGTCCTCATGGCCATAGATAACAAGAACTCATCGCTTTCTATCATTTGGGACAACTACCTGGAGCTAATTTGGATTCACAGCCTCTCCCTTCATTCAAACATTACATCGGAGTCTGTTACGGGGCGCCCGACAGTGATGAGACTTTTGTTGATAAGATGCGGGATGCTTTTCACACGCTTTGAACCAGTCAACACAGAGCAGTCTTGATTCAATTTGGCGATTTTAACTTTCCAAGCGTCATCTGGTCCTCACGCACGGTGACAAACAAAATTGCCGTAAATGAATCAAAATATTTATTGATTTCACGCTCGATTTTACTCACGGTCAAGTAGTTAGTCATCCAACAATACTCGGAAATACGTTTGACTTCGTCTTTTAAACTTCCCCCGAGTGTATTCTGAACATTATTCATTCGCCAGGACTAAGGGACTATCAAATCTTAAGCATGGCTATGCCAACACCTATCATTCGGAAAAGCCCCACTCAATAATTTATTAAGGATTACAATAAAGGAGATCGTGTCTATCAATATTGAACAACATACTTTTTACACAGACTTCAGCATGAACTTTTATTCGATATCTGTTTAAGAATATTGGAATGCCTTTCGAAATAAAAATAAACAGTCCCATCAACATTTTTATACCAACAGTCCGTATTAAATCTGACAGAACCACTATTTTAAGACACTAAAACACTACGAAACAAAAATAAATATATGTAACGTAAAACTTAGCCCACTGGTCACGTCCAGGATTGGAACACACGCAGTAACCTTTCAAAGTAATAGGCAAAAAAATATTAAGCGGGCTAAGGAAAAGTTTCATGTTCCGACATGCCTTCCATTTTTCGCTCTATCTCAACCTGATTCTGGCCACATTGCCACCCAAATATCACTTCCAATCTCTGTCGCTGACTAGTGCAATAAAGATCCCATCATTGAGAGCGAAGGCGCAACAGCATTAAACGATATTTTCATTTCAGTCTTCACGGATGGAGGCCTTGGCGAAGTAGCATATCCCCTCTCATTGTCTAGCGCGATTATGCCACCTATGGTTATAGCATCTGCTTGAATAAGTGAATTATTGACAAAAACTAAAGTTATTAACATCTGTGGCATGGATATCAGCACCAATACCGTTAAAAGCACCAATTTCGTTGCCAGTGAGTATCTATCGCTAATTTTCTCGCAGTCACTCTCAACTTCCCAGAATTCAAAAGACTGGAATATTGGGAAAATTATCCCAGTTCATAAATTGGTGATCGATCACTTGTATCTAATTATCGGCCTATTTTTTAACAAGCGTTTATTTGAAACTGTTTGAGCATATAATCAGCTAGAACATAACAAGTCACAATAACTCGATTATTTTTTTCTACCCACACCAGCACGGTTTGCGTAAAGGCCTCGTGTGCGAAATCCAACTTTCAGAGTTTATTTATGACCTATTTGTAAAAATGAATAATAATTACCAAACAGATGCAATATTTTCAACTTCGCGAAGGTCTTCGACCCAGTTCCGAATCATCATGTACTCACCAAGCTTTCGGTACTTGTTATTGATTCGACTATCATTGCTTGGATTCAAGATTTTTTCACCTCGAGAGTTCAGTTTGAATTGGCTAATAATCACAAATCATCCCCTCGTAAAGTAGCATCAAGAGTTTCCTACTGTGCAGTACTCTCCCCACCGTTATTCTTAATATACATAAACGACCTTTCTCATGGCATCCTTTCGAAAAATAGTATATTTTCCGATGATTGCGTGATATATTGTGAACTTACAAATGATCCAGGTAATCTCCTATTGCGGGGGGACCTAACACAAATTAATACCTGCTGTGAACAATGGCTTATGCCCCTCAACTGGACGAATGAAAGGAAGTTTCGTTTACCCCGAGAAAATCTTCCGATACGTATCTATATTCACTCGGCGGCACCTTAAATAATACAGCACCTTCTTATAAGTACTTTGAAGTACATTTCAGCTCATCGCCTTTGTGGGTACTACATGGTGCTAATATTATACCATGGCATCACGCACACCCGGATACCTGAAACGTAATTAAAATACGCACCCAGTCACTTTAAAAAACTTGCATACCTAACATTTTTTCGACCAAAGCTTTGAATATTCGTCATCCATCTGGCACCCTTCTCAAGCTTACCTCTCTGATAATCGGGAACGCATACAAACTTGCGCAAACCCGATTCATCGCATCAGCTTATACTCATGTCATCATTGTGACCCAACTTATAGAAACTCTTGAGCTACCTTTACTATCCAATTGAAGACTAGATTTTCGGGTATGCTTATGGCATAACTTCTACTACAACTACCCATACTCACATACCACCCTTCTTGCTCCTCCTGAAAAAGTAACATCAGGCCTTAATCCCAGTAAATGCATTAAGCGTATTGAAGGCAAAACGCTTGCGTTCAACACTTCCTTTTTCCCCACGCAATATCCATTTAGAGCTTCCTTACCGACGATGTATTTTTCTATTGGTATTTGGTCTCTCTCCTTTTTTTATTTTTGTCGTCTTCAAGTGTCGGAGTGTATTCAAGTTCTCGTCTACTCCGCCCCTGATCTAATGTCCCACCCGGGCCCTCCAAGATAAATAAATGAAATGAAATAGGTCGATTCATTACAAAACAAAATTGTTCAATAACGATCTAAGCATTTAAGATAAAAAAATGACTCTGATGAAAAATGTGCTAAGTGTCATGAAAACCACTAAATATGTAACACTCATATATATTTAGGGTGCGTGAGAAGGGCGAGACTCCGATGTAGCTCACGTGCAACAGGGGTAATGCTGCAGTGGCACTAAAATGCACCCAAGCATCTTTCCCTCTATTATTCTCAACATTTTCTTACCGCCAACATTGCGCCCGTTGCACAAGTGGTAATGTTAGCAAAACGTCCCAGCACTCACGCACCACAAATCTTACTTAAATGAACTTACGAGTTTTGGATGACGCTTCGTAAGTTTTAATTTAAACCCTATGCTTATTTTCGCTAATTTAAATTTATTACCACATTTATGGTAATTATTCAAGTTCTCGTGTCGATTAGGGCTATAACTTACGTCTCCCTGACCGTATATCTTACATGAACCGACCGCACTTGTGTAGCTTTCACGATTTTTTAAACAAATATTTAAACCCTAAAAAACAACGTGTATGCTTCTTTAACAGTCCCCTTTAAACTACAAACCCTCAGCCGTCAAAGAAAAAAATCAACAGGAATAACCTCAAATAAAGCTAATTTTTTGTATTAAAAAAACACAATTTAGAATAATATTCATCTTTAGCGTGCTAGAAAACAGGCCTGTGCATTGGGCAACTCAGAAACTTTCCGCCACATGCTTTCCCTGCACGTTTAGGGATGGGGAATCTGATTGAGACGTTCCTTTTTTAAATTTCCCGCAAAAAGGCGTTGAAGAGAGAACATTTATGAGAATTCCAAGATTAGTTTTATTATATCCTTCTTCTGACCGGTTTTCGATCTTTTTTTTTTTTTTTTGCTGCGACGTAATGTTTTCCCTTTTTTAATTTAGATCTTACCAAGCCACCTTTCACTTCTCAAAGCTTAGTATGGAGATGGCCTAAGATTCGACCAGCCAAGTCGAAGTTACAGCATATAACTGTTTTAATTTCCGAAGCAAATAAAAAAAGAAAGCAAAAAAAAAAAAAGAGCAGAGCGCGCGCTTTTGACATGTTAAGTTTGCCAGCGCCGCAAGTGTTCGGAGGACGCTTCTACAGATGGCTAGCATAGGAGGAACAACACGAAGGAGCGAAGAAAGTTTGATCTAAACTGAACTGAACATAACACCGAACATAAGAAAGCACTGACCCAGACAACTCTTGTTTTCGATATATGTCTCACTGGTACTCCTACAAAAAAAAAGAAAAACAAACGTCGATGTTTTAGGTTTTACTATGGTATGTCCCTTAACTCAATAACCTGGCTTCGACGAGGAACTTCTATAGCAATAAAGTTGCACAGGCGCTGCACGATGGTGCAACGGAACTTTTCTTTCACTCCCCATAATCAGGCACTTAGTATTAGAATAGGAGACGCTTTTTTTTTTTTTTTTTGTTATATAATGAAAAACACACTTTCCGCACTCCATGTAGGTTACCTTGTTTATAACCTTCTCTGCCATGGCACTCTGCTTTCTAAGGGTAAGATCGCAAAGTGCAGAGACATTGCAGAGTGAAACAATTTCCTCGTACTCCCTACATTTTCTCCTCGGCACTCCTGTGGTTTAGGAAAGAACGGCACTAAATTTTTACGCTCTGCACAAAATGGAAGTTCCACGTACTCTTCTCAGAATCTGTGCATGAACCAAGAATTAAAAACAAAAAATATAATGCAGAAGAGCCACTAACAGAATCCAGGAGTAATGTTTACTACACTTCCTCTTCGAAGAAAGTTTCATGAAGAGTAAACTCTGTACTGTGAAGACGAAAGGGAACCAGACGTGAAAGGTTTGATAAACGAACCTTAATAATCTAGCGAGGACTTTTGTTCTTGCATCTAAATAGTGCAGATTACTCGCGTAACTATTCTAGGACGCCGGGTGCAACATTATGAAGCTTATGTGCGTCGCCATAGTTAATATTTAAATGACATCGAACAAGAAATGTAAAGGTGTATTCAATCTTTTCTTTCAACTATTTTTCACTATTTTTTATTCTTAAAAAAAACCTTTTTTTCAATATTTGTTTTATTATACCATATTTCGTTCATGATTTGTCAACAAAACATTTTTCATTCTCATTGTGTATATTAGATTTATTTGTTTAGTTTCTTTCTGTGGCATATTATTTGAGGTATCTTTTAACTTTCCACTTTGCTTGTTCGCTCCTTTTCTGTTTGCGAAAAAAGCAATTGGAAAACCTAAGGTTCGTGTCTTTCTTTTAAATACAACGCTAAATTAAAAACGAAAAATGAACAAACACAAATTCTTCTATGATTAAATAGGGTTTATATCCCTGTCCCTGACTCCAGAGGCCAGTGTCGATTCCAGAAAAAATTACCTAATCGCCATCAGTCGGCACTTCAAGAAAACTAATGGGGAAAAAATTATGCTAAAATAAATCGGCATACCTCGCAGCGGCGTTAAACACTCGTGTTCACTTTATCGTTCGCTCACACCTCGTGTTGATTGCAGACTAAAAAAAGTGGTCGGGTGCTTGTGTGAAATTTATCGTGCCAACTATAAATAAATAAAAAAAAATCAATGTCAAATGCTACGTAACTGCAGCCTGGCGGTGCGGTTTGTTCGCCAAAGAGATCTTGCCTCAGAACTTCACACAAAAATGCTTTCTAAAACCCAAATATGCTAATTTTTTAGTTTGTCAGATGAACCGCGACACGCGAAACTTCAGAAAAAAAAAGGCTTAGTTGTTGGCTGGCCGTAAAAAGTCTAACTTGTACTTCTAAGTTCAAAAACAGGCTAGGCTGCTGTAGGTGTACGTAAGTCGAAGCCTAGCGCTGCAGTAGGCAATACTGATTTTTAGTATTTATTTAAACTGGGAACGATTCATCGAAGTCATCCGACGCAGCTGCCACACGTGGAATGGGAGCGTCGTCCTTAATGCATACGACGTATGGGATGTAAACAAATAAGGAATATCGCGAATATAACTACCCACCTTTATTTTATTTTTAATTTCTAATGTAAACAAGCCGGGTATTAATCTGGGTTTGTATAAGTTCAACGCAAAGTCATGCTTGCCAATATTTAGAATTACGAAATAGGCTTAGCCTGAGCATCCATTGATTTTGACAACCACATCTTACTTTTACTGTTTGGAGAGATGTGAATCCCAATAATCAAGCCCTCGAAACATAGATCGACCTTGCCGTGTATTACGCAGCAGGAAATATGTGGCAATGATCACTTTCTTTTATGCCTCCTTAATCTCTTTTTTGCCATAAATGCGAGCTAAATAGAGCTCGTGAATTCTCAACATCGACTTCACATTGATTTAGCTCGCACTGACCGTGAAACCAAGTTTAGAACATGTGGGGCAGATTTTGGTGGTGCGCGCGTCGACATGTTCAGAACTAATTTTCGCTGCGTTGTCAAGGCGCGCACAAGGCTTCGTGTTGCACGAGGCAACACGAAGCGTCGTGTTCTTGTTCTTGGTCTTCTGAATCTGCTGATGGCACACGCTGAAAGCAGTCTGTAGCCATGGCTACGTAGGGGAATATGTCTTCCGTTTACACGCGCACAGCAAGTTAGAGATTGAATTACAACGAAGTATGCATTGCGAGCTGTGCAATTTTAATGGCGCGCGAAGAAAAACGCCATAGTCGGTTACGGCTTAAGAGTAAACGCTAGGGAGGACGTCGCCCCCTTTCGAGCGTTCGATTTTCTAAAGTGAAAAGAGATTGGAGGAAATTCCCCTACCTGTCACCGTCTATACTGAGCTGAGACTTTAAGCTGAGACTTGAAGGTACGCCTTCAGAGCGAGATCGCTGGCTTCTGCAGTGCTTCGGGTGCGCGTGCCTGCGCATTCACACTTGTGCAAGGGAAGAAAGCTCGTCCTGAAAGCGGAGCTTGTAGTCTCAGGTTAAGGGTGAACGGAGTATATAACTAACGCGCTTCATCTCAAAACCGATAGTCATGCACAACAAATTCCTCGCCAAGTACAACATTTGCGCTTTCTTCGATTTGTGTGTGGGATTTACGATGCAAAAAGCGCAGTGCCT
Source organism: Ixodes scapularis (assembly GCF_016920785.2). Lineage (NCBI taxonomy): Eukaryota > Metazoa > Arthropoda > Arachnida > Ixodida > Ixodidae > Ixodes > Ixodes scapularis. The sequence continues at coordinate 136,608,882 of NW_024609868.1, forward strand.
CATCTCTGAAGCCCTTTTAGTGACGCAGCCAGTATTTTTTAGGGAGAGGGGGGGGGGGGCGTTGACTATGTGAGCTCCCAGTGCCTTACCTTTACCTACGTCTCTGCCATATTGTCAGTTGTATGTGATCTTGGAAGTCTCAACACAACCCGCCTTACTGAGAAGCAAAATACGGCCTGTAATTAAAGAGGAGCCGGACAAAATTGAGCAAAAATAATACTGACAATATTTATAAAACAATACAAACCGGAAACAAATATTCAGTGATGTGGGCCCACTGGGAAGCACTGGGCCCACATCGCCCGCAACATCGGCCCGCGCCCCCACCCGCGGGCTTTATTACACATCGTCAGCACCTCTCTGTCATCTATACGTCGTCGTCCTCCGCTTGCACATATCATCTCATAATCATCATCACTAGACGTGGCACCGCGGGCCTCCATGGTACGGGCTGTCGCGTTTCCGCGGTGCCACGGCTCTCCTGAGCCAATAAAGATTATCATTATCATTATTCATTATCATTGATTAAGCAAATACATATCTTCCCAAATAGAAAATCAAAGTAAATTAGGTTGTCGAACACCGTATGTTTGAGAAACGAAATGCGCATAAGTTGGTGAGTATATGCCAATCCACAAACAAAGGTTATCACGCAAGATGTAACAGGAGAAGAAACTGGGGCACTTTGTATGATCGCCAGAAAGTTACTTCAAAGTGCGTGCAGAACACGATAACTGCAGTAATGATCACGGTATTGACACCGGCCACAGAAATATACACTGTAGTACAGTGACGTTGAAACCGTAATCACTTCAGCCGTACTTCAATGCATTGCTCCTTACCCATTCAAAGCCACAAGCAGCTTTTGGCTTCTTTTCCGTCCATGCAGACAAAGGCTCCTCAACATGAGCTGGTCTAAACAAGGTTAGGCAAGTTTCCCCGATTTCACACTCAAGATGCATGCCAGAAAAGTGTCTAAAAATGCTGGATAATCTTCCGAACAATGTAGCTCACGTTGATACGGTAATTTGGATTATATTCCATTTTTTTTATGCTTTGAGCTGTCTCCACGATTAATTGGAAGGCAAGCGCGTTAACCGTCGGGCCACGAGCGCGCAGCCTGCTTGGTCAGCTGCGCGCGAGGGCAATATGAACAAAACTGTATCTGGCTATCTGGGCTTTCACTGTCGGGAATGAAATTTTAAGCCTTTTTTCGCCAAATGCACTATGGAGGCGAGGACTTACGATCCACTAATACGCAAGATTGTAGAATTTGAAACTAACCCGGCGGATAGTCAGTTGCTCTTTGTCGTTACAAACTAGCAATGAAATATATTTTGTAATTCTAAAGAGTCATTCGTAGTATTTACGGGTGTTTTTTGCTTTAGCCATATCATGTTGAATTTAACAATGGTGGAGATTAAAAAACGTACAAGTCATAAGTCATCAGCGCTGTTCTTTCTCAGAAAATTGGTCCTCAGTAAAACTTGTCTCGATAAAATATTATAATTTTTGTTAAACGAGAAATGTTGATTTATTTTATTAGACATTATATTCTTGAAGCTTCAGTTGAGACAATATCCAATTAGTCTTGAATATAAATTGCATTTTCTGGTAAATATCCCCACCTTCTAGAAGTGCAAAACTCTTAAAATGTGCAAAACCAAAAGTGAAAAACCAGAAAACAAAACAATTCTTGCGTGCCGTAAAAATAATTTTTTTTTAGAATAATTCAGTGTCGTGTTATTCAGAAAAGGAGTAGCAAACTAATACCGATCTATTTTTACAGAATTTGTGTATAGCTTATTTGTCATTTCATCAGTGTTAATTTTGCATAATTTGCATGATATTCTTGCTATTCAGATATGTTTCTTAAAATATTTACTGCAGTATCATTGCAGTATAAACACCTAGGTTATTTATAAGGTGATGTCATGAACGCCTACGTTCGAGAAAGTTCGCTAGTCCCGGTGCTGAATAAATTTGCCCTCTCATATCTCCAGTAGAAAACCTTTAAATCATCTCACTGTGCTTACTAAATACCTCGGTATGCCTCCTTCGTTTCCTTAAAAAAAGCGGCAAAGCATAGGACTCATTATAATATTCTATAGAAATATATCGTGTCCTTCCTCCCAAATCGGCTCCCCGAGGTCCATAAACGTTTAAAGTTGATAGGAATGCGTTTTTGTTTGTAAACACGTGTATAATACTTGGAATATCTCATGATTATTAGCCTTGTTCAAGAGAGAAATACGTCCTAGCGTTTTGTCAATTGCGCCTAATATTCTCCGGAGCTGAGCGGGAAGGGGGGGAGGGGGCATTTTTTCTCGACGCACCGCCTTATGATGTCTCAGTGTCGTTCCTTTCTCTCCAATCTTCCCTCTTTCCCAACGGATATTTGTGCAAAGGATAAAATGGTTCTAAAATAGCGGAATCTTAATATTTTTGCTATTTAAAGTATTTTTCTCTTCCGTGCGAAGTCTGGTAATAAAACGACTTCTTCGGAAAAATGACAATATCTCATAAGTAACAACACAAGCAGAGGCCTTTTCTGAAAATAAAACAAGCTCCGACTTATATCGTCAAGAGCAGCGGTTCCGTACTAAAACAGGGACCAAAAATAAGTATTTGCTATCTACCGACACCACTAGAGTTTGGGTAGGAGCTAAGGACGATAACCATTCGGTCACGGGTGCGCTTACTACTGGAGTAAAAAAAATACTTTGAAAATAAAAACAACTGCAGGAGAGACGCTAGCTCTTCGCTGGATATTGTTGCCGTGAAATTGCCTGCCATAGCCGTTAACCTATTTTCAATGCCGAAATACGGAGGGTCCCCTAGTGGTCTTAGACCTAAAAAAGTAGAACAGGCATAGGGTATCAAATGGGAATGAGAGAAGGGGTTTATATTAGCAGTAAACTCAACTCACCATCGAGAATTTAAGAAGGCACGTTCATTTATTAAGTTATTCAAAGAGAGAAACATTCTCATCGAAAGTGTTGTAAAACTTCAAAAATATACCAAGATTTGTACTTACACACCATGTGTCGCCCAATGTCAACGCGTCATTTTAGGCACAATCCAGTTTTCATTTTTTTTTGCGCAGAAGAATGTCTAAGCAAGCACTTTGATGCTACACATTTGTCTCACTTCTGCGTACTTTACTGTGACGCATTAAAACGTGAATAGGAAACGTGCAGTAAGACCACTATGAAGCAGCTCATGGGAATATTCGAACCAGGGTCCTTCAATACGTAGCTGGTCACGAAACTTCCGAGAGACTCAAAAGTTGCCGCCAGATGCGCCAGTGCTCTTAAGTGTACATTTTCATTTGATCCCTCCGCACTAAGTAAGCGACGCCAAAGTTGCGATTTAAAGTATATTTAAAAATCTTTCTCGTACACCGTTGTTTTCTTGCGCCTGTATGGGATCAGTGTATTCGAGTACCGATCATTCTTTATCGATCAATTACAGCGGACCTTACAAATAAACTTTTTCTAAGAATAGTTTTATTAAGTTGAAGTGGCCTTTTATAGGTCCACAATCACAAAAGTGCGTACCAGAAAACAAACAACAAATTTAAGGCTTCTCTTACACTTAGGAACAAGGCAACCTAAGGAAACAAACAGAAAAAATACTAAAGCACACACCACTTCTACACGTTCACAAAAAATAAATGAAGACACGAATACGCCGGCCGGACACAAAGTGAAAGGGAAAAACTACCGATTTGAGATCAACTACCCTCCATCCCACCCCAACACTACACAAACAATTCAAGAATTTATGCAAGTATTACCAGAATCGATCAAGAGCGCAAACATGTTACTATAACATAACGCTTTGCTAGATATACGTAAAGACTCCATTACGAGCCGTGTGTAACAAGTATTTTCTTTATCGAGAACTTTGGTATCATTCCAAACAACACAGCAATCAGAGAAATTATAAACATGCTCAGCCAGCTATGAAGATTGACCTTCATTTTTTTATTGCATGCTTATATTCTCCTAACCTATCGTTCAGACACCGAGCAGTCTGACCTTCATAGGTATCACCACATTTCACGGGGATTTCATAAACAATTTCAAGGTCACAAGCCATGCACGCTTTTCTATGGTCCTTGACGCAATTTATGTTTTCTTACAAAAAGGTCGTTGATTTTTCAAAACAAATATCCGGTTTAAAATGTATAGTCACACCGAATCACTTGAAGTCGCCTCCATGTTATCGAAAACCGTATGAAAGTAAGGGAGGCATACAACTTTGATTTTATCTAAGCCCACTACGTACTGCCTCTTAGCTCAAGTTAAGAGCTGAAGTACAACAAATGGTGCAACCGCTCTACTATCATTCGCCAAAGTCAACCTGCAGAGCTGTTTTTCCAAGCACGGTACTGGACACTACAAAAGTTGAACTTACATGGAATTTGCATATATATTACGTTACAAACAACGCAAGTCGCATGTTAGGCTTTTTGAACAAAAATTGTTCGTTGGCCCCACAATCATTAAAACCTATATTTTATAAAACACTAGTTATATTTAAACTAGAGTACGCGGCGGCTATGTAGGATTCTGGTCAATGTTTCCTAATTGCATCAGTTGAAGTGATAGAAAACAGATCGGGTCATTAAATTTATTCAAATTATCATCAAACCTCAAGTGTTTCCTTGATCTTTCGCTTCCCGATCTATCAAGTCCCCAGAAGATTGCGCGCCTATGCTTATTTCGTGAAATTTATAACGCAGATGCTACACTACGTGAAAGGCTCATTGTAGTTCCTCTCTATGTCTCGATCATCACGAATTGATCATCAGCGTATATTTGGAATTCCTAACACTGAAACCAATGATGTTTATCAATCGTTTATTCTATGAACATCCCTCGACTAGAACCCCCTTCCAGCCACAATTGCTTCAGTTACTGACAGTGTTCTTTTCTAGAAGTCGTTAGATGATTTGTTGACCTGATGGTTTTTCTGTTTGAATGCATTTCCCATCTCTGTATTCACTGCTGAACTTTTTTTCCCACTCCCCCTGTAATGCTTAGGCGTTGAGGGTAAAATGAATGAAATGAAATAAATGAAATCTATAGCGCACAACACACACAACGCATTCACTAAGACACACCTATCTACAACTCTCTTTATATTTTTTAATAGTAACTTAACCTAAAAAGCAAATGTTTTGAGCCCGCCTTCCCAAACTCCAAACAAAACCTTTTTGAACGATAAACCTGAGTCCCTAAAACTCCAACCACCCTTTGTTCGACACTTCCTCTAAAAAAAAAAGAAAAAGCTGAAAAGCTGTTAAAAAAGAAACAAAGTAAACTAACGTTAACATTATCGTTTATCTACTCGTCCACCCATCACATACCACAATATCATCCAGATACCTACGAACTATGACTTAATCCCTTGAATACGCCTCCATTGCTTTTACCACGACTAGGTCAAACGCTCTGATATACGTCACCGAAAGGACAAGCGCAGCGTCCACACCCGGCTTGGAAAACAACTTGGCAATTCGTCTTTGGCTTATTAAAGTAGGGACGATGTGACATCTTTTTTCTGATATAATAAAATAATAATCAATCAATCAATCCATCAATCAATCTTTATTATACAGTGCCCAGGAACAACCCTGAGGTCTTGGTGCTGGTACACTGGCGGATAAAAAAAAACAAAAAAAAACATTATACCCATCTCCGCAGGAAAGAAGATACATTTCTAAGCATAATACTAGGTAGTGAACGAGTAATTAGTAGAATGAAATAAAAACGAGGCAGTAATAGTAGAAACGGAACACAAGACCGTAGGACAACAAGTGCACCACCAGAAAGAACGGCATGGAGATGACGAAATTCAGACATAACAAAGCCATTCAGCAATGCTCATCCTGCACAGGCAAGCTTTTAATAGAAAGGACAAACGTCCTGTAGCAAGGGTGTAAAATATCAAGTATTTCAGAATAATGATTCAAACGCTGTGCCATTCTCACAATTGGGTGTACCGGACTAAACGTTCTAGGCACATAAAAAGATGACCGAAGACGAGTAGGCACACGTGGGACCATAAGGCACAGCTCCGATAACAGGCTCGGAGAATTGATGAGTCCATGCAGCGTTTTAAACAAAAATAGTAAGTCCGCGTTCTCCCGACGCCGGTGCAAGCTAAGCAAACCAACACGCTTTAACGCAGACTCATATGTTAAGCAGTGAACATCCTCTTTTATGTAGCGATGTTTAAAGATAGAAACAAACTTTTTTTGCACACGTTCGATCACCGAGGAGTGACTTTTAGAAATTCCATTCCAGACAACTGAAGCATATTCTAACTGCGACCTGGATAGCGAACAGTATAACGTGATAAAAGCAGTCGGGTTTCCGAACTCCCTGGTTAAGCAAGAGGCAACGCCCAACATACGCAATGACGAGTTAACCACCCTAACAACATGATCAGAGAAACGCAACCCAGAATCAACCATGACTCCGAGATCTTTCATTACACTTACTCGAGACAAAGTCTCTCCTTGAATATTATATGCAAAAGGGATATTGTGAGTTTTCCGAGAGAGCGTCATGACCTTGGTTTTGGACGGGTTCAAGAAAAGGTCGTTTTCAGAGCACTATCGGTAGAAAGAACATGCATCTTCCTGGAGCTTAGCACAATCATGTTCAGTGACTATTTCTCGATGAATTTTTATATCGGCAGCATATTGCAAAAAAGAAGAATTTAAAACAGCAAAAGAGACGTCATTTACGAAAATTGTGAACAGAAGGGGTCCTAAAACAGATCCCTGAGGAACGCCAGAGCGAGCCTTGTATAACGAAGAGTTCATGTTGTTGACCCGGACGTACGCCTCTCTCTTTGACAAATAGCTTTTTAACCAGTCGTGTACTGAGCCACATACTCCATAGGAGGAAAGTTTGGATAAAAGAATAATGTGATTGACTACGTCAAAAGCCTTACTTAAGTCAAAGTAGACAACGGCTGACTGACCACTGTTACATATCACACGAGATGCGGCAGACATAAAGCTAACAAGATTAGTAGTAGTTGATCTCCCGCTCATAAAACCATGCTGATTGGGAATTGCTCAGTTTCGAAATTTGAAGGACAGGAATTGATGGACGACCATTTCAAAGAGCTTACAAAATAATAAAAATAATAATAATAATATTAATAATAATTCTATTTATTGTGCCCGGTAACAGCCGAAGCGTAAGCACTGGTGCACTCGTTAACTGGCGCTAAGAGGTAGCCCGTAGAGGGCTTAAATAAAAACAAGGTTTTCTGCATGCCTTACTTCGATACTGTTTCCCAAAGCCTGAATGCGATTGCAAGTAGGTTTGGTCTAACTTTGGTTCCTACGCCGGATTATCGTTTGAAAATTCTAACCGCCTTTATGCCAGAAAACGTAAAGCGCGTTAAGGAATAAGCGTTGAGAATCCTCAGTGGCTTGGGGGCTTGGAGTTGTTTGTGAAATCCCTCTGAAATGTGCGGCCATCTATGTAGGTCAGATTGCTGAGTGCCTCAACGAAAGCGTAGGGAATAAACTATCGTTTAGACACCCTTCTCTTCGCATACACGTCGTACGAAAATAAGGGTGCGGTAAAACATAAGAGAAAATATTCAGAGCTGGCTAAGCATGTTTCTAGTTGCTCTAACATGCCACTTTCGCAACAGTGCTTTCTGATGGAAGCTGTGGAATCCCTGTAAAATGGTGGACTAAAACCGCAACCTCACATATCACCTTATGCGTTTGGTTGGATTGGAATGCAAAATAGCACCAACAACATTAGATGATGAGCGCTGTAATGTTGCGCCGTCGACGCTGCTTGATTGACTCGGCGGCTCCTGACGTTGGTCACGCTCCGACATTCGACATCGTATGGGATGATTTGCACGTTTCACGATTGACCTTGTTCCGCTATTGTACAGCGGTTTCGAACTTTTAATAATCAGCGCGTGACTTTCGAAATGGGTCCATTACGGTCTTGTTTGGAACAAGACTAAAGTTCCATATAAAGGAAATAAGTATTTAAAACGGCTCGTATAGGAGTCGACAGTATAGCTAGCAGATGTTACTGTTTTAGTAACATGTCTGTGATTCTGAACGAACATGTTGAAACGTTCCTAAAGCCTTTTTTTCACTTTTTGTCTGGTAGTTTTTTTCTTTCACTTGTCCAGTAGGCGTGGCCGTTTTTTTTTTAATGCTTGGAGAGCGTGTAGGAGTGACGTGTGCCTCGCGTTTTTTGTGTTGTACTTGGGTGAATTTTTCAGTATTGTATTAGTTAGGGGACTTCATTTTTTTATTTCTTATATTTTTTTGGTTGTGTGTTTTTGGAGGACAGTTAGTCCTGAGAAAACAACAGCTATAAGTGGTGCTTTGAGTTGTCCGTCCCGTTTTTACCTTTCTTCTGGGCTCCTATGTCAATAGTGAACCGGCTCAACTGCGCATTTGGTTTACTTTCAATGAAATGCGTTTTAGCGCAGTCCCCCCCCCCCCCCCCACAACCCTATCCTAACTTTTTTTTTTTTTCCAACCGTCCGTCCATTCGTCCATGCATTTCTCAGTATTATACGCGGGATAATTGACGTCATGTAACCTGTACATCAATTCAGTGTCCCCAGAAAATTTAGTGGAAATATTGACACAACCTGACCTGACGCCAGTAAACCCACAGGTCAATTCACTTCCCCGTCTAAATTTAGCGGAAAACTTAACTTCTCGCGATCTATTCACCGATTATGTTTCCTCGCTAAATTTGGCGGAGAATTATATGTCACGTAACCTGACGTAGCGGGACCTATATACAGTGCCATTCACTTATAACCATACCACATATGACAATATACCGCTTACAACGATAAGCTTAAGGGTTCCTAGACTAGAAACGATCACTTTCAAGATAAAGTGATCCTTGTATCAATTTTGAGATAAAAAGATAATCGGTTATAACAATTGCATTTTCGGGTTTCCTCACAATTGTTATAAGTGTATATCATTGTATCAATTCCGTTGCTCCACTATTTAAAACAGGAAAAGTGACGTACCTTCCCTACTGAAAAAAAACATTTGAGATTAAAACGGGTGGCAAACTGGTCGACCCGCTTAAATCAAACAGGTGGCAAACTCGTCAATCCGTTCGGATCAAACGTGATTATGGGATACGCGTACCCGTTTGATACGGTACCCATTTGATACGGGTGCCCGTTTGATACGGGTGCTCGTTTGAAACGGGTGACCGGTCGACCTGGAACGTGACCCCACATTTGACCGCGCCATTCGAATAGGCAAATTATTCGCTAGCCCTAAATTGGTATCGTCTGGAAGGTTGGTACCTTAAACTTATTTAAGACTTCCCGAAACTCATAAAGCTATTTATAACATGCAGAAAACACGTAGAAAAAATGTGCTCCCGAATGTGCTTGAAATTTGGCAGGAAAACAGACACAAAATATTGTTTTTGATTCTCCTTGAAGTTTATTACAACCTATTCCGTAAACAAGTACAAACGTGCAAGCGATCTGTGAAATGTGAAGAGGACCTCTAAGCTTTTATACAACTGAAAAGACTGCAAAACAAACAATAACCGAGGTAAATCTATATTGTAAAGGCAGACTTTCGGCAAAATTATTCTCCCGGCTGCCCCGAGAATAGACGCTGCATAATTCTACAGATAATCTGGAAGAGTACGCGTAGAAGAACGGTGAATCGTTGCCAGCAAGTTGGTTGCAGTGCACTTACCATAATAATAGCTGACTTGAAAGATGTAATTCGAGATATCTGTCGACACGGTCAAAGCAGGACAACCACACAAACACCAAAACGTGAAGGAAGGCTCCTTGAAGTTTCAACACGATGCGGCGCACATGCTGTCATTTGCCGAACCAAACCAAACCGCAAGAATTCCTGACTTCTTCAAAGAATCGCTTGTTGCCGATGTACGTGTAGGACTTTTCTAACACTGATAGCTCTGGTGCACATCAAATACGTTGTTAAGAGAGATCCTAATAAGACCGCAGGGTTAGGCGACAAATCGAAGCAGGTAGGACGACTCGAGCGAAGTTCAAACTGCAACTGACAATAGACCCGTTGCCCTGGGGCAGGGGGCGGGAGTGCGTCCGGAAGACGTATGCAAGACGCGACCAGGTTATGCTGGCTGCATCATCCGTGTGGCGCTGTAGCGTTCGATTTTGCAGGTGCCACGTTCGAAGGCAAGCAGCTGTCAGCATCTGTAGATGCGCGGTAACAAATCGTCTAATAAAAGGAAAAAAAAATTATGCAGCTCGAGGCCGCAGCGAATTATGAAAGGAATTAAACATTCATTTCATCTTTGCTTTCTTTCCTAGCTTCCTCGTGCACGTATATTTCACTTTACGTGATAGCGAAGCCGAAGCAACGCGCAAAAGCGCGTCCTCCTGAACGATGCTCGCACTGCACAGGCGCGCGTGCTTGGCAGGAACGCTGAAAGCTCGCAGCTCGCTCTTGTAGCCTCTGCTACGCTGGCACTTAGAATCAACGGAGTATAAAAAACTCTAGTGGGGAAGCGTATTGATGCACGTTCGAAACGCGAGCCAAATATTCTGCTCTGCTCGCCTGGAGCGCTGCATAAAACTTGAGAGCTACGGGTCTATAAGCAGACAAAGAAAAGAGCGGCTGCCAGGTGCACCCTTCCGGATCTCGATGCGTATCAGCGTGTAGCTCGCGCGCTGCTGCGGCTCACGTGACAGAGCTGACCAGAGAGGAGGAAGGGGGCGACGGCGAGGTCAAATACTTTACTAGGGGGAATACATTCCAGTCTGCTCATTTGCATTAGACAGAACGCCTACAGCGCCGCTGACGGTGTGGAGGTCCGCGTCAGTCCACGCGCATGTGCACATGGATGTTCGCGGCGGCTGCGGCGGTGTCGGCTCGGCGAGGTGCGTCGATGCACGAGGCACGTGCAACGTGCAACCCTTTGGAAGATTACGGCGGCACATCGCAGCAAAGTATTTGGCGTAGCACTGAGCTATACTTCGGTTCACCTTATCAGCGAGCGAAGGCAAAGCTAAAAGCGCGAGAGCAGCGCTTTTGGCGTTTCTGCCCAGCTCGTGCGCTCGAGCAAAGCCTGAACGCGCGGAGCTTTCGTGCTCGCGCTTCCAGCTTTGCCTTCGCTCGCACATCAGGTGAAACGAAGTATATTTACCGCCCGGTAGCCGAGACCTCCACGACGATAGATGGCTCTCGCCAAGCCCAGAAAACCTGTCCGCGCCGAAGCTATTGTATTTGAGAGGAGTGGAATGTATTCCCCCTAGTAAAGTATTTGACGAGGTCAAGGCGCAAGACACCGAGACCCCCCCCCCCCCCCCCCCAAACCTCCTCCTCATTACCTGTAAAAAATATAAAAAAGCAAAAAAATACTTGTGGTGGGCTTTTCGTGGCAACGCAGTCAATGCTAGGGGAGAAGGGGCACCGACCGCTGTACACGCGCTTTTCTCGTCTCTTCGAATTGCCACTGCACCTCGCGTTTACAGCTTCAGTAAGCAGGCGAATCGTGCGCATTTCAGCACGCTCGAACGTAGGAAATCGCGTCGGCCGCTTGGGTAGCGCCCCAGCGAAGAGAGCACTCAGCGCGAGCTCGTAGTTTGACTGCTGCAATGGCGAGCGTGCTCTCTCAATGCTCGATGTTCTTGCAGCCACGTGTTCGCGCGCAATCTTCGCTGCCTCTTGAATTGAGGCAAAACGGAGTCTAGAAGTATATTCTTTCACGCGGTTGCACCTTCTGCGAGAGAGATTCGAGCTGAATAATAAATTGAGCCAACAAAAACGACGAAGTTTTATAGTTCTGTCAAAAATATCGAATCGCCAACGTCGCGCGTTTACGTAAAAAAAAAAAAAGAATGTTTATTGGAGTTGCGGTTAAAGCCAACATCAGCGCAATTAATATTTAAATGTAATTACTGGCATTACGCGGACGATTTGAAATCGATGAACCGGCGCTCCCGGCCTTCCGGAAACATAGGCTGCAATGGCTGAAAGAAACGTACCCATGCCGCCGCTCTGTACGTTCAGTATCAAACGGTCTCCGGAGAGCCGTTTGATTAAACCATTACAGCTCGACGGTCACGCGCTTGTGCAACATGGTCACCGGTTTGAGCAAACGTACGACATCTTAGCCCAAGCGAGTGGCCCATTTGCCCAGACAAGTGACCCGTTTGCCAAAGGAGTGACCTGTTTGCCCAAATAGGTGACCGTTATGGCTCATACGGGGGACCCCTTTGAGCCATACGGGCGACCCCTTTGACAAACTGGTGACCGGTACCCTGTTGGAAAATCTCGATGATGGAAAGATAAACGGAAAAGGCTCATACAAGCGTAACCGTAATATGGGACATCCTATACAAGCGAAAAAGGCGGCTCCAGTATAGTGGAATAAGGCGGAACGATACAGGTGGGCGGAACCATACAAGCGTGTCGTATTATGGGACATCCTATACCAGCGTAGTGGATATAGGCGGAACCATGTAGGCGGACGGAACCATACATGCATAACGTAATATGGGACATCCTATACCAGCAAAAAGGCGATACCAGCATGGTGGAGCCATATGGCTCCAGCGTGTTGGTTTCGCCTTTTCACTGTTGTACAGGGCGATTTAGTTTAAAGTTTTACATATATGTTTAGAAAGGTCGTGAAAGCTATATTAATGCGGTTTGTGCAGGCGAGTTATACGGCCAGGCGTACGTAGTATAGGGACCTAGTCGTAACGATCAGTCAGATAATTAAATACAATTTGTTAATCAACTTTTTAATTAGTGAAAATGAAAATATGGTTTCAATTAGAAACTTGCTGAGTCATTGAAAACCACAAAATCAAGTTTTTTTTAGAAGGATATAATTCAGGGGTAGCGTTTTATGCATTCTGTAAAAAGCTTTATTTGGACGAGTTTCTAGGTTTCAGTTTCTTATCAGAGCTCATCTCTGCGCCCACGGTCCTGTTCCCCAGGGGCATAGACACGCAACACACATGCGCCTTGCTTCCCTTCATCCTACGAGGGAGGCGAGGGGGCGGCTTCGCACTGCGGTCACCGGGCAGCTGGACCGCAGGTGCAAAGATGCGCTCTGGTAAGAAACCGAAGTCTGGAAATGCGTCCAAATTGACCATTTTTTTATAACGCCATAAAATGCTACTCGTCTTATATCTTTACAAAGAAAATTGATTTAGTGTGTTTTGATGATGCTTAGCAGGTTTCTAATTGGAACCATGGGTCTATTTTCACTGATCAAAAATTTCACGAACATACTATACTTAGAGAGAGGCTGAAGCAGTTTTGTATTTGAGAAAACACTTTTAAATCTTCTTCATTCGACCTCCAGAATCTCAAATATCAAAATTATTTGGTAATTTAATTAATCAAGGCTGCATAGTCATTTTTAAAGCGCTGTGAAAGCACCTCCCTAGAGAGCGACGTCACAACAGCAGCTTTCAAAATCTTTGTTCACGCATCTTCAGCGCCTATCAAAGCTATGCACGCACATGCTATTTTTTAAAAGGGCAGAAAAATGTGTCACGACTGGTGCCAGTGCCGGAGAATATACCTAGAAAACTTGCGATTGGACGCGCGGCCCTTAAGCGACACACGCTTGGCGGCCGAAAGGTCTTCTTACGATGTCACTGTTGGTGGGATGTTTTTTGTGTTTTCTCACGTTTAGTTATATCTTTGAGGAAAACGAACGGGATATTCAGATTCGCGGGATAAAACTACGCTAGAATGAACCTCCATCTAGTTTTCTGAAAGAAGTCTGGCACATCTCTGTAATAAGCCGACGGATCATTACAAATTAGCCTTTTATACTATGCCGCCCTGGCCATATAACTCACGTGCACAGACCGCGTAAATGTAGCTTTTACGGCTTTTTTAAAAATAATCTGTAAAACATAGAAAAAAAACTCTGTAGAATGTCCCCCAATACGATACGATTGTATGGTTCCTTCCCCGCTTGCATTGTTCAAGAAAGACTTGTGGACATCCAGCGTTTCATTGGAATGCTGGATGTCAGCGAGTCTCTACATCAGTGAGTGGTTTCAAACAAGCATGGTGTTTGCACACCAGTAAGCTCTTATCCGAGGCTCACCAGGACCACTAAGAGCAGAGGCGAAATGTCGTGACCTGGTAAATTTGGTTGCAGGTATTTATTTTTACAAGAACTGCATGCAGCAAAGCTTAACTTTGCTTAAAAGAAGATTATTAAAAATTCAATACTGAACAATGGTGTCCCTTGAGCTGTCAGACCAAACTCCCACTCTTGCCACTCAGGAGTTCCTAACTTGTGCGTAGAGGATCAGCACAACCCAGATTTGTGCTGCGAGCGCACCTGCAATATAAAAGTTGAATAAACATGAGATGAAATATGAGACGTTTACAATTCTCTGTAACGTGAAATTAGAGCACAGATCTTGAAGAGGAGGATGGGAAGGTATGCCCCTCCTCCCCCTCCCCTCCTCCTCTTCTGCTCCCTCCCATTTAGCAGGAAACTTCCCTGAATTTAGCGGGAAAATTTCCCCACTAAATTTAGCTGGTTAAGTTTCCCACTAAATTTAGCGCAGAAATTGATGTCACATGACCTCAACACAAATGCAGTTTTTCCGCTAAAAGTAGCAGGGAAAATGACGTCGCATGACCGTGTCACGTCAGCCATAAAAAAAATTCAGTTTCTCAGCTAGACTTAGCGGAAATATTAACGTTACATGACCACAACATTAATTCAATTTCCTGCCAAGTTTAGCAGGGTGGTTACGCCGACAGCGACGCCGCGAAACGCGGAAACGGGTGCTAAGAGCTGCGCTAAAAACTAAATGCATCAGGTGAAATAAAGTGAACATTAGAGATACTGTAAGAAAAAGAAGAGAATCTAAGATACCGTTCTCAGATCCTTCCTTTTGTCCGTTCTCAAATGTTTTGATTTCAAGAAATGTTTATCTCTTTATTCATACCCAGAGAACCCCTCCCAGTTTCAGCATGAATGCAATAAATCAATGCAGACTAGACCTTGTAAACTAGAATCCACATGGAAATTAATGTTTGCCATATAGTCATGTATGAGTCAGTGGCTCAGATCTCTAAATACATTTGTATTGAGGAACATTCTTGAATAAAACTTCTGGGCTTCGAATTCAACAGTTTGTACTTCCATAAGGAACACTGTATGGCACTGATTTTTTTTTTGTGACACATCAGAAACAGCACAGCACTGTCATCCTCGCATACCTAACAAGAATTTGTATTTTTTTTTTTTAGCATGGCATGTGCTTTTCTAATGCCCATACAGCATCCTTTAACAAAATTTCCTTTGTAGAGCTTTTTATTGGTTCTTATTTAGCTCGCACGACAGATTCGGTACCTTGAATTCTCACTCGGCATCAACAGTTTTATATATTAATGTAATAGCGAAAGACAAGATGTATGGACTTGAGTACGGCTCAGCAAGCACAGATGTTGAGAAAAGTACAGAAGAAAACTCAGATGTCAAAATAAAAATAAGCTGGAATGTGGAATTATGGACATGGACATGAATACAGTTAGCAGATTCAATATGAAGAATATGTGTTAGACGCACGCTCAAAGAAACCTGTTGCATCTATATTCATTCAAATTACTTTGCAGAACCCAGCGCTGCAGTCTCAGGTGGGAGTTCGCTGAATGAGTCTACTGAAAATGAGTGTAGACGGAAAAAGCAGTTTGATCTGCGATAATGAACATTACATAAGTGACATGTCATTATTACTGTTACAGTGCCGAATGTTCCAAACTGTCAGTCGCATCATTCTGTGAGTTCCCTCCGTACATTACAGGGTTTGGCTCTCTCGAATGCTTTGCGAGAAAAATGATGAACTGGAAATATCTAGAGTAGTTCTAGAAAAACTATTTCCAGAATCTTATCTCAGCATCGCAAAGAATATAAAAAGTTTCTAAAGACAAGGTTAGTGCAGGAGTTGAATAAACTAAATACTTTGTTTTTCGAAACCATCTTGCCGTAGTAAACGTATGAAGTTCCCCTAGGTAGAGCTAGTCATTACGAATGATTGTGCCCATTGCGTACCATAAAAATTTAATTTGCGACCTACAATATTTACAAACTCAATTAACTCTGAATGAGTGGACCACTTGGCATTAAAGATTGGCCTCACCATGACTGTCTGCCAACATCTACATAATAATTTCCATGAACCTATGTATTTCAAGAAAATATTTGGTGCGAGCTGCTTAAAACACAATAGCACTTTTTAGCAAGTGCTGATTGTTGGGCAAGTTGGTACGGTACGTTAGAAAACATGATTGTGCTTTGAAGACGGGGACATAGGAAGGACAGACACCACAGAGTGCTAACTTTCAACTTATTTAATTCAAGAACCTCGGCGTAGAAACACACTGCGTCACCGCACCACATCTCAACCAATCCGTGGCCCTGCCACGGACCGCAAGTACGCCAACTCCTTATCCGCCAAGTCAATTAACGCCACACTGACACAACACGTGCCGGAACTATTTATAGCATCAGCCTCCATAATCTCTCTAACAGTCATATCTTTGTGCCTAGCAAGAACAGTAGACTGAGCAAATAATGGTTTGCACTCGCAGTCATGATCTGTCGTGTCACTGTCATGACTGCGGGTGCAAACCATTATTTGTTTCGTCTATTGTTCTTGAGAGGCACAAAGATATGACTGTTAGCGAGATTATGGAGGCTGACACTATAAATAGTTCCGGCACAAGTTGTGTCAGTGTGGCGTCAATTGACTTGGCGGATAAGGATTTGGCGTACTTGCGGTCCGTGGCAGGGCCACGGATTGGTTGAGATGTGGTGCGGTGACACAGTCCGTTTCTACGCTGAGGTTCTTGAATTAAATCAGTTGAAAGTTAGCGCTCTGTTGTGTCTGTCCTTCCTATGTCCCCGTCTTCCAAGCGCAATCATATTTTCTACCGCACTTTTTAACACTAATAGAAAGCCTGTAGTGGGCCACAACTTAAGCAGTTTTCACTTCATTATAAAGAGCAATTACACATATGTGAACCATGAATATAGGCCTGCACTGAATTTTTTTCTTAAGCTGAACGTGCTATGCTCTGTTTACTATATAAATCTTTGCAGAGCTGACAATGTGCAAGTTCCTGTTTTTTTATATTTCACATGTCCCGACTGGTGAGTGTGGTAGGGACATAAGATTGATGACACCAACGAAACACAATGATTATTTTAAGAATTTGTTTGGGTATAGCACGAGCAAGGCAATCTGCGGGAAGTTATTTCTGTGACACCGTCGAACCTACATCCGCAGGCTTTAAGTTCACATGTTAATCATGTCTGCAGACTCCTTTTTGTAATTGGAATTTCATCCAACCCAAGATTTGAATATTTTTTTTTTTTTCATTTTAGGCTTAGTAGTGCTTTTGCTGTTCTATTAATAGGTAAGAAAAATGCTTATTTCAAGTGGCATACCTAACACCTGGTGGCACGAGGACTCCCCTGTCGTGACGCAGACCGAAAGTCACAGCCAGGGAGATACTGCGATGCTCTTGTTGCTGGGATTACCTCCCCCATGGTCCTGCCCAGACCACAGAAAAAGATTGAGTCCAAGCTTGTGGCCACTAGGATCTCCAGATCTTGAGGCACCCAAGTAGCTGAAAATAAAAACAAATCACAATCAAGTACTTGGCAGAGCTACATTAGAATGGCTAGCATATTCTTTCGTGATCAGCACATAGATCCTCTTATTTTAGTCATAGTCACCCCCCAGGACAAAGCTACGTAGGCGTTAAAATGATGGGTACCGAATTTAGGTGAATGATCAAATGCATTCATTTAACCCCCTTTCGCCCCAACCTGAGACTTCTGTCAAATATTCACATTCAACTGTAAAGACTACAAATAAAACTACTACTGCAATGCAAAGCCGTATAGTGGGAGAGTTTAGCCAGCGGGTGTGGCAACGAAGGCGCCGGAGAGGAGGAAAGGGAGGAGAACGCCGAAGGAGGGAGAGAGAAGGCAGCAGGGAAACAAAGAGGAGACGACCACCATTTTGACGCAAAGCTGTCTGCACGGAGCACTGTTGAGGCTACGTGTCGTCTGCTACGGGCTTATTTTTTTTTTTTTTGCCTAAATAAAAGTGCGTTCAAACATGGAGGAACTTCTTTCTTTGGGTTTTTAAGCCACCGAGGAATAACACTATATCATTTTATTGCCAGAGCCTGCCAAATAAAAGGAAAGAACCGAAATTTGAATATCGATCCCATGCCGGGCGAATGAATGAAAATGGCGGCCCTCCCCGCTCAGCTGGGAGCAGCCTAGAGTTCACGCGCATGCGCTCACGCCTCTTGCTCTGTGCCGCGGGCTGATCAGCTCACTCGGAAGGGAGACGTTACGGCAGCGAAATCATAGACTGCCAGACTCTCCCCATATATGGCTCTGCTGCAATGGAAAGATTTTCCTACCCTCGTGCTCAGCGAGTGTCGACTGTGGATACAACTCCGGTTCATACACTCGCTGAACATGAGGGTAGACTGTACCAGCAGAGGGCAGGTGTCTGTATACAAAGAGTTTAGTTGGCACACCAAGAGGCTAACGAATAAGAATGGGTACCACTCTGATCAAAATGCCAAAAAAGCGTGGATCTCGGCTTGACACTAACAGCGGCACACAGTATCTATTTTAGTGACAAAGGGGTACTAAATCATTATTTTCAGCTTCCTAACTAAACTAAATATTCTTCCCGGCTTGCTTTTTAGGAAAATCTCAAAATTTACAAGAACTACTAAGACAACGTCTAAAAAAAAGCAATGGCAAAACCAGCAATCGAATTCGCCTGCTCTCCAGTAGCACGACATCTATGGCAGGCAGACCTGCAGAATGAGCAAGCAGTTTAAGAAACAGAGATGTCCTATGTATAATTTTTTTTTTATGCTGCAAAGCAAGCGCTGGAAGGAGGTTTCCAACATTAACGAAATTTCTTGCAATCAGTTGAGAACAAATTAGAGCAGTGAACTTGTCCTTGCTTCTGGCATAACGTTTTAGTGTTGCCCATGGAAACTCACATAAATTTGAAAATAAAAACAAAAAAGACTAACCTTCATAAAAAAATCTAACTTTGGCAAAGAAAAGTTACCTTGGAAAAAATATGTACAATACAGTTGTACAGCGTGCATTTGTGTGCTTAACCAATTTTGAGGCAAATCGGCGACAATGAAAAGAAGACGTTTGAGTACAATTAAGGGAAAGACAGAAAGGATGCATACCTACAACAAAAACATTTAGAACGACCACGGGCAGGAAACTCTGGTGAGGCTCTCGGAGTGACTCCCTCATATGGGCCTGCGCAGACCACAGAACAAGATCGGTCAGAGCTTGCAGCCATAAGGTGCTTCATACCATGAAGTTACAGAAGCGGGTGCAATTGGAAGCAAAGTGCATTTCATTTCTCTGAAAAACGAAGAGTTTAATAGGTAGCTTGCATTCATAAGGTGATACAGTCATGAATGCACAGACTTTTCAATACAGCGCTATATCACCAACTTGTTAACCATGCCGGGCAACACTAAAAACTGAGAGCATTATTTTAAACTATCTCAGCTTAAAGTTAACCACGACAGAAGCTTCAAGCCATCCTTGCAAATTCAGTGCACAAAGCAAGCCATGTGACCTTCTAGTTGGACGCCATGGTACGTCGAGCTTATAATCATGCGTCATGCTGTTTTTGCTGCAAAGGCTTGTAGTTTCAAAAGTGGTCCAGCTTAAAGAGACTAAAAGTATAGACGTTTATGAGTGGGGCCCTCATTTAGTCTGCAGCTACATTGCGAAATAGGACATTCCAACCGGGATGTTTGCTGCCTGTAACCACACGACCAGCTTGTGCCCAGCGATTGTTCGAGCTGAATACATGTCCTCGACAGTGCCATTATTTGACAAGCATTTCTATGACTGTTAAACATGACTGACTTACAGAGAGACTCCACCTCAACGACTAATGACTTGGGATACCTAACTGAATACTGATATATCAACTAAATGCAAAACAATTACCTGGCAAGTATTAAATTTTTCAAGAGGCTGGGTCGACTCTGCATTAAGTTGAAGGAGTCGATGCGTAATAGGACAATACAAACAAAAATATGCCTTAGAATTCCTTTTGCACCCCCAAAATGATGTGTTTTTGAAGGTAAGGTACACAATGTTCTTGATTTAGAAAGTGCCTCAGCTGTACAAATGCATATGCAATAAGGGCACTTGCCAAGCCTATTCTACTCAGCTCTGTGCAGGTTAAGCTAAGTTAGAGTATAGAAGTAGATGCTCACTGACACCATCTGAAAGGCAGGGAGAAGTCTCCGTTGTTCGACCTCCAGCCCGTCTGCTACCTTCGATGATGTTTCAGCGCCTGATGAGCCTGGAGCGAGCACATCTGTCTAAAGCGGGGTGAAAAGCACAAGCATGTGCTGGAGGACGCCCAGCCATTCTCTTTTTGTCATCGGCTATACTACATATTTTTAGTAAGACATATTTTTAAGTGAGGAAAAGTACTGCAAATATGCAGTCCACCTTAAAGATAACAACAGTTGCCATTCACCATTTTCCAAATAAGTGCTCCCACGTACCGGAACATCTACACATGTGGTGCGTGAGTAGGTTCAGGACTGAGAGGCTAGAAAACGAAGCGCTCGCAAGGCTTGTCTGGCCCTTCCAACCATGCGGGTACATTCGTTGCAAGTTCCCAATTTGTAGACAAAATGATTTAGAATGAGCAAATCTTGTCTACGCCCGAGGTAGAACATTGAATTGCGATTCCCCCATATTGTGCGAACCATCCTTCAAACTGCGGTACCACCTGCAAATAAACTATGTTGTGCTGCGGCACGCGTCCATGCTGCCTGCTTCAGAGGAAAACCACTGCTCGTGTTGAAGACGACATCCCACAGTGGACAGGCAACAATTTTTAACGAACAAAAACAAAATTGATATCATTCAATAGACACAGATAGGCTCACAAAGTGTCGGCACCATGATTGTTGTTGTTGGTTTTACTCTTGCATACAAACAAAGGTGACTTCCTCTCTCCTCCGATGGACAGTAAAACCCCCTTATCTTGGTGGCCCCTATTTCTTCTCGAATCGGTCACAGAGGACATAATCGCAGTCACTGAATTCCGCAAAATTAAAGGCCGCGAAAATTAAAGGTTCGCCAACATTAAGGGGTTTACTGTTCTTCTGAGTGTCACATGATGTTAACATTTCAAGGAGGCTGAAGGTATTGGTTTAAGAAAAAATTGACCTATGAAAAAAATGCCCTTCTCCAGGTTAGGCACGCGAGGTTCTTTTGCACTACCTATAAGGTGGCAAGTTTATTTCGGCAGAGCTTTTGGTAAAACGGAGTCACAAAAGTAGCTATATTTGGCGTCAACTATTTTGTGCTGCATTATAAAGCCAGAGTAGATTCCACAGTGCGTGCTTCAGCAGAGCACTGTTTGTTGCGGGAGCATATGTGGTTTAGTGTTGCATCCCATTTGCATAATCTAGAGAAACTAGCGCTGACAGAGTTGGAGCACTCCAAATATTAACAGCCGACTGTAGAAGCATTGAGAGATGCACACATGCGAACTGTGCATTTCTTAAAGGTGGGTTCGAGCAAAGGTAAAAACAATATCTATACTTACGGCGGCCATACTTGCCTTTCCCAAGCACGACCACTTTTCCCTCGGTAGCACCATCCAGTAAGAAGCACCAGCAACACGCCCATGAGACGCCGCCGCCTCCTGGATTGAATGACGACCCGCCTGAGGTCTTGGAAGGAGATCCGGAACACTGCTTTAGGCCAGATGTTGTATCTGGTGGGGCAGAGACTAAAAGCAAAAATTAACAAATTTATCTGAAGCGCTACATTCCTATAGGACAGCAGTATTTTTTTTAGGCCAGTGATTTGCTTTAATTAAACACAAATGGTTGGTTTATATGATGAACCATCAGCCCCTATTTTTCTTAAGTGTAACGCAGTGTCTAACGTTACGTCCGACGGAACCCGAAATAAAAATTAAAGTTACGCCCAACGTAACTGTCAAGCATTCGAGTTACGTCCGACGTAACCCAAAATAAAAATTAAAGGTACCGTATTTACTCGAAAATAGGTCGAACTCTATTTGTTGGACCCACCGAGAATAAAAAAAAAAAAAATTCAAATATAGGTCGACTTTTTTTTTATTTTTAAGAACAGGGGAAATTTTGGGCAAAAGAAAGAAACCTTTATTTACATCACTTCACAGCTTGGTAGACATCCTCGCAAATCCGCCACAATACTTCACTGACACCGTTGTAAAATGACGACAAGAAACGAAAGAAGGTGCGAAGCGACGAAAGACAAACTACAAAGACGCAAACAAAGCCGCCGTGTCGCCATGAGCAACACGCGAGCCGAGCCGCCTCAAGCAACTAACAAAAGTAACATCTTTTTCTTTTTTTTTTTTGTGCGCGTTTGCGAGGATGGAGGACAAAGTGCATGGCGCATCGCGTTCCTCTCCTTCCCCATTGCCCAGCAAGGGGAGCGCTAGAGGTGCGATGGCGAAATCCAATGCCCCAAGAGGTGCGCGCGATAGCGGCATCGGCCACCGCTGTTGTTTTCGGTTGTTTAACAAAAGCCTTTGGAAACAAGAAGCGGCGCAGCTCTACGGCAACGCCGGCTCGGTGACTCGATAGCTTCATGCCTCCGGTACGGTCGCAAAATTTGGTCGCGAATGTAGGTCGAAATTCTTTAGTCACGATTTCCGAAAAAAAAAATAAATAAATAAAAGAAAAGAAAAAAAAAAGGTCGACATATATTTGAATAAACACGGTAGTCAGCTGCGCGACGAGACACACATTATGAAAGCGATTGGTGCGAGCGATCAAGGTGATGAGCGACGTTTTCTAGAAGCCCAGGAACCGAGCGGCGCAAGCAGCGAGAGTGAGAAATCTTCGTCGCTCGGCGCCGGCACTCGTAGCTTCTCGTCGTCGCTCGTCTCGTTGATCGCTATATTGCTTACATGCTGTTCAGAAAGGTGCTCTAAGTGGTTACCATTGCATTGGGACCAGCCTCGCATCCAACCGTAACCAGTCTTGACTTTTTTTTAAGCCGCCCAGGTAGAAGTTAACATCGTACATACATCGTTTTCAAGCATGGCTCCTCGTTCATTGCTCGATTTACTTTTTCGTAAATGACAAACCGCAATGAAGCACAATTATTCTAGTTCAAAATTGTCACGAACACTTGGCACGCATGCTTACACTGTAGCGCACCTAACGTAATTTAAAAGTAGAACGAAAACGGGACGAGATTCGCTTACCGCTTCACGGAAACAGAGTCCTTCGGATCCTAGGCCTAACGGCCGAAATCGGAAGTCGCCTGCGGTCCGGCGATCGGACGAGTTGAGCCGGCCGCGCTGTGCTGACCCCGGCTGACCACGCCTGGTTGAACCATGAGAGGCGTCGTCGAGTTGAGAGCCAGAGACGCAGTAGAAACGGACCGTAAAACATCTGTCCCGTAAAACGCAGAAGGAGCCAGCGCCAAAACCGCTACGTCTGGCTGCGTCGCCATCTCCGCGACGACCGGAAGTGTGTAAACCGGGACTGGCCGGGAAGTTAGAAAAGGCGCGGCAGCGGAAGCCACTGGGCGGAAGCTTTACGTTTCGGTTTCGCTTTTCTCCGACATCGGCCACGGTCGCGGGCTGGTATGTTTGCGGCTGGTTGCGACGACGCGAGGGGCCACGAAAAGACGCCGAGTTGGCCGAGTACGAGTCACGGCCCACGATACGAGCAACGGGCCATTTGCACCTGTCGACCGGCGATGCGGTATCCGCGGCTTAGTGTCACGATCGGTTTGTTGCCGTGCACGTTGACTCAAAGCTCGAAGTTATGCAGTTCCGTCAGTTCCGTTCCGGCACCAGCCGCACCACGTTTTCCGGTGCATCGCACGTGGAGGCCTTTCGACGCATTCAGTGAACGTAAAGATCGCGCCCGCTGTCTTCGGTGCTGTGGAAGAAGTTGGGAGACGGAAGAAGCATCAAAACCAAGGCGTTTAGGACTCCAGTCCGGGCCGCCGGTCCACTCTGAACGAGAGGCGACGTGTGTGTGCACGCTTTGAGGAAGCCTCCACGTTTCGCCGCGCCAGACCTCGCCGATCGCGACCAGACCCCGAGTCCGAGAGGCTCTTGCGCAGCCAGGAACGGCAGCGAGGTAGGAGCTGCTCGTTCTGCGCAACCATGCAGTGCTCTACAGTGATCGGAGCTCTCGGTGTCATGCGTGCTTGCACCGAAGCCGTTGTGACCCCTTCGGACGCGCAAGTCGTACTTCGCAAAGGTTTGGACGGGGCCGCCGTCACCGAGCAGCTCCGCTAAATTCCGCTTACTTATGATCGCAATAAAAGCTTGCGTTTGTTCTCGGGAAAAAAATTGCGGGACCGCTCTCCGCGCCGCCGACGAGGTTGGCCGCCACCATGTTCTAAGCTGTTCACTCGCTCCCGCAGCGAGCGCCTTCCGATAATCCTCCCCGTTCCAAAATGCGATGCGATCTTCGTTTACATGGGCTGAATGAATGCGCACTCGCCATCTCGATCCACCTCTGTCTAGCGACTTTAATGCGATGCGCTTTGCGCATTATGCCGTTTACATGACCGCATATTGAATGCGGCAACTGGATTCAATGCGACTAAGTCGCATTCATGTAAACGCGGCTTATGTTATTTTTCGACATGTATGATGTATGTAACGATACCGGTGGTAAACGATGGACGTTTTTGTTGGAAGATGGCGGTCGTCTTTCTGCATGTATGGTTTAGTTATACCGGTGGTCTTGTGGTATAGGCGTTTCGTTGGAAAGATGGCGGTCGCCTACGTCATCGGACGCAAAATCATACCAGCCATACCGAGTCATATCGGCGAGCAAACCGGCTGCCAGTATAGACAGACCCGGAGCCATAGCGGTGCCGGTATCTCCAGTTATGGAGAACGCAAAACCAAACAGGCTGCATGTATAATAACAATAAATTATGGTGGTGTCATACCAGGACTGTACAAGCAGCAGGTTTGTTTCTTGTACGTTTTTCCAATAGGGTATAGCTAAAGTGTGACCGGTATGAACCCGTCTACTTTCATATAGGCGCCAAATTTTTTTTTTTTTTTTCTGTAGGGTTGATCTGACATCATGTCACCTATTGCACCAGTTTAGTTTGGTCTTAAATTTAGCAGAAACATTGACGTCACATGATCTTTGTATGTTATATGAAGGCCGTTTTCCTGATAAAATTATCCGCGAAATTTATAAAACAAAATATAGGTTCTTCACTCCCGGAAGTAACTTTTTGGATCCTTTCAAACAAATATAAGGGATCGCTCCTGAAATACTGCATTTCACGCATTACAGGACATCGAAGATATTGTGGCTGTCGAATGTCAGTTGACGTCACGTAACTTTTGTAACAATCAGTTTTTCTGTTGAATTTAGCAGAGAAGTTAATAAAAAGATATAGGTTCTGCAGTCTATGAAGCGATTGTTTAGTGAGTTCTAATAAAATTTATGTAGTTGCTCCTGAAATACTTCAGTTCATGAATAATAGGATGCAGTCGTCGAGGCATTTGCTTAATAACCAAGTTAACAATTTATTTATATATCGGCAAGGTTACTTAAAATGAAGCCCAGTCCATGGTACACCGAGGCACGGCTGCTGATGCTCCTCGCTAGATTCGTTTTGTACGCACGTAGCGCCACTCGTTGGTCGAGGCTCCTCTCTCACTCCGTTATGCACGAGCAACCGCGCTGTCGGTGCGCCGCCATATACAACATTCCGATCGCCACATGTGCTCGTCCCTAGCTTAAACGGCGCCGCAAAGGCTATTGGAAATGGAGATAGCTGTAAATGTTTCGTTTATTTTTAAAGAAACAATGACTTTGTAAGCAAAAAGAGCAACGTGCTTTGGCAGTACGGGTTCGCACATTCTTCTATTTGATGGCGCTGCTTTGGGCGTTACATTTTAATGGTCAGAGGGATATCAACATTTTATTTTAAACAAAACAAGGGAAAAGAAATTGGTTGTATTTAGGAGGTCGTTGCAGAATATTGAAACTGGGGTATTTGATTAAGTGTACAGACCCCAAAACGCTTACAGTATTGAGAGACGCTGTCAACGCTATGACGTGTCACACGGACCTATATCTGGCACTTTGAGATAGGGCTCCAAATTCGGACGCACATCCTGGTTGCCAGACTTTCAGCCATGCTGGCTAAATTGGCAATCCTTACCCTATGTCGCCACACCGGCGCCATACCTGTGTGGCGACATAGGCTGAGGCGAGCCCAACAGCAAGCCAGGGGTGCTATGTTGCGCTTTTTGTACTCCCAGGAGACTTGGAAGAAGGAAGTGACGTCAACAACTAGAGCAAACGCAGATCGGACGTTGACAAAAGAAAACAAAATCAGCATCCAATCTGCATTTGCTGCGTTGTTGACGTCACTTCCTTCTTCCTAGTCTCCTGGAAGTGCAAAAAGCGCAACATAGCCCACCCAAGCCTGAACAGGAGGCCACGCGGCAGCCCAAAAGGGCGACAGAAGAAGAGGAAATAAAGACTAGATCGAGGAGGTGCTTCAACGACAGTTGTCCTTTGAATTCGTCCCGTTGAACATTTCAACTGCGACAAATCGGTGACCCGGACGAACGACACCTTCACGATTCTTCACCCTCTTCAAAGATGGATTTGGCTGACGGTGAATCGCTTGCGGCGGAAGCGATTCCATTGGGATCTTTGGCGGCATTTCAAATCAAGCTGCCAACATTCTGGGCAAAGAAGGCTACAGTTTGGTTTGCGCAGGTGGAGGGACAATTCGAGCTCCATCAAATCACCTCACAAGCTACGAAGTCCCTCCACGTAGTCTCGTCACTGCCAGCAGAGCTTGCCGACGAGCTAGCAGGCATCCTCGCAGGTCCGGCCACATCGAACCAGTACGACCGTCTTAAAGCAGCCATTATATCCCGGACGGCCCCGTCAGAGCGCAGCCGACTTCAACACCTGCTTAACATGAAGGAGCTCGGCGATCAACGTCCCTCTCAGCTACTGCGCCGGATGCGGCAACTTAAGGGTGACGTGACTGCCGACGCCGATACATCGCTCTTCCGTGAGTTATTTTTGCAGCGCTTGCCACAGAGCATGGTACTCATTCTAGCAGCGGCCGAGGACATTCCCCTGGATCAATTGGCGAACTTGGGAGATCGGGTGAGCGAGTACTCCGCTCCCACAATTTCCGCCCCATCCAGACCCTCACATCGAGTGGCAAGCCCTCCGTCTCGATCTACAGGAAACAATCTGGAGACTAGACTCAGCCGTTTGGAACAAGCCATTCAAGATCAACAGCTGTCTCGCCGACACAGGCGCATTTCCCGCCCCGGACAAGATCCCGCCGCTCTTCTTCAGACTCTGTTTCCTCGGACGCCAGTTTCTGCTGGTATCATCAGACGTTCGGACAAGAAGTATTCTCAACCTTGCACATGGCAGGGAAACTAGAAAACCGGGCACTGGCAGCGGCAGGTGATTCTGGGTTACACGAAAGCCGCCTTTCTTATGTATTGGATCGCGTCACGCGACAACGCTCTCTTGTTGACGTTGGCGCAGAAGTAAGCGACCTGTCAGTCTCGCCTTCCGAAAAAGGCCGGTTGTCCCAGACCTCGCCTCTTCGAGCCGTAAACTGTTCATCCATCTCTCCGTATGGCCAACGCTCGCTGACCATCGACTTGGGCCTACGCCGCACGTTCGGATGGACTTTTATTGTTGCGGATATCAGCATTGCGATCCTGGAGGCCGACTTCCTTAATCACTTCAACCTAAGTGTTGACATGCATTCCCGCCGCCTTGTTGATACTACGACCCGGTTGTCCATTCATGGCATTACCGCCCACTACGTTGTGTCCGAAGTCCGCCCAGCGCCCCCTACATCCAAGTTTGAGGAGCTTTTGAGTAAATATCCGGACATAAGAAAGCCTACAAACTTAAACCAAACGGTCAAGCACGCTTCCACACACCATATTCTGACCAATGGACCTCCAGTATTTGGAAGACCACGTCGTCTCACGAGAGAACGCCTGACCGTGGCCCGACGGGAGTTCGATCATATGCTGCAGCTTGGCATAATTCGCCCGTCGGCAAGCAATTGGTAGTCCCCCCTCTATCTCGTCCCAAAAGCAACCGCTGGCAACTGGCGCCTCTGTGGGGACTATCGCGCACTTAGTGCCCACACCGTGCCCGACCGGTACCCTCTTCCACATATGCAAGATTTTACAGCAAATCTTGCTGGTAAGAGTATTTACAGCAAGATAGATTTGGTCAAGGCTTATCATCAGATACCCGTTGAACCCTCTGACATTCCGAAGACGGCCATCACCACTCCTTTTGGGATTTTCGAATATGTACGGATGCCATTTGGGTTGCGCAATGCAGCGCCAATCTTCAACGCTTTATCAATGAAGTGACAAGAGGCCTCGACTTCGTTTTCGCCAACCTTGACGATCTCCTCCTCGCGAGCACTTCCGTGTAACATGAGCAACATCTCAAACTCCTTTTCAACCGTCTTCAGTCCTTCGGCTTAATCATCAATCCAGGCAAGTGCGTATTCGGAGCCTCTGCAGTCGACTTTCTTGGCCATTATGTAACCGACGCCGGTGTCACACCATTGGAGGACAAGGTTCTTGCGGTGCGTAATTTCCCGCAACCTACATCACTGCGGAAGCTGTGCGAGTTCCATGGCCTTCTCAATTTTCACCGACGCTTCTTCCTGAGTGCGCTCGTATTCTCCAAACTCTTACAGACCTCATCAGAACAAGAAAAGATCCCAATACTGCCGTGGAGTGGTCAGCCGAAGCAGCGTCTGCTTTCTCGAGCGCGAAGAAAGCCCTGGTTGACGCTACTCTCCTCGTCCACCCGGAAACTGACGCTCCCATACGGCTAATGACAGATGCCTCAAATATTGCAGTTGGGGCTGTCCTTCAACAATACACAGAGGGAGAATGGCACCCGCTCAGATTTTTCTCCCAGAAGTTAAAACCAGCTGAGTCAAGGTATAGCACCTTTGAACGCGATTTGCTGGCCATCTTTCTGAGTGTAAAACATTTCCGTCACAACCTGGAAGGCACTACGTTTTACATACTAACAGACCATAAGCCTCTTACCTTCGCATTCAGAGGAAATCACACAAATTACTCCGCTCTTGAGATAAGACAGCTGGGATTTAACTCCGAACTCACTGTTGACATTCGACACGTGCAAGGATCATAAAATATTGCTTCGGACGCTCTTTCGAGAGTGGAAACCCTCTCTATACAACCTGTTACAATGGATTTTCAAGCTATGGCCCAAGCACAACACAACGATCCTGATCTGGTTGCAGAGCGACAAAAATAATTCTCACTGCAACTTAGAGATATTCCATTACCACTTGCCTCATCATCTATCACTTGCGATCTATCAACCAACACACGACGCCCTTACGTGCCTCTGCCATTCCGGAGAACAGTATTTGAGGCCCTACAAAATGCTAGCCATCCGAAAATTCGCTCGACACAGCGTCTGGTCAGTGCCCACTATGTATGGCCCAGCATAAATGCTGACGTACGTCGGTGGACCAAGAATTGTCTGCAATGTCAGCGGGTCAAGATCACCAGACATACAGTAACACCCCTAGTCAATTTCTGGCTCCCTAAAACAATGTTTGACCGCATACATCTTGACCTGGTTCGACCTTTGCCTCCATGCCAAGGTTTCAAATACCTGCTCACCTGCGCAGATAGGTATGCCAAATGCCAGAGGCGATATCACTCCCAGACATCACGGCCGAAACTGTTTCCGATGCCTTTGTAATGCACTGGATTTCTCGTTACGGGTGCCCCTCCACCATCACAACGGACAGGGACGACAATTCAAGTGTGCGTTCTTCACAGCACTGACCCACCTCCTTGGTGCGCGCCACATCCTGACCACAGCATACCACTCTTCAGCCAACGGGATGGTGGAGCGGCTACACCGTCAACTCAAGGCTGCACTCGTAGCTCAAGATGACCGCACTCATTTGCTTCAACATTTCCCCCTGGTTGTCTTGAGCATAAGATGTGCCTTCAAGCATGATCTCGGCTTCACATCATCCGAGTTAGTATACGGTGGCATACCTAGGCTCCCCGGAAAGTTTTTCACCCCACAGTATGAGACCATATCATCTCCGTCAACCTGCGGGAATAGATTGCGCGAGTTCTTCCGACATATCCAGCCAACTTCCCCTCGACACTCGTATCACCGAAAGCTCTTCAGGTCTCAAGATCTAGAGTCGTGCACACAAGTTTTTCTACGCGGTGAACTCATCAAGAAGAGCCTTACTCCGGCGTACGATGGACCTTTCAAGATTCTCCAACGCTCTAAGAAAACCATGACATTGTACGTCAATGGCCGTCAGGAAGTCGTCACAGTCGATAGGATCAAACCTGCTTATGCCGACACACCTTCGCCCTCTCTTTTATCAACCACATTGTTTTCAGGAACTGAGTCACCGGAAACGTACCACATCCAACCTAGGAAGGTAACGTGGGCCCCAGCTTCGTAGCACTCAGAGTTTCCCGCAAGCACGAATCTTTGGACACACCCTAAAGATTCAATGTATCATTCTGATACAACAATTATCTGCGAGTCCAAGACAATTTCTGCCTACACCTCACTCCAAGACCGCTGCTATTGAAGATGCGTGAGCCTCCGCCGCGACTGACATTCATACAATTTTTTTCTCTCTTTCCTCTCCCTGTCAAATTCGTATCCTGCTTCAGCCTCTAGCACCAGGACACTAGGGGGGGGGGGGGACCTCTGTGGCGACATAGGATGAGGCGAGCCCAACAGCAACCCAGGCCTGCACAGGAGGCCACGCGCTAGCCCGAAAGGGCGACAGAAAAAGAGGAAATAAAGACTAGACCGAGGAGGTGCTTCGAAGACAGTCGTCCTTTGATTTCGTCCCGTTGAACATTTCAAGCCCGACACCTGGGCATGCACAAAGCTTAGAGTGCGTTGCTGAGAAGCTTCGCGACCCGTTGCGTATTGAAGACCTCTAGCTGAACGGCTTGAGTTTTTGCATCGCTGCTAGCAACGTCTTTGTCAATGTGATATCATTTGATATGTTATCTCGGCCTCCACTCTGTGCACGGTACCGTAATATTATAGAAAGACTCTAACGGAAGATAACCAACAGCGATACGCGTGCCTTATTACTCCACTCCGCGTTGCTCAAACATGTGTTCAAGTTCTTGTCCGCTTGTGCTCACTAAACTGTATTTATTATAAAAAGAACAGGAACTGGGTTAATAACATTATAAATATTACAGGTTGAAAGAGCTCGAAAGGTTGTTAAAACGCAAGGTGATGCTACTCCCAATGTCATGGTCTAAAAGGCGTTTATATTAACTAAATATAATAGAGGCCTAACTCTGGTTTAATATTACAATATTACAATGTAAGAATTGTCTCCTTCACAGGTAGCACACTTGCTTGGTTTAGCTGGAGCCGGGATTGGCACAAAGTTATGATACCTTGGCCACGACTGCCAAGCCATTTACGTCTGTATGTCAGGCTGGCGTTTCAGTCTTTCCTTGCACTAGAAAGCCACGGAACTACCGGGAAACGTCTTTCCTGGTTGACCAATCAATTATCTTGGTCATTGACGGCCAGGGTAAACAGGCCGCTGCCAGTATTTGATGTACCCTGGCTGTCTATTGATTTTCCTGGGTCAGAGAAGGCCTTGGTAGCAATGCCTCTGCCAAGCTTTGAGGTATGGTGGTTCATAGGAATTGCCTTGTCGACTCAATACAAACGACAACAGGTTTTCGGGCATGTTACCAGATTGAAGATGTTGTGAGCCATGGAATGGCAGGAAATTGCCGCTATGCAATGTTCCTTGGCTCAAGCTCGTTTTATCGGACACAGAATGCCCGCTGAAAACCACGGTTACTCTATAGTTCGTTTTACTTTTTTACTTTTTTTTAATATTTTGATGAGCATTCCCTTAGCATTTTTTTGTGCTTTGTGGCACGAGCCCTCGCACTAGAAAACGAAGTTTCAATGCAATAAGTCCGTTTTAGCTAGAGACATAAAAAGAACACGTTTTTCCCATTGAAAAAAAAAAACGATTTGAAAACAGTTTGCATATGAACAGGTCTAACCCGAATTGAACTGGTTGTAGTGGGATTGTACCGGGCAAATTGGAAATCAAACTATCGAACTTGGAAAACGAACAGGCCAAGGTAGCAGCTGAGTTGGCTGAACTGTCAATTGTACAATTCAAACTGGTAGTTAACCAGGCAAAACTGGCAGCTTGAACTGGCGACACTTGTATCATAATGCTCAAGCTGTCAGCCAAACAGTTTGAACTGGCAGTCGAACAGTTCTAACTGGCAGTGAAATATTTACAACTGGCAATGAAACTGGTCTCACGGTATCTATACCCGCGGAACTGGAGAAAGTGCTCGTTGTACTGGTCAAGCTAGTAGTTTGCCCAGTTTAAAATAATTAACCATTGGAATCGTTCCACGTGGCCTTCTTGATTTGAATCGAATTGGTTTCACTATTTCTAATTTAACTCCCAAGCTGGAAGGCTACATTAATCACATTTTTTCTCCATGAACCGAATTGTGCTTTTACACTCCAAACAACTCAAAATAAAAAAAAAAAAATTAAAAAATTCGACAAAAAAAGTTTTTATTAATTCCATAGTCAAAGATTTGTTTCTGGAATGAATCATGCCACAGCTAGCAGAGAAAATGTCTGACTTTTACAGTACATTTCTTCTATGCAGATGTCACATCACATATTAGTAAAGAAAATAAAAGCTTTTTCTTGACGCATGTACAGTTGTACCTAGCTAGCAACAATGGTTGGTTACAGGTCAAGAATTTAGTCATACAATCGCATGTTAGGAGTTTTAATATCCCTCTTCCAGGAAATCTTTCCCACTTGAACTTTATACATTTCCCGCTTTTTACCACGGCCTTTATCCACCCTGGCTTGCACCGAGAAGCCACTTCTAGCGCAAGTGCCCGAGACGGGGAGCCTCCCACGTGATATTGGAAAAGCGCGGGAAAAAGCCCGCACCCGCAGATCAGTCAGGCGCCTAGAATGCGCCAGTGCCCCGGGAACGGAGATGATGCAGTGTCCCCGCGCGGAGCGCAGATATCTTGAAAGGGGGGAGCTGCTCACGTGCCAGGACAGGGAGCGCGCGGTCCAATCAGCGCAGCCCTCGCGCCCGCTCGAAGCGCCAGTTTTGAGTCGGCGGCAATGGCAGTTCCGGAAACACCCCTCCCCCCTCCCCCCCCCCCCCCCCCCAAAAAAAAAAAAGAAAAAAAAAAATCTGGCGCAACGGTTGGCCTTCTTTGTTTGCGCTGCTGTTCTGCTTGGGGAAGTTACAAGTTGTCCTTAAACTGTGTTTCTATAAGATAGTTTGCCGGAGTCTTCAGTGCTGCCTCTGCCGATGGTTCCTGTGGCTAATGACATCCTCCGTCTGAGTTCCACTCGCTCGCGGGCGAAATGGTTGCATCCCAGAACGGCGTGTTCGGAATTCGCTTCGTCCTCAATGCAGCGCGAGCAATCGCTTATCCTGTCTCCGCGCCAGCGAGCCAGGTAAGCAGGTTCGACCATTTGGATCCATTTTCATCACCAGGCGCATGTGAAACTGAACCTTTTTGGAACCCGATTTGGAACTGCAATGCTAGTAATACAACCACCAGTGTACATGCAGCTTCAGAGATCCTCTACCACAGTGGTTGCGAGTTGCACAGCGGACGACAGACTGGGGAGGCATGAGGGGGGTAGCAGCAGCAGGATATTTTCATTCCTAGGCGTTGCTTTGCGTAAAGGCTGAACCCCATGTAAGCAATTAAACGAGCGACGAGAGTCAGCGACGGGTGGCGGAGATTTCCCCCGGTCACTCGTCGCATCTCTTGGGTTCTGGATTTCTAGAAATCGTCGCTCATCGCCTTGCTCGCTTGCACCTGTCGCTTGCATGTGGTTTGCCGCGTCGCGCGAGTGACCGAACGACACTGAAGCAAGTCGTCGTCCCTTGTCTCGTCGCTTCGTCTTTGTTTTCTTAATTGCCTCGAGACTGACACCAGATGTACGATTGTCACACTCTTCCATATTCCCTCTCATACTGTTTATGATAATGCATATTTTTTTCATTCGTGGCATCAGTTACATGCTGTTTTAGAATAGACGGGGGTGAAAATAAATCTGCCATGGTTCTAATTACTGATGTTTATTCTTATTTAAGATGCCTTGGGGTACTATGTTTGCCACCATCGGGACCCCGACACTTCAAAAGATGTGGAGAATCTTGCGAACCGGCTGGGACGCATGAATAAAATCATGAGAATTTTTTTTGCAGTGTAAACATGTTTTTATGTTTATTTTTGCGATCTGCAGTATGTATGTTTTTTGGGGGGAAATAAAGTTAATTTTATTAGTTGATGACCTGAGTTGTCAATATGACCACTAGACCGGTTTAACTGCATGCAGTGGACCAGTATACACAGTTGCACAGTATTACCAATATACACATTTTCGCAGTAAGGCCGGTATGCACAGTTTCATAGTAAGACCAGTATGCACGGTTTCAAATTGTCTAGTTCAACCAATTTAACCAATGGCCATAATTGCGTTTGAACTGGCCCAGTCTGCAAAATTTTTCAATATGGCCGGTAGCTGCCCTGGTGATCCAGGTTGAATTTCTATTGTCTAGCCAAGCTTGACTGACCACTCGGCCTCTAGCCTGGCCCACGCTGTATATACAATATACAGCCAAGCTTGGGGTACCATTGAGCTTCCCGCCTGGCCCAGGCCATAATTCCAGCGGTGAGCCAGTCCATGGCTATACAGGGAACTGCCGGTGGTCGCCAGACCGGTATACCAGGACGGGGCTGCCTAGCGCCATGGGGCAAAAAATGTAGGTCCAGTGAAACTTCCCCGACTGCCCAGTCTGGCTCAAGCTTGAGCCGGTCATAATGTGATGCTTGGGTTTATTGTACTACTCTCCCCTCTGTGTTCATAGTTGCATTCAAATATTTAATTATTGAAAACAGTGCTTCATGTCAACATGTGTGAACCCCTTCAGGAACGACGCTCTTTTTTCTTAACTCGTTGACAGCTGTCACCTTGGCATTTTTATTTCTAGTGAAATGGGAGTCCCCAGTGTATCGATTGTCTTCTGGTCTCCAGCTTTTACTTGAAAACCTGTCTCCTTATATATATATTCTAAGTTGAGCCTCGCCGATGCAGCCACTGGCGCCCTTGCTGAGTCAACGAGTGAACCGCCTCCGTCATAGCAACTGAGAAACGATCACTGTCATTCTTCCGAAAATATGTAAACCTTTTTTACTAACATAAGGAGCGTGCTAAAAAAACGAGATGAGTTATGCACTGTCCTTGACTCGTCATCGGCTAACGTTGTGGTACTCACCGAGAAGTGGCTTTCCGCTACAGTACGGAGCAGTGAAATATTCGACTGTTAAAAGCGGTTTAACGTGTATCGTTCCGATAGAGTGTTTGGATCTGGAGGTGGTGTTCTAATTGTAGTAGCTGACTGTATTGTTTCTTATTGTGTAAACTTTGCGTTTAATATTGAGTTTCTCTGCATTTGGTTTGAGGTGAATTATAAAAAAAGTTGTTCTTCGTATTTGCTATCGTCCGCCGAAGTGTACCTCTAGTTTTGTAAACGAACTTCATAATGCTCTCAATATCGTTGTAACAAGGTTTCCAAACAGTCCAATATTTCCACTAGGTGATTTTAATTACCCAAACATCTGTTGGTCACACGAGAGCCCGTTTTCTAATCCATTCTCGTCGCAGTGTTTTGATTTCTTGAACATGTGTTCCGAGTTTAACTTATCGCAGCTAGTTACAGAACCCACAAGAATTGCAGCCACGTCAGCGAGTGTTCTTAACCTTGTTCTAACCTCCACAGCTGGCCTTGTATCCCTAATATCTCACCTACCAGGACTAAGTGACCACTGCTCGTCACTTATCTCTCTAAGCATACCAAAGTGTAATTGTAGATAAAAGATAAAACTTATTCTAGACTACCGAAAAGCTCATTTCGACGCTATAAACGATGCCCTGAGTCAGTTCGTTGATCACTATTTTGTTATCTTCTCCGAGCGTTCCGTTGAGCAGAACTGGATTATGTTCAAGGGTCAAGTCACCGTCCTCAACGACAACTACATTCCTCTGCGATCTGTAACGTCTCCCCCTCAATCACCTTGGTATAACCAATCACTCAGAAGTCTATCGAACAAGAAAAAGAGAATGCTTCGTGCCGTTAAATCTTCCAGTACATGTAACCTGTGGGAATCCTGTCACAACGCCAATGCAGTTTACAAAAATGCTATTCAAGATGCGAAACACGAGTATTTTAAACGTAAATCTGCCGTCTATGTTAGGTACTAACCCAAAGCAGTTTTGAAATGTTGTTAGTAAAAAAAAAAATCGTAATTTAACTTAAGGCTGCAAACGGGGATGTAATTTCTGGCGATTAATGTGCTCGCGTTTTGAATGATGTTGTATTAAGTCCTTTTGAAACTGTTATTCCCACGCCTACTTCTCAATTTTACGCGAGTGATTTTTTGCCTATGAGACCCGTTGTTGTCGATCCTATAGGTATTGTTAAAATAATCAATAACTTAAAACTTTCTTCCTCTGATAGAATCGACAGCATTAACTCAAAGTTCCTCAAAAACACAAAAATATAGAGCTCTTTGATATTATCTCGCATTTTTTCCCAGTCGTTTTCAGTTGGAGAGTTGCCTGCTGATTGGAAGATAGGGAAGGTGGTGTCACTCGACAAAGGAGGTGATAAATATTTTCACGAATGACATTTGTGGAGGCTATGATAACTGAAGAAACTAAACCTTCAATGGGGTGAACTTGTGCCCAAAACAAAAACGAAAAACAGAAGATGAGGAAAAAGCGTTGCGGGCGTCGATGTCGGCGTAACAGCAGGTTCGAGCGCTGGGGCAAGACTGACTGCAGATCGCCACTTGAGCCCCTTATGTACGCGCTGGCTTCTGGAACAATCGACCTGGAAGGTTCGGCGACTAGAACATTCGCACCTCGAACAGGCGACAGAGTTCTCGAATTCACCAGAAAATAAACTGGAAAAATAAACGAAATGACGCGAAACTCCCGTGAATCGAACCCTGGCTCTTCGCGCGGGAGGCCAGCGCGATAACCGTTAGCCTACGGCCGCGCTGCCTACTTGGTGCGCGGCATTATGTCCCGGATAACTATCAACCAATATCGATTACTAGCATTCCATGCAAGATACTAGAACATATCATCTACTCACAAGTAATTCAAAATTTGGAATCTAACATTTTTTTCAGCACCGCTCAGCATGGCTTTCGTAAATTATTTTCTTGCGAAACTCGACTTTTGCCATTCACCCATGATTTTCACCTAGTTCTTGACCGAGGGTCCCAGGTAGACTGCATTTTTTTTTACTTTTCCAAAGCATTTGATAATGTTTCACACAAGCTACTGCAATTAAACTTATATTAACAGCCTTAACATTGACGCAAATGTTCTGTCCTGGACAACTTTTCTCACTAATCGTTCCCAGTTTGTAAACGCTAACGATGAAACATCACCCCTCGCCTCCGTCAATTCTGGAGTACCACAAGGCTCTGTAGTAGGTCCGCTATTGTTCCTTATCTATATTAACGATTTGCGGAATTCGATTTCTTCTTCATTTAGTTCATTCGCTCATGACTGTTATTTATAGAGAAGTTACTAACGCCCCGGATGTTCTGAATTTACAAACTGATATTAACCATGTTTCAAGATGGTGTGAATTATGGGGGATGGAACTTCACACGACTAAATGCAAGGACGTGAGAGTATCGCGTAAATGTAATTTTCCTTCTTATGGTCTTGAAGATGTCCCCCTTACTTTCTGTTTCTTCTTATAAACAATTAGATGTGTATATAACCTCAGATATTTCCTGGCAAGTGCATGTTGAGCATGTTATTATAACGTTAATCGAATGCTGGGTTATCTAAAACGAAACTTTTTACTTGCCCCTTCATATTAGAAACTAACCCCGTACAAAACGCTTATACGCTCTAAATTACAATATGCTTCTTCTATCTGGGGCCCTGGTCATTCCAAACTACCTAATGCCGTGGAATCAGTTCAGAATCGCTCTGCTCGTTTTATTCTTAACAACTTTCATCGCACCGCAAGCGTGAGCTACATAAAACTAGCCTATCGTTGCCTAAACTAAATTTTCGTTGCTAAATAACTCGCTTATATCTATTTCATAAGATGTACCATTCAAACTCATTACTTCACAACCGACTGTTGAATCATCCGTCTTATAATTCGTCGCGCATTGATCATAACTATGAAGTATACTTTCTAAAATGTAACACTAACGCACTTCGAGAGTCACTCATTCCGAAAACTCCAGTGGATTGGAACCACCTTCCTGCATCTATCGCAACAATTATTCCTGACCACTTATTTAGAACTGCCATTAATAATCTATACTGCTCAGATTGAGCTGCAAAGTACTACTGTAACTAACCCCCACTCCCCTCTGTACTGCCAATGGCCTTGAGGGTATTTTAAATAAATAAATAAATAAATGAATATGATAATCTCTTTCACGAAGTCTTGTTTAACAGTAAGTTCTTTTTTGAAGTCAGGGCAAAGGTTACTAAGTGCGTCTTTCTGCTGCTGACTGAGGTTTGGTGCGCCATTATTCCGAAGAATTTGCGTGTAGTCAGTTGGTTGAGCAAAGTGTGTCACGCATTATTTTATGAAAAGTATAAACCGCATGTAGGTGATTCGGTGAACGACGAGACAAGCGACTTCGAATTGCTTCGCTGTCACTTGGTGTCGCACGACGAGGCAAACTGCATGGAAGCGACGGCTGCCAGCGACCAAGGCGATGGGCGACGTTGTCTAGAAATCGAAAAACCGAGCGACGCGACGAGCGACAGCGAGAAATCACCGTCGCTTGTCTCGTCGCTCGCTAAATCTCTTACATGCGATTCAGCCTTGATGCTCCTGAACTGTGTCTGGAAACCTTCAAATGATAAATTGACGATCGTTGCGAGCGGTTTTAGAAATGTTTGCTACGCTTTGTTCAGTTAGGACGGTAAAACGCCCGGAAACAGGTTTTCATTTATTTCTTGGAAGAATTCGCAGCATATCCTCACTCGATGGCAAAGGTTGTCACATGTGAGGATACGTAGGTTTTCCAGTACAATATAAAAACAAGAGCAATAGATTCACTGAAGAGCTCAAACGTAACGGAGAATCAAATTGGCAACCCAGAAACTGTTCTGGGTGACGGAGGAAGAACAAGACGTTACGGCAGGCCTGAGTTGTCGTTGTGTACAATATAAAACACCAGCTCCGAGCATCTTGGTGGCTATTTATACGTCTCATTGCTGCTCCCTAGAAGCTTTCTCTTATTTTTCGATTGCTCCGATCCCGGAGTTACTGAAATAAGCATCTTACTTGATGTAGCGTGAGTGTAGACGGTCTCCCATAAGGTGCTGTGCAGGGCAGAAAGCGGAGTAAAACATCGTGTCATTTGCAGGCTAGATCTTCGGCTAGGAAAGTGTTCAGCTACTACTAGGAGCAGAGGATAAAGTATATTTGGTCTGCGTGGCACTCAGGCCAACGATATCATCGGGTTCGTCCTCCGCCGATAAGAAAAATATGTTGATCGAGTAAAAAAGAAAAAGGTGCCGCTCTTAGGGGGTTCACAAACTATGAACTGCAACAGTTTCCAGCAATAGCAAGTTTAGGTACAAAAAGGGTATTGATAACGTAGGGTAGGGATGCAAAATATCCGGAAATATTAAAGAACAAAAAAAGTAAATGAAAAAACGAACATTTTTAAGAAATTGGAAAACATAAAATAATTCTCTTAACAAGAGTAATCCACAATTATTTCGAATGATTCCGACAAAGATAACCAACGGCAAGTGTTTATCGTCAGTTTTATGCGTTTTTGAGGTTCCTGTCAATTTAGCAGACATTTGACTACGCATCTGGCAATCTAAATATTGCCACATGCTCCATATCATCCTACATGTTTATCCTGTTTACTTTAACGGTAAAGATGGAATTTCCGATCGTCAAAATTATGTTATATTACACAAAATATGGGCAGGTCGGTGCAGTAACAGACGGTTGGTTTGGTGTTATATAAATTCCATGTTTTTTGTTTACTAAAGGGTTGACAATGTCTTGGACGCGAAACATAGTATAGTTGACGAAATAATAAATTTTTTGACATGCATGCACACACTGCACGAACACATATTATGGAGCTCTAGGTTTACATTCCTGTGTCTTAATCTTTTCGAAATTTCATCTTGATTATGTGCATCATTTAGAGTAATATTATTGCACAAACCTTACTGAACAGCAGAACTATGCGTATTGGGGATTTTGGTCTATACATATAGGTCAATGCGCTTGGTTTCTTTTCACCTTCTCGTTTTCCCTTTCACAAACTTTTTCAGTATGTTTAAAGACAAATTTAAGAAGTCATTGTGTGTGGCAATCCTCTACCTTCATTGTAGCCAAAGAATGGTGTGGGATGTGAATCTGTTTTGATTATACGTAGTGATTAATGTCAATTTTACCATCTGTTGCAGAAATTGACATAATAAACTTGTTATTAAGTAAATAAATTGAGTCTAGTTGTTTATACGATTGCTATAAAAATGTTAGAAAAAACAAGGAAAAGATGTATTTTTGCATGATATTCTTTTTCGAGCCTCTCATCTCTATCGAAGAGGTGAATGTTAAAGAGGATTGCAATTAAGCTGCAAGATTTAAAAATGAACACTTTTGCCACTTGTATTTTTTTTCATAAATACCAGATTCAACGATGCATGAATTGTATAAAGACGCCGTTAATATTGTGATGACAAGATAGATATGTTTTTAATTCTTGTGATATTTAGTCTCCTTGCCGGTATTTATGTTTTCCAGCGTTTTTTTGTACTTTTTCTGCACGATTTTTTGAAAAGGTACTTAGCTTTTTCTTAGTGTTTCTATATTTTGAATCTTCTCGAGTGCTTGTTTTGTAGCTTTTATGTGGAATTTTCTTCAGGCATTGCACTTTTAAATTCAAATAAGTTTTCACCACCGAGAGATCCAGACAAAGGTCGAGTAAGTGCAACTTGCTTTGTTCTGTGATTACGTTGAAAGTCACAGCTTACCTTCATTCGCAATATTAAACTTCAAAGAACGAGTTTTGCTTTAGTTTGATTGAGGCTGGCACTATTCTAACATGTGAATCAACTATGTTTGTCTCTGTTGCTTATGGCTTTTCTAGATTCAGTGATAAGCAATCTATACAGGACTATAAATATCTCTGACACCTTCAAACAGTGGACAAGATGCAGAATATGAAATAAATAAAATAATGCTGACACCAATTACACCGAATGACCCTGACGCCAATATAAATAAGGCAAGAGGCAAGCCACGCCTACAACACGGATATACAGGGTGTTTAGTTTTATATCGAACATCCTTTTTACTCAGAAAGGTGATCAGAGCTATATCGGCATCGTCTTCAGCATGCATTTATAAGACTCTCCCTATATTAGATGACGAAATACTCACCTTGGTTTTTAAGCTAAACAACTAAATTTGTAATTCAATTTTCAACTTTAGTTTTATGGTTCTATGGGGTTCAATGGTATTGAATTATTGATGAAAACTACTATAAAGCGGCCAGACCAATCCAGCAAACTTCATAAAAAAATGATGATTTTTTAGATATATATTATTTATCTTCCTGCCTTTTTGGAGCAGACTTTTGAATTCAGCAAAAAAATTGATGTCCGAACCCCTGCTCAACTTGACGCCTAGAACCTGTGGCAGTCGTTCCAGTCGCGTCGTCACTCTGTCGGCAGTGTATCGTCGTCACCTTCGCAAAGAACGGTATGCCTGGCAAAGGACGACCTGATGAAAACAGTAACAACATAATTGAAACCTCTTCTATGTGCCATTGTAGGCGTGGCGTTCAGCACTTAGCTCGAAATTTTGAAATCTGGCGAAAATACGGTAAAACTGACCTATGAATATCTAAAAAAACATTGCCTTTTTGAAAACTCTTTAAGTTGGTTAAGTCTCTAAAACTAATTGCCGTAAACACTGCGATTTAAGCATGGCATATTCAGCAGTGTAATTGAAGTATAATTATCATATTTGAGTGACCTAGCCAAAATAACAAACTGATTATTTGATTATGTACTATCTGCTGAGCTTAATCAACACATGGTTACGACAGCACCCGGGTACCTGTTTACAGTTACTTATTTATGGGTTAAAACTAACATTAAATACCTGTATTCTTCAGGATTAGATGTAGGGTTGCAGCTGTGAAGTGCAGAAGTGCCAAACTGCGAGACAGGCGATGACACGTTCCACCCTATTCCAAGTCCTAGCGTAACATCCACAAATCTGAATATTCATCATAATGCCGAAGACTTCTCTGAGGCTTCTGACATAATCTAAATACAATTCGCCCTTAGCCAAAATGAACAAACCGAAAATAAACGTATATAATGATAGGCGATCCCCCGAGACTGGGAAAAAGACGAAGGACAACACGACACACAAAACACATTTTAAACCATATTTTGAGGCTTTATGTGCTCTGTTGTCCTTCGTCTTTCTCCCAGTCTCGGGGGTTTCTCGAAAATTATGTTAAACCTTCACCAGCTCGTTTTCGCCCTACCTAAATATTCGCTTTTATGACAAATCCTACCTAAATTATACAATAAGTTTTTTCACAGTTTCATAAAATTGTGTATACAATGCGTACACCTCGGTTGCCGCAGTTGATTATTGACTGCAGGCAAGGCGAAATCAGAAAATGAACAAATCTTTTTGTTAAAACTATTCTTGATGCTCTTTTAAACCACACAAGCAACTGATATTAGTTTCTTTAAAATGGCATTTGTTAAAGGAATGATTCTGTCGAGAACGTTATCGACCTCTGTGGTCTTCAGTATATGAGTTTACGATAATAATCAGCGACTAAATTACCCAACATACCCCAAATAACTCCAGACTTATTCGCGTCATCTGGCGCATTCCAGTTAGGAATATGTCGTCCGTCGTCAAAAAATATGCCATCGTTGTTAGAATTGTGACGACTAAATGTTACATTTAGGCCTTAAGCCACAAGGAGAGTGATCTCAGAACTATGAGCCAAAAAGCGGCGCAAGTCCCGCCCACACGCGACGCTATCCTCCGGAGTAGACGAGGACAACGGGTCTTTCTGACAGCGTCGCGCTATTTGAGAGTCTCGTGGTCATATAAAATAAGCATCAACTGCATTGTCACTTTACGTGCAGAGCTTTTTGACATGCTTTTTGCTTAGTTTCTGAGTTTGCTTAGAACACAATTTGCT
This sequence comes from Ixodes scapularis, assembly GCF_016920785.2. Classification (NCBI taxonomy): domain Eukaryota; kingdom Metazoa; phylum Arthropoda; class Arachnida; order Ixodida; family Ixodidae; genus Ixodes; species Ixodes scapularis. The sequence continues at coordinate 136,652,397 of NW_024609868.1, forward strand.
TAGTTTGATTAGAACACAGTAGTAGGGTTCCAGGGGGTCCACTACTGTGTTCTAGAATGCAGAATAGTGTTGGGATAGGAACGGCTGGTGTGAGGCATATAGTAGCGCAGATCCCGACAGGTGTCGACACAGGAGCGTTCATTGGAAGCTTGTAAGCATGAGTGGTTATTGAAGCGATAATAAAAAAAAATTAGGACCGCTTAATAGATCATGTTGTGAACTAAATTAGGCTGAAGAAAACGGACTGCGAAATACAATTTAGAGATATGCTGTCACTTTACTTCTTTTGTCCTAACTTTGCAAATATCTTCCCAAAATACCTTTTCCGGCTTTGTCTTTGGGAACGTCGAAAAGTGACGCTGTCCTCTAGTGCATGAAAATATCCTTCAAACCGGTTATCCGGTTAAACCGGAGGAGAGTGAATCCGGTTACCAAAGCCGGTTATCCGGTTAACCGGATTTTCGAATACGGATATCCGGTTTGGCAAACCGGTTGTTCGGTTAATCGGTTATTCAGTTTTATTTCATGAATACTGATGACCAGCACACGAAACAGCATTTCGCGCCCTGTATTTATGGTGTGAGCAGGCTCATCACTAGCGGCACCTGCTGACGTCTTTTGTTCACAAAGGCAAGCCTGGCCCAACCAGAGGACGCTGAACGACGCTCCCGCCACGTCATGTTGCCGCCATAACAGCCGTGTGAGTTACCATTGTTATTAAACCCTTTTAAGCAACGTTCCCTGTCATCTGTACCCTCACATTTGGCGCAGCCGACATGTCAAGGAGCCTAGATGCCACTCGCCCGCCCGCGCCGCCTGCCTAACTCGCCTGAAGAGCGAGTCGCATCTTTTGTTTTGCCCGGCCGCCCGCCCGCCATGCCTCTTGTCAATTGGTCCGAAGCCACGCCAAGCGACCTCGCCAGTTTTACGGCAGAATACCTTCACGACGAGTTGTCTCGTCGCAAACTTGACGTCGCCGGATCCAAGGAGGAAATCATCCACCGCCTCCTGGACGACATCTCCCGAAGCCCGCCGCCACCACCATCGACCCTGCCTCTTCCCGACTCGGTGGCCTCCAAAGAAGGCCCGCAAGAGTCATCGCCTCTCCCAACTCTCGACCCGGCGCAGTCCACGCAGCTACTGACAAGCTTGCTGCAGCAGTTCCTGACCGTGTCTCAAAGTGCACCAGCCCCTGTGCAGGTGACTACCCTGCCGGACTTTTCCGCGTCGCTTCCAACTTTTAGCGGCGATGGAGGTATTTCGGGCCGCCATTGGATCGAGGAGCTGGAGCAAACTCAAGGACTGGCTTCCTGGGAGCCCTCGACACTTCTCGCAGTCGCTCTCGGCAAGCTTCCTGGCCCAGCCGCTAAGTGGAAAGCTGTTTCTGAACGCCAGTGCCTAACTTGGGACAGCTTTAAGGCCGCCTTCCTGGCGCAGTTCGGTGATCGCCTCACGCTTCTGCAGTGGCAGCACAAGGTCACCGCTCTGGTGCAGTCGCCTGGAGAGAGCCTCGTCAACTATTCTCTAGCAAAAACTAAAGCTCATCTCGACATGCCCCGTCGTGCTGACTGATGCTCAGCGCATAGAGTATGCTCTTCAAGACATCAATGACGAACATCTAGCGACATCCATCACAGCGCAGTGCCCTGCGACTGTCACTGCATACATGGACATTGTAACACGACTCGACCAGACCTTAAGCCATTCTCATCTAAGGTCAAACCGCACGGAGGCTGAAAGTGCAAGGCCACCTGTTGCCAAACCACACGCAACGCCTTCCTCCACTCAATCTTAAAATCGAGCTGAGAGTGTGTCTGCCATACCACAGCGCATATCGTCTCTTCCACAAGAACAGCAGGAGGCAAGATACCATGCCATCACATCAAAACATGGAGCTGCTGCCCATCGCCCCGGCCAAGACTTGAGCAAGGCTGTGTGCCATAACTGCCGGCAGCTGGGTCACCTCTCCGCCAAGTGCACCGCTACACGAACACCACGTAATCAGCAGCCAGCCAGCTTCAAGACCAATCCCCCTGCCATGTCCTGCCTCCAGAACTCTGAGCCACTTGAGGGCTCAATGGTCCAGTGTGCTGTAGTCCAAGCCCACGTCCCAACAATCGCCAAGGTTGACGCTTTCCCTGACAGTGGGTCTGAGTTGACCATACTGTCGCAAGAGCTCATCGGAACGTTAAGCTTGCTACCATGGACAAAGCCACCCATTGCCGTCGTTGGTGGCAGCACAGTTGTACCAGCTACTACTCTGTGCACTCGCATCTCTGCCGGTCCCATCTCCGCCATGGTGGTGGTGATGGTACTTGCGCGCAACCCCCTGCCTCTGATCCTCGGAGAGTACTGGTTCGAAGCAGCACACGCAAAACTCGTTGTGAGGCCGCCTGATCCGACTGAAATTCGCCACCCCAGCTCGGCTGCCGTCTTGTTGTGCCAGGAGATGGTGTTGCCGAGGATGTGAAACGCCGTCCTTCTCCACACCCTGACTTTTTCTCCGTTCGCACCGACAATCCCTCCGACGGATGGTCTCATACTTGAGCATCTCCCGGATCACAACCAGCCCTTGTGGCTGGCTCTGGCATGCCATGAAGGATCGCCCCAGCCAGAGCGTGATCCTCCAAAGACATCTAGCTCAAACATTTTCGAGAGCAACAAGGCAAGCTCCATTCTAAGCAACGCCCAAATTGGCACAGAGCTACAGTCAGAAGAGTCTACTACGGTTCAAAATGTCCTGCAGCGACACATTGCTCTCTTTGCTACAGATGACAATGACTTGGAACTCTATGAAGGAGCACAGCACTCCATTGACCTCATTGCAGACGCTGTACCTTACAGTCGGCAACCGTATCGGTATGCTGCTGATGTCCGGCAGTTTATTGAGCAGGAAACTGAAGAGCTGCAGAGGAAGGGCATCATATTGCCTTCTTCCAGCCCTTGGGCCTTCCCCGTGGTCATTGTTTCTCGCGGAAGCAAGAAATGACTGTGTGTGAACTACATTCTACTTAACAAGCAGACAGTCAGTGTCGCTCAGCCGCTTCCCCGTGCCAAGGACATTATGGACGACATCGCAGGTTGCTCGTTGTTCGCCTGCCTTCACCTGAGGTTTGCCTACTGGCAAATACGAATGCGCCCAGAAGACGAGCTCAAAACGTCTTTCATTACGCATCGTGGCGCATTCCAGTGGACAAGAATGCCATTTGGACTCAAAAATGTCCCTGCCACATCTCAAGAAAGCCATGCAAGCAGTCTTCGAGCAGCTTCGACTCCGACACCCCAAGTGTGGAGTTCGAGTGTATCTGGACGACGTCCTTCTCCTTGCCACCAGTTTTCACGAGCTCATCGACTTGCTCGAAAAAGTCCTCGCACTGTTACAGACAAGTGGATTTAAAGTTTCGCTGGCTAAGTGTCGGTTCGCTGTGCCATCATTGACGTTCCTAGGCTACGTCCTCTCCAAGGAAGGGAAACGACTCAACAAAGCGAAAGTGGAAGCCATCCTGAAGATGCCCACACCGACAACTGCCAAATCTCTCCTTCTCCTGTCCTGGTTGCAGACTGCAAACATTTACCGACGTTTTATCCCTGAGTTCTCCAAGGTTTCGGCTCCTCTCCAGACCATCATCAGGACTGGAACCTTTAAGTGGACCCCTGCTTGTGAATCTTCATTTCAAGCTCTCCGCCAAGCGCTAACCTCTGCTCCTGTTCTTGGGCATTTTCATCCTTTAGCACTGACTACGGTGACCACTGAGGTATCAGCTGTTGCACTTGGTGCTGTCCTTTCACAACTCCAGGGTGGCAACAAGGTGGTCATTGAGTATGCGAGCAGAGCTTATTCAGCCACCGAAAAGAACTTGCACAGCAACATTTGGGAATGCTTGGCTGTTCATTGGGCTATCTCCCAGAAGTTCCGCCACTACCTCCTTAACCGGAAGTTTTGCTTACTGACCGATAATTGGTCAGTCGCCTGTCTGACGGACAGCTTCAAGCCATCGCGTCGCTTCACAGGAATGCTCATGGACCTTGTGGAGTTTGATTTCGCTGTGCAACACAAACCAGGCAAACAAAATATTGTCGCAGACAGGCTGTCACGTCTTGCCTGCGCCACTGTGGAGCGCATGGTGACCTTGCGCCAACTTCAGCAAGAAGACTAGGAGTGCTATGCCCTACACCAAAGACTACTGACCGATGATGAAGCAAAGCAAGACTTCGTCGTCATCTACGTCATCCTCATCCGTATAACGCATCCAAACGTGAACACGATTGTTGTGCCTTACAAGTTGCGTCACTCTGTGCTTGAGCTGACTCACGATAACAGCGGCCATTTAGATGCAAAGCGCACACTGAAGAAACTCCAGGACCGCTATTGGTGGCCACGAATGACCTCAGCAGTGACCCAGTAGGTTGACGGATGTCAAACATGCCAGGTCAACAACCGCCCTTCCACACGCAACATTGCCCCGCAGGGGGCACCTGTGAAAGCAGGTGTTTGGAGAGTGGCGTCTCCACGGACCCCGAGCCATGCGGGTTCGCCCGCCCACGTCTGGCTGTGCGTGGCTTTCCCGTGTCCGGGGAAAAGGGCATCCTGGTGGTTGAGCCGAGCCCGGGGTAGGTTTGGACCCTTCGGGGCCCCCCGGGCGAGGCAATACACCACTTCGGCCCCCGCTTCCCGTAGACGGGTGTCCTGGCTTGGCCCGACCAGGATGATTCAGTCAGTCGCCTTTTCTTCTACTATCCCCTCCCTTCTTTCTCCTTTCTCTGCTCTTCTCTTTTTCATTCTCACCTTCTTTGGCGGCAAGGGCTAACCTTGGGTGGAGACAGATACCTTTCTCGAACCACACTTGGTTATAGTTACTTGGTAGCACTGGTAGTGTAGCATACCCAGCCAAGCCATACTTGCTATGGGTTGGTGGTGGGTGGTGCGCCACAGTTTCTGAACATCCTCCGCCTTTCATGGCTTCCGCAAACCCTAAACCCGGTTCGGGACGAACCTCTAAGAAGCAGCGTCCAGAACCACAGACCATTGAAAAAGAAACTGTCGAAACATTTTCAAAGTTTTTTGTTATTCACTCACATGACGAGCAAAAACCTGTAGCAAAGATGTCACCTTTTATTGTCGCCAAAGTGCTAGAAAACCTTGTTGGATTTTCTTACAAGGCCAAGAAACTGCACTCGGAAGACCTTCTTGTTGAAGTGAACACTAAAAAGCAAAGCGAAGCGCTTCTCAGACTGACCAACATTGTGGACGTAGAGGTGTCGGTGAGCCCTCACCGTACACTAAACACGGTCCGTGGTGTCCTGTCTGAAGACGCCTTTCTTTACACCAGTGAAGATGAACTTCTTGAGGGACTAAAAAGTTCAGGTGTCGTCGATGTCAGACGTATAGTGTTCCCCAAGAATGGTGAAAATATCCCTTCAAAACATGTTATTCTCACTTTTGAAAGACGGGCACTCCCAGAGACGGTCAAAGCCGGTTACCTCAACTGTCGCATCCGCCCATACATCCCCAACCCCCAGCGGTGTTTCCGTTGCCAGCGCTTTGGCCACGGATCACGCAGCTGTCGTAGGAAGGAGACATGTGCCAAGTGTGGAAACGAGGGTCATGTGTCTGATGGTTGCGAGGCAGAGGCACACTGCGCAAATTGCAGAGGACCACATCCTGCCTACTACCGAAGCTGCCCCCTCTGGAAGCAAGAGAAGGACATCCTCGCAATTAAGGTTAAAGAAAACCTGTCGTACGCAGATGCAAAAAAGCGCTTTTCCTTCCTTTCTAAGGGAGGTTATGCCGAGGTGGTGCGCAGGGGCCCTGCACCACGCTCGGAGACAAAGGCCACTCAGGTCTCTCCTGAGATCTTGGTTACCGACCTAAAGGCCCCATCCCCACAACAGAGGCAGCATGCTGCTCCCCTGGGCAAGGACGGGCCGGCGATAGCCGTGCCCGCCCTCCCTTTCAAGACGGTGGCAAGGGGTCAGCAGGCTCACCCTTCTCGCGGAGAGGGCGCTCCAGCTGACTCCTCTGCTCAGGACAGGCCAGCACTGGCTGTACCTGTCAACACAGGCCGCACTCCTATGGAGGAGAAAAAGCAAGTTCCTCAGCCTCAGTCTCTGGAGAGACAGCCAGGAACCAAGGAGCTGTGTGGGTCGCATGCAGCTCCCTTGTCGGGAAACGAGGTGGAACAGATGGATGGGGTAGAACCCCTCCCCAGTTCATCAACCTCCCTTCCACCCAGTTCTGGTCGTGGCCGCGGATCGGGGCCTCGCGGCACGGACCCTCCCAGGCCGGCAGGCAAGTCTGCCTGCAAGGCTCAGGAAAACACTAGCGCTGCCTTGTCTGCCCCCTCGTCGACTCCAGGTTCTGACCAGGACGACATGGAGTGGCAGACTACTAAGAAACAAAAATAAAAAAAACCTGTAATTCCTCCAAAGTGAAAAACCTGACTCACCTTTCCATCTGCTCCGGTTTTTGGTCCCTAAAATGGCTTCAATACTCGTACCGTGGAACTGCCGTGGCCTTCTAAGAAACCTGGACGATGTAGAGCATCTTCTGGAGGAGTACAAGCCACGAGCGCTGTGCTTGCAAGAGACTCATTTGAGTCCCAGTCGCTCTAATTTTCTGAGACGTTACCAGGTTTTCCGGAGTAATCGCCCGGGCTCTGGCAATTCTTCTGGTGGAGTTGCGGTGGTCCTCCCGAGAGACGTTCCCTGCACTGAGGTTCCACTGTCCACACCACTTGAAGCAGTGGCAGTTCGGTTCATGCACCATAAAGCTCTGACAGTATGCTCTTTATATTTACCACCTTCTTTCACCTTGAAATGTTCAGATTTTAACTCGCTGTTAGACCAGCTTCCAGAGCCTTTTCTTTTGATGGGCGATTTTAATTGTCACAACCCTTTATGGGGGAGCACACGTCAAGATGTCAGAGGAAAAATTGTTGAGTCAGTTTTAATCACACGAAGTCTCTGTCTTTTTAACACGGGCCAGCCAACCTATTTTAGTCCATCATCTTTGTCATCAACTTTCATCGACCTTTCAATTGGTTCTGCTATTTTACTTCCAGATTTTTCCTGGAGTGTGGATTCCAATCCACGTGGAAGCGATCATTTTCCTACTCTTTTAACCTGTAGCGTAGCCCCTCCTTAAATTCATACACGCCCGCCTCGTTGGAAGCTTGAAAAGGCTAATTGGGGCTTTTTTAAGCAGGCATCGCTTCTAGCATATTCTCGTCTCGAAAGTCTCACAATTGACGAACTCAATCATCTTTCAACCGAGCGCATTATCACAGCCGCCAAGTTGTCCATCCCGCAGACATTGCAATTTCTTCCTAGGAGGCCAAAGCCCTGGTGGAATTCAAAATGGGAAGAGACACGCAAGAAAAAAAATCGGGCTTGGGGTATTCTGAGACGATACCCCACTAGAGATAACCTCATATCCTTTCGGAAAATGAAGGCCCGTGCACGCTACGTCCGAAGAAAAGCCAAGCGGGAAAGTTGGCAAGGCTATGCTTCCACTATGAATAGCAGTACCTCACCTAAAGCGGTCTGGGATCGAATACACAATATCAATGGTTCCTATCATGCATTTAAAATCCCCCTGCTTTTTAGGAATAGAACATGCCCAGACACACTTGAGGAACAAGCTGATATTTTTGGAGAACATTTTGAATATATATCCAGTTCACATCATTATTCATCTACTTTCCTTCGACACAAGCTGAAGGCTGAGAGCAGTCCCTTGAAAACCTCAGGAGGTGAACAGGAAGAATATAATGCTACATTCAGCTTGCATGAGCTTCTCGCAATTCTTCATAACACAAAGCCCTCAGCTCCTGGACCAGATGGTTTACATTATTCAATGCTGCAGCATCTTCATCCTTCTACACTCGATGTTATTTTATATCTTTATAACCGCATATGGCAGGAGGGCTATTTTCCTTCATCTTGGAAGGTAGCACATGTCCTTCCACTTTTGAAGGCTGGTAAGGATGCTTCTTGTGTTTCCAGTTATAGGCCCATTGCTCTTACCAGCTGTCTCTGTAAGACACTAGAACGAATGATTAATCGTAGACTAATGTACTATTTGGAGCATGGTAAGGTACTCGACAAATTTCAGTGCGGCTATCGTTCATCAAGGTCTACAGTCGACCACTTGGTCCGTCTCGAAACTGTTGTGCGTGAGGCCTTTGCGCACGGGCAGCACTGCCTCTCCGTGTTCTTCGATCTCGAGAAAGCGTACGACACGGCTTGGCGCTTTGGCATTTTGAGGGGCCTGTCTGACCTCGGACTGCGTGGTCGCATGCTTCGTGCAATTCAGAGCTATCTAGACAGGCGCACCTTTCGGGTTCGGCTGGGAAACACACTCTCCCGTGAATTTCTGCAGGAAAATGGAGTGCCACAGGGGTGAGTGCTAAGTGTCACCTTGTTTATAGTTAAAATGAACTCCATTGCTTCAGTAATCCCTCCGTCGGTTCAGTACTCTTTTTACGTCAATGATTTAAAAATTTTAGTTTCCTCCTGTAACCTCTCAGTCTGTGAACGCAGGGTTCAGCTAGGCATCAACAAGCTTACTAAGTGGGCTGACAGTAATGGGTTCAAGTTCTCTCCTGAGAAGACTGCATGTGTTTGCTTCAGCCGCAAACGTGGAATCTTTCTTGAACCATCCCTAACAATCTACAATAGTAATGTTAGTGTCCAACCTCAGCACAAATTTTTGGGTCTTACGTTTGATAGTAAACTGAATTTTATTGCTCATGTAAAAAGCCTGAAATTGAGAGCTTACAAATCTCTCAATATCCTTAAAGTTCTCTCGCACCGGTCTTGGGGCTCAGATCGATTGTGCCTCCTGCGGATCTATCGCCGTTTGGTACGCTCCCGACTAGACTATGGCTGCTTTGTTTATGGGTCTGCCAGACAGTCTGTTCTCAAGATGCTGGATCCCATTCATCATCTTGGGCTTCGGTTAGCTACAGGTGCGTTTCGTACATCCCCTGTGCCCAGTCTATATACAGAGGCTAACGAGTGCTGCCTCGAGAGACGTAGATTCGCATTGGGCATGATGTACTCTCTTCGCATCCGATCTGTACTCCAGCACCCTACTCGAGAAGTTGTTCAAGAAACACGCTCGGAACGACTGTTTCTTGCAAAACCTAGCGTGATCCCTCCGTTCAGTATGCGACTGAAGACCTTGGCCGAGTCTGTCGGATTTGATGTGGCATCCCAGGTAGTAGAATTTCCTGGCATCATAGCACCTTGGGAGCACCCTGACATACACTGCAACCTGTCTCTTTCACAGTATAACAAGAAAAACACTCCAAGTGCTGTGCTTCTGCAAGAATTTTATGAACTGGCTCAATTGTATGAAGATCATACAAAGTTCTATACTGATGGAACAAAATCTGAGACCTTTGTTGGCTGCTCTGTCATTGGCTCTTCAGTGGAAGTTGTAAGGCGGATAAACACTGCCACTACCATTTTGACAGCGGAGCTGTATGGCTTCCTGCTGGCTACGGAACACATGGCCCGCCACAGGATACCGCTGGCAGTAGTTTTCACGGACTCTCTCAGTGCCTTGCGAGCCATCTCTTCTCTGCTGCCTACAAGGAACGCCCTTGTTGTTGAAGTTCAGAAGAAAGTTATTGTGGCAGCTAGAAACATTGCACCATTGTCTTTTGCTGGATTCCCAGCCATGTTGGTATCCCAGGCAATGAGGCGGCCGACCGTGCTGCTCGCACATGCGTCAGCAGGGAGGTAGACATAAAAGGAATCCCTTACGTGGACTACCGCTCTTCTGTAAGGTCTCGCATACAAGCCCAATGGCAAGCCGAGTGGAATGAAGAGATCTACAATAAGCTGCATCTCATTAAGCCAAACCTGGGTGAATGGGCAAGTGCCCGACACCGAGAACGGTTTTATGAAGTAATACTGTGTCGTTTGCGCATTGGCCACACGCATCTGACTCATGGCTACTTGCTCCGTGGGGACGATGCCAATTTGTGTGAAAAATGCGATAAACCTCTAAGTGTTCTCCATTTATTAATTGGGTGCCCTTTCTACGAACGGGAACGCCAATCTCACTTTGCACACTTGTACAGAAATCACACTCCCTTACACCCAATGTTGTTGTTGGGTGATGAACCATTCGTGGCTTACAAGCAGGTTTTTAAGTTTTTAGATTCTATTGGTCTTCTACATCAATTGTGAATTTCAGTTTCTCACTCATGCCCATTGTTGTTTGTGATTTAATCCAGTTTTATGTCTCATTCCTTTATTTTTAACCCTGACCACTAGAGTCCTTTCTTCTCACTACCCGCAATCCAATAGTTTCCTTCTTTGGCGCTCTTTGGCCTCAGCAGCCCTTGCGCCATAAAACCCCAATCCCAATCCCAACACGCAACATTGGGAGGATGGGCTTCATGCCGACAACCGAAGTCTCTTCAGTGCTATTGCACTGGACCATGTTACAATGCCTCTAGGCGATGGTGGCAAGTACATTCTGAACGTTATAGACTTTGCCACGCGTTTCATTGTGCCAGATGCCGTCTCAACAACTTGCACCAAAGAAGTGATTCAGCACTTGTACACAGTCTTCTACCACTACGGTGTGCCCGATGACTGCCTGTCTGACCATGGTCATGCGTTTGAGTCCTGCGAATTCACACGATTTTTGGTTCTTCACGGTATTCGACAACACTTCTCGGTAGCTTACCGTGCGGCAAGCAATGGGCTTGTCGAGAGAAGTAACTGAACGCTCGTCTCGGTGCTGAGAAATATGTGCAATGCAGAGCCATCACGTTGGGAAGAGAAACTAAGCGTCGCCGCCTTCGCTGTTAACACAGCCGTCAATGCAACTTCACAGTTTTCTCCTTTTGAGTTGCTGCACCGGTATGTCCCCAAACTACCCATGGGGAAGTTCCGGCGCCTTGGAACCAACACCCTAGAAGCAAGACTTCTAGACCTTTCAGAACGCCGCAGCGAAGCGCGACAGAATTCTGAGCAAGCTCAGCAACAACGAAAACGTCGCTATGACAAGAGGCATTGCCATGTCAGATTTACACCTGGCCAGTATATATGGCTTCGACGTCAAGAACCATTCCCAGATTGCACTACAAAACTTGCTCCAACCTACAAGCGACCTTATCAAATCGTCGCACAGGAGACTCCAGTCACCTATGAGATCCGCCTTATATCTATGCCAGCCGACAATTCATCAAGAGACGAGAGAGTTGCGCACTCCAGCCAGCTCAAAGTACTCCGTCCTCCATACGTTGACTCTACCCTCCTTGCCCATCTGCGACCTGGACCGACAGCCAGTGCCGATGCAGAATCTGTGACAACTGGACCGACAGCCAGTGCCGAAGCAGAACCCGTAACAACCGGACCAACACCCAGTGTCAACAGAGAACTTACAACCCCAGGTCCAAGCTCAAGGACCCAACGAGTGCGACGCCTGCCCAACTACTTGACAGATTACGACCTTTTTGAATGAAAGCTTCGGGACCAAAGGGCCTTGGTCCTATTACGAAGGAGTCGCATGTGAGCAGACTCATCACTAGAGCCACCTGCTGACGTCTTTTGTTTACAAAGCCAAGCCTGGCCCAACCAGGGGACGCCGAACGACGCTCCGGCCTCGCCATGTTGCCGCCATAACCGCCGTATGAGTTCGCCATCGTTATTAAACCCTTTTAAGAATGTTTAACCCTGTACCTGTCATCCGCACCCTCACAACGGGAAATAAAGATTAAGCAGATAGATGTTTTTTAATGCAATTCGCGTCTCGAGCTCGACGCTCGCCCTCCCGCGGCGGAAAAGGGAAGTGCTCTAGTGAGGGTCCCCTGATTCTCCTGCTCATCGGACGCGGCGGAACTGCTCGCGATCATGGCTCGCGAAATGCCATTTCCGAGTGCAAACAACACTCTTCACTTTCCCAACTTAGTGCTGCAGCCGGTATGGGAGTGTACCTTACTGGAGAATTTGAGTATTGCGCATAGAAGCCAACGCAAGCGGTGTATGTTAGCGTTAGAGTTGCGTGCCCCAAGATGCGCGTGCGCCTCATGGCCATGCGTCATCCGAGACCGCGATTTGGGGCTCCGCGCACACGCAGTGTGGAACACGCAAAACTAAGGCAAACGCAGAGCACTTTCGTTCTAAAATTCACAACTGTTCTGAAATGTACAGTAGTGAGCATACGTGCAAGTAGGGGTTCCTTCGAACTGGAAAGGCTGATATTGGCAAAACGACGGAGCGTAAAAATGAAAGTAACCAAATGTTATGGAAATATTACTAATTAAAAAAAGAATGTTTTTTTTTTTTATTTTTACTTTTGGGCATTTAGTCTGGAAGGATATTGGCGGAGACTTTGGACGTTTTGTCGATTGTCAAAAGTCGCGACTTGGATAGCAAAAAAATGTATTTTACCCTCAATTAACGTAATTTTACAGGAATTTCTCGCAATAGCTACAATATTGTTATTGCTTTTAGACTATTTTCATTTTATCACTTTGTAACTAAAAAAGCAGCAATTGGCCCGTGATGATAATTAGGACACATTTGATTGTAATATTTTGTTCGCGCGTTTGAAATTCGATCCTAAGGAACAAATTATATCAGAGCTTGACAAATTACGTATAAATCTTAATTTTAATCTTATTATTATTATTAATACAAATCGCGGCAATGTATGCCCCCAATGAACGCCACGAACACTAAGATACGCTACCTAACCATAATAGTCTTCCAGAAAGGTATAATTTTGTTTTCTTTTTAGCATATGAAAAATTCTGGCATCGTTATCAAGGTAGACAAACAGACAAACGCTGGATGCAATATAAAGTCCTATGCGCCACGCGTTCCTATAAAAACACACACAAATTTCAGCTGTCTGACTCGGATTCCGTCTGCGGGTTGTTCCAGTTAGAACAGCGTTTATTAATTTATGCGTTTTGTGGATGTTGTGACCATTTAAATAATTCTTTTATTTTTGTGCGGGGAATCATCTTAAAAATTATCTAAATACCCAAAAACCCATTAAAACGCCCGCAGTTCATTATTTTACATGACAATTATTTGAGCGAGAAAAGGCAGCGAGAACGCACAAATATCAGTACTGATTTTTTCAACAACTACAATATTTTATGTTACCTATAAGGTGTATGAAAGACCCTGTATTTAACGGGACAGGGAAATCTCTGAACTATTGTGAACTGCCTGAATCGAAGATGAATGCCACAAAAAATAAAGTTTCTGCGAACAACTTCTTTAACTAAATGATTACGATGTGAGACATATCTTGAGCTATGAAAGAATTTGAAATTAAGACATATGTCAAGAAATTAAATCTAAAGTAGAAGTTGGTTTTGGTTTCGCTCCAGAATTGAAACATGCCTCCTGGAGTAAGCATTACGCTAAACCCCGTTGTTGTTTTCCGGATAAAGAAGTGACCGGCGCTCGTAACACCCTAGCTTCCTCGTATTACCTGAAATAATGAGTGTCGCTCAGTGAAACCAGCACACTGTAGTCCGTTGCAACCTAAGAACGAAGGGCGAGGGTAAGATGGACCGGGGAGGAGGAAGCGGACGGAACGCTGGAGAAGAGAGGGGGAAACCTCCTTTTCTCTTTAGCGTCCGCCTGCTTCCTCCTCCCGGGCCCGTCTTACTCTCGCCCTTCGTTCTTAGGTTGCAACGGACTATAGACAGGCTCAACAGCGGTACGCATATCCGACCCTCACTATAACCGCCATTTTGGAAAATGAATGGCGCCATCTATAGTTATACCCCTGTCAGACGGGCACGTTAAATGACATTTAAGCAAAATGACATTACAACTCGGCCAATCCGCGTGTATAAAACGCCATGCTGCGCATGCACGCGCCACGTGCACCAGGATCACGAGCTGATTCGCCGAGTGGTAAATGACATTCGATGAAAATTACATTTACGTTCCCGTCTGACAGGGGTATTAGTTGGAGTCGCGAATAGCATTCTTTAACTCCCCTCCCCCCGATTTCGCGGACATTTTTGGCCTCCTAATTCGAAGTTTCCCCGCTAAATTTAGGGAAAAACTGACGTCACATGACCTATACACCAACTCAGCTTCCCCGCTAAATTTAGCGGGAAATGTCTTGTCACGTGACCCGATGCCGCGGGATCTACAGACCAATTCAGTTTCCCCGCTAAATTTAGCGGAAAAATTGGCGTCTCATGATATAAGTACTAATTCAGTGTCCACGCTAATGTTTGCGGGAAATTTGATGCAGCGTGACCTGACATCACATGACCTACACACCACTTCAATTTCCCCGCTAAATCTAGCGGAAAAATTGGCGTCACATGACCTAAGTACTAATTCAGTTTCCCCACTAAATTTAGCGGGAAATTTGAGGCAACGGGACCTGACGTCACGGGATATACAAACCAATTCAGTTTCCCCGCTAAATTTAGCGGAAAAATTGACGTCACATGACCTAAGTACTAATTCGATTTCCCCGCTAAATTTAGCGGGGAATTTGATGCAACGTGACCTGACGTCACGGAATCTAAAACCAATTCAGTTCCCCGCTAAATTTAGCGGAAAAATTGACGTCACATGATTAAGTACTAATTCAGTGTCCCCGCTAAATTTAGCGGGAAATTTGATGCAACGTGGCCTGACGTCGCGGGACCTAGAGACCAATTCAGTTTCCCCGCTAAATTTAGCGGAAAAATTGGCGTCACATGACCTGAGTACTAATTCAGTTTCCCCACTAAATTTAGCGGGAAATTCGATGCAACGTGACCTGATGTCACGGGACCTACAAACCAATTCAGTTTCCCCGCTAAATTTAGCGGAAAACTTGACGTCACATGACCTAAGTACTAATTCAATTTCCCCGTTAAATTTAGCTAAATTAGAGGGAAATTTAATGCAACGTGACCTGACGTCACGGGACCTACACACCAATTCAGTTTCCCAGCTAAATTTAGCAGAAAAATTGGTGTCACATGGCCTAAGTACTAATTCAGTGCCCACGCTAATTTTTGCAGGAAATTTGATGCAGCGTGACCTGACGTCACAGGACCTACACACCAATTCAGTTTCCCCGCTAAATTTAGCGGAAAAATTGGCGTCACATGACCTAAGTACTAATTCAGTGTCCACGCTAATTTTAGCGGGAAATTCGATGCAGCGTGACATGACGTCACAGGGCCTACACACCAATTCAGTTTCCCCGCTAAATTTAGCGGGAAATTTCATGCAACGTGACCTGACGTCACGGGACCTACACACCAATTCAGTTTCCCCGCTAAATTAACGGAAAGACTGACGTCACATGACATAATACTAATTCAGTTTCACCGCTAAATTTACCGGGAAATTTAATGCAACGTGACCTGACGTCACGGGACCTACGCACCAATTCAGTTTCCCCGCTGAATTTAGCAGAAAAATTGGCGTCACATGACCAAATCCTAATTCAGTGGCCACGCTAATTTTTGCGGGAAATTTGATGCAGCGTGACCTGACGTCACAGGACCTACACACCAATTCAGTTTCCCCGCAAAATTTTGCGGAAAAATTGGCGTCATATGACCTAAGTACTTTATTCAGTGTCCACGCTAATTTTAGCGGGAAATTCGATGCAGCGTGACATGACGTCACAGGACCTACACACCAATTCAGTTTCCCCGCTAAATTTAGCAGGAAATTTGATGCAACGTGACTTGACGTCACGGGACCTACACACCAATTCAGTTTCCTCGCTAAATTAGCGGAAAGACTGACGTCACATGACATAATACTAATTCCGTTTCACCGCTAAGTTTAGCGGGAAATATAATGCAACGTGACCTGACGTCACGAAACCTACGCACCAATTCAGTTTCCCCGCTGAATTTAGCAGAAAAATTGGCGTCACATGACCAAATCCTAATTCAGTGCCCACGCTAATTATTGCGGGAAATTTGATGCAGCGAGACCTGACGTCATAGGACCTACACACCAATTCAGTTTCCCCGCTAAATTTAGCAGGAAATTTGATGCAACGTGACCTGACGTCACGGGACCTACACACCAATTCAGTTTCCCCGCTAAATTTAGCGGAAAAATTGGCGTCACAGGAACTAATTACTAATTCAGTGCCCACGCTAATGTTTGCGGGAAATTTGATGCAGGGTGAACTGACGTCACAGGAATTACAAACCAATTAGGTTTCCCCGCTAAATTTAGCGGAAAAATTGGCGTCACTTGACTTGAGTACTAATTCAGTTTCCCCACTAAATTTAGCGGAAAATTCGATGCAACGTTACCTGACGTCACGGGACCTACACACCAATTCAGTTTCCCCGCTAAATTTAGCAGAAAAATTGGCGTCACATGACCTAAGTACTAATTCAGTGCCCACGCTAATTTTTGCGGGAAATTTGATGCAGCGTGACCTGACGTCACAGGACCTGCACACCAATTCAGTTTCCCCGCTAATTTAGCGGAAAAATTGGCGTCAGTATTTATTAATTCAGTTTCCCCGCCTGAGTATTAATTCAGTTTCCCCGCTAAATTTAGCGGGAAATTCGATGCAACGTGGCCTGACGTCACGGGACCTACAAGCAAATTTAGTTTCCCCGCTAAATTTAGCGGAAATATTGGCGTCACATGACCTAAGTACTAATTCAATTTCCCCGCTAAATTTAGCGGGGAATTCGATGCAACGTGACCTGACGTCACAGGATCTAAAAACCAATTCAGTTTCCCCGCGAAATTTAGCGAAAAAATTGACGTCACATGACCTAAATTCTGATTCAGTTTCACGGCTAAATTTAGCGGGAAATTTGGTGCAGCGTGATCTGACGTCACGGGACCTACACACCAAATCAGTTTCCCCGCTAAATTTAGCGGAAAGAATGGCGTCACATGACCTAAGTTTTAATTCATTGTCCACGCTAATTTTAGCGGGAAATATGATGCAGCGTGACATGACGTCACAGGACCTACACACCAATTCAGTTTCCCCGCTAAATTTATCGGAAAAATTGGCGTCACGTCACCTAAGTACTAATTCAGTTTCCCCGCTAAATTTATCGGAAAAATTGGCGTCACGTGACCTAAGTACTAATTCAGTTTCCCCGCTAAATTTAGCAGGAAATTTGATGCAGCGTGACCTGACGTCAAGGGATCTACAAACCAATTCAGTTTCCCCGCTAAATTCAGCGTAAAAAATGATGTCACATAACCTAAATACTTATTCAATTTCCCCGCAAAATTTAGCGGGAAATTTGATGCAACGTTACCTGACGTCACGGGATTTACAAACCAATTCAGTTTCCCGCTAAATTTAGAGGGAAAATTGACGTCACATGACGTAAGTACTAACTCAATTTCCCGCTAAATTTAGCGGGAAATTTGATGCAACGTGACCTGACGTCACGGAGTCTACAAACCAATTCAGTTTCCCCGCTAAATTTAGTGGAAATATTGACGTCACATGACCTCAGTACTAATTCAGTGCCCCCGCTAAATTAGCAGGAAATTCGATGCACCGTGACCTGACGTTACGGGACCTACACACCAATTCAGTTTCCTCGCTAAATTTAGCGGAAAAATTGGCGTCGCATGACCTAAGTACTAATTCAGTGTCCACGCTAATTTTAGTGGGGAATTTGATGCAGCGTGACCTGACGTCACAGGACCTACACACCAATTCAGTTTCCCCGCTAAATTTAGCGAAAAAATTGGCGTCACATCACCTAAGTACTAATTGAGTTTCCCCCTTAAGTTTAGCGGGAAATTTGAGGCAACGTGACTCGACGTCACGGAAGCCACACACCAATTCAGTTTCCCCGACAAATTTCGCGGAAAAATTTACGTCACATGACATAAGTACTAATTCAGTTTCCCCGCCATATTTAGCAGGAGAATTGATGCAACGTAACCTGGCGTCACGGGACCTACACACCAACTCAGTTTACCCCCTAAATTCAGCAGAAAATATGACATCACATGACCTAAGTACTAATTCAATTTCCCCGCAAAATTTAGCGGGAAATTTGATGCGACGTGGCCTGACGTCGCGGGATCTACAAACCAATTCAGTTTCTCCTCTAAATTTAGCGGAAAGATAGACGTCACATGAACTAAGCACTTATTCAGTTTCCCCGATTTATATAGCGGGAAATTTGATCCAACGTGACCTGGCGTAACGGGACCTACACACGAATTCAGTTTCCCCGCTAAATTTATGGGAAAAATTGAGGTCATATGACTTCAGCACTAAATGAGTTTTGCCGCTAAATTTAGCTCAAAATTTGATGCAACATGACCTGACGTCAAGGGACTACAGACCAATTCAGTTTCCCCGCTTTATTTAGCAGAAAAATTGACGTCACATGACCTATACACCAATTCCACTTCCCCGCTATATTTAGCGGGAGATTTCATGTCATGTGACCTGACGTCACGGGATGTACAAACCAATTCAGTTTGTCCGCTATATTTCATGAACAAATTGACGTCACGTGATCCCACATCAACCTCTATGGCTCAAGGACCTAAAAGTTGTCCTAGAGGCCGCCGTTGATGTCGTCCGTTTATTATATGAAATTAGACGTAGCATAAATCTTTTGGGGATTACAAAATGGCTTTTCAGACATTAGTTGCGAAGGCGTGGCTATTGTAAAGGTAGTGGGCTGTAGAGCTAAAAACCAGTTTTGTTTCATGCCGTTCGAAGTTATATAAGAAACAAAACAAGGAAGACCTATATTTGCTTTGTATAATATCCGGTTTACCCTGTACCATGTAATAAAAAAGCAAAGTGCTAACGGTGTCCTAGCCGCCTTTTCTGGGCCAGCTCTGAGAAAAATAATGCGAACCTGAAACATAAATATATGTCTAATTCAGGTTCCTGGAAAGAACGGTGATATTGCGATAGAAAGTTACTGACACTGCTTTTTGGTGAGCTCTAAGAGAAAAGAAAATATTCATTTTTTTCGATACATTCACCCAGTATACCATTTCAGTGTTTTCTCAATTTTTAATATCAACCCAATATCGTATGCGCACACAACATCAGATATACAACTTTTTTTAAATATGAACATAAATATTCTACGAATATACCTTGTGTAATTCTCGCGTTCATTAGGGTATGCACAAAAAAGAAGCTTGATGCACAAGTACCAGTGAAAGTTGATTTACTGTTGAAACTTGCGCGAGTTGCTTATAAATGATAACAAAAACCAGGACAGAGAACACAGACTGTGCTACTCTTTTCTGTCCTTTGTAATTTCCTAGGTTTTTCCCCCCTTTTTTTTTCGTAATGCTGAACGCCAGCATCTCTTTCACAAAAAAACGTACATGGAGTACTTTATTTCATAAGAGCCGCTGGACGCCGCCTGCATCTTTATAGCTAGACTGAACGCGGAATGAACTGCGATGATTTGTCGTAAACAGAAGTTTACAATGCCATCGTTCTCTTACTCGTTTAACAAAATATTTCGTTCATGAAATATCTTGCGCAGTTTACGGAATTATAAAAAAGGACGAAATGCTAGTGGGGTGGATAATACAACATAAGAAATTAATGTTCTAAAAAGTTATTCAAACTGTGTTAGAAATTCTTCATCAATGTTGTAGATTCTCGAAGAGCGATCCGACATTTTAGCTGTCAAAGTACGACTTATTTTGATAAACAAGCACCAGCCAACTGACGTTTTCCGGCTGAAGGCAGCTTCTCTTAGCCGCAACTATATTTCCGGCTCTAGAAAAAACGCGCTCGGAGCTCGCGGACGAGGCAGGGATGCACATGTACTTCATCGCAAGTTGCGCGACTGCGCGACTGCTGGTTCCTGCATCATTTGAGAGCGTCCAAGTTGTGCCCCAGCTGTGGCTCGGACAGGCAAGCTTCGAACTGGGCCAACAGGTCGCTGGAAGACGGCTGGGTGCTAAACAGTCGGTCGAGCGCAGTTGCTCGCGGTTGGTCGGCGAAGACGAGGCGGGGCGTCTTCGCCGACCGAAGGTCTCTCAACATGTTCCAAATTTTAGTACGGATTCCTTGCCTGGCAGTGGACTCCTCTCACTGTAGGCCTTTGTACCTGGGATTTAAAAAGGAAGCCTTCTGACGAGCGCACACCGCGCTTTCCCGTGGGTCCCACTCCATGGACAATCGTCGAATGATCTCCACCCGAAGAACTTCCTTGAACCTTCCCAGCAGGAGGTCATCTGCAAATTGGGGCTCGAGTTTCAATACGAGTACCCTCATCACAGGGCGAACCGTGGACAGTGGGGATGCGGTGTCACAGCACAGTACAGTAGTAGCTCAGTAAAGAGGCTCGAGAACGTCACACGCTTCGCGGATGGCGTTCCATTCCTGCTCACATATTTCAAGCACCTGCGCTATTTTCGCTGTTACGACTGTGCGATCAGCAAGCAAGCTCTGAATTGTTGGTCAATTTTTGATGAGTTTCGTGAGCATTTCGTGCGTCGAGTTCCATCTCGTAGGACAGCTTTGTGTTAGGCGCTCTGGTGGTAACCCAAGCTGCTCCTGCCTTCTACTGAGCCCGTCGCTCGCTGTTGTCGAGTGCTTGAAGTGAGCCACAAATTTCCCAGCCTTTCTGCGGAGGGATTCAATTTTGTGAACACATATGCCCTTGTTCACACTTAGATAAAGACTGTGTGTTGCACAAGTCAGATCGTTCGACTCTAAAAGACTCGGAAGGATTTCTACCGCGTTTGTGCAATTGACTGCATTATCTGTGACTACAGCGTAACCCTGCAGTCGAGGTTTCAGTCCGAGATTACTTGCTGTATGCGCATCATAAGGTTTTCTGCTGTGTGTCGCTGGTCCATCTCCTCTGTTGCCAATGCGAAAGATAGCGGTTTCCAGTCATTGTTCAAGGTATGCGCAGTCACTGTAATGTCCAACAGTCAGAAGTGAGTGCTACGGCGGATGCCGAGTTGACTTGAAACGTCACCTTCTCTTTTAGCTGCTCATGCAGCAGCCTCATACGTTTTTTTAACATAGTTATCCAAAGTACCTTATGACTTGGCTCGACCACCTCCATAAAGTTCCTGAATCCGGAACTTGTTGTGAATGTCAAGGGCAACAGGTTGACAGCTATCATTTTTGCTAGGGCCTGGTCAATCTTCTCCTGCCTCTCTGCACATCTTGTTCGCTTTCGTCTTTGTTCATGGGTAATTAATGACTGAGAGATTGCTCGTCTGGTGTCCTCGGCGCTGCCAGGAGCGTCATCAGTAGTAGACTCGTCGGTGTCTCTCTCATCCAGGGTAGGCTGGTTATAAGAACCAAAGTTAGCATGTCAAGTCGTGCCTGTGTACACACTTTTGCGAGAGCTATATTTACACAATCAAATTGTATACTTAATAGAGACAAGTAATATTTTGAGCACAATCACTCCAACCTAAATCAGGAATTCACAATTACCTTCGTCTTGGCAATTACGAAGTGAGATCACATGACTAGTGTCATGTACAGCCCTTTTCGGACAGTTCATTTTAATGCCTAATAACCAAAAAGTACTTCGCTTATGTTAAAAATGAAAGCAAAGTTGAAAGAAAGAATTATCGACCCAAAATTACAGTACTCGAGTGAACACGCCACGCCTAATTTTTTTTTTAAATTGTCACCAAGTTGATTCAAAGTGAACCAAGCGCCGATAGAAGCAGAAAACACAGCACCGGCATTTTTATGGAACATAAAAAGTCAAGCTTCGAGATAATCAAAGCGGTCATAACCGCCTCATCGAGAAGTAATTTTGTTTTAAGTAAATCTTGTTTCATCACTATCTTGTTTGAATGTTTGTCTCATTTGATAAACTTCCAAAAAACTACAAGGACTGGTGCAGAAATATTGGTAGTAGAATTAACGCTATCGAAAGTAAGGCCCAGATTTAACTACCAATGACGAACACAATATTGTCAATCAAGAGCCTACTTCAGAGATAACTCAGCTTGCGGGTAAAAAAAACTTAGTCACATGGCGAAAGTAAAGCAGAATAGCAAAGAAAGTACGGTTAGAGGCAGTGATCACATGCGCGACGAAGCTCCGGTCACCAGCTGCTTTTCGGTCTCAAGAGGGCATGTACTCCGCGGTGGGTTCCGCGTTGAACAGCGCGACTGGCCGTTAATAGTTAACCAACGCAAACAGCGTACTCTTCCCGGCATTTCTTTTTCCCTTTCTCGAAGACCTTCGTGAAGAGCCGGTGATTTCGGAAAGCCAAAAATAATTAAGGCAACCATTGTTAAGACTAGCAGATGAAGCTGGCATTCGGCGCCCAGGCGCCTGACCCTGACACCACTCTGCACGAAAAGCGGATGATACTACTGGGTGTATCAAGGAGTGGCTAGGCTCATTAAATCGACCGCAAAATTCGGTTTCTTAACCTATTGTGCTACGACTTTGTGCAGCGTTTCCCACAGATGGTGCACTTTTTTTTTTTTTTTGTAAAATTTGCAAACAGCGAACTTACCTGAGGAAAAAGTAAAGAAAGAAAAAAGGCGTACCTCTTATGGAAATGTTGTGAAGCAAAAGGTTTTCAAACAATACGACGCCGTATCGCACGAGAGAAAAGAGATGGCGCTAGCGGTCGCGATGCCAACTGCGCCAACAAACGAGCATACGGCGCCGAGAGCCGGCGTCTTTAGCAGAAAATCTTTTTGACTCAAAAGCGGAGCGCGTTCCGCAGGCGCCGACAGTCGCAGAAACAAAAACAGGCGCGGTAACAACAAGGACCTGCAAAGCGAACGACATCAGTACCCCGAAAAAAAAAGAAAAACAGCCAAAATATCCAGACACACCATTTTTGTAATTGATTATGTGTCCATCCAATGTGTTTTATCAGTAAATATGATAAAATATAGCATTGGCAACTGATGTCACAAAAGCTCGCGCCGCTTTTGAGTCGAAAAGATTGTCTGCTAAAGACGCCGGCTCTCGGCGCCGTATGCTCCTTCGTTGGCGCAGTTGGCTTCGCGACCACTTGCGCCATCTCTTTTCTCCCGTGCGAAACAGCCCCATATTGTTTGAGGACCGCTAGCTTCGCCACATTTCCATACGAGCTAAGCTTTTTTCTTTATTTTTTCCTCAGGTAGGATCGCTCTTTGCAAATTTTACAAAAAAAAAGTACAGCCTCTGTGGGCATCGCTGCACAAAGTCGTAGCGGGATAGGCTAACAAACCGAATTTTGTGGTCGATTTAAAGAACCTGGCCACTCCTTGATAGACCCAGTAGATATAAAGCTCGCTATTCCTAGAGTCCACACTCATTGCTTTTTAATCAGAGCTCAGCTTTCTGACATCACCGCGTCCTGTGTTCAAGAAGTAGACAAATTTTCTCCCCTCCTGTTTTTATTAGCGCGCCGCGTAGTTTCATTTATAAAGTATTGCATCTACTCAGTCTGATCGAGAAATCGATACCTCGTTTTTTGACCCGCAATAATCAGCTGTGCCTTGCATAAAGATCGAACTTGCTCCCAATGTGATTCCAGTGCTGGTTATAATATTGAAAGTTTGAGATCATGGCGTTGTCTGAATCACCATGTTACGTCAAACATTTCTCTAGGGGCAGTCGCCCACCTACCTAATATTCTTCAAATAAGTAAATTCCATCATGTTCTTCACTAACACTTTTTAAAGAAAAACATGTTAGCAAGAAAGCAAATACTGTTTTATTTTGTTTCTCAGTCTTTCTCTCACTAAAATAAATGCTCTAAGCGCCAAGAATGCCATTTTATGGTTTAGGCAATACTGGGCCTAGCTGGACTCTGCCATAAATAAAATTAGATGATCAGTTTAATACTTTTATCTAGATAATGTGATGATATAAAATTTTAAAACTTTCGCATTTCATCCAGTTGTGTCACTCTCGCGGAGCTTCGGTTTTATGCGATGCGGAGGTTAATACTGCGCGCCCAAAACCGGTTGGTCATTTATTGGTAGTTTCCTTTTAACTCTACTAATTCAACGTGTCGCATTTCATAAGAACCTAAACGATTTAACTCGAAACAATATACAATTGTGTTTACAAGTAGTGTTTTGTGACTTACCATTGACGTTTTGTTGTTTTTTGAAGTCCGTGCTCCTTTGACAGGTGCGTTGCGACGGAGGACGTAGGCATGTTAGTTTGAAAAACCTCGTCGCAAATATTGCACTGCACCGTAATGCCGTTCAAAGATCTTGTCGCGTATTGCCCTATACAGCTTCGAAATTCGCCCATCACTACCAGGGACCGAGCTTGGTTCTTGGTCAGACCGCAATTTACAATCGCTGTCTTAAAACGAGCTGCAATACCAACGGCAGGTGATGTCTGTCTCACAACGCCACCGAAGAACCAACGTTCGTCTGCTAACAGGGGTGAAGAGCGGGGATTCGTCTGGTCGTGCGAGCAAAAAAATTGGGTTTTGTTTGCTAAAGCGAGCAAGAAAACGGGAGCTTGTGTGATAACGCAAACAAAAAGCGGGGTTTTGTCTGCTAACACGAGCGAAAAACGGGAGTTCGTCTGTTAACGATAGCGATTAACGTGCATTCGTCTGCTCGGGCGAAGAGCAATTTGTCTGGTAATGCAAAAAAAACAAACAGGCTTTGTTTGTTAAAGCGAGAAAATAACAACAAAAAACAATAACTGAAGTTCGTCTGCTAATGCGAACAAAAAATAGATGTTTGTTAGCGAAGGCGAGCAAAGAAACGGGAGTTCGTCTGCTAACGCGGCAGCCTGGACGCTTGTCAACTTACGCTGCGAAGAACGGGCCGGGGTTTTTTCCGCACCATAGCACAATTCACGAACGAAAAGAAAATAAAAAAAAAGGGAGAGGTTCTTACACATAATCTGATTAATGAATTGTAGAAAAATAATATTTTCTAAATTTAATTTTGCAAACGATCCGATCGAACAAAAGCACGACTTGTGAACACAGGCAATTTTGTCTAGGAAGCGGTCGACAATCGATGTTCCCCTTAAAAGTGTGTGGCCTTTTTTTGCCCGTAAATAATCTAGTGACCACCGTGGAAAAAATGAAATTGAAACAAGCACGTCTGCTCCCATGTCAGATGTACACAGCGCGACATTGTTCGCGCAAACAATCAATCACCGGATTTTCTTTTTTTTTTAAAGTCTATTATTAAATTTACTTGTGTGGCGAAAAGGGCTGACTGCGCGATTTAAGCAAAAGCAAAATATTTTGTGTAATCCAAAATCGTTTTTAAGAATACAAAAAACCACCGATGTCGTGTTTGTACTAACAGTGTCGCGCAGGTACCACAAACTACATGTCGGAGAGTATTTCAGAGGGAACTTCTTAAACCTGACTTCACGACGAAATAAGAAATATGGTACATGTGCCGGTAACTTTCGTTCATCACACGCTCTAAACTTGCGTCCAATGGCCAACAAAATAAGCAGCACGCCAGCGGTGCTGCTTATGCGACGATATGACGATGATGATCGATTCACATTGCGCCGATCGCGCGGCATACGCTGATCTGATATTGAAATGACGTTGCCTTGATTTAGCGTCGACACGTTGTTGATAAATAAGTGAATTTAATGTCATGACCTGTATTTCCGCCAAATTTAGCGGCGAAACGGAATTAATGCATAGGTCACGCGATGTGAATTTTTCCGATAAATTTATCTGGGAGGCTGGATTTCTCTGAAGGTCACGTGACTTCTTGTCATGTGACATGAATATTTTCACCAAATTTAGTGGGGAAACAGAATTAGTGCAAAGGTCACGGGACGTCAATTTTTCCGCCAAACTTAGCGGGTGCTAGAATATTCTGTAGGTCCCGCGACGTCAGGTCACTTGATGTTATTTTTCCGCCATATTAAGTGGGGAAACTGAATTTGTGCATAGGTAACGTGATGTCAATTTTTTCAATAAATTTAGCGAGCAAACTGGATTTGTTTTCAAGTCCCGTGACGTCAGGTTACGTTACATCAATTTTCCCACAAAATTTAGCGGGGAAAATTATTTGGTGCAAAAGTCATAGGATGCGAATCATTCCGCCGAATTGAGCGGGGAATCTGAATAGTCTGTAGATCCCACGACGTCAGGTCACGTGACAACAATTTTCACGTTAAATTTAGCGGAAAACTGAATTGATGCATAGGTACCGCGACGTCAATTTTTCCGATAAATTTAGCTGGGAACCTGGATTTTTCTAAAGATCATGTGACTTCTTGTCATGTGATATCAATTTTCCCGCACAATTCAGCGGGGAAACGAAATTAATGCATAGGTCACCCGATGTCAATTTTCCGAAAAATTCAGCTGGGAACCTGGATTTCTCTGAAGGTCACGTGACTTCATGCCATGTGACATCAATTATGCTACCAAAGTTAGCGGTGAAACAGAATCATTGCAAAAGTCACTGGGCGTCAATTTTTCCACTAATTATAGCGGTGGACCTGGATATTCTGTGGGCCCCGTGACGTCAGATCACGTGACATTAATGTTTCTGCCAAAGTTAGCGGGGAAACTGAATTTGTCCATAGGTAACGTGATTTAAATTTTTCTGCTAAATTTAGCGAGGAAGCTGAATTGATGCATAGGTCACTTGACGTAAAACTTTCCGCTAAATTTAGTGGGGAACCTGAATTCGTGAGTCCCGTGATGTCAGGTCACATAGATTAAGTTTCCCATCAAACTTAGAGGGGAAGCTTTATTTTTGTTTACGCTGCCGCCATTGCGAAACCGGGGGACGGGTCACCAAGAGCTGCCGCCGCTGTAAAAGTTTCTTTTTTTTTTTTGTCCACCGGAGATGAAGATCAAGCTTTTGAGTACTGACATGAGAACAACCAGCCTGTCCAAAAGGCAACACTTATTTTATCTTTCGGTCCTGTTGATTTTTAAAACATGAGGACATAACAGGGAAACCCGCAAGGCGTAAAGCTAATGAGCTAAATAGTTAATGACCGAACAATCTCGATTCCAATACTTAATATTGAATAATCGAATATTGGGATATTTACAGAACCGAATAACTGAGCAGCCTATTGGGTTATTTGAATATCCGGTTATCCGGTTATCAACTTCGAAAAATTTGTTAATTCGAATAACCGGATAACCGGTTACCTTCAAAGCCGGTTTCTACTGCTGGCACTACAGCGTCCACTCCTGTCGCACGTGCGTTGATCTCGTTCGCCAGTCCGATGCATAGCAGCTGTTTTGTAGGTGTCCCGCCGAAGGCACTTTAACGTTTTCTTTCCTCGTACACTATTCACACACAGCTTTAAAAAAAAAAAGTCACAGTCCAGTTGAGCCTACGGTAGCAGAACATATTGCCCAGCATTCAGGTGCAAACGATGGGCAAAATTAACGCAACAAAAATTTGTGTTGAGAACGGTTGCCAAGTTTTGACACTCTCTCAGTCAAACTTGGCTAACTTCAGTGCGGCGACTGCGGTAGACACGCGCGGAGCTCCCATTACAGAGCGATTCAGGTCTCAACACTACTCGGTATTCTAGTTCACTGCAACCCAACTCCTCCTTCAAGTAGCGCTGAGATAATTTGAAGTTTTATAACTCTAACGTCTGCAATATCGCATCGTGACTAAGAGAAAAACATTTAATACATACTTACCAATAAGTTGAATACTTCGAATAGAGGATCTGTGGTTTTATGTATAAAGACTGCTAATTATTACTTCTAACTACTAATTATTATTACTATTATTACTACTACATTGAACATTATTTATGTTCAATGAGTCGACAGCGGTATTTCACTTTTGCCTGGTTTATTTCCAGTATCTGTTTTTAAAAGAATATTTGAGTTAATGGCGAAACACACATTACAAGGGTAGATTAGAAGCACAGCTTAAAAAGACACCGAACTAAAAACGATATTCCGTCACCTATCACACGCCAAATTGTTTTTCGGGAAAAAATTTACTTCAGCGTTTACGTAGCAAGACATATTTTCAGACCCGCGATGCTTCTAAGTTCCTATTTCGGGGTCGAACTCTAGAAATACGATCACATGTTGCGGAATTACTTTTAAGTCAACCTTTGTCTCGGGACGTACATATTAACTAAATTATTGTTTTGTGTCAATTTCGCTTGTTACATACATACATATCTTATCCGGGCACAAAATATATTTCAGTGCTCAATATCCCTTGATGTGCACTTTTTTAAATTAAATTATGATACATTGAACGCAATAATGTATTGTTTACTGGAAGGATTGAGCTGAACCTTCATAACGTTCATCCTAAAGTTCTGAATCTAGGATTCAGGTATATTCGTTTTGCTTAATGGTGGCTGGCTGGCAGACGCTCACACGTACATGCCCCCGCCTTGCTGCCTGGCCTTGCAAGTCACCCAAAATTCCTTAATTTTCGCTTATACTGACTATTATTAGTATTAGGGTGGCTTCACCTAAAATTGGGCAGGTTAAAAGGGCCTAGATTTTAATTTTGACAAAAAAAATGTATTTGGGGGCATTTCTCAAATGAAGGAGGGCGAAACCGCACGTTCCCCAGATTTTGTGTTCTCGATCTACGAAGCGTAGAAGCCGTAGTGGCAGAAAGTGGTATTTTTGTCTGACGTCGCAGGTCCCATGTTTGACATCCTCTGTTGCCGCAGGTGTCTTTCCTCCACCCTTCAAACTTTTCCCCTGATTTAATAGGTACTATAAACATAGCATGATGTATTGAGATATTTTTGGAAAATGCATTGTTTAAAAAAAAATGTCAAACTCGTCGTTCAGGTCGATTTTTGGTCAAATTTGACAGGTCCTTACTTTGTCTGTACCTATAATAAATGTTCTTTCATGAGCGTTTTAGAAAGCACAAAGCACGCCTGTAGCGCGTTCGTTATTGTGGACGGAAGAGATGGTGCGACCGACTCCGAGCTTAGGTGAAAACGTTCTGTTTAATCCACTTGTTGCTGGGCTCGCGCCAAGGAGTCGATTTGTTGTCTTTGTTTGTGGCGACACTGGACATATTTGGTGCTACAGATAGCTCCACTCCTTAGAGACGTCGCCTGTAGGGCTGCAGCAGGCTGCAGGGGGCGGAGCGATTCTGTGAGCAGCAGGCGATGAAGCTTCTAGGAGTGGCACTGTTTCTGTTGGCGTGCTGCGAACGGAATGACGCGACAGAAGGCAGTGGACGTTGAAGACAGCGTGCAGAGACCGTGCAGGTTCTGGGTAAGGTTGAGGTCAGGCGACGTGGAGACAGCGAGAGCAACAACCCGGTAGTGCTGTCTCCGAAGTTTAGTGGGCTCTATCCCCACTCGGGCTCCAGGGGAGATGGTGGCCAACAGCTGGACCGATGCAGTATAATTCCCGGTGAAGACGCGCCAAGTGCAGAACAAGTGCCTGACCTTGTAGTGATGAAGAGCCCTTGTCGGTGAGTGACGTGCGTTATGAACAGACTGGTGCGCCGTGACTTGCCATGCCCCAGCGTGGCGCGGTGCGGCACACCCCACAAATTAAGGCGGCACGCGACCGTGCCAGGCCAGCACCACACCACACAGATTGGCACGACTGCCGGGGCGACACCAGGGACTGCGGTAGCGGTGGAAATGCCGAGGAACGTTGAGTTGCCTTGACGGCGGGGTGAGAAAAGTGGTCGCAGCCCGTTGATGAGAGATTGCGGCGGCAGACGCGACAGGGCAGAGGTGGTGGTGAAGGCTCCGGGTGCGAGGGCTGTGGTAGATGGGCCACCCGCATAAACATTCGAAATGCCACGCCGTTGCCATGCCCGGGCCAGGAGAACATTCTGCTGGATGACAGGTGCTCCCAGCCGATCATCACGTTTGGATTACCAATTGTGGAGAAAAGAACGACCGAATCCTTTGGTGCTCTGGCACGCACTGGCCACGCGTTTATATCTTTTTCGCGTGACCCGCGACTGACCCGTGGCCCGGAGCTTGGTGCTCGAGCCCCGTGTTGCGGCAGATGTTGTGGGATTGGCTGTTACAACGCCCATCATACCGGGTGATTCAAGGAGACGGCAGGCTCTTTAAATCGACCGGAAAATTCGGTTTCTTAATCTGTCGCGCTACGACTTTGTGCAGCGTTGCCCACAGATGGTGCATTTTATTTGTAAAATTTGCAAAGAGCAAACTTACGTGAGGAAAAAGTAAAGAAAGAAAAAGGCTTAGCTCCTATGGAAACGCAGCGACGCCACCGGTCTTCAAACAACACGGCGCCGTTTCGCACGGGAGACAAGAGAAGGTGCAAGCGGTCGCAACGCCAACTGCCGCCAACGAACGAGCAGACGACGCCGAGAGCCGGCGTATTTAGTAGACAAGGAACTGAAGCTCCTTGTTGTTACCCCGCCTGTTTTTGTTTCTGCGACTGTCGCCGCCTGCCGAACGCGCGCCGCTTTTGAGTCGAAAAGATTGTCTGCTAAAGACGCTGGCTCTCGGCGCCGTGTGCTCGTTCGTTTGCGGCGTTCGTTGCGCCATCTCTTGTCTCCTGTGCGAAACGGCACCGTGTTGTTTGAAGACCGGTGGTGTCGCTGCGTTTCCGTAGGAGCTAAGCCTTTTTCTTTCTTTACTTTTTCCTCATGTAAGTTCAATATTTGGAAATTTTACAAAAAAAAAAAATGCACAATCCGTGGGCAACGCTGCACAAAGTCGTAGCGCGATAGGTTAGGAAACTGAATTTTCCGGTCGATTTAAAGAGCCTGCAGTCTCCTTGAATCACCCGGTAGATATAATAATACCATTATAATATGCTGACTAGCCGCTCCGCCACCTTCACGTAAACGTTGTGAGGAATATCAAATGTTAAATATTTGAAATAAATTTTCTAAAAACAAACATTTTTGTCATTTTTAAAATCTTTTTACGTATGACAGTCGACTGCAAGAAAAATACTATCTAGCAATGTAATATTTTGGTTGTATTTCCTCGATTTAGGTCGAAATTGTGCGAAATGTGTGCTAATCTGACTAAAAGACAGCAACCATACCGGCATTGTGCGCCTCTACTATTTCGAAAAAATATTTTTATCTTTGTTTACCTCTTTGACAAAGGAACGTAAAATAGTCGAACTATAGTACATTGCAGCTTAAGAAGGTAGGGCGAGAGAAAGACATGCCGGAGAGGAGGAAGCAGACGAAACGCCGGAAAAGAGAGGGGGACCTCCTTTTCTCCTCAGCGTTCCTTCTGCTTTCTCCTCCCCGATCCGTTTTACCCTCGCCCTACCTTCTGGAGTTGCAACGGACTGTAGTGATATTCATTGTAATTCAAAACTTAAAATAAGAAAGAAACCACATAATCACACTACAAAACAATGAGTAACAAGTATATACAAATAAGCTGATGATATAAAACTTTACAAAAACTATCGACCTTAGAGGATTGCATCGCGCTCCAGAATGACGCATATTCCTTCAGTCATTCGTGTTTAGACAATGACAAACGTTTGAATCTTTCTAAAACAAAATTACTCACATATTCTAGCAAGGCCCACAATATATATTTTTTCACATAGTCATCATGAAGAACTGTTGTCACGTCTAAGTGAACTGAGAGACCTTGGTGGTGCTTTTGGTTCAACCCTGAGATTTGACACTGACGTTACCAATGTGGTTCAGTCGGCCTTGCGCACATTAGCTGCCGCGCATCGCATAACGAAGGAATTCGCAAACCCGTAAGCTTCTTTGACGCTGTACTGTACATTAGTTACATCTCTGCTGGAGTATGCCTCGGTTGTATGAGCGGCATTTCCAAAATTAACAGTTTATTTGTCAAGCGAGTCCAGAACAAAATTATTTCAATAATTAACTATTGTTACCTTCAGAAAGGTTATCATTGTTTAAACTTCGGTGGTGGCTCGCAACTCGTCAACTTCTTGATCCTGCCGCAGGGTCGATTCAGATTTGTTGTTTTTATTTTAGACCCTCACGGCTCGATTAACTCCCCAAGCTTCTATCCCAAGTAAGCCTTAGAGTTCCGCGTGTGCCGACATGGCTTCAATAATCTTTTTATACAGCTCGATATTTTAGCCACTTAAACCCAATCAAAATCAGTTCGGCTGAGTGTTATAACCGTTACTCTGATACACTTGATAGTTTAAATCATGCGGGAGCAAGCTCGGAAACGCGGTTCGAAATTTCGTTTTGCAAGAAGTCCTAATCAGTTGAATGGTTGATGTTTGTGAGTACGATATCCAAGTATTTGCATTTTGCTCTCACACCTGGGGATGTCTGTATTGTGCTTCTAGTTTCCTTTGTTGATTTGACTGTCTTTCGGGCTTGTTAATATTTTTAATTCACCCCGAATTCATAGATGTTACATCAACTGAAGCCGAACTTCGACTAGCTCAAGTCCGCCTCGACACCAAGTTCGACTTGAAACCGCCGAAGCTGGCTTTTACGCTTCATAGACGGTCCCGCGAACTCTTTTCGTCAAGTCCCGTTTAAGTGGCGAGCGCTCACGGTGCTCCCCACCTGGGAGCGAGATTAGGCTGCAATACTTCTCTTAAGAAGTGTTTCACGCTTCAAAAAGAAGTTGCTGGTTGGTATTTTTTTATAGCATGTCTTTACGAAAAGCAAATAACGAAAGATGCGGATGCGTAGGATTCGAAGCTAAAACTGTACGCGTTTTCCAGAAAAATTATCGTTTCCGTCTGGCTACGTTGGCTCAATTGAGCGATGGCTCATGGCGGCGCTTGTTTTTTTTTTTTTTTTTTTTTTGTTTCGCTCGTTTGCGTCCATCGCTTCTAGACGCAGTCGGCGTCATGTGAGCTTCGGCGTCTCCTTCATTATAAAAACTGAGGAGAAGCTTGAACTAGGATTCACCGTAGACGAGAAACAGATGCTTATCAGGGTTCAACAAACATGAAAAGGTTGCAAATTGAAGCGGTGTTAAAAGCAGGTTAACGTTCTGCAACATTTCCTTCTTCAAACTATGCGGTGTTGGCTAAGTGCTCTTTGGGATATGCTAACAATGCGGAGCGCACAAAAACAACGCACTATAAAAATGCATACACACAAAGAAACAAATCTCACACAGCGCTGCGTAAGAGTTGTTTATTTGTGTACATCTATTTTTATAGTGTGTTGTTTTCGTGCGCTTTAGAGTGTTAGCAGGGTTCACCAACTTGACCAAGCTGAAGTATTGACCAAGCTCTCAGATATGTAAACTATGCGGCTTGGCCTAATCACACCATACTTATTTTTAGTTTAGCCACGAACATCAACTAGACAGAGAATTTCAGTTGGGGATTACAGAAACCATTGGGATTAACAAACTGTCGCTCACTGTGTTCTCAAAATTTGAAACTGTGCACACCGTGCAACATACGTATTATCCCCATTTCATTGGTGACACGAAGAGGCAGGGTTTTGTACAGTGCCACTCTGGCTTCAATCAGCTTGTTTTTTTACCCCTTTCAAGTGGCAGTTGCACTGATCTTCTCAGCCTTGCCCTCTGGCTGGCGTGACTGGCAGAGGAGCAGGGAAGGCTTGTTTTCCCTTGGTTACGGGATGTCGTGCATAGAGTGAGGATTTCAAGTACCCGACGAGCATGGTGCCTGGAGCGCGCCTTCGACTGGTGTGTTGAGCGTCCTATGCGCCCCATACCTCAAATGTGTTCCCGAAGTGGCAACAAAGGACGTCACAGAAGCCACAAGTGTCATGCTGTCGCATGTCGCGATCCTGGTGGCTGGCCGTAGATATGCTAACGAGAAGCTGCGAGCAGCACAACCGAACGCGAGCATTACCGAACGTCATGGCGTCCCATCCTCTGGCTGCTGGAGCTTCAGTGGACTGTCGAACTGTAGAGCGACCTGCAGCAAAACAAGCGTCGGCAACATGCACCACAGCTGTTGGTACGCCGCTAGGATCGCGACAGGCGACACCATGCCACTTCTCTGACGTCATCAGGCGGAAACCGAGGGACCACTTTTTAGAGCGCAGCTCTTAGGCGCCCGTTTCCGGCTTGAGCGGCGTCGGCGTCGCCGTCGCCGTCGCCGTCGGCGTAACCGCGCGGTGCATTATGGGTAAATTTTCCCAAAGGAACCCGAGGTCCTCCCAAAGGACCTCGGGTTCCTTCGGGAGGACCTCGGAAGGACCTCCGGTTCCTTCGGGTGGACCTCGGGAGGACGTCGGGCGCCTTCGGGAGGACGTCGGGCGCCTTCGGGAGGACCTCGGGAGGACCTCGGGTTCCTTCGGGAGGACCTAGGGTGGGGTCACGTGAACTGGGGGATCACGTGACTATGACGTCATTAGTGACGTCATCAGTGATGATGACGATGACGATGCGGATGCCGATGACGTCATCAGTGATGATGACGATAACGATGCGGATGACGAAGACGTCATCGGCATCCGCATCGTCATTGTCATCATCATCACTGATGACTTCATCGTCACGTGACCCCCTAGGTCACGTGACTCCCTCCGGAGGTCACGTAATCTCCCAGGTCACGTGACCCCTCCCCCCCCTTTTCCGAGGTCAAGTGACCCCCCAGTTCCCTTTCCTCCTCCTCCTCAAGAGCTGCGCTCTAATTCGGCGTTACAGGGAGTTGTAAACGGCTTTCATTTTTTGTGCCAGGTAAACACACCAGTTTGAGACGCGTTCCAGGTACCATGCCTATACAGTACAACTCTGGTTTCAGTCTGCTTTTGTGTTTCTAGCCCTTACAGGGGTCGGTGCACTCATCCTCTGGGCCTTGCCCACTGGCCGGTGTTACTGGCAGAGTGACAAGGATGGCTCTTTTTCTCTACGTTACGTGATGCTGTGCACGTAGTAATTATCCCAACTACCCGACGAGGCATGGGAAACATCTCCTTTCGGCAGTGTTGCGAGTATTTATCTGGGCGGTGTTGTACCTGAGTGAGTTAATAAATGTTACGAGTCAGAAGAGGCAATATATAATTTTTTGAAGTATTTGACAAATTATCATCCCAACATCATCGTTATGGATGTTGCATGCAGATAATATTCGCATGGGTTTTGAGTTTAATGCAAATGAGCAATCATGAAAAAGTTCTGCTCATCTTGTCTCATTATGTTGATGATTTCATTGAAGTGGAAGAATTGCGATATATTTTTTTCTTCACGAAGCAATAATATGTTTTGATTGTGGATTAGGTGCAAAAGCGCCGTGCCCTTGAATTGAGCCCGGTGCAAACCTTTTAATGAACTCTTTATAATGGCAGACCTTTTAGAGCAAAAAAAAAAGAATAATCCGGTGGCTATTGTTTGATCAGATGTTGCTTCGGAAAACGGTGGTAGACACGCTCCTATGGAAAGTGCCTAAACAATGCTTTCGGGTATCAATTTATGAAGTGTTGCAGAAGTCTTAAAAACCAAGACATGCATTTTTTCAGCAAAGCCATTCAACAAATTTAACAGCAAGCTGTCATTCGAGAACTGTAATTTTTTTGTAGTGAACAGACAGGGAACAAATGCGTTAATGAAACTACGCGTCAAAACCTGTTGAAATGTGGGACAGCAGTAAAATGTAAAATTTGTCTGCATAGATTAGGGCGAGTTTTTAGTAGCTATGTGGCCAATTTGTTTCTAAGCAGCCATTTGACAATAGGGAGATAAATTGGCAAGTTGAAATGCATGGCGGCACCAAAGTGCAGAAAGCATTCCTGATTTCCATATTTATTTTGCTGACAAAAAAGACAAGTACATAATACACGTCATTTTGTAAACAAGTAATTCAGCACAGCCAACATAAAACTGGGAATAACTGCTAGTATGCATACAGAGAACTTACTTTCCATTTTAAAGGTCAAGAGCTTGCGTCAGTAAACGTGCGTGCACATCACACACGCTTGCTCAGGTTTTTCACGCGAGAAGCTCTGGAGGCGTGTATATTTTCGGTAAACAGGAGAAGCCACCTGAGAGGTTATGCAAGCAACGGTTTTGAAGTTCTTATAAATGTATGCATTACCGGGCACACGTGCGTGAACCCGGTTACTAGAAGGAGGCGGATGATTTCGGGAGGGCCGGGGAAGTGGACGGGTCTGAGCCGTCCGAGCGACAGATGCTTGACGGTGAAACGCTTCACTCTCCCGCTTGCACGGCACGCCGTCAGTTGTGAAATGTTGACAGCTAGAAGCATCCTCCGAGCAAACGTCGCCGCGTGAGGAGCAACTGTAACTTGGGTATCAGCGGCAGCCACCTGTTGTCGCCGTTCGGATCAGGCAGTCAAACCACGGCTCAGCTGCTCCAGCGCCTTCGCCATTCGTCATCGTACGCCAGGGTAGGATGCACTCGATCAGGGAATGATGCCCGCTTTTCTCGGCGAAAAATGCCCGTCCCGGAAGGCAATGCGGCAGTTGCAGGAGACAAATATCGAATGCGGCGATCCCATGTTACACAACATCGGCCAGCCGCCATGTTGAAATGACTACGAAATCGCGTTCAAGTAGGTCCAACACAGTCTTGAAATTTGGGCACTTCAAGTTCGTTGTAAGATAGGTTCAACTTAAAATGCATTTATGAAGCGCCCGTGCTCGTCTCAAGACGAAATTGAGCAAGTTGAGGCTCGACTTCATAGCAGGTCCTTTCTATGAATTCGGGGGTCAGACTGGTGGGCCACGTTCATCTTCTACTCTCGTGTGTATTTGTGTCTGTACGTGTGTGTTTTGCCTGTTTTTAGAAGTTTGCCAGCACTAAGTCTGATTTGTTTTTCCAGGGTGCCATAATAAACGCTGATTTATTAATATTATTATTATTATTATTATTATTATTATTATTATTATTATTATTATTATTATTATTATTATTATTATTATTATTATTATTATTATTATTATTATTATTATTAACGTTAGTATGCAGTTGGAACTGCTGTAAAAAAATTAGTGATAATTCTGCTTTTTTATCTAGAACTGATTCTTTTATTTTTATTCAATTACATGGCTGGTTTTGCCGCACAAGCCCATGATGACTTTGGCGAACCTGCACTGCGCCTTCGTTATGCTTTTCCTCCATTAATAAAATTATTATTACTATTATTATTATTATTATTATTAGTAGTAGTAGTAGTAGTAGTAGTAGTCGTAGTAGTAGCAGTAGTAGTAGTAGTAGTAGTAGTAGTAGTAGTAATGGTTAATTAATAGTAATATAGGGATTGTGGGTCTAGTCCCACAAGCCCTTGAGGCTTTAGCAAGACCTGGAACTTGATCCTGACTCTAAGATTTAGTTATTATTATTATTATTTTTATTATTATTATTAATAATGCGCTATGAATAATATATTATTATTCATAGCGCAAAAATGCCCCTTAGGGCTGGCGTTCCTCAGGGCTCCATATTATCACCTCTTTTGTTTAACATTTATGTCAACGACCTTCCGCAGGCGATAAAGTACTGTAAAGTGTTCCAATACGCCGATGACACACTTTTGTTGTCCAGACATATGCGTTATCGTGAGGCTGTTGATTTGCTCCAATTAGATGTACTACGGGTGATGGACTGGTTTTCGGAGAATGTCATTCGGATCAATGCTAAAAAAACGCAGCTGATATGCTTTCGTAGTCCGCTAAAATCGATTCTCTTAGACAAACCCCTGTTTTTGCACGCGTCAAACTGTGTATCCTGCAAGTGTGTGCCGATCGACTATGTCAACACCACAAAATATTTAGGAATTCACTTTGATTGTGATCTATCGTGGAACTCTCACCTTTCCTACATTTTTAACAAGCTACGAGCCGTCTCCTGCACCCTCTACAACCTGTGCATATTTCTTCCGATGTCAACGAGAAAACTACTGGTGCATGGGCTCGTGTATAGCTTACTTCGGTATGGGATAACTGTTTTCGGACAATGTACGGACCAATTAGACTCTAGAGTGAACTCTTTACTTAGAGGCATTTTGCGAAGTGTAGCATATGGCTCGAGTCTACAATCATCTGATAACCTGTTTAATGACCTCTCTCTACCTACATTTCGAGCACTATTTTGGCAAACTGTAATACTCAGACACTACTGGGATAGCACTTTTAAAACCCCCAACAATGTATGTCGTGCCCTTCGAGATCCGACACCATTTAAACCGATGCGCATCAGTACACACTTTGGGAAATGCATCCGCCTATATTACGTACCTCACATTTTTAACAGCCTTCCCTCTGCGCTAATTGATGTCACATCTCGAGGAGGTTTGAAACGCCAACTAAACGCATTCTGTTCAGAAATGAAATGATGTATTTATGTGCCGATGCTATCTTATTTTGCTCCCTTCACTTTTCGTGAACTATGTGCATTGTGCCGTATAGTGCTCTGCCTGTACATATTCCCCTCTGTCAAGTGTTCTGGCTCTCTACTTGTACATATTCCGTTTTGTCACGTGTTCTGGCTCTCTGCTTGTACATATTCCCTTTTGTCATGCGTTCCGACTCTCGGCCTTTTCTTCTTCTGATCTAGATGTGTATTGAATTTAATATTTTAGGGACTAGTCTTACAAGCCTTTATGGCTTTGATGGTCCCGTTATTGCACGTTGATATACTTAAAGCACCAGCAATAAATTATTATTATTATTATTATTATTATTATTATTATTATTATTATTATTATTATTATTATTATTATTATTATTATTATTTAGGAATTCGCTGCGGAGATGCCGCCTAGTACGGACGCATGCACAATCTGCTCCCGTGTCTTCTACGGAAGACAGAAGTTTCTCCGATGTTCTGAATGCAATCTTCGTGCGCACACAAAGTGTGTGTGCTGGCCGGACAACGTGGAGACATTCCTTCAGTCTGGGGTAAGCTCCTTTCTCTGTGAGAGCTGTGCGATTGTCGGCGGTGCTGCGAGGCCTAACAGCGATGGCGTCGTCGGCAATCACGACAGCAGCGCTGCGGACTCTTCCCGTACCCCTGCGGCCCTCTCTCCGGCTCGACAACTTCCCGCGGGGCCACCCGCCTCCTCTCCTCCCGTTGACCTTGGCGCCGGCGTCGAGTCCCTTCGGAGCCTGCTCCTCGATGCTATGGAGGGAATTTCGTTCCTGACTGACGAGGTCGCCGCTCTCAGGGACGAAAACGCACGCCTCCGACACGAGCAAAAGCGCGACGCCGAGCTACAGGCGGGTGCCATGGCCTTACTACGTACTGAGGTCCGGGGTCTGCGTGACGCACTCGGCCAGCGACGAAAGCCGGACGCGCCCGATCGCCGGCGGCAGCCCGTGGATGGGGCTGCGGGGGGGTCTTTGGGAAAAGACTCTTATGCTGCCGCTCTACACAGCTCTCTCCCCCAAGCTTCTCCTACGAAAATTGTGGCGGCAGCCCTCCCTTCGGATGGCCAGAATAATGCTCCGCCGAAAGACGACATCCCTCCCAGTGGCATCAACTCTGCACGACCAAAAGCTAGGACCCCGGCGCTTTTCGGGGCGTCGGAAACCTGCAAGTTGACCGTTGCGCCTCCATCAACTCGACGAAGAGCCCTGTTCGTCACCAAGCTGAACCCGGACACCAGCTGCGTAGACATCAGTTCTCACCTCTCTTCCATCGGAGTTGAGGAAGTGGAGTGCCGGAAACTGAAGACGCGCTACGACTCCTACGCCTCCTTCCATGTGTCTGTGGCTGCAAAAGACTTCGAAAAGCTTTCCGATCCTACCGTGTGGCCCAAATCATGCCTCTTTAAGGCTTTTCGAGGCGCCCTTCGCGAAGACCTGCTCCATGCATCCGAGGCAGCCGCCTCCCCTTTGAACGTTGGATAGACCAAGGATGAGTCACATTGATTTATTTTACCAAAACGTTCGCGGCCTGCGTACAAAAGCCGATTGCTTTTTCTCTAACGTTACCTTATCCAATTGCTCTATATTTTGTTTAACTGAAACATGGTTGTGTTCTAGCATCGGCTCCTCCGATTACTTCCCTCCTTGTTTTGAGGTGCACCGTCGCGATCGTGATTCTACCCCGCGGAGCAGAACGGGAGGTGGAGTGTTGGTCGCAGTCGACAGGCGCTACCGCTCTAGGAGACGCGAAGACTTAGAGAAATTTCCCGAGAGCGTATGGGTCGAGATTGAGGCTGCAAAGGGAGTACGCGTTTTAATCGGTTTATTTTACCTCCCTCCCCAGACACCGCCAGATGAATTTCATAGTTGTCTTGTTGGCATAGAGAATACAGTGAATGACTTACAGGGATGCGAAGTCTTAATCTTGGGGGATTTTAATGCTCCTGGAGTCAACTGGCCGCAGCTTGATGTTTTTACGGACAACTTTTACTGCAGGCAGAAAGGCACCCAGCTCTTAAACTTTTCTTCTTTCTTAAATCTCAAACAACACAATAATGTTTTGAATCACCAATTTAATGCTCTAGATTTATGCTTCTCAAATATGGACAGTGTGCGTGTAGCACGGGGTGAACTGTCATTAGTTCCTCAGGATACATATCATCCTGCACTTGATATAGTACTTTCTTTCGAGAATTCTTCTGTTCGTGCTCATTCTAGTGATTCCCCGCCGCACACCACATATAATCTGTCGGCAGGGGACTATGTCGGGATGCATCATTACCTCACGAGTTTTGATTGGGCATTGATCTTGGAGTCGCCTGATGTGAATGACCAGGTCATGCTCTTCACGCAAACTGTTCGGAAGGCCATGGATACTTTTATTCCGTTAAGGACAGTTACTAAATCTCGCTTTCCTAACTGGTTTTCCAGTGAGCTAAAAACACTACTGAAAAGAAAGGACTTCTTTCACAGGAAGTTTAAGAAAAGTGGCCTTTTAAAGTGGGAGGTGGAATTCAAGAACTGCAGAAAGCAATGTAAGACGGTCCTGGATCGCGACCGCCAGGCTCATCGTTGCTCAGTGGAATCAGATCTTGTTAATAATCCGAAGAAATTCTGGAAGTACATTAATTCACGTTCTGGGAGGCATATCGAGTCGAAGATTGTCCTGGATAATCACGAGAGCGATTTGAAGTCCGTGCCTGAGTTATTTGCTGAGCATTTTAGGTCCGTCTACAGGGATAGTACGCAGCGTTCTGCACCTGTGCTGCCTCACTTAGATGGGTTTGGTGACTTGTTAAGTTGCATTAATGTTGATGAAGAGTCCGTACGATCCTGTATTAAGAAAATGAGAGCAACATTATCAGTAGGGCCCGACGGCATTCCCTCTGCGATTCTCAAAACGTATCACGACATATTCACGCCGGTACTGTGCTCTATATTTAACAACTCGTTAAGGTTGGGAACCTTTCCTGAAACGTGGAAAGTCGCTGCTGTTGTTCCAGTCTTAAAGTCGGGAAAAAAAGGTGATATTTGTAACTATAGACCTATTTCTCTTCTCTCTCCATTTTCTAAGCTCTTTGAAATGGTAGTTCATCAATTCCTGTCTTTCAAATTTCGAAACTTAGCAATTCCCAATCAGCATGGTTTTATGACCGGCAGATCAACAACTACCAATCTCGTTAGCTTTATGTCTGCTGCATCTCGTGTAATATGTAACAGAGGTCAGTTGGACGTTGTCTACTTTGACTTAAGTAAGGCTTTTGACGTAGTCAATCACATTATTCTTCTATCTAAACTTTCCTCCTATGGAGTATGTGGCTCAGTACATGACTGGTTAAAAAGCTACTTGTCAGAGAGAGAGGCATATGTCCGGGTTAACAACATGAACTCTTCGTTGTACAGGACTCGCTCTGGCGTTCCTCAGGGATCTGTTTTAGGACCCCTTCTGTTCACAATTTTCGTAAATGACGTCTCTTTTGCTGTTTTAAATTCTTCATTCCTGCAATATGCTGACGATATAAAAATTTATCGAGAAATAGTTACTGAACGTGATTGTGCTAAGCTCCAGGAAGATGCATGTTCTTTCTACCGATGGTGCTCTGAAAATGACCTTCTCTTGAACCCGTCCAAAACCAAGGTCATGACGCTCTCTCGGAAAACTCACAATATCTCTTTTGCATATAATATTCAAGGAGAGACTTTGTCTCGAGTAAGTGTAATGAAAGATCTCGGAGTCATGGTTGATTCTGGGTTGCGTTTCTCTGATCACGTTGGTAAACTGGTTAACTCGTCTTTGCGAATGTTGGGTGTTGCCTCTCGCTTAACCAGGGAGTTCAAAAACCCGACGGCTTTTATCACGCTATACTGCTCGCTATCCAGGTCACAGTTAGAATATGCCTCAGTTGTTTGGAATGGAATTTCTAAAAGTCACTCCTTGGAGATCGAACGTGTGCAAAAAAAGTTTGTTTCTATCTTTAAACATCGCTACATAAAGGAGGATGTTCACTGTTTAACATATGAGTCTGCGTTAGAGCGTGTTGGTTTGCTTAGCTTGCACCGGCGTCGGGAGAACGCGGACTTACTATTTTTGTTTAAAACGCTGCATGGACTCATCAATTCTCCGAGCCTGTTATCTGAACTGTGCCTTAGGGTCCCACGTGTGCCTACTCGTCTTCTGTCATCTTTTTATGTTTCTAGAATGTTTAGTCCGGTAAACCCAATTGTGAGAATGGCTCAGCGTTTGAATCATTACTCTGAAAAACTTGATATTTTCAACCCTTGCTACAGGACGTTTGTCCTTTCTATTAAAAACTTGCCCGTGCAGGATGAGCATTGCTGAATTGCTTTGTTATGTCTGAATGTCGTCATCTCCATGTCGTGTTTTCTGGTGGTGCAGTTGTTGTCCTTCGGTTTTGTGTTCCGTCTCTACTGTTACTGCCTCGTTTTTATTTCATTGTACTAATTACTCGTGCACTGCCTAGTATTATGCTAAAAATGTATCTTATTTTCTGCGGAGATGTGTATAGTGTGTTTTTTTTTTATTTTTGTTTTTTTTTATCCACCAGTGTACCAGCACCAAGACCTCAGGGTTGTTCCTGGGCACTGTATAATAAAGATTGATTGATTGATTGATTGATTATTATTATCGTTGGTTTTGGTGAAATATAGCTTTGCATTTCACCACTAAAGCCCAAGCTGTGCCTAGCAAAAAATAGGAGATTGTCTTTTATTGTCCAAACTTTGACCAATCTAGGAGCCAGCAGCAATCTTCAGCGATAAGCTGGTGTTTGCTGTTCTTTCAAGTCTTATTTCCATTTACGAAATTAAAAATTCGGCTGGTCTTTCTTGTAACCACATTTGGTATTCACGCAGACTGTCCAGAAAAAGTGGTTTATGTTATGCAACCGGTAGGAAATCGGGGGGAAGTGGAAGCGAAGGTAGTGAGAGGGACAGTCGCCAAATGCATTCAATAAAATGCCCGCGAATTTAAATTTCATCCCAGATCAGACAAAGCTGGCCACTTTAAACACGAATCGCAGAGATTCTTTAGAGCCAGAAGTGATACCAGCGCTGGAATAATGAGCTTTAAGTTTTATGAGTGGAGTATTCAAACAGATCTCGCAATTTGTTGGCCGTCTTAATGTTGTTATTGGTTTTATATTTGGGTAATATTATTGTTATTTGTATTTTTGATCAACGATATCCGTGAATGTGTACATCTTTTGTTCAATTATTTGCGGACGATTCTGTAGTCTACAAAAAAGTTGTATATGCCGCGGAGGGTTCAGTACTTCAGGACGATTTAGAACTACTAGAAGGTT
This sequence comes from Ixodes scapularis, assembly GCF_016920785.2. Taxonomy (NCBI): domain Eukaryota; kingdom Metazoa; phylum Arthropoda; class Arachnida; order Ixodida; family Ixodidae; genus Ixodes; species Ixodes scapularis. The sequence goes on from NW_024609868.1 coordinate 136,695,857, forward strand.
TGTGTGACCGCTGGGAGATGGGCTTAAATATAAAAAAATAAACCGTTTACAAATCTCTGTAGTGCGAAATTAGGGCGCAACTCTTGAGGAGAAAAAGGGGAGGGTACGGAGGCAAAGGTATTGCCCTCCTTTTCTTTCGTACTCTCTCCTCCTCCCCTCCTCCTTCCATCCTCGTCGTCTCCTCCACTCCTCCTCCCCTCCTCCTCCCCTCCTCCTCTTCCTCTCCCATCCTCCTCCCCTCTTCATCCTCCTACACTCCCTTCCTCCTCCCTACCCTCCCCTCCTACCACAGTTTCCCCGATAAATTTAGCTGAAAAATCGACGCTACGTGGCCTTTAGCGGCGAAAATGACGGCACATGACTTAGTGTCACGTCACCTATGAAGAAATCAGTTTCTCAGCTAGATTTAGCGTAAAATATGACGTCACGTGGCCTCGTCATCAATTCAATTTGGTGCTAAATTTAGCGGGGAGTTGGGAAATTGAATTGGCGTTGAGGTCACGTGACGGCAACTTTCCCGCTACATTTAGCGCGGTTACGCCGACGCCGCGAACCCCGAAACGGGCGCCTAAGAGAGCGTTCAGAAAAAAGAAGTTTAAATATGCGTGCTTTTTCACGTGGTATAGCTTGCGCAACTGCAAAATGACTGCAAAAAAGTGTCATAATTGAACGTGTAGACAGTTAAAGGTACCTGGGCATTTATCATTCGTCCAATTGAAGATATAATGATAATATTGATAATGCTATTGCCATGGCTAGTATACTGTTGAGCTTTGTCTGTAGGAATTTGAAAAATAAATCCCGTAGTGTGAATAAGACGTCATATTTTTCTTCCATCAGGTCTATTCAAGACCCGTCACAAAGTTTCCCAGTACAAACTTTTGACAAGTTTCAGAATCAAGCATGCATTAAGGTTTGCGACATGAGATTACAGCGCATAGATAAGTTGTACAGAAATTAAAAATACGTGAGTTTGGATCACACGTAAACATCGGCCAAGGTGTCTGCTGACATTTCTTTCACAGTTTATCACCGAGGAACAGGCATGGATCGAAGTTTGTATATATTGGAGTCGGGTTATGTACCTGCAAGATTAGATACGTCGAAAAAGTAGCAGTTTCGTTATCGAACTGACGTTTTCGTCATCACTCTCGTTCAAAATTTTAGGGAGTGGAATTCGCTTTGAAAAGAACTGATCTGGACATCTGATGACGTTGTTTTCTAGCAGAATTTGGTAAAGAAGTGTATTTATATTGTGTTTTGTGTGTGCATATATTCTGATAATGTTCATTATCTGTACACTGTTCGTACCACCATGGGGCGTAATGCCCAACGTTGTATTGTGGTTTAAAAATGTATTCTTCATTTTTTGTGCGTGTGCATAAATTTTGAATATGTTAATTGTGTGTGCACCACTCATGTTCCCCCCTGCATAATGCCTAAAGGCGCAGAAGATATCCGTATAAATAATAACATCAATATATAAATAAATGAAGTATTCGCAATTAGGACACGTCGTTTTCTACGCTGCCTCTGTAGATCGCGGTGATTGGTTTATTGAGAGCTTTTTGGGAAAAATACGGAGGCAGTTTTCAAGTGCATATATTTAGAACATAAGCCTATCTATGCAGGCCTCGCTATTAAGTAAGGAATTATGCTTCTTATTGGAAGGCATACAAGACCGACTGTGGTTTATATCGTGAGTGATGAGGGCAGGATGTAACATGCTGTTGCGAATTGTTGAAGATAGCTCGTGGGACTGCGGGCAAAAAGAGAAGAAGAAAGAAGTCGAGAAAGGTGGACTGATGCGCGAGGACCTCGGAAAAGCTTCCCCTGCACAGTTGCCTTTACATATGTAAATATCCCATCAGCCAATGAGCGTATTTCTCTTCGATTCAACAACCTCGAACGAATTATTCCGCCTGGAAGTATAACACATGCTTTTCAAGTTTGTTCTGCATCAGTTCCGCTACACGTTCATGCTTTTAAACAAGCCGTTTGTACAAAGCTATGTAGTGCATTAACGCAAAACGTCGAGTGTTAGGTAACCATATAGATGTACTAGTTCCAACAAATAATGAAAATAATTGGTCGAAACAAAATTTATGAATCTTCACATCGACAGCCGGCAAGTTTTTGTAAACAGTTGTTCCGACCAAACGATGCATCAGATACGTTATACTGTAGGATATATTATCATCATTTATACATCATCATTTATTAAACCTTGAAGGCCATTGCTGGCATTACACAAGGTGGTAGTAACTGCTGAAGAAACATTATATAAATGAACAAACAAAAAAGTGGGTTACATGCTGGAAAACTTTGTTATATAAAGCAGCAAAAACAGGAAAAAAAAACACTTAAAAATTTTTTAGGGAAAAACAGCTGATGAAACAGAAAAATACCCAAACAAAACATTTCTATAAACACGAGTTGACTTTGCTATTAGTGCAAATGCAGATGGATGGTCAGTTGGGATATGAATGTATTATAATCTGTCTGGGTCACGATACTGTTAGGCAGGCTATTCCAGTCCGTTATTGTGAATGGCAAGGTGGAGTTAAGAAACGAAACTGACGAGGCGAAAATTGGTCGAACTTTACAGACGTTATCAATGCGGGGAAATATGCGAGTGGCTGGGGCTAACAGTGAAGTTCTGATGTCATGGTTATGATAGTAAATCTTGTGAAAAAGAGACAGGCGTGATAATTTCCTTCTGGTTGAGAGGAGATCAATATTAGATTTCATTCGTAAAGAAGTGATGCTGGTGTCTCGTGAGTAATCTGAAAAAATGAATCTGATTGCGCGGTTTTGAAGTGCCTCTATGTTTGTTATCAATGAATGTTGCCAAGGGGACCAGATGGATGACGCGTATTCAAGTTGGGATCTTACGAGTGTAGTGTAGGCTAGTTGTTTAACTGATGATGGTGCTAGTTTCAGGTTTCGTCGAAGATAGCCAAGAGAGCGGTTAGCATTAGACAGGACGTGTGTTATATGCGTGTTCCATGAGAGATCGTCAGATAAGTGAACACCCAGATATTTGTAAGATGGACACTTGGTAATTACCTGGCTGCACATGGTGTAAGTGAAAGAGAGAGGACTATGAGCACGCGTGAAGGAAACGAGATTTGTTTTAGAAAAGTTAATTGTCATTTTCCACTGTTTACACCAGTCGGCTATTAGGTTAAGGTCAGCTTGTAGGGTTATGTTATCGTTCAGGTTAGATACATATCGGTAAATTACGCAGTCATCAGCAAAAAGTCGAATACAGGATGTTATGCGATCTGGTAGGTCATTTACGAATGTTAAAAAAAGCAGAGGTCCGAGAACACTGCCCTGGGGGACTCCGGATGATACAGGAGAATAAGCTGACGACTGGTATTTAATCACAGTATGCTGAGTACGATTGGTTAAGAATTGTCCTATCCATGATGTTACGAGTGGATGAATGTGAAGTTGGTTTATCTTGAGCATGAGTAAACTGTGGGATACCTTATCGAATGCTTTAGAAAAATCAATGAATATGGCGTCTGTCTGTATGTTATTATCGATGTTATTGTGTATTTCATGAACAAGTTGTACAAGTTGCGTTTCGCAAGAATATGATTGTCTGAACCCGTGTTGGTTTGGAAAGAGGATGAGGTTATTTTCGAAATGCTTCATGACATTTGAATATATTATGTGCTCAAGTAGCTTGCAGGGGACACTGGTTAGAGATATAGGACGATAATTTGATGGTGAAGTTCGATCCCCGATTTGTGTATGGGGACCACTCTGCCAATTTTCCAATCTGTAGGAAGCTCGCCAGAAGACAAAGATTGTTGGAAGATTATTAACAAAAAACAAGCTGAGTGTAATTTAGTGTTTTTCAGTAATTTGGAATTAATTTTGTCGTCCCCAGAACTCGACGACAACTGCAACCTTTCTATAGAGCTTATGATACCTGCAAACGTTATTTCGATGGCAGCCATGGGAGTGTGATATGCGTTGTTAAGATGAGGCATGTTACTGTGGTCATCTGTGGTGAAGACTGAGGTGAAATAGTCGTTAAGACAGTTGGCGCTTTCTTCATCCGATAATGGCAACCGATCATCGCTCATTAGTTGTACAGGTCTAGACGTTTTTGGATTAATTACCTCCCAGAACTTTTTAGGTTTATTGCGAAGAATGTTTACTAAGTCATTGGTAAAGAATTTTGCCTTCGCCTCTGTAATAGATTTCTTATAAATTTTAGCAATATCATTGTACTGCTTCCAAGCGAGATCGGTAGTCAGTTGTTTGGCACGGCTAAATAGTCTTTTCTTTTTTCTGTTTAGTTGGTTAAGCGTTTTTGTGAACCAGGGATTTGATTTGTCACAAGTTATGTTTATTGATGGGATGTAAGTGTTGGCAAGGTGTGCAAGTTTATTTCTGAAGAGAATCCAGTTTTCATCGACTGTCCTGCTCATACAGTCATGCTGAAAACTATCGAAAAATATTTCAAGCTCATTGTTAATTGCGGAGTAATTAGCTTTATTATAGTCTTTAATGGTTTTGAAATATGGTGATTTCCGCTGAGTTTCAAATTCAATGTTGAAATGAATTACGTCATGGTCACTAATGGGTGGGTGGTATGTTATATTTTTAACAAGTGTAGTGTCAGTAGTGAGGCATAGATCTAAAATATGACTTATTCTTTGGGTTGATCTGGTAGGTTGGGTAATCAGCTGCGATAGATTAAATGTAAGACATGTGTCTATGAGTTCTCCTGAAATATGAGTCGAGAACGAAAGAGTATCCCAAATGATGTCAGGACAATTGAAGTCGCCTAAGAGAATGCATGATGCGTTTCGGGATCGGTTGAAGATGAAAGAGAGCGCGTCATGAAGCTTATCAAAAACACCATTAACAAAGTCGGGCGGTCTATAGCACACACCAAGGAAGATACACGCGGAGGGAGAATGCAGCCGTACCCATACCATTTCAAGGCAAGTAGGAATTTGAACTAAAGAAACTACAATATGATTCCGTACAGCAATTAGTACTCCACCCCCACGTCGGAACTCTCTGTCACACCTATAAATATTGTAATTAAAATTCGTGGGAAACACTTCAGAGTCTTTTATGTCAGGTCTTAGCCATGTTTCCGTTAGGAAAACAAAGTCGGCAGCACAAGAGTCAGTTAATAAATGAAGGTCTTCACGCTTTGGCAGTATACTTCTTATGTTAGTGTAAAGTACAGAAAAAGAACTTTTTTTTTAATCTGGGGGCACCAGATTAAAATATATATTTTAATCTGGTGCCCCCAGATTAAATTAAAAATAAAATATACTAATGTACGTTAGACTCGCACTATGGCAGAGCAAAGTTTTGTTTAATTATGTAATCTTTTAGCGATCATGAGAAGTTGGACTTCCAAATACGACGACCTTTGACAACCAGATCTCTTCACAGAGAGCGGCTTTGAATATCCTCACGCAATTCTTGCCTATAGTCCGTCTTTTTAAGACAAACAAAAAACGATTAACCAAAAATATTTTCGTCATATTTTTTTTTTCTGCTTGCTTGGGTGAGTATTTGTGCACAAATTATTAAGTGCATGTTTCTCCGACTTTATATATGTGGGCTTTGGCGATGAATGTATCGTAAGATAAGCCAATTTAATCCGTTCAAATTTTGTGCTTTTTACGGCTTCATCTTACAAGCTACTATCTTAGCACAAGCTTGTACATAATTTGATTGGCGTGGCGAGTTCGGAAGTACCACCGTTGCTCATGAGGCTGATGGACAGCGCAGTTACGTACGCTGTAAACATGCATGTGCCTTCTGCATTGGCACTATGTCGTTAAATGTAAACATAAAAATTAACAAGAATCTACTAGAGATTCGGGAAGTTCAGTGGAATATTGCGCGGTGTAGTGTCTTTTGTCGGCGTCTATCTTTTGCACTGAACGTTTATAAATTTAAATAACCAACTAGGTTTACCTTGCGTCACAACACTAAAATGTCCCTTGGCCGCAACAGAAACTCACGCACTTGAATAAGTTCGTACCTTATGTCGAGGTTTAATGATTGTTATGTTTGGCAGCACACCCGATTTATATCTACTTCATATTGAACAACATGCGTTGTTTTGTTAACAAACCCCTGATTCCATAGTGAAGCTATAGTGTCCCGACTAAATTCACTTGGAAGCAAAGGAACACTACTCCCTGGCATTATAACGTAAGGAAATTGAGTATTATTTCTGTGTGTTTCAGTTACCTATTTCTGCTCGACGTTTTTGCGATATTGATCGGATGGTTTTTACTTGGAAGTGCAGACGAGAATGAAATATCGCTTTCTTGTTTGCACCTCTGAGAATTCAAGATATGGTGATGCCAATTGAGCTAGCATTTCGTCGTTGAAGAAATGAATAGCAGTATCGATGTTGGATTAAAAATAATACCTACTCGCCTGCATCACAAAACCGAGTTATCAATCACTGAATGCTTCATAACAACTTGCAACTTAATTCAGACTCTTCATTTTCGTTAGCCATATAGCTGCATGCGTTTAGGCACCAAGCATAAAAACGTTTGAGTTATATAACATCATTTACTTCTGACCTAAATGTGCACAGTAATAACATTTTTATATATTCTACAAGAATGCGTGTTAGTACAGAAACGTCGAGCCGAAGTTTGTGTGCAAATAAGAGTCTCAGCTGTGTGGTGGTATAACCATCAAAGAGGTCCCGCCATTGAGAATGGGTGGGCGGTCGCAACCACTTCCAGTGCTCGCGAAAAGTTTACACTTCGATTTTGTTTGAGCGACGTACCTTTCCGGCGTGAGCCAAATTTCACTGTGCGCCTAGAAGAATTACATATATCGCATTTTGAATTGCGGGCACGCTCAGACCGTCATAAAGTTTCTTCGCCTTTTTGCTTTGATCTTCTTCTAAAAATATATGCGCTCGCTAAAAAACCTTTGCCTAGCTCCCCGTTGGGTTGCGCAGTCGAGAGGAGTGTGGTTGTCATGTCGACATCCTGGAGAACACTGCAAAGAGAAGGAGCGAAAGGGAATGGTTAACCTAGCGGCCAGTCTGAAGCAATTTCTTGGACAGTTTCAAATTGCGCCACGCTCAGTTCAAATTCTACTCTCGCAGTGGTGATACATTTGCGAAGAGAAACGTTGCAATCTGCCCACCGTGCGAAAATGTATGATATTCTTCCCCCTCAATTCAAATTCCAATCTCGCAATTCAGATAAATTTACAAAGATAAACTTTGCGATGTGTTTAGCCTACTGGAATGAATAATAATAAATGGACGACGCGGGGAGTCTTGGCCCCCTGTGGGGGTGCTGGACTCCCTGCGTCGTCGGTAATTCGGCCGGCTCGGATGCAAGTCGGACACGCGAGGAGCACTCTCCAGGCGCTCGAGACTGGCCTGCTAGAAGTAAGCAGCCCATGGCAGCGCTGCAAAGACCACCACCGTGAAGATTGCTGCTAGGCCTAATACACATATCATAATCACCATCACTTTCATCTTGTATATTACATCTCACATAACCACCGCGAGAATCCACGGTGCGGGGTCGGCTTTCTGCGGTGCCACGTCTCTCCTGTGCAAATAAAAATTAATATTAATACTATTATATTATCATGTTTAAAAAAAAGCAGTCACCGAACCTATAAAATATAATAGTGTTGTATTAATGTTCAGTAAATCGTTGCGCTACGAAGTTCGTCCCTCAAAAAGCTTCATACTAGGGGAATGTCCTGCAGCAGATGGGTTTAAAGGGACCATGAAAATAACTTTTTAGTTTTGCCAAATTACTTTTACATTAATCCTTCAATGTAAACTAAACGCCGAACAGGCATTCGCTTTCGTGTTGGTTTATTAAGTTCTACACGAAAAATTATTGAAATATCGAGTTTTTCTTGCTCTCCAACTCACCGCCAAACAAGCCGCGGCGTAATTTTGACGGTTGTGACGCGCTCTGCCACCGGAACCGGAAGTTCTCTTAGCAGTAAGAGAATGGGAGCCCTAGCGGCGAGGTGGCGGTGTGTTTATCACAGGGATTTACTGCGCTGATGCCGCCGATGCCACCGACATATTTTTTTTTTATTTGGAGACTCTCATCACTGCGATAACCATGGACACGTGAAAGTGAAAACTAAGGGAAATTCAATTAAATACGTTGCGCTACAGCGATAGCATGGGACTGGTTCCATACTACGGTACGAAGCGCTGCAGATCGTCAGCACGACAGCCGCTTCTTCGGTGTCAATCATTTCCTCAATATCTCTAAAAAGAAAGGAACGGGCTGTCATTCACAGGCGTAGCAACAACTACAGAGTTTCCGATGGGCTCAAGCTTTATTAGCTTTTATTTTGTCAGGATAAGTTCGCAGGGCACAGTGGAGAAAAAAAAAAGTATGCCGTCTTGGACGATCACACGCATGGAACGCGTGTGATCGCCCAAGTACTATAAGTAAAGTCGAAATGTGACTTTACTGTTAGTGTACCAATCTCGCCACGCGCCTTTTCTACGATTGCAAAAGAAAATGCAATCATGGCAGAGACATAGCAACTTAGAAATATGATTTCGTAATCACATAGACGTCGCGATCGTTCAAGGATAGCTAACACTAATCACTTTTCTCGGGAGATGAAAACGGGTCTAAATTTGCATCCTTCATGCAAGCCTTTAATTACAGTACGCACCAGTAATATCTTGAACTTGATCACACGCATGGAATACGCAAGATAAGAAATCCGGGCGATGTTCAAGGCGACGAAGGCATGCTAAGAAAGCACCACCTTAGTCGAAGGAAACAAGGACGACGGCAAGAGCTTTTCTTCTCTTTTGAGTGTTCTGCCACAACATCGCCGCACAAGTCGATAGATCTTCCCTTTTAGCACGTGCTGGGTTATTATTGCGACACGCGACGAGAATTCTGTCAAAAATAGCGCTCCACGCGGAACGATGAGCTTCCACCACGACGACCACTTCGAACACCAACCCCGACGCTATGTTTTTTAGCAGACGGGCGGCTATGCGCAGGCGCAGTCTGATCTTTCTGCTGCTTCAGTTACCACACGATGGATGGCGCACAACTCCGAGCATCATAAAATTCGGCTATTTCCGTCACATCGCTAATTATTCAACAAAATGTGGATTTAAATATTCTTTAACAAATAAGTTAAGAAACATTCGCCGGAAATTTATTGTTTATGATCGCGATGCTGGTGAGGTAGGCTCTGATCCGATAGGTGACGTGGATTTGGCTGACGTGCCGTAAAACCGCGGATGGATCGTAGTGAAAAGGCATATAGCTTTCGAAGTAAAGAAGGCATTAAAGAGTTTACTACTCATTTAAAAGTTCTGTAGCGAACATTTTTTGGGAGTTCTCTATTTGTTCTGTTTTGGTTTTCTTTTCACACATTTTACGACGTGCAGTGGATGAAATTCGATTTCAGAATCGTTTCTTGGTCCTTTTAAATGGTCTTGAAATTATGCTTTACACAGGCAAGCGCAGAGGCGAATGGATATCGAAATTTTAGGCTTATCTGATTGATAGCCATACACCAATAGAGGGTAATGAACGATACTTCTGAAAGTAGCATTTGATTCGTCTTCTCTTTTATTCAAAATAGCAAAAACGTCCTCACGACAAAGGAAATCTTTTTTTCTTCATTTGGTGAGAATCGGTCAGCCCAAGAGAGTCAGTGTAGTTACTGCCGCAATAGATTTTTTGTAGCGCATTGCTTTTATTCGTTTGCAACACAGCGGTAGAGAAAGACAAGCGTTTTCTGGGAATGAGTAATAGTTGCATGTATGTAACAACCCGAGCGCTATCGACAGCAGGGCAACAAATAGACGTAGCACAAAAATTAAAAAATGCCGGAACAGCGCAGGGTTCTACCTATTGTGGCATTATAGTGAACAGCGCATTTTGCGCTCTATGAACTGTAACCATATTTGTCCTCTATAAAAGAACATTTTTAGAAACTAATTTAAACAGTACAAGGCACACCTTTGTGCGACTTATATAACGATACGTTTCGGGAACATACTGCCAGCCACGTGGACGTCGGGAATTAAAGAAAGGCAATTACGTAAACAATAAAATAACACAAATTAAAGATTTAGTTAGTAAAAATAAACATATGGTTCCAACTAAAATCTTACTGAGCGTTTTCGAGAACTTCTAAATGAGTCACTTCTTGGACGACTTAAAGTAAATGTTAAGCATGGTAACATCAAAGTTTCCACTCGTGTAATCAAGCCTAAGACTGAAGATGCGAGAACGCGGATGATAAGAATATGATCCAAGTTGCTTTTTCGACTCATGCCTGGCACTTCGACAATTATGGGATGAACAAAAAACACAGAAAAATCCAAAGAAAAAAGGTTCGAATTAACACGCCAAGGAGCAAAAACCATATGAGCCCCGAGTTAGTACACTAGGACTGCCAAACTTGTTCAAAGTGAGGCGTTCGTCTTGCGTGCTGCCCCTGATGGTTCTTTAAAAAAAAAATAAAAAAGCATATGCTTTATTTAACGAATTGTAGGAATATTTGTGTCCAGATCGGTACGCATCCCAATGCCTATAATTTCACAACAGTATTTCCTTTATTCGTTTCTTCCCCAGGTGGTGAGGATGCTGTTTGCGGTCGTGGCGCTTTTCACTGTGTGCTGGCTGCCGTACCACATCTATTTTGTATACGTCTCGTACAACCCTCACGTGACATACCTGGACCACATTCAACATGTCTATCTTGCCATGTACTGGCTAGCCATGTCACACACCATGTACAACCCGATCGTCTACTACTGGATGAACAAAAGGTAAGACGAAGAGTTGAACGAATATTTGGGAGGGGTTTAGTCAGAATAACGACTGAAGGCTCCACAAGTTTTGCGCAATTGCTATCTTTTGCTTAATGTCCTTCATTGAGGCTCTAGTATGCCTTGAAAGCACGGCCCATCGTAAGGTAAAAACGTATCAAGGAATAATGGCAGGGATGAAATAAACAATATCGAGTATTATTTCTAATTGTGGTATATTGACCTGAATACGCAAGGCTGCGTACTATAACACATTTCTCAGCAATTTTCAAAGCCTTGTTTTTAATAATCTTGTGTAATGATGAGAAGAGCCAGAGTCCGAGCAAAGAGATTGTATGCCGGTTTTTAATTGTCTGTATTCAATCCAAACAAAATAACGGTGAAGAAAGTAGAACTGGTCGAATAAATGAGCTTGAACATTTGAGGCTGGCATTATTGCGATCAAATAAAAATAAAAGAAAATTGGTACATTGTAGTGACAAAGGGAAATCCTTAATTGTCTGCCTTCCTTCAAGATATTTTCAACGACTTCGTTCACTCGTCTACTATCTTTCAACAGAGTACCGAAGAGTTATATTTCAGTCATGCATGCTCTCGCCTTCCCATAATAATATTGATTCAAAGGCTTACAGGTGCTGCACATATAACCACTCTTTCTCGCGCTTCAGAACGTTTCAACTGCGGCCTTACCTTGTTGATATAATCATAATTTGGTTTTTGCCAGTATATTTAATTCACTTTATTTGGGAACGAAGAATAACATACAAACATAATCATATTATCCCGAACAATGCTTGCAGCGCACAACCCATACGAAAATGGTCTATGGGTGTGTATGGGAAATCCTATGGTGAGCTATCAACGTTTATGGTCAGCCACACAAAGCCATAAAAAACGCTATAGCAACCTACAGATTAATGTACGTCTTCAAAGCTATAAAATCTCGACGATCCGAATTTTTATAGCTGGCTATAATGCTATAGATTTGTGTTCATTCAACTTGCTTTAGCCGGGTGTATGTTCATAAATCTAATGACTGGCGACCATATTTTTTAGCCGACTTAATCGTGCTTTATGCCAATAAAGGCCTATGCCTCCGACTTTTCAATGTGCTTTAGCTGGTTATAAAGAGATGGATGTCTTTGATGCTATAAGCTCGCGACCAGTAATTTTTTTGTAGCTGGCTCAATGGGGTTTATGTCGTTTAGGCTATAGACCCGTGATCTTCCTAGCACTCCAGAGGTAGGAAAGTGAAAGAGAGTAATTCGGGCGCTCGCTCGGGCACGATGATTTTCTTTCGCCGGCTTAATGGGGCGTACGCCGCCGGTTCTGTAAAGTCGCGATCACAAAAGCGTTTTTAGCTGTCTAAGTACAATTGCAGTCTTGCCAGCTGCTCTCCCTTCACATTCCCTTACTTCGGAGTTAACTTCATATCGATCTTAATTTTTCTTAGCTATAACCATCCCTGTCTATATTTTCCAGTGTAATTTTTATTGTTTGTAAGTATATGTATTTTGTAGCCTTAAGGTTGTAGCGTTAGCGAACGCGGCCAGTCAGGTCGAGTTTCAGTCGGCTCTCGCTTCGCGATTGCTGGGTCGTAGTTATGCCTACTTTGATGGCATGTGCACCGTCATTCGAAAAAGCTCTCCCAAGACTTTATGCACCCCAAACAAACGAGTCTACAGTGCGGCAGAGTGTCGTGACACCAGTAGGACTTACCTCGGAAGGGGTCTATGAAGTTGTGTAATGTCCGTCGACACCCAATGTCAAGAACGAAAAAATATACACAAAAACGTATGTTAACAGCCTAAAAATACATAATTAGTATTGTTCTAACAATATTAACTCGGTTAATTAGTAATATTTAATTAATATTAATTAGCGAAAGGCACACGCCAGCCTGGTACGTCCTATCAACTCTGAAATCTCTGAATTCTACAAATCAGCAAGCGCAGTTGCTGATTTTCCTTTTTTTTATTATGAGATATTACATCAACTGGAGCTTGTTGGAGCCAAGAGCTCCACCATGGGTCATTGTGGTGCGCAGATATTGTAATTGAAAACAGTGCTACCAACTGAACTTACGAACAAGAAGCTTTACACAGAAATAAGCGGCACCGTAAATTTCAGAACTCGCTGGTAACAGCAAAACCTTCTATACTTTTTGTTGGTTACCCAAAGGCCGTGTATATTAACAAAAGCTATACCAGTTTTAAACCATGTAATCAGAAATGCCACAACGATGCAAAGACTCCCAAAGAGCACACATACATTTAAATTGTTTGGAAGAAAAAATAAGAATAACAATATACATATATATATATATATATATATATTAAACGTAGAGGGAAGAGAGTAATTTTTAAATTTTATTTTATATCGCTCTGTCCCCTCTTCGTTTACAATATTTCTACGGCTGCACTTGTCAATCTTTCCTCACTCCCAATATATATAGGGGCGTGTTGGCTTGGAGGCCGAAGGCGTAGAAGACAGAGATGCAGGGTAACGGTTGAAATCAAACCAAGAGGATTCTATTCGACGTTTCGACCTGAGGCAGGTCTTTGTCAGTCCTCACGAAGACCTGCATCAAGTCGAAGCGTTGAATAAAATTTTCCTAATTTGTTTTTCACCGTTACCCTGTATCTCTCTCACACTTTCTCTCTCTCTCTTTTCTTTATTTATATATATATATATATATTTAAATGTTTATTTGTCGATATCGTGCGAAAAAAGTAATCGCACGTTGTATTTTCCTACTTCACGTGTTTTGGTTCACTTTTGGGCAGGGTAGTTTCTTTGGAAGTCCAAAAACTGGCCTTGAAGGAGCTGCTGGTTCTCTACTCCCTCTTTCTTTTTTATCTCTTTCCCTTACCGGAAAACATGATAGAAGGCGCGCACTGGCCGGACCAATCGACCCCAGACTTTTTATCACCAAAATTTGCTCCCTGCGGACAAGTAAACGCAAGAGCGTGGTGCCGTGGTTTGACGGGTGACCCCTTGGCCGTTTCCAATCCCGGAATGCCTGCTTGTTGACCTAGTTTGGTGCATGGGGCGGCCTCCCCGGGCTTCTGGAGATTTCGCTCGGTGGTAAACGGTATCTCGTCCGCGGCAACATATTCGAAGCGTTCCAAGGCTACCAGTGTTCGAAAAATCCTACGTGTATATCGGAAACGGGCGCTTTCTTCAAAGAACCCAATAACTTATTGTGATGTGTTTAGTGTTCGGGTCGCCAATTGACAGCTTGTCCCACTTCATGTTGAATTTTCACGGACGCCTTTCTTCTCGTTTTTGTGTTTGAGCGGTTGTTGTGCAGTGCCTATGCCGACATATGTCTCGGATTACATCTATCAAGTTCGGTATTTTCATCGTAAGCGCGATGCAACCCAGTTCTTGATGACAATTTACCGTTCCTCCACGAGTAATCTTTCGGATCGCCTCTAGAATTAGGAATTGTCTTTCTCCTGGAAGCCGGCAAAATAATATCCAGGAATTCTACCGGCAGTCGCCTGACATCAACTGTCTCTAATCAGGTGACAACTGCTGCTAGTATACCGACTTTCTTCCCTAGTAGCACGCCAGAAGAACTCTTAACTTAGGCGAAAATGTGGCAAATCTAAGGGCCTAACTTGCTTGTGCCCCGTTAGGTTTTGCTCCATGGCGCTCTTTAGGTTTTTCTCCATGGCACTTGTCAATGCCAAAATACGGTGCCTAACTTTAGCCGTAGTTTGGCGATACTAGACATGGCAAAGCTTGTCTTTCCTCTGGTCTGCCACATGAGTGCCAAAGTAATTGCCATACCTGAGCCATAACTGCCAAAGTGAATGCTAATAGGGGTTCCGGACATGCCAAAATTTTGATTTTTTTTTTTTTTGTATGGCACATGAGTGCCTGAGTAAGTGCCAGATGTGAGCCATAACTGCCAATGAAAATCCTACTTCCGAGGTTCGCGGCATGCCTAATTTTGTTTTTTCGCTGGCTAGCCTATGCGGTGCCAAAAATGTGCCAAAGGTGAAAAAAAAAAAAAAGAAGCCCGGAGGCTTGCCAAAGTTTAGCTTTTCTTCGGTGTGTCACAAAAGTTATCTTTCATGGGCTCCAAAACTAAATTAAATTAAATAATTGTTGGAAACACGATGGTTAGATGTCATCATCTCCTTTTACAAGCAGGTCGACAATACTTGAAAGTGTCATGCCAGTACCGGAAAATGAGTTCCAAGACCGCCCAAAAATAGTTTTGCACCAACGCTAGATATTCGGCAGGTACTGGCGTACTGTCATTTTACCCCGGCCTAATGCTGGTGCAACGATGCATCTGCTCCGCATTGGCCGGACGTCGGGCAAGACTGCATTTTTGAGGCTGTTGCATATTAATTATTGCATATTAGTGACACACCTGGACGAACAAAATATTTTTCAATCACTCGCAGGAGTTTATTGAACCACCAATATTACACACAGCTTATTCTCGTCAATTGTTCAAAAATTATACTTGTCTGTGAACCTAGAAGCAAATTATGAAATATAATGAACACTCTTGTTATACCACTCCAATCTCATAAAGTAAAACAAGTAAAACCGTGGAGATTGAGAGTAAAGCAGAACTACTATGAGAACTATGCTTGCAGTGTACTTACTAATACAAGAGGGGTATCATGTAATCCTTGATAGTTGCATAATCCGAGTCGGGCAGCAGAGAACAACACACACACATAGTCGAGAAAGAGGTCGCCCACATTCAACAGAAGTCGCGTCGTCAGGAATGAGCAGCTTTTTTCTTTTTTTTTTTTTTTCGAAGCGCGTCCAACAAACAGAGCACACACATTCTAGGAACTCCGACAAAAAAAAAAAGGCTGATATTACAAAATTGGCATGGACGTGTTCTGGCTGCCTATGACGAAAAACCACGGCCGCGTCCGTACCGTACGAAAGCAACAGAACACTAAAGAGCGCCTTTCTAAAACCTGACCTACGTGGCCTGCCTCTTTCTATAACTTGGCAAACCGCGAAGACTCTTTCTATACCTTGGCAAACCGCTTTAGGAATCCCTTCAGAGCGACAGAAAGTCAAGTGAAAAATTTTTTTCCAAGCGTTTTTGTCCTACGCGTTCTATGAAGAGAGGTTACGCGTTTCGCTCCACCCCTCCTATTTGCTTCAAGGAGCTGTGAAACGATTTTAACATTGCAACAATTTGCGCCTTCTACTTTTGATAGTGTTTATTTTCTCACAAAGGACCATAAAACACCCCGCCCTTTCCTTCGAAATGTTGCGATTCCGCCACGTGATCGCGAGGCAAAAATTAGACTAGTTCCCGACCTGCAGCCGCGAGTGGCGGCCACGAGAACCACGTGGCATGACGTCAAAGGGGGACTTGTAAAAATATAGGAAGTTGTGTAAATACCTGTTCGATAAAGGTAATGTTTTTATTGATCTTGTCGTTCCTACATAACTAACTATAAATGCGTCAAAAACCTGGTATCAGCGACAAAACTTTTATTATACGGAGTTTTAGTGGCGCTATATTTCTGAGGTCAACAAAACCGTCAGCTCTCTGCTACTGCAAACAGAAGCTAGAAGCCGGTGGGGGATGGGGGCAGAGCCAGAGTGGGACGGCCGGACCCGGATCAGACTTTCCTCATTTCGCCAAATTGACCGCGCTGTGCAAACACATGGTCACGTAGTCACGAGCGGGTGAGTTCTCGCTGCTCACTGGTGGCTCTAGAGAGAGAGATCTTCGAAGGAACCCCGCGCGTCCCCCATTGACGTCACAGCGCACGTGACTCGGAAGATGGGAAAGGAGTTGAGAAATGCCGAAAACCTCAATCTTTGTCCATTTTTTAAATAAAAAACTAGAACCTGTTGGCAAAAGCGGTTCTTTGTTCTTTACTTGAGAAAGGTCAAGTCAGCAACTCCCAAATTATTTAAGCAAAGCACAGAAATTGTTGAACAGCTCCTTTAAAGCGACCGTCGCATTCGCTCACGGCCCCACGAAGACACAAATGCAGGTGGGGAGGCTTAACAAAACGCGAGGTCGAAGGGGGTTGAAGAATGCAGCTAAGTTCCCTCTGCATTTTTGACTGGATGGGAAGACAAACGTAGTGTTTCGTAGCCGAGGCTTGGAAGTCACGTTTGGTTTGCGAGGGGTGGGTGGAGTGAAAGGAGTGCCTCGGTTCCTCTCAAATGCTCCAAATAAACCTGAAAAGAATCGTCGCCGCCAGGGTTTCTTCTTAGAATGCCCGAGTGTGAAGCGGACTCGGTACCAGAGCGCCACGGTCGCTTCTGCTTTTTGTTAGCGCTAGGCTTTAACAGCACTCAATCACAATTCAAGACACGCGCAGAGCTACTCTCGCTTTTTCAATGCGCCGTCAAATAACGGTATCTCTCGAGAAGAGGTGCGCAAATCAGTCTCGCACAGCCCTCGCCCGATGTCAGCAGTTGCGGTAATGTCCAACCAGACTCACGGCGCGTCCTGATATTGGCGTGTGAAGCTACGCGCAAGTACAGCACTCCGGCGCAATCTGCGTTTGCGAAATCACCGTTGCCTGGTCTAACCTTGCCAAGACCTTCAGCTCACCCTTGGTCTAAAGGAATTGAGCGACATCCAAAATAAAATCAAAAATTTGCGAGCAGAATTACTCTACATTTCTATTTAATCAAACTGCAGAACACCCGCGAGCCACCAATACCCCATCAGCCGAACTTTCGGGCACTAAGCCTAGCTCTGGCACTTCTTTGGGGACTTTGTCCCATGCTGCCAAATGACTGCCGAAGAATCGAGAAGCGAAGCCTAACTTTGTCACCATTTGGGGATTTGGGCCCAAAGATGCCAGATTGCAGTCGAGCTACCAGGTAGTAAGCCTAATTCCGGTACGCGTTTGGCGATTTTGACCGAAAGAGGACAAATAACAGCCCAACTGCTAGGAAGTGGAGCCTATCTGTGATACTTATTTGGGGAATGAGGGCCGAAACACCCTGGTTCTTGACAAAGAAGGTCAGATTTCACTATACGTTGGCTTCTTCGGGCTTTGTAAGGCCCAAAACTCGCACACATTTTCCAACTTTTGGCTCAGAGCTCTGTGCTACCTGGGTTATTGTCCCTGCGCTTTGTGAAAACACGTTTTATAGACAGCTTTTTGTGAAAGCAAGATTCATAAATACACATTTCGTAGACACCACCGTTTCATCGTCGCTCGTTACGCGAATTGCGCATTGTAGGGGCTTTTTGTCGCGCCTGTATTCATGAGGCGCGTGCCCACCAACGTAGCCCACCCGTGCACGCCACTCTGTGTCGACAGACAGCCGTAACTTATTGGAAAAAAGTGCTAATCTGGTTTGTGTTTGAAACATCGCTTGTTGATGAAACGATCTGTACATAAAGCGTCCTTCGATGAACTGATGGCATGCCAACGAGGGGTGGCTGCCGGTAGAAGAGGGCGGCTTAACCTCCTGCCCAGGTGTGTCCCGTCGCAAACGCTGCGCCGGCCGATGTTTGCGGTCATCAGCGGCTCAGACGGCCTGTCGCAGACTGTCAGTGTGATAATACCCTCCCCCCTTCCCCCCCTACCTGGCCTGTGGAGTGAGAGAGCGGGGGGTTGGAGGAGTAATAGAAGGGATGGGGACCTCCTGAAAGCTGTATCACCGCACCGTGTACAAAAGCATCGGTAAAGCACTGCTTCGGGACGGTCGCCCTTCCGCCGCCGACTTAAGATGCTGGTACCTTTTCCCTTCAGTTAGTAGGTACAAGTTAGCCACATTACACATTCATTTTGTTTTACATTACCCTGATCTTTTTATCAGTCGCAATATGATGAAAATTGAGCTGAGAAGCTAAGTAGGTCTAAGACGACGATGTGCTCTCTTCACCAGAAAACCGACAAGGCAGTGTAGGCTACGTGCTTTTTGGACAATTCGACCGGCTTTGTTGCCCCACGTGATTACATTCTCAGGACACTCATTCAAGGAGAAGGCAGGTCCCGACGAATAAGGGGAGGCGACTTATTTGTCCGCGGATTGTGAAGCTTTCACCACCCTTGAACCTTATTTGTAAAAAGGCTGTGTATAATTAATATACTATAGAGGTACGAGTTCTGGAAGACCACCATGTAAAGAGTTTCCCAAAATACATTTAGCTACCAGTAGATCACTACCAAGTCATTTCTACCTGATTTTGTAACGGTCTTGCTATCAAAACATTTTCCCAAGTTACGTTGATTGTGCCGAAATATCAAACGTTAATAAATTATTCGGAGTTTTTATAAGTGTCTCAATATTATACTTTGTCTCATCCTAAGATGGACTAAAGGCCAAAGCCACGGGCCGCCGGGTCCAATCACGTTTCAGGCTATACTATAACACGCGTAACATTGATTAGGGATGGACGAATAATGCTCAAATCCAAAAGCGCCGCATCATTTCTACAGCTTCGATGCTGCAAAAAGCCTATATTTTGTGGCTTCCTTCGCAATCTAAAATTGTTGGGTCACTCAGTGATCTTCGATACGAAACACTGTCCACCCGACCCTTATCACTTATCCGAGACGCGGGCAGCGATACGCGCATCGAAGCGAAATACCGCACAATTTCTAAGTGGCTCGTGATTGGATCTGGCGGTCCGTAGCTTTTGCCTTTAGTCCATCGTAGGGTGAGACGAAGTATAACAGGCATTCCCATAGTAAACATTCCCCTTCACAGGCGTAAATAGATTCGCACAATAAATTTCTTTACATTGGTTTGCCAATGACTCTGTAATGACGAAATTCCGCACATTTAGATGCGAATCGAGGTATTACGCAGAAAAGCTTTGTAAAAAAATTACTAACAACTGCTGCCACAAATAATCCTGCAAGAAGTGGTACCCTGCGATCCTTCTGCTAGAAAGCTGTACACTATTAAGAGGCGTATTTATGACGATTGCCAAGGCAGCACTAGCTAGGTGTTTCAGAAACGCAATTTGAAGTCTTGAATTTTGTGACAGAAAAATTCGACGCTTTTACTGAAGTAAATCTCGAAGGTCGCTTGAAACAAAACCTGCTATGAAGTTGGTATTTTTACTAAGCATTTTAAATGGCAAGTTTGACATTGATGCCAAAGAAACACTTAGAGTTTTGTCCCTTCCGTCCATAAATCCGAGGTATTGTTGGTTTGAATTTTATGAGTCTTTTTTCAACGAAAAATCCGTCTCATCAAAAAGGACCTTGAGATATTCCTGGCAATTTCCTTCAGCAAAAGGACTCAAAACGTATTCTTGGTGATAAGAAAACAAATGAGATATATTTGATTTGATTTGATTTGATTTATTTGCCGCTCTGGAGAGATGGGAACAGTTAAAGTAAATGAATAGACGTTGATCCGATTCTCAGAAGCACACGTTGTGAAGGTACGTCTCTCAATCGTCTGGCCTCTGTCTCCATTTTGTTCGTATTTCAGTAAACGCTTTGTTTTGGTAATCCACACTCTGCTGACATACCAGTCGCTTCGCTACCATCGACGGCCATTTTGAATGTTTAACCGTAACATCACACACTTCCACTTTTTTATATGTAAATTTTA
The DNA here is from genome assembly GCF_016920785.2 of Ixodes scapularis. Lineage (NCBI taxonomy): Eukaryota > Metazoa > Arthropoda > Arachnida > Ixodida > Ixodidae > Ixodes > Ixodes scapularis. Next base: position 136,716,219 of record NW_024609868.1, read on the forward strand.
ATGCGCACTGCGCCTTATGGAGCATGATTATTAAAAAGAGTACATTAGTTTCTACTTCACCATTTTTCTTAAGAACAGAGATTGCAAATTCGAAGCTCTCTGGGACTCATTCTTAAGCACTGATGTTAATTTTGGTAGTAGGAAGTACAGGTGCGCACAGGCACCGAGCGATTCAATCACAAATTATTATAGAAAATACGGGGTTCCAAGTTTGTAGCCGCCCATCGCATAGTTGAATAGGAGCTACTAGCACGTTAGTAAGGGGAGCAAGAATTGTGAATTACCTCTCAAATAGTTCAAAGTGAGTACAATATGTTTTCTACATAGTAATAGAAATAATCCAACCAAAGCAGTGAAACATTCTCGCAACGTTAAGAAACCTGCTTGTTTTTTTCTTTTTTTTTTTCGGGGGTGGTTGATATAAAGAATCTTGGCATTTCTTGAATTTCTAGATGAACTACTCTCGTTTCAAGGTTCAGAAATATTTACATTTTTGATACTCGTAGACATTAACATAAGCACTATCTCACAATATAACAACATAATCGAATTGAACAATCTAATAAGTCATGACGGTATTAACCCAATACTGGAAACCAGGTCTTGGGTTAACATCATAGATAAACTTCAACCAGCTCGCCTGCGCATTGACTATAATTTCTTATAAAACAATATACATGCTGAAACTTGGTTACACTACCTACTAGATAAAACGCTGGAACAGCGAAAGCGCTAGAGATATGTGTTACGAATTTAGAAGCAAATGATACTGCCCATTTTTGTTTTTTTCTGAGGACATTAGTTACCATGTGCTTCTCTTTTTTTTCACCTTGTCCAGCGAAAATGAAAGATAAAAAAAAACAAGAAGTATTTTTCGTTTTGTTTTTGTGGATCAACGAATTCGGCAACTTTAATTGCTTTTTCAATTTCTTACCGAAAGTGCAAATTGTAACGCTCTGTGCTCCGAGGACAGTGCGGATATAGCCTTTTTATTGTTTTTAAAAATATTTAACATATGCTATATTGAGACGTGTACTATGCATACAAAATAAATGAAAGAAAAGGCAGGGGAAGCCGTGGGTAACCACAAAATTAAAATAAGACACACAAAAATATTGTTTCATGCATATGTCCAGAATCCAGAAAATAATGTATTTCGATTATTGAAAAAGTTAAGAAGCAAACTAAGCTCCGATAAAAAATAGCAAAGCGTATATCTTAAAAAAAAGTTGCAAGTGTTCATGACGACCAAGCTGTGGGACAAGAAAAATGTCCTACCAAGCAACAAAAAAGAGCCCACTTTAAAATAATTATAATCAGATACTAAGATATTAACAGGGGAACAAACCGCAGATGAAATTAATCAGTAATTTATAAATCTAGGCCAGTATTCATTAAAATAGAGATCAAGCTGATCAAAGAGTTGATAAAATAATTAGTTTGAACTCGATACTGGTGGTCCCAGTTTCGCTTACAGAAGTTTATAAAACTATATATAAATTGGAAAACTGTGCTGCATCCGAGGATGATCTAATGAAGCCACAGCCTATAAATATGTGGATTATTTATTAAGTTTACAATCTATAAATTATCGAAATATTAATTACCTTTAACATAGTAAATAAAATGCATATAAATAGAATCATTCCTAGCAAACTGAAAGTTGCTAGAATTGTACCTGTTCATAAAAAATAACAAACAAAATATGAATAATTATATACCGATTTCCGTTTTGGCTATATCTTCAAGCATATCCAAATCTGCAATGAATTGCAGGCTGAACAGCTTTCTTTTTTTATTAAGCGCAAAGTCAAAACATCATCGCAGTAGGCCTCTCAGAAGCAGAAGTGTACGGAACAAAATCTCGTTGATATCAAAGACAAAATTATATTGCCGCGCGCGCGCAGCTGGCCAAGTCGGCAGCGCGGCCGTGGCCCAACGGTTATCGTGCTTGCCTCCCATGCGTAGAGCCAGGGTTCGATTTCCGGTAGTTACGCGTCGTTTAATTTATTCTTGCAGTTTAATGTTCTGGTGAATTCGAGAATACTGTCGCTCCTTTGAGGTACGAATGTTCTAGTCACCGAACCTTCTGGTTCGATTGTTCCAGAAGCCAACGGGTGTACATAAGGCGCTCCGCGTGGCGATCTGCAGTCACTCTCGCCCCAGTGTTCGACTCTGCTGTTACGCCAACTTCAACGCCCTCGGCGCTCTGCTGTTATCTTTTGTTTACTTTTTTTTTTTTATTTTGGGCACAAGTTCGCCCCATTAAGCCTTTCGGTTTCTTCAACTATTCTTTGTTTCCTCGCCTGGTCATTCGTGACAATATCGAACATTGAAAATAAACTATATACTCAAAATGTTTTTCTAGACTTTACAAGGCTTTTCATACAACGCAACACGAAATAATATAAAAAAAAGCTTCAACAATAAAGTATTCGCGGATTAGTACAATAATTAGTATATAGCTAACTGACTGAATGATTTCAGAATAACTTTGTCAATAAAACAGCGTCCTCCAAAAATAATTATATAGCATCCGTATTCCAGGGATCATACTAAACCCGTTATTTTTTTCTAATAGATATAAAGCATCTAATAGCGATATTAGGCCAGGCAGGAAATAAATATTTTCACTGATAATTGGAACATTTTCATTGTTGGTTCAACAAAACATTGCTTTGAAAGAACAGCAAACTGCTATTAATTGAAGCTGGGAAAATGACAAAAAATTAATAGACTGCAATTAAACACACACAAAACAAAAGGAATAATCATTAAACAAACTAAAAAAGGAGGATATGAGTGCATAAGCTTGCATTTTAAAAATAGAAAACTGGAGCAAGTCAGAGTGCAAATATGTTTTGGTGTCTGGTTCACAAAACATACCTCATGAACAAGCGCTGACTGTTTTGCGAGTTGGTATTGTACGAGAGAAAACATGATTGCGCTTTAAGACAAGGACAGAGGAAGAACAGACACCACAGAGCGCTTATTTCCAATTTTTGATCCAAGAGCCTCAGCGACACTGCGTCACCGCACCACATCTCAAGCAATTTGCGGCCCCACAACGGACCGCAAGTACACTATCTCTTTTTCTGCCAAGTCAGTTGAAGCCACACTGATACAACACGTGCCGCAACAATTGATGGCCTCCGTCTCAATTATCTCCCTAAACACTCCTATCTTTGTGCCTAGCGTGAACAGCGGTGTTGGGGATGGCCATGTTTCGTGTCACTGTCATGACTGCGGGTGAAAACAATTTTTTGCTTCATCCACTGCTCTCGCTAGGCACAAAGATGAGATAATTAGAGAGATAATTGAGGCGGACACCATAAATAGTTCCGCCACTTGTTGTATCAGTGTGGTTTCAATTGACTTGGCAGAAAAATAGATAGTTCACTTGCGGTTCATGGTGGGGCCAAGGATAGGTTTAGGTCTGGTGCGGTGACGCAGTGTGTATCTACGCCGAGGCTTTTGGATTAAATCATTTGAAAGCTAGCGCCCTGAGGTGTCTGTTCTTCCTCTGTACTTATCTTAAAGCGCAATCATGTTTTCTTCACAAACTTCATAAAATACCCAATTGACAAGCAAATAGTTGATTCGTCTGATATACTATTGACCTTAATATAAAATTAAAAATCTTATTCAGTGCTTGCTAGGGACTAATATATATTACTCTTTAATACATTCCAAATTATATTACCTACTCTTAGTATGGGCACTACAGCCTCTTCAAATTATACAAAAATTTAATTTTCTATAAAAATGTTCAGCATCTTCAAAAGCTGCACGGGAGACTGTATAAACTTGCGCAATAATATTGTTTTATAATTATAAGATGCTAAAAGAAAATCAAATATACCACAAATTTCTTCAAATAATTAAAGATAATCATATTTTACACCTGATGACGCAAAAACCTTCATGTCTAATATGCAGCAGCCTAAACGTAAATAGCATAACATAATTACAAATTATGGACGAAGACTTTACCATTTCAAACTGAAGAAATCCTTAATCGCGAGGAAATCTTATTAAATTTTGCTATTTCGAGACCACAATTAATACGAGATTGGGGATGGTGACCTGTTTGCAGTGATATAAGTTCTTTTACAGTTTTTATTTACTTTTTGTTGTTAGTAAATGCTACATATATTGTCTTAATATTGAATTGATTGTTTTTTTTCACCCTTCTGAAGTGATAGCTGAAATTATGCACAACAGAAGGTCTCAAATGCTGCTAATACTTTCAGGCTATATGTTAAGTGTGTGCCTACTTGCATGTGTTTTCCTAATTTTCGTTTGATCGTGGTACGCTATTGTTTGGTGTTTCTTGTTTAAATTGCAGTTTGATTAACTTTCTTCTCTTTATACCTTTGTAAAGTGGTGAATCTTGCTTTATTTTACTAATATTGTACTTTGTTTTTAATCATAGGACAACGTTACGGACTGATTCTTCTGTGCAGTTTTGAATTTTTTTCAGGTGAGACTTTTAAGTATAAGTTTGCACTTTTGCTTGACTGCAACCATTTTCTATTGTGTCCGTTGTATGCCAAGCGGTGCTCAGGGCAGGCTTCGCGCCTTTTGCCTTAGGCTTCCTCTACGGAAGACGTGCACAGATAAAAAAGAAGAACAAAAGAAATAAAGAAAGAGAAAGATAACGAGAAGAAAAGAAAAAGAAAGATGCAAAGAAAAAAAAGAGAGATAGAACGAGAAAAAGAGAAGGAAGGAAAGGATATAGGGCAACACACGGCCCTGACATCACGCAGCTGCGGCAGCGCTGTCGACTGCACTGCGCATGCGCAGACACTCCCCTTCACGCGAATTCGGTTTTTGCGCACGCGCAGTGCCCACACCTGGTGTGGGAAAACGCGGGCGTGTTTGGAAACATTGTGTTGGCCTAAAAGTAAATAATTCTCTCTCTTGCAAGACCTTTTGAAGACTGCGGAAGATTCAGTGAAAACCTAGTCCCTTGACACACGCATGCGCACAACAGAGAGAAGATATCGGTTTATGTACCTCGCTCTCTAGCAGCCTACACTTTCTTGTGATAAGAAGAGGAGATTGACAGGTGCACCCCACTTTGCCACGCATGCTCTTGCGTTTTCTTGTCACGCCAGCCACTTTCAGGGGGGTGGGGGGGCCTGGTCCCCTAAATAAAAGCTACCACAACTAAAATCCAGTGTTCAGTCCACAATAAGGAGGTGATGTTTATATGTTACATAAACGGTACAGTGCGCGTTAGGGCGGGATGTGGAATACATTTTCGACACAAGCATGCGTCATCTGCCGGTTAGCACCAGGCGACAACAATTCATCGAAATATTATCAGGCTCGCGTTTGCGGTCAATCATTGTGGTGATGTAAATTGCTGAACTCCAACAATGCCCTGGCGAAGACCTCTTGGTAAGAGCAGCGCCAAATCATGTACGCGGTTGTGATTTATTCGCGGTAGCAAAAGTATACCCACAGTTCTTTTTCGCCAGGCACTAATCTAATCCGATGTTTTTAATTGCAGCATGTGAGTGAAGATAAAAAAAATATCCATGCCTTAGTAGAGTTATGAACACAAGCTCTTGCTTATCTTAAGGAGTTAGCCTAATTTTGGAGCAAGGGTAATGGCCAGTGCGCAAGATGTGTGACGTCACGTCGCAGGAATGGTATACAACAGGCTGCGGTCACATGAAAACGATTTATAGGTGGATCCTTAGAGAAGGGGTTAGGATGACTCTTGGGAATCTACACACACCTCCCCCTTTATGAAACGCTACCCTGACCCCTTCGTTTTTCTCTTTTGGCTTTCACTTTTGGATTTCGTTTTTCCTTCTTCTATTTATATGCCTCTTTTTGGCTTGGCTACGAGGTCAGCGTTGGCGTTTTCTAATGAAGGACGTATATGGCGTCTTTCAAGGGTCATAGTACCGCATTCCCAATGGATTCATCAATGAATCCGCTTTTAATTTTTTGCCGCCTGCTTGGACCTGCGCTAGTACTTCGTTCACACTCCATTTTGTAGCACACTCCCAGCCACACGGATTTTATAGCACACACCTGCAAGTTCAGACTCGCCCAGCATCCGCGCGCGCATTGCCTTCCGCCCGTGACATCGCCTCCCTCTCGCTTTTGTTCTTCGGTACCCTACTAAACAAAAACATTCCAAACCCAAACAGGTGGCAAATTCGTCGGAACGTTTGAATCGAACGTTTGGAGATATGGGTACCCGTTTGATAGAGTACTCGTTTGAAACGAAACCTGTCTGGAACCGGTGCCCGTGTCAAATGGTGCCCGTAGCACATATTCACGCATGATCTAAAGGGATCAACCAGTTTGACGCCCTTCAGAATTTTAATAGTCCTTCTAAGTAGGATTAGCGAAAATATAACAAGAATTTGATATAAAAAAACCTTCCGGCGCGATGGTAAGGTTGGACAACAGATTCCAGAGCAAATGTAAGAAGTGCGCAACACACAGAACTCGCGACTTTCGAGTCCGCAAACGTTTAAAGGCACCTGCTTTGGTGACGCACAGAGACACGTGGCACAACCGTTCGGTCACCTTGAAGTCCTGACTACGAACTGTTCGCAGGAGGGGGTTGTGCTCAAGAAAAAAAAATCAAAGACTTTTGCAAATATCTGTAATGCGAAACCAGAGCTTAGCTCTTGAGGACGATAAGGGGACGATACGGTAGGGAGGGTATGCCCCTTCTCCTCCTCCAAACCCTCCCCTTCCAATCCTATCTCCTTTTCCTCCTCTCCTCCTTCTCTTCCCTCCTTATCCTCCTCCTTTTTTCCACCTTCTATCCTCCTGCCGCTTAATTGGTTCATGGATGACGTGACACCAAGTCTTGACGTCATTTTACCCGCTAAATATAGCGGGACAACGTTAACGCTAAGTTTGGCGGAAAAATATTCTGCTAAATTTAAGATATTTTTTTATGCTAAATTTAACGGAAACATATCCCCACTAAATTTAGAGGGAAAATTTCTCCGCTAAGGTTAGCAGGAAAACGCCCCATAATGCAACGCGTGCGGTTACGCCGACGCCGACGGCGACGGCGCTCAACCCGGAAACGGGCGCCTAAGAGCTGGGCTCCAAAACAAAAAAAAAGACCGTCTATAGGGCTCGGCCATGATTGGGGGCCGGGCTCAGAGATGGCAAATTTACTTTCAAAAAGTAATTGAATTACCTTACTAATTACTTTCTTGGAAACTGCAAAAATGTAATTAAATTACATTAAAAACTACCACAGAATAAAGGTAATGACATTACATTACAATTACTTTTCAAAAGTAATGAAATTACTTTGAAATTACTTTGACATTACTTTTGAATACTTTGAGGCAGTAATTCACGCTTATTTAATTACCTATACACGAACACAGTGTTTACAAAACAAGCCCTCGTTTGCCCGCCCAGTGCGTGTGCAGCAACCAGATGCGGGTAAAGCGAGGCGCTGCGCATGCGCAATGCCGACAGCAGCGCCACCGCAGTGATGTCACGTTAAAGAGCGTAGTTGGTCGATGTGTGCCAAAACTCAGATCTTCCCTGGTCTATATGTACCAAAACTCAAATATTCCTGTTTACACCGCAACAACCTAATGTGCCTCAGAGTGAATCATACTGAACAGTGCTTTTGCTGGCGCACACGACTCAAGTGTTAAACATGATGAATAGCTTCTTTAGATGTGACTCAGAAAGACAGTCGACTCACCGGTTTCGCTGTTCATTCAACGGCGAAGGTTCTTACTAAAAGGGTTGTATGTTTCCATCTTCCTGATTTAGAAGTTGTAGTGCGTGTCAGTTTGTTAAGTCGGGCAATGGCAGCTCGTTCTTGCAAGGAGTCGTCACGTGAAACGTTTCCCTTCCGCCTCGGACGACCTATTCTTGGTCATTCCTTTCAAGGAGCATTTTCCCGAAACACCCGAAGAGCCCCAGATTCGCGCATTGTCACACAAAGGGCCCTGATAATTGCTAATCAGAAGCGTCGCCACTTGAGGAATGGCGCGAGCTTCCTAAATTGTGCACTTTCCCAACAAATGAAGTGCGATATCTGCTTGTAATAAACTTCCCAAGAGAAGGCAGTGAGGCATACCGCGAGCGGCACCTGATTTGCTCGAGGGCACACGAAACGTTCCGGGACTTGGACGAGGTATTTGGAATTAACTATTGATTCCGGTCGTTTGTTGTTCACAATGGTCACAGCTTACGGTTCGACCTTGCTTGACGAAAGTACAAGGCTGGGGATCTGTTTGCCCTGTCCTCTCAGGTTTTAAATTATGATTTAACTCACTGGTGATGTGCCCGTTGACTTGTAGCCTATCAGCCGTTCATCCCTAAGCTGACGCATTGTCAGCTTAGAGATGAACGGCGGAAACCACGTGTTCGTTGCAGCAGTCACACGTCTAATGTTCGCCAAGTAACCACGTTCTCGTTCATACCCACACGCCGAGAAAGGGACAGGTGATTAAAGGAAGGTGTTTGCTTGGTTCTGGTTAGCTTGCAGCTCCCACCGCACTGTGAGCTTAGGGATGAACGAAGTATAGTATTGTCGTGATCACGCCGTGAATCTGTTGTGCCTGGAGCTCGTAAGCCGTTGCCTTCCAGCGATGTCTACATGCAAGCTTTCGTCGTTCGCCTTTCCAGCCCTCCTCTGTGCGTCTGTTCACCTCTTCGTGCAAGGCTTTATGCTCAGGTGGCCGTCGTTTATTTCCTCTGATGCTCTTTCACAACATTTCAGCAGGAAAATAATCTTTCTCTTCTTTTTTAAAGCTTGCAAACGAGCTTTCTAATTTAGGACAAAAGTAATTTCAAAAGTAATGAGTAATCTTCTCGAAATTACTGCTTGAAAGTGATTTATTACAGTACTAAATTACTAGCCTATAAGAGTAATTAATTACATTACTCATTACCCCAAAAAGTAATTAAATTACTGTAAGTACATTACAGTAATGCCATTACTGCCATCTCTGACCGGGCTGACACCTGTGGGCTTTTGTGCAGCGAGGAGGAAAAAATTGCTATTTATAAAATTCCAGTCGAATCTGCTTGCAGTTAAGCGGTGCAGGGTTTCAAGAGCAACCCAGCGCAAGGCACTGCCGAGGCAGCAGAGCGCAGAGAGAGGGCTGGGGGCTTCGTCCGAGACGATCGGCACGACCACCGTCACGGCGCGCAGTCAGCGTCCTTGCAAACACTTCATCACCAGAGCGGAACTTCGAACGGGTTGGGGGAGTATTCATATTGGCAGGTGGGATGCAGCAGTTTCCGGCACCAAGGACGCTGCCTGTAGAAGTTACCGGGTTACATCAACGCTGCCTGTAGACGAAGGGCGGGTGCGCAAAACACGCACCGCGCGATGTTTCCAGGAAGACGGTGTTGACCCCAGCTTGAGAAGCATTCTTCTGGGGGCCTCCCTCGAGTAAGAATCTCATGGCGACGTCACGTGAGAGTCAAGTGAATAGAAGGGAGGCGGCCCATCGGAGGCTACGCCGGAGCGACCACTGACGGGCTATCAAACGGCGGCTCCTCTGACTAAGGTGCAGGTGACCCGTTGAGGTACACGGGTCACCCATTTGCCAAAACCCGTTTGCTAAGGCAGACGATATGAGCCCGCTTTCTGGGACGAGCAGGTGACCGGTATGACTAAACCGTTATGATCATGAACCCGTTGATTTTTATAATGATGCTAAATTATTTCGTAGCACTCTCTCTGCTAAAAATTATTGAAAATTGAACGTGTGGGAAACCGGTCAACCCGTTTGAATCAAACGGCTGTAAAACTTGTCGAACCGTTTGGACTAAACGTGATCAAAAGATACGGGTATCTGTTTTAAACGGCTCCTGTTTGACGCGGTACCCGTCTTATGCGGTACCCGTTTGATACGATACGCCTTTGATTTAGTACCCGTTTGATACTGGCGCCCGTTCGACCTTGCACTGACCACACTTCTGAACGCGCCCTTCGTATATTTAGGCGAATCATTCGTTAGTTATTAGACATTCTGAACATGATGAACCTATCTATGTTATGGTGAAAACTCGTCAAAATGTACACGCACAGGTGTTTGCGAGCAGGCAGGAATACCGACGCAAAACATTGCTTGCTAATCTCCTAGCAGTGCATTACACAGAGCCTATTTCGTAGACAAGTATGAACATGGAAGTGACCTGGGAAATGTGAAGAAGGACAGCTAAGCTTTTATGCAAATCTGAAGAGTGCCAAGCAAACAAAATCCATGAAATTCTAGGCTACAATGTCTATTCGCGCGGCAGCTGGTAAAATATTTTACCCGACATTTTACCGGCAAACGCTTCTCACCGGTGGTTGCAATCAGTTCATTGGACGAGGTTACATCGACAGATCGTTTCTGTGACACGCTGTTTCATCGACAAATTGTTTATGGACAGCTATCATTAGCGCTTTTTTTGGTGATAAGTCACCCCCGAATGTCACCGAAAATGGCGTGTACGGGTGGGCCAGTGGGATAACATTATTGTAATGAGCAGTCGTAGGCTGTAGCCGCCAAACATCCTGAACGCGTCGGCCGGGCATTTATACACACGCGATAAAATAACTTTGAAGCGTGCATTTAGGCTAACGAAGGTCTCGGTGAGATGTTAGTGTCGACGAAACGTGCGTCCATGAAACGTGCAGCCACGAAAAGTTGTCTATGAAACGTGAACCTTGAAAAGCCGGGAGAATGAGAAAGTCAATATTCTAGCGGCAGTTGTTGTATGTCTTCAGCCATGAAATGAGAGGTGGCTGGCGGGAGAAATCTGAGAAAATATTTTCCCGGCAGCCGGGAAAATAGACACTGCCTAATTATAATGGTAATCAGAAAGATTAGCCGTAGAAGAACGGTCAATCTTTGCCAAGAAGTAGGTAGCCGTGCATTTACCATAAAATAGCGGACTTGAAAGACCCAATCCGAGGTATATGTACACACGGGTACCGACGCCGCTGAACCCGGAAACGAGCGCCTAAAAGATGCGCTCTAAAAATAATTAGCAAGAGTTCTTGCTCATTTGATGAATTCGCAGAATAGTCAGATTGTATGATGCCACTAAGGTGGCAAAAAAATCACGATTTAGAAATGACATTTTTTTTCCCGATGTTAAAAGGTGATTTCAATATATATTTCGTCATTCTCGACGCTGGCGTCGACGGACATAATGCCGCTGATTACACCCCTGTCGAGGTTAGCACTGTGGCTGACACGGTGTCACGACACTATGAAGGGTTATAAAATAAACTATTTTACCAGCATGCAGTCTCGAGAAAGCAATTGTAAATGACAGTGCACATGCCATTTATGTAGACAAAGCAACGAAGCAGCAATCGTCACAGTAGAGCCGTTTGCGCATCTATCTTGCCGTCAGCGCTCGCTCTGCTGAAATGTGAGCGTGGGATCTTCCAACACCATTAGCTTGAGTATGTTGCAGAAGGCTGCTTTGTCGTTTAGGATACTTTGCCTTGCGAACGCCGGCAACCAAGTGCTCGGCACACCGCCCGCGCAGCATTGCAAACTTTCTGGCGCGTATTGGCAGCCTGCGATTGCAGGCTGCCAATACTTCATCGTCACCTCCATGACGATGAACTGCCGGAGCTCACAGACGGATGGGTGAGATGCTGCGAGAGTGGTTGTTGAAAGGCACTGCGTAGGGTACGCCTAGCGCTGGAAAGGCTCCACGGGCGTTCGAAAGGCAAAGGACTTGTGACGACAAAGCAGCATATTGCATCATCAGCAAGCAAACGGTGGTCGAGAGTCCCATACTCACATTTCAGCAGAGCGAGAACGGGTGGCCAGATGGAGGCGCATTCGAGTCTTGCGTCACGATTGCTACGCTGTTGCTCTGCCTACGCTGATGGCATGTGCACTAACATTCAAAACAGCTCCCTCGAGACTGTCTGCGGGTGAAACACGCGTACCCGTGCCGCCGGTCTGTACTTAAGTACCAAACGGGCTCACCGAGTAACGCGAGAGCTGTTTGATTAAACCGGTTTAGTTTGACGGTCACCGGTCACCCCGCTTGTGCGAAATGGTCACCCGTTTCAACAAACAGGCGTCCCGCTTGCCCAAACAGGTGACCCGTTTGCGCAAACGACTGGCTAGTTTCAAGAAACGAGTGACCGGTTTAACCAAACAAGTGACCGGTTTGCTCAAATGTTTTGCATACACCTGTTTACACAAAGAAAAGACCCGTTGGTCGAAGCGGGCGACCGGTATGGGTCAAACGGGTGATTGGTATGGCTACACTGTTGCCTGTATAAACTTGTTTAAATTCATACAGGTGCCAAATGTTTTTTTGTTTTTTTTCAGTTTCTCTCTAATTGGTGCGCTCCGCTCTCTAATTAAGTGTACACCGACGGACGCCGTCATATTTTTCCTGCCATGTCGGTACTATTGCAAATGCTTTAATGAACAAATAATGTCACGTTAGTTATGCTTAATCACTAGATCCCTTGCACGGAATACGTGGCACAGCGGACAGAATTCTGACCGGGTAGGTCTAAGTAACAACTTTTACTTAATATCAATACAACAAAGAGCCCCGGGCCCGACGGAATTCCAAATGAGTTTTTGAAAAGGCACGCAGTTTCGGTCTACAAATATTTATCCATGATTTTCCAGTCAGCCAACAATAATTGTTATTTTCCTAGTGCTTGGAAACGCGCGAAAGTGGTTCATATCCACAAAAGTGGCAGTGTGTCTAACGTAAGCACCTATCAGTCCATTTCGCTTGTTAGTACATGTTCGGAGCTCTTTGAACATATCGTATCTAAACAGTTAATGAATTACCTCGAAGATTATGAATTATTGTTCCGATCCCAGAATGGCTTTTGGAAATGACTTTCCACCACAACCCAACTTATCGAAACTGCACCATGACCTTTCTAATACAAATAATTGTCGCGGTCAAACTGACGTAGTGTTTTTGGACTTCGCGAAAGCGTTTGACAAAGTGTCGCACTCTAAGCTATTACTGAAAATTGACGACATTTTTAAAAATCCAGCCGTCACACAGTGGATTTCATCGTATCGTTCTTCTAGAGAACAGTTTGTAGAAGTTTAGGGACATAAGTCTAGCCTTTCATCTGTATCTTCAGGAAATCCCCAGGGGAGTGTTTTGGGTCCCCTTTTGTTTTAATGTTCATAATTGATCTGCATAAAGACATAACCGTTCCACTCAAACTATTTTCAGATGACTGTGATATACCATAAGATAGAAACTCCAGATGACCAGAACAAACTAAATCGTAATCTACAAAAAATGCAACACTGGTGTGATAATTGGCAGATGGTGTTAAATCTTAAAAAAAATCAGTCTTCATGTCAGTATTTAGAAAAACAATATATTAGCATACAACTATCACATTGACGGCGTCGGACTTCAAAGAGTAAGAGAGCATAAGTACCTAGGTTTAGTATTTACACCTTACCTACGTTGGAATACCCACATTGATAAAGTCTGTTTTAAGGCCAACAAAGCACTATGGTGCCTTAGGCGAAACCTTACTAATGCCACTCCGGAAACAAGAAGACTGACCTATACAGCCCTGGTAAGACTGATTATTGAGTACGCGAAAATTGTGTGGCATCGACATACTGTAACAAATTGCCATATCTTGGAAAAACTTCGGCGACTTGCTTCCAGTTTCATCTTTAATAAATTCGGCCAAGCATTTTCTCCTACAAAACTATGTGAACTCGCAAATCTCCCACATTCGGAATCGAGGACCAAGTACGAAAGATTGAAGTTTTTCTTCCAAATTACACATAACCTTATAAAGATCAAGAAATCGGATTACTTCGAAATCAGCACTAACGAATCCTCAAGGCATCGCCATATCATGTTCATTCGTAATCCATCTGTACGGAATGATTGTTCTAAATTCAGTTTTTTTCCCTAGAATCATCAAAGAGTGGAATATGCTGCCCGATTCTACTGTCTCTTCAACATCCCTTAATGCATTTTTAGAAAGTGTACATAATATATCGAATGTGACAGTCGTGAAAAGCCGTAATCGTACAAATACGTACCAAGTTTCTGCTTTCTTGTGAAAGGTTAATACTTGTGCTGCTTTCAGTTTTGTAACTTTTTCTTGTGCGCATTTAAGTGCATGAAGCGGTCTTGTGCAATCCACTGTCTTGTTTAATTACTCTTTGTATAGTGGCTATCTTTCATCTTTTATTTTTGTATACCCACTCCTGTAATAGCCCAATGGGCTGACAGTATCAATAAATGAATGAATGAATGAATGAATGAAATACGACTGAGACGAAGACGCTCATGTGTTCACAAACACTGGGACTGCCCGGCAATCTGGAACAGATGGCTGGGCAGTCCCAATGCCCGGCTAAAGTTCAAGCGGCGATCAAACTGAAAATTGAAGGCCACAGTGGGCCTGCTTCTCCGTGTGGCTGGAGGAGAGCCGATGAAGGTATCTAAGAACTTGGTATTTTGAGATGGAGAAGAACAGGAGCCTTTCACGGCACTTGTTCAAAGTTTAGAAGCCTAGTGCATTCCAAGCACGAATTAGACTTCCAGCGCTATGTCTTCAAAGTAACACAGCTTGAAGATATTGAGTCTCACGAACAGCTTAACCGAGGCCTTGAAACCATGATTCAATCGAGCAATTTTGGAAGCATCGCAGGTTCTATTCTGCCCGAGCGTATTGTGTCTAGAATTGCGGATAAAAAACTGCCAAAGCAGCTCCTCTGAGAATTTAACGTCAAACTTGATAAAGTGGTACGCATCTGCCCAGGGTAGAAATAATAATAATCATAAAAAAATCGGACACAAATTCTACACAAACTGTTGTTATTACAAGAACCGAAATAAGACGATGTCCAACAAGAAAACAAATTGTTGCCGTCCTGTTGTAACTTTTTTCAGGATTCGCACCGTCGTCCAGCCCCCGGAAAGGTCTCTCAGATCTTCGAAAAAGCCAACCATTTCGATGCGTGTTGAGTAAGCTGTGTAAGCAAAAACAACGCTACAGATACAGTGCAGAGCTTTGTGTAAGCGATAACTTTAAATGCTGACAGTTTTAGTCAAGAAGCCACAAAGCCAAGCAGACTAAAACAGGAAAGCGTCCACCGTTGGAGACGGAGAGATCACGTTGAGTGTGTATACCGTGTCGAACGCGAACTTAATGCCATATTCACTCACCACAAAGCAGCCCGAAGTGCTGAAATTGAACCCATGTCAAATCTTCACTTTTAGGGTATGATGATCGACCAATAAAATACTTCAGTGTGAAAAAGCTTCAACCAATATCAAAGAGAAGCAAGCTCACGTAGATTTTTTCGTCGTAAAGAAAGATTGTCGGGCATTTCTCGAATGGCAGGCCAGCGAGCTGTTTAAACTTACATCCCGTGTCTGACATTTCCTTGCAAACTCTTCTATTTTTGACGCGTTTTTGAAGACCTTTGAAGAAATGGAGTACGTAAAGCGCCATTATCATACAATTATCATCAAATGCGCCCAGCCATGCGTACAGCCTGCTCGACGAGTGGCGTTTGCCCCACTACGGGATCCCCTTTGAACTAAGCTCGGGCGAATGAAGAGAAAACACATAGAACGAGTCAACGGAGCGACTAACTTGGCTAGTTTTTATTCTCCGTTTTATACAAATCGCGCAATGCAGGCAAAGCTAGCTCACCGGTCTGAACTGCCGACCTTGCCTACGTTCACCCCATAAAATAGTGCTGCCCCAGCAAAATACAAAAAAAAAAAAGCCGACAAATGTGCATCTTCGAGCTAGTAACTGATAATGGCGTTATGATTTCGAACGCAACACAGACTTGCTTCTTCAATAAAAAGGAAAAGATAATGGAAACTAGTTTAAATTGTTTTCCGGTTTCGTCCGTGCGGCAGCCGCTTCGGGTTTTTGGGTTGCGCGGCTGCCCCTGCCTAACCGGTTTTGAGAAGATGGCGTCTTACGTAGCAGGCTCAAGTACATCTCCTGCTCGGTGATTTTTGAAGAATCGTTGAGCAAAGATATCGAAAGAGTGCAAGCAGGTGATAGCCAACGTGTACGCGAGTACAAGAACGCGTTTCCCGGAGAAGTCGGTCCGTGAAGTCCTGGAGACGGTCAGTAACGACACCGGAGTGTGCGCCCGCACTGTCGCGAAGTACACGGCGCAGTGTCTATCTGGAAAAGTGGCGTCCCCGTAGCGAAGATTTCGCAATGTGAAAGTTTCGAGCACGCTGACCGTGTTCTGAACTGCCTTCTGTTATACCCTGTGTTAAAATCGGTGTTATGGCTTCACAGTAAAACAAGCCTCAAGAAGGAACAATGCCGGTGATGAATCGTGTCTACAGCTCCGTCTGCTTGCAGGACCTTAACCTTGGTCGGCTAGACGGACGATGCCCGTGGCTGCATTCCGACGCGTCTGGTTTCTTCTGCCTGCAAGACCATAACCTTTGTAGGCTCGGTCTGCCTGAGGCACCACCTTAACCTCGGTCGGCTAAGTGGACGACGCACGTGCCCGTGGCTGCGTTCCGAGGCCCCTGCTTTCCTCGAAAAAGAAACAACACTCGTTCTTGACCTCGAGTGCCGTGTGTTGTGTACGTGTCTATTGTGAATCACTCTCGGTTCATAGGGGCGCCGGCACCAGAGCAGCCAGGTACTGCCTTCTGGATGACTTCCATACACCGGCGCCAGTATTCCGAGTCTGAAGGAAACTTCACGCGAGGCAATGGCGAGACGTCTGACCAATGACAGTGCGGTCCCCTAAACCCAGTGTTCGTTATATAGCGGCTCGCCCAACGCACTCTCAACTTACTCTCTGATTTTAAAGCTGTCATGTAAATAAACGGCGTTAAGTAGAGACGCCCTGAACCTCAACCGGTTTTTTTTCCCGTTTTGACGAGGCCGGCGCGGGGTTCAAGCGGAACACCAGCCCCTTATAACTAAACAAGAAACGAGGAATCGAACTATGCACTTCCGCAATGCTCACAAGCTTACGCAAATAATAAGTTTAAAAGAAAAAAAAAAAGCTTCGCGCGCAAGGAGGATTTATACCACCGCCACCGGGACGTTGCTATCGCCAGAGCAGCGCCTTGTACCGCTCGACCACGAAACACGCAGCGTAACGCATATTTTTGTGTTTTTTCATGCAGACTACTTCAGTACCTTTTCCAGCGTCGCACGCTATGTATAAAACGGAGTATAGTGACTTTTAAAATATTGATGGAAGACTGCGAGTACGGAATGTAAAGCGGAAGGTTATTGAAAGCATCGCGATAACTATCAGCCGCTGCGTAGACAAGATGTAGAGTCAGAACTAGGTGAAGCAAATTTTTCGACCGTCTCAAACGCTAAAGTGGGTTTCTTCAAAAACCATGAGAAGAACAAATATTAAAATTATATGACGTCACTAAACAGTTAGTCAACAACCGTTACATGCGTCCTTTGTTGTATTTCACCGGTGCATGAAGTATATAGGATAGTATTGAGGGAAATGTGGGGAACACATCCTTGTGTGCGCCCTATATCAACATTGTTTTCATTTTGGGGCGCGCATAACATAATCTTACATCCGATCAAGGGCGTCGCTGCAATTAGTTCAGTAAGCCGAACCAACCTTCAGCTCAAAAAAAAAAAAAGAAATAATAAATAAAAACTTTTTTGGACAGAATTTTTTATTTTTTTATTTGGCGTTATTCATGCTAAAGGAATCAGGCCGTATCGAGAGGTAATTAGGAGTTTGTTAAGCATTCCTACGCCCTAAGACAAGAAGCCCGTCCAGCGTCTTTTAGGCAGGATTAACTATTTTAGCAGGTACTTGCCTCAACAGGCAGAAAACAAAGACAAGCCGAGAGATCTGACGGAAGACGTTATATTTGATTAATTTTCATCCCACCAAAAACAAATTTAAAAAGTAAAACAATCACAGGAGGACATTTACGTCTGCTTACGTACAGGAACGCGAGAGCATTCGTATATGTAGCGCACTCCTACAAGCTGCGCGCCCCGATACCCTTTCCTGAGTTCTGCCGAGCGGGCTTTGGGGACGCGGTCCGGCCGAACACTGGGTAGCGGCTGGTGTGCTTTGCTTCAGCGGCGCCCGGGACCATCCCAAGGGGTGTGGGGTGGCGTTCCTCGGAACTATCTGGCGCGCGGGCTGCGTCGCAGCCATTTCTAGAGCCGTTACGGCGCGGGGAGAATACTGACAACGCCGGCTCCGCTCCATGGGACAGTTAATGCTTTGGTATTAATATATATATATATAAGAAACATGGTCACAACGTTCAAAGCTTTCTTTTAATTAAATAGGCCCACCAAAATATCTTCAGAAGCCTCCGAATCTAGAAAAGTCTCGGCATGGCTCAAGTATTACGGCCAAGACTGGTTGCCAATCGCCACCGCTTCCCCGTTATTGTCATATGCCGAGTCTTGATACTCTGATCTTAAAAAAAAGAGACCCTCTTTCAGTTAACTCTTGGCTTCCAGTAATTTTACTATTTTGTCTACAGCGTCGGGTTGCAGTTGTAACGCTTGTTATAATCGCCAGCAAAGCGTTAGGGGACATTCTAACCAGACTGCTACGTCTTCTGCTAAAATATAACATGAGCCTCCACTATGTTCCAGAGAAAAAAAATGATTTTGATCTACACACTGTCAAGACTTCCAACGCTAGGCAACGAGGATATTGAAAATGATGTGTTGATCCACGCCACATATGTACAAATCCAAAGGGTGTCTCCGACAACAGTCAAGAGGCTGCAGGAAACCACCTCACGAGATCCGGTACACTAGAAAGTGGTCACCGCAAGCTCTAATACCAAAATACTGGACGGCGTGTTTTGACACATTATGTCGGAATTGTCTGTTTCTAATGGAATTTCGCTTAAAGGAATCCGTTTGTTCCTCGGACAATGGAACCTCAAATGTTAGGAGAATTCATGACGGCCACCAAGGTATTTCTAAGTCTAAATACATAGCACGTAACCACTTGTTTTTGCCAAACATAAAATGATACGTAGAGTACACAATCGTTCGACATAGTACTTCTCAGGAAAAGGCCTACTTTTTTCCCAATGACACCACTTATCATCCCTACAGAGCAGTTGAAGAAGGCCTATTCGACTATACGGGCAAGTCGTATATGAACTCGAACTCAAATTTTGTGGAAAGTTTGAAGCTTGACGACCCTACAACGTGAACGGTATTTAAAAAAAAAAAAAAAAAAGTGCTTCCTTTGCAAGACACATACCGTGTTTTGCGAAGGAAGCACATACAACCTCTCGATGTTTTCTCAGATATTGGGTCACAAATATCATTAAAAAAAATTGAAATTCATTTTATTACTTATAGAGATATAGGTCAAAAACATATTTTGACGTCATAACAATAAAAAATATGAAGGCACGAGGAAGACAGAGTGAAACGCTTGTCAGAGATCGAATAACAAAGAAAATATAAAATATACAATGATCAGAAAAAAAATTATAACAAATGGATGAGTTCCGCTCATGGGTACGACATTGAACAATTCTCAGCGCAGCATAGCGAAATACAAAATATAAAGCAGTTTTGAAAGGGATACCAGCCCCAGGGACAGCGAAGAAAACAAAAAAACAATTCCACTCATGATTAATGCATTTGTGGCATTGCTGCTAATGTCCTTTTTCCGACACGAGCTCTTTTGCTCGAGTTCTCTTTCCACTTAGCGGAGGAAGCTCGTATGTGTTTAGAAGAAGTCGGAGGGACGCGAAATGGCAGATGCATCATGCTTCGGGATGGACGAGCAGCTCGTGCATGCGTAAAATTCTCGTCGGCTGCTCTTTAAGCAGGCTAAAGTTGACACAATCAGCGCAACATTCCCACTTTATGGCAATGTTGGTGACTCTAAAACGTAAATCTTGTTTGTGAACTTAAAAAAGGGGAATTTTAACTATAATTTTAAGAGGAGTATAACACGCTAACTGTATTTCATAGCATACGCCCCACGTACAATAAAGGTCATATAAAGGCAGTTATTTAAGAAGTATTCAAATGGGCGAAATTAATGTAATATTTTCTAGAAAATCGCTTGTGAACGACGTATTAACATTTAATCTGATTAAATACGTAATAGCACGTACACATTTTCTATTCTATAAAAAATAATTAACTTAGAATTCTTATTTATTTTCCCCTTATCACGTACTAAACTTTATGCATGTAATAGTGTACCGTTGCTAACGCATACTAGAGAAAGAAAACGTTCCCTCAGAGTGCCCTAAAAAAGACAGTGATAACAATTTTGTGTTCAGGTTATTGAACGATTTCACACGTTTATTTTTTATTTTCTATGAAAATATGTTCAGCGGCGTATGTACACGTTTATCCTTTGAACGATAGATACACCTTTTTTTAAAATAACAGCTTGGGGTTTACAACATCAAATATATATATTAAAATGCGAAATACCAAGCCCACATTAGTCTAAGCATAAAATGTGCCCGTTGAAAAAAAAAATCAGTCTGAAATGTTAAATGTCGAATGAGCTCGCAGCTTTTAGCTCTGTGATGGTATATAATGGTTAACACACGTTATAAATTATCAATTAACTACTCTAGTCTTCTTGCTTTTTTATTTGTCGGAGACAAGGTATTGAACTCTTCATGGTTTCTAAAAAAAGCAAGCGTAAGTAGTTTATCAGCTTGTGTAGCCATCGCCGATATTTAATTATTCTTAAGACGCCGTACAGATTACAAGATAAAAAATAAGAAGCTCCATCTAATTATTGTAATTAACAAAACAGTGAAATGTCTAGGATGGCAATAAGACTTCTTTTTCAATAAAACTTAAAAGCACTCGAATAACAAACCAAATACTACTGGCATCGTTCAGTGCATTAGACGTCATCACATTAATCCCAATAGACAAACCCAACCATGTGAGATTGATTCAACCCTTATTTTCGTAGTGATACAAGACGACATAATAATTGCTGATCACTCTGTAGTAACTGACGTGGCGTAAACTTCGAACCGAAAAAATGCAACTAAAATATGCCTTCAGTGAAGACGCACAGCAATTTCGGTCAGGCTTTCGGAGTTGCAGTTAAGAGACCTTGATTCGTAACACCAGTGCATAAATAAAGTACGATAAAAAAAAATATAAACAAATAGGCTACCTAACTCGTCCAATTCCGCCGTACGTACATGAACTCACCAAGCACGCTGTTTACATAAAACGGCATTGATAGTCATGTCTATGTAGGCTGCAAATATTCCAATTTAATTTTAAAGTCCAAAAATGTAGCTCCAACCAATATTTGAAAGGAAACCCGGCGTTTCAAAACCAACTCGGTTTCTTCTTCCGGGGTGACTGAAGGCACGCGGAAGAGCAGCAGCTGCTAACCTCTTCGTCTTCAAAAAAGAAAAGAAAAGGAAAAGAAATTAGGAAATTGAAAAATTGTAAAATAACATTTTAGTTATAGAGACGGTCATCTCTTGAGCTTTTTCGACAGGTCACGGAGGCCATGCGCGTACACAGAGGGCAAAGCGCACAGGGAACTTTTGAGGTTTCCTGGCGTATGCTGGATTTGCCACGATTTCAAGAAAAGTCTTCTTCGAAAATTGGGCTCTGTGTCCACCACGTGCCCGTTCGCGAAGTCAATGCGATGGTGTAGGGTATCGCAATGTTCGGCGATGAAGCTCCGCTCACTGTCAGACTTCCGCACGTCGTTCTTGTGTTGGCGGATACGCTTGGGAAAGTTCTTCGTCTCGCCGATGTAGGTTTGCGGGCCACTCTGCGCAAGATATGGTATAAATCACGCCCTGTGCTCTTTCTTTTGGTAGGCGATATTTCGGTCTTGGCATAAACCTTCCCAGTGTGGACGTGGGCTTGTGGGCGACCAGAATACCTTCCTTTGCCAGTTCTTGTGAGCTCTTCGCTGGTTTCCTTTACGTACGAAACGCTGATGCACGCGACTCGATGGGGCTGTCTTTCTTCTACGGGAATCTGGTTTTGTATGGCGAGATCTTGGCGTCGGGCGATGTGCTCAATGAAGCTACTAGACTAGCCATTTTTCTTTAGGTATTCAATGATAGTCTTCTTCTCCTTCTTTTTATCGGCTTCCGACAAGCAGATAGTCGTTCCCCTACGCAGGAGGGTTGAAACCACTGAGGCCTTATGACTCGTTCGATGGTTGGAGTCGAAATCAAAATGGTTTGAGCTACATTTTCTGACTTTAACTCTCACCCACCAGGCAGATTTCTGCTGAATATGTTTACCATCATTCCAATTTCATGTCTTAATGCTAGAAAGCTTCTAATCAAAGCGAAGTTTCTGTTGAATCTTTAGCCCCGCTTTTAATATGGGGTGGTCTTCAGCCGGATTTGAAATAGCAACTCTGCTTATAACTTGCTACGTTATGCTGGCTTTACTAAGAATATATTAAGAAAAAAAATCTAGAAACATCTGAAATTAGAAAACCCAAAGTTTCAATGCTATCTCGGCTCACTGTAAGGCAGGTCTTTTCGGAGACTTTGTATGAGACGACAATCCTGGCCATAATACAGAGCCCGCAAGATGTACGGCAAAACTGGTAAAGAGAGTTGTTACGTCGAAGGAGACGAGACTTTTGTCGTCGTGAAGTGTGAGACCGGATGGGAGTTTATATAAGCCGAAAACGCCAAAGGACCGCGCACACTACCCTGGGGCAGAGCAGAGGAAATCCCCCAGGGTACCGTAAAAACGGCCAGAAACTTTAACAAACTGGCGTCGGTCAAATAACCAGGACCCTATCCAATTGATCATCTCTAATGATACCCCAAGACGCTCAAATGTATAAGGAATTTTACCCGGTGGAATCTTGTCGAAAGCTTCGCTGAAATCTAAAATAATATCAACCTGTCCAGACATATCTAGTGTAGCAGCGAAGTCATCAACTGTTGTGACAAGTTTTTTAAGGCCTGAATTCACCCTTTTGAACATATGTTAAAAATAAGTTAAGAGATTCCTTTATATCAAGAAATATCGATTATAAGTGCTAAAGATGTGTTCTATGAGCGTTCACATGGCACTGGTGATATAGATAAGACGGGAACAACGAAATGATCACCCTTTTTATGAATCGCCCACCAGTCCACCAGTCACTGGGAAGCACACATTACCGAAAGGACGTAAGAAAGATGACCGTAAAAAATAGAGAGAAAGATTTGGCATATCTAACAAAGGAAGTCGTTCGGAATATTATCAGGTTCACTGCTCGACTTCGTTTTTTAAATTCAGTAACAGGGTAAACACTACACGAACATTAAAAAAATGCGGCACTCAACGGTTCTGTGGCAGTGGTAACCAGAGCGTACATATCTTTATCTGAAAAGTCACATTGGAAATATGGGTTGAAGTTGTCGGCTATTTGTTTTAACACGACAGAATTGAGGAGCTCGTGCAGCAGAAATGGTGGCCTCGGTGGCGTAACAAGAAAAGCTGGCGTCGGTGGCGTGACGCGAATCCTGCTTGGTCGATAGGTCATGACCTCACAACCACATGCCCTCTCGCTGAAACTTCGAACAGCCCATAACACTCACGTAAAACGTGGCGTGACACATGGAATGAAAGTGGTTAAGAGCATTCTACGTGATGCGAGCTTCCGCATTACATGGAATGCTCTTAACCACTTTCATTCCATTCCATGTCAACGCATATATCAAATGATATCACTTTACAAGTAGTTTACTTGCCGTTAAGAAAAATGTGAAGAAGTTCACGAGGGATTCGAACCCATGACCCTTCGGTAGCAAGCAAGGCATGCTACTGACTATGCCACGCAAGGCACGCGTATACGGCGAAGGAGAAGGCGATGCAGACGAGGCCCGATAACGCTAGCGCGTTCTACTTTTAAAGGCGAAGCTAGAGTTGAAATTAGTGAAAGCGCACAATAAAGACGAATACGAAGACGGAGAGGCAAACAGGCCAGCGCTCGTCGTGTTTGCCTCTCCGTCTTCGTATTCCTCTTTATTGTGCGCTTTCACTACTTTCAACATGCATAACCAACTCGCCTGCATCGCCACATTAGAAGCTAGGGTGTTCTC
This sequence comes from Ixodes scapularis, assembly GCF_016920785.2. Classification (NCBI taxonomy): domain Eukaryota; kingdom Metazoa; phylum Arthropoda; class Arachnida; order Ixodida; family Ixodidae; genus Ixodes; species Ixodes scapularis. The sequence continues at coordinate 136,740,258 of NW_024609868.1, forward strand.
CAAGATTTGTTTATCGTTAATGACTACGTTGTTGAGCCTTACATGGTCTACCGGTTTAGTCTTTTCAGATTGATAGTTCCAAAAGTTTACATGCTCATATTTTTATAAAGTTTAAAAAGAGTAACCATAAAATACTATTTCTTGTTTGCTTCTTTGAACAGGCGAATCAGTTCTGCTTGCAGGACATGTACGGTACCCGTACGAACGTTTTTGTCGACCTTCGTATTCTACTGGAAAGATGAATTATTGCTTAGGTGTTGCACGGTTTTCTTCGTACCGTACATGTACCTTGATTAACGTTGTCTAATCAGCAAATACACAAAGTAATAAACTTATCCCATAGAAAAATTACATCGCTTCGGCAAAATCGCTGAAACAGGACTCGAGATAGTTAAAAACACTATTTTCATTAGACTTCAAAAAATCCTTCATCTGTGTTATCACTCTTATTCTTTCGCGAATAGCTGTTAAGATAGCAATAACATGTTACAAGTTTACTATTAAACTGGCTCTCCTGAAGGCTTACAGAATAGTCAACGAACATAGTGGCACATCCAGTGAGGGCACCGTCCCCCCGCGACACGTTTATGCTTCTAATAAAGGCGCATGCGGATGCATTTCGGTATGAAGACCGGAAGCCTACGCGGAGTGGAAGGGGGGGGGGGGGAGAGAATCCAAAAAAATGCTGCCGTACTTACGAAAGTCGCCATCCCACTGCTGTTCCGCCGGTCAAGGATTTTCCAGCTTAGAGGAACGCGTATACCTAGTTTCACCATAGCTTCTCTGTAGTACGTTTGTATGGCATTAAAAACGGGTGAAGCAATGAGGTTTCATCCTTCGCCGAGCTTGAGAATTGTATTTGCGAACAAAGTAAAGAGGTTTTATTTAAAACATTACTGCAAGCAAGCTATTCCATCTTATAACACCGCGGTGGCATCTGATTCAGAGTACCGGGAGACCATCGCGGGGCGTCTACTTCATGCGCCGCGAGAGAGAAATCGAAGGACTGAATATGGCCAATAACGGGCTACCTATTGTTCAACGCCTTTTGCATAAGTTAAATACCAACCCTTTTAAAGAGCTAGAATATATTCAACAAAATTCTATGAAGAAATTCGCAAGGATCGCCGCGTTACCGCCAATGAGACGATTTTGTCTAATCAAATATTCTAAATATGATGAACTATGTTTAAGGGTTCCGGTGGAACAGGTGGAGCAAATATCTACCATGATATGTACGCGACGTTAACATCACGTTTTGTCCCATGTCTCTTGTCTGTAACCATGACAGCAACTGGTAACTTCCACACTAAACTTGATCATTTCACCTCCCATGTTTACAGGTTCCGAATGTACTTCCGCAAGGTCCTGTGTTGCTGCTTGCGACAACATGATGACCTGAAGGCGTTGTCAGCCAACGGCAGGGTGCCTCTGTACCAGGCCAGCTGGACGGATCGGCAGCACACACTACGAGTGTCCATGTGTTCGCATCCCATTACTGCGGCCCACAGAGACAGACCTTCAGCCCTCAACGGCCTTTGCCATCACGACACTACTATTGTGTAAAAAGTAGCTGCTGAATCCTCATGAGCTTGAGTTTTTGAACATTTCATGCTAACATGCTGTGACGTATGCTTGGGTGGCGAATGTATTTGCCATAATGGCACTAGCATTGTGTAAAACCATTTGCCTAGCACCTGAGCTTCACATTAATTGCAGTTTACTTCTCCCCTCCGCAACAGATGTTTGGACGTGCTTTGTCCCCGTAACTACTACACTTATAGTGTGTACATATCAGTTGTCACACCTACTAGCTCTACGTTATATGACTATTCACACCATTATGCTCTGATTTGAGCAAAGTGCATTCTCCAGGTGTGAAACAAACATGTTATCAGAAGCCCAGTCGGATGACCATTGTACATTTCTTGAGAATTTGCCACTTCGTTTGAAATGAACAAACAACACGATGTAAATTTAATCGGAACACTTGCTCCGGGAGTGAGCTATATTTACTTTGTATCTCTACCCTTCGGGCGGCACTGTTGTGGTTTAAGGACGTACAGTGCGCCTCAAACTTAACGCCGCCACTCGAACGCCCGACTTTCCCGGAGCGGCGCTATCCTGGCGGCAGCCGTTTCAACTAGTCGGTCACGTGAAGGCCATTCCCAATCTCCGGACCGGGGGAAGGGAGGTAGTAGGGCCGCCGCTAAGGGCGCGTGACACTGCGAATCACAGATTATATCGTCGGAATCCCGTTGTTGTTTTTTGTGCGCTTAGTCTGCATGCTATATTTCGTTTTAGGTTAAGTATAGACGCAGCCGACGCTACGAGATATTGGGACAAATCAAGCAACGTCAAAAGCGGAAGTCACTAAGCCTTCTGCGTTTATGATTGGTTCAGCGATTATAGAACACGTACAGAAACATGGCTAACACCATGATGGTGCGCTTTTGAAGCTGTCTGATTGGTTCATGAGCTCATCACGTCGGCCGCGTTTGGACTCGTGGCGAAACGAAGTATAGCAGCGCCTTCAAGCTTCCTCCTCCACGATGCATTTTCAAAATTGCTTTGTTATCAATAAAATTTACTGACGCCAACGTGCGTATCTTTGAACCGTCTATCCATTTTAGCGCTAGTCCTTCCGTTCCAGAAGGCTAGTTGCTTTAAGAAATCATTATCGCTTGAGCCCCCTTGCGAATCACTTCTATACAGTTACTTCTTTTACCTGCTATGCCGCCTCGCATATCGAAGCTGGTAAGATGGAAGGTAATAGGTCTCTGGGAGGCCGGACATTCCCAACGCCAAATTTCGTCTGCGACAGGAGTTGGCCGGAAAAGAGTGGGAAGAATAATTGAGGCGTATCGTGATGAACAGCGTGTAGATGATGCTCCTCGAGGAACACGAGCGCCGGCGACGTCAACTGAGGAGGATCTACTCATCGTAGCAGCCATTTGTGATGACCCGTTCCTCACAGTTCGGGAGCTCAAAAGTATCCTAAACTTAAGGGCTGCGAGGCCCACCATCGAACGGCACCTACACGAGGCAGGACTCCACTGCAGAATCGCAGCCAAAAAGCCACGTTTATACGAGCGACACCGCCAAGCCCGTCTTGCATTCGCTCAGGCCCACTCGTCTTGGGGAAATGAAGAATGGAGCCAGGTGGTGTTCACCGATGAAGTGAGCTTTTGCAGCCGATGGGATTAACAACTGCGCGTCTGGCGACTGGCCTCTTGCAGGTAGCGTTTTTAAATGAATTCTATTTACTACCTCAATACATTAAAAAGTCATTTTATTATTACTTTTTTGTGTGTACTGACCATAGTTATAAATATTTGCAGATATGATGCCAAGTATGTGCAGGAAGTAGCGGCAAGTGGTAGATGCACCCTAAGCATGTGGGGTGTTGTGACAAGCGCAGGACTGGATCCCCTCCACAGAGTGGTGGGCAGTTTCGACGCACTACAGTACACGGACATTATTGATTATATGTTGCTGCCTTTCCTGCTGGACGGACCTTACCCAGACGGCTTGTTTTTGCTGCAACATGACCGTAGTCCTGTGCACCAGGCTGGCACAGTGAAGAGACTCCTGGAGCAGCGTGCGATCACCGTACTCCCGTGGCCACCCGGAGGCGCTGACTTGAACATAATCGAAAATGTCTGGGGAATCCTCAAGAAGCGTTTGTCTCGGAGGAATCCCGCCGACTCCTCTATGGGGACCCTGGAGTCAGCCATCAGAGAAGAATAGGATCGGCTGCGGCACACCCAGGACACACTCGTACGCAATTTGTACGAGTCACTTCCAAGACGTATGCAAGCTGTAATTGAAACAAATGGTGCCTACACGCGACACTAAGCAATTTAGTAGCAAAATTCAGTTGCGTCTCTGAAAGTAAGGAGGCTGATTAAAAAATAGTTGCATGCTCATTGCTGGTCAAAAGTAGTTAGACAATGCATACGTGGGCTTGTTTTTTTGTTTATATGATAAAATGGGGCTTCCCTGAATATTTTACACGACCACAAGCTGGTGAGGTGTTCACGTAAACAAGGTTCCGCGATTGTTCTGTATGCGCAAAATTCGACATGATTCAACTTAATTGGGTCACCACAAAGTCGTTTTGATACGCGTGTTATGAAGTATTTTGCAAAACAGTTCTAGAATTTTAGAAATGCGGCAGATGGGAGATCTTTAAACATGTTAATATTTCACCAGAAAAGAGATGTTTATATTATTTTACACAGAGGATCTGTGTCTCAGAAATAAAATATTGAATGAATGTAAACGGTCGGCCGCGAGAAATAGAAACGACGAGTGCTTTAATAGAAGTGACCAGTGCGCCGGCGCACCTGCCGACACATGAGGACACAATCTTCAGACACAGGATCGGGTTAGATTGTCATCAAGTATTTGTGAATAAACTTGTGTTCAACAAAACAAAAACAATTCACTAAAAGAGCCTACAACGGTATGTGGAAAACCGATGAAATGGCGATATAATAAAGTATTTAGCCCGTACTCAGGCTCCGCATTCATAAGGCCGAGAAATCACCTTGGCCACGTTGTTGAGTCAAAGCAAGGTTGTATTGATCGCTTAAAAAAGGGACACTAAATACGATCCATGTCTATAACGGACCATAAACAAATCAGACGATTTTACAATAAACTTTAGTGAAGAATAAATTTTTAATCTCTCCGTCGCTTTACTTCTGCTAATATAAACGTACAGGGATATTTTCTGGCATCAGTTATATGTATAGATTACATTTATACGCACTTCACGACACGCCATTTAGGAAGTGCCGACAAAGCGCACAAAAAAAAAAAAATAAAAAAAAACGCGATTCTCACGATATCAGTCTGTGATTTGCAGAGTCACGCGCCCTTAGCGGCGGCCCTACTACCTCCCTTCGCCCGGTCCGGAGATTGGGAATGGCCTTCACGTGACCGACTAGTTGAAACGGCTGCCGCAAGGATAGCGCCGCTCCGCGAAAGTCGGTCGTTCGATGCGGCGTTAAGTTTGAGGCGCACTGTACATTTTTGTTTTCAGAACACCGATTACTCGAGCATTTGTTATAGAATGCGAGGAGGGTCTGTTTTACATGGGCTGAAAATCATGCTTCACCTCTCTGACCTCTCAGTCGACCTATTGCTTGTAATATTATATTTCATATCGTGGTCATTTTCCTTTCTATCTTTAAATATTGTTATGAAGATAATATTTATGGCATCATCTACATTATTTTCTGTTAACTTAAACCATGCAACGTTTCATTTACTTTTGTTTTTTGTTTGGGCTTGCTAGGAAATGAGTTTTGTTCACATATTTTATTGTCGCGGTAAGATTTAATACGTGTCATTCGATGAGTGGTATTTGTGTTGGCGCAGTTATGCATGCTACATTAGAGGCTAAAAACGTGTGGACGAGAAATTCAGGTTAATCCTGATGGTTGGTTTGTGCTGTATGTAGCGGCTGTATTATATGTGCACTACCCGTCCGTGTTTCGAGAGTGTTTGGAGAGCTCAGACTTCAATGTATTATCGTACGTGTAGCATAGGGAAGGTGTATTGTAAATGGTGTCGCACATCCACTCTCACAAAATGTAAGCGCGTCTACTACTTGAAGAGGATGCTCAGGGCCAATGACTTAGATATCCGGAGCCTTGAATTGGATTACGTGCCTCGAACAACATTTACATGAAAGGAAGTTTCACATACAAAGAATGGTAATTTGAAACGCCATGGTAATGGTTTATGTTGTGACTGTGCCAAAGTAAGACTGTTGATACTGCTCATTCACTTATGTGCGCCATAGCAAATGTCTTTCAGCGCTTTCATTGAAGAATAATAAAAGAAATACATTTATCACAGCCAGTTGATGAGTACTGCATGACGCAAGACGTAAGACGTGCGAGTTGGTAGTTAATGCAACATGCAATGATCAGAATAGAGGGAAGAGGAGCGGAAGAAGATAACAAGACAAGCACCCAACGTTGAGATATCATCTGGACAGGCACATCAACTCACTCAGAACGGTCATATTGCCACGCCCGTCACCGAGCAAGTGTGCCCATGGCCGCATGGTTATCGTACTTGTCTCGCTCGCAGAGGGACGAGGTTCAATGCCTGGGAGGTGACGCACCTTTTTTCATTTATGTAAATGTCGCGTTTTGGTGAACACGAGAACGCTGTTGTGTATTCGAGGTGCGAAGGTTCTTTGCGCCGAAGCATCTCCGCCGGTTGTTCCAGAAGGCCACGCGTGTACATAAGGGGCTCCGCGTGGCAAGCCTGTGACAGTGTCGCACCAGCGCTCGATCTTACCGTTACGTCGACAACGACGTCTGCGACGCTAGCCTTTTAGAGAGCAACTATTAGGCACCCGTTTCCGGCTGGAGTGGCGTCGCCGTCGGCGTAACCGCGCGTTGCAATATGGGACGTGCCCATAATGACGTCGCACGTGACATCACGTGTGACGTCACCCTCGTGACATCACGCGGCGCCTAAATTTAGCGGGAATATTTCCCCGCTACATTTGGCGGGAAAATATTCCCACTAACATTAGCGGGGAAATTTCGCGACAAATTTATCGGAGAAATGAGAGGGCAAGGCAGCACTCATGTGTGCACTATGTCTAATCCTCTGATCTTCTTCACGCAGCTCCTAATCGCTCAGGCTGCTTTGGCCTGTCCGTTGTCGCGCCAGCATAACCCAGCGGACCGCTCCGTCACTGTGCCACTATCAAGTTTGAAGACTACTCAAGGATACGTCAGCGGCATCACCTTCCTCGCCGACAACGAGGACGACGGCAGAAACAAGCGCCTCGTCTTTGACGAAAGCACAAGATCGGCATCGACATCAACCGTGGCCTACGAAGCTACAAAAGGGCTGTCTGAACGGTTCGCCATCAGAGGGCAAGGCAGCACTCATGTGTGCACTATGTCTAATCCTCTGATCTTCTTCACGCAGCTCCTAATCGCTCAGGCTGCTTTGGCCTGTCCGTTGTCGCGCCAGCATGACCCAGCGGACCGCTCCGTCACTGTGCCACTATCAAGTTTGAAGACTACTCAAGGATACGTCAGCGGCATCACCTTCCTCGCCGACAACGAGGACGACGGCAGAAACAAGCGCCTCGTCTTTGACGAAAGCACAAGATCGGCATCGACATCAACCGTGGCCTACGAAGCTACAAAAGGGCTGTCTGAACGGTTCGCCATCAGAGGGCAAGGCAGCACTCATGTGTGCACTATGTCTAATCCTCTGATCTTCTTCACGCAGGTGAGTAATTGTCACTCATTGCATTGTAAACGATCAAGCAATACTTTCCTTTTCCTGCTGCCTTGCCCCCGGATGTGCTTAACCTTATTTATTGAGTGCATTTGTGTCACTCGTGATTTATTGTTAAGCGGTGACATTGAATCGAATCCGGGACCTGATGACTGCCAAGGGGGTGGTAACCCTACAATGGAAGAGATGGTGAAGGCGATTCTGGACACACAAAACGTGATTATGAGAGATCTAAGTCAAATAAAAAATAACCAAAAGCAATTTGAACACAAATTTGAAGGTCTAACAAAAAAAGTAAATCAAATTGAAGCAACAGTTCAAGAAATGAAAGAACAAAAAGTTCAAATCATAAGCATTGAAAAACATGTTAAGGCAATCGATGAGGACTTGAAGGAATGCCAAAAAAAAATCGTCGACTTAGAAGATCGGAACCGCCGTAACAACCTCATGGTTTTCGGACTTCCAGAGGCTCAAGGGGAAACAAATGACTCATTGCGGTCGAAAGTACTTGGTGATGTGTTTGAAGAAAAACTTGGAATTCATGTTAATACAGTCGAGCGTGTACATCGCGTGGGGCGAAAAACAAGCAAAAACCGCCCAGTTGTAGTTAAATTTCTTGACTACGCAGAAAAGGAAAACGTGCTAAAAAAGCGAAGGTGTTTGAAAGGGACTAAAATAACGTTAGAACACGATTATTCTTGGCAGACTATTCAAAAGCGCAAACAGTTGTGGGAAACCAGTAAACCCAATCGCGATAACGGGGAAACTGTCTTCTTGATTCACGATAAAATTAAGATAGGAGGCCAAGTTTTCGAATGGGATGATAATGTGGGGCAAATATGCAAAGAAAGAAATCGACCAACTCGACAAAAAAGTGTAAAATGACGTCAAGCACACTCCGGGAAACCCCATCGAAAGACATTTCGACTTCTTTCCTTCAATGCGCAAAGTATTGTGAATAAAGTAGATGATTTGGAAACAATCTTGCTAACTCATGACCCCCACGTGATCGTCATCACGGAAACATGGCTTCACAGTGGTATTGGTGATAATGAAGTTATTCCGCCTTGTTACAGAATGATTAGGAAAGACCGAGGGTTAAGGGGTGGCGGCGTGGCTATTATCGCAAAAAGTTCGGTGGACCTGGTACCTTTAGATTGCGTTGTCAAAGGGGAGGTGTTATGGTGTAAGGTTAAAGTTCACGGCAACGTGTTTGTTGTTGGTGCTGTATATAGGCCACCAAACACCGCCCCGAGGTTTTTAGAAGAATTGTATGATTACATGGCGTTGCGCTTCAATGACAAAACTAAAATTATTTTGACTGGAGACTTCAATCTTGCTGATATTGATTGGGCAAAGCAAAAACCAGGTAAAAATGAAATCGCGTCCTCCGAGCTTTTGTTAGATATAGCACTCAGTTTTAATCTTCAACAGTTAGTGGACAGCCCGACAAGAGTAACAGATACGAGCCAATCGATTCTGGACTTACTTTTTGTTAGCAACATAGTGGAAGCGGATAAAGCACATGTGCTCGACGGAGTGTCAGATCATAAAATGGTGTTTCTTGACTTAGAACTACATAAAACAGCTGCCGATAATGCTCGTCACGAACGTACTGTCAGAGATTTTCAAAATGCTGATGATGTGTCCATCCTCGATTATTTAGATGAACATTTTGACCATTTTAGTCAGTTAAGTGATGTTACCGAATTATGGAAAACATTTAAGAGTATTGTTTCCTACTGTACATATCACTTTGTTCCGACAAGGGGCGTGAGAGCACAACGACATCACCCATGGGTAACAAGAGAAATTTTGCAAATAAAGCGAAAGATCAAGCGCAAAAGGAAAGCAAAACGAAATTCCTCCGACATTGCAAATTTGGGGCGACAATTGAAGAATCTTATTTCCCAAGCTAGGGAAAATTACTGTGGCAATGTGCTCTCTCGTTTCTTGCTGGAATCTCCGCAAAAATTCTGGCGGTTTTTCTCGTCGAAAAAAGAAGTAATAACAGAAGTGATGGTAAGCGATGAGGTTGTATCATGTCCCATTAAAGTGGCAGAGGAATTTAACACGTATTTTCAGTCAGTCTTTACAGTCTCGAGTGACCCGCCGGTAGACCACGTCAGCAGCTCTGATGAACCTTGTATGTCAGATTTGGTTGTCTCGGAAAGTGGTATACTTAATTTGCTTTTGAATATTGATGTAAAAAAGGCGTCGGGGCCAGACGACATTTCAAATGCATTTCTGAAAAGATATGCTGAGTGGGTGTCCCGATATCTTTTCATAATATTTCAAGCCTCTCTCCAACAATCCAAATTGCCAGCAGACTGGTTGTGTGGTAAAATTATACCCATTCACAAATCTGGAAACAAAATGACAGTCCAAAATTACCGTCCTATATCATTAACGTTGACTTGCTGCAAACTGCCACATTATTTCAAATCATGTCACTCAGTACTTAGAAGAAAACAACTTAATATACAAACATCAGCACGGTTTTAGACGGGGTCTATCGACGGTCACACAATTATTTGAGTGTGCGCATGAGTTCTCATCTGTTGTAAATGAGCGGGGTCAGGTTGACGTCGTGTTCATGGATTTTTCAAAAGCGTTCGACCGCGTGCCTCATAAAAAATTAATTGAAAAGCTTCACCTTGTGGGTCTAAACAGCAATATAGTGTCGTGGGTCCGGTCTTACCTAACTAACAGAACACAGTATGTCTACTGCAATGATGCATGCTCTACCCGCCTTGCAGTGTTTTCAGGTGTGCCACAAGGGTCGGTATTAGGTCCACTTTTGTTTTTACTGTATATAAATGATATTGCAGATGATATGCCGCCAGCCGTCCAGGTAAAGCTATTTGCGGATGACTGCATGTTGTTTTCAAAAGTGCGTACAGTCGAAGACCAAGCCTCTCTAGAAAAACTTTACTTGTGGTGTGAAAGGTGGGGTATGGTAATTAACTTTGATAAAACAGTATTCTGCAGCATTACAAACAAACGAAAAATTTTAGAATATTCCTATAAAATAGGTGGCGTGCAACTGCGAAAGGTGGACGAATTTAAATATTTAGGTGTTATTTTTAGTTCTACCATGCGATGGAACAGTCGTGTAGATTACGTTTGTTCAAAGGCCTACAAAAAGTTATTATTCCTCAGAAGACAACTTAGGCATGCCAATAGTGATGTTCGACAACTTGCGTACATGTGTTATGTTCGACCATTGTTAGAATATGCATGCACTGAATGGGACCCGTATAGAAAATGCCACGAATCACAAATTGAAAGAATACAAAATCTGGCTCTTCGATTTATCTTCTCCAGATATAAACGTACAGAATCTGTTTCTTCAATGAGACAAGAGGCGCAGCTTGACTCGCTGGCAAAGCGACGGAAAATATCAAGGTTAAAAGAACTCTTTTCCATAACGACTGGAATGACAAAGCTAGATCCGCAGCTTTACTTGCGGCCTTCAACGTCTCGTTCCCAAAGGACTAGCAACGTCAGGGCGATTGCTCCGTATCAATACAAAAATGACGTATTTAAGTATTCTTTCTTTTGTAGGACAATAGTAGAGTGGAACGCTCTGCCAAACGAAGTCGTCAGCTGCTCTAATCTCAAGTCATTTGAATTATCATTGCGCGAATTTTTAACTGAATAATGTATGTGTGCGGAATACATCTTCAGATGTGCAGGGTGTGACGCACCACTGCATGTGCATAAGTGCTCACTTGAGTGTGAATGCATTTTGCTTGGCTTGTACAACTTATTTTTCTCTCCTGTGTTGACCGTAAGGTTCACAGTATTGTAAATAATAAATAAATAAATAAATATTCCCGCTAAATTTAGCGAAAAATTTCGCCACTAAATTTAGCGGAAATATTTCGCCGCTACATTTAGCGGAAAAAATTCCACGCTAAGTTTTGTGGAAAAATTGCCCCGCTATATTTAGTTGTAAAATTTCCACGTAAAATTTAGTGGAAAAATTTGTTCGCTAAATCTAGCGGAACAATTTCCCCGCAAAATTTAGGAGAAACATTCTCCCGCTAATTTAGCGGAAACATTTCTCCACTAAATATAGCGGAAACTTTTCGCGTTTACATTTACCGGGGAAGCTTTCGGCTAAATTTAGCGGAGAATTTCCCCGCTAAATTGAGCGGGAAAATGTTTCGACTGTAAAACTCTCCCACCAAGTTTAGCGGGAAATTTAGCAAAACTTTCTGGCTAAATGGGAGGGGAGCAGAAGAGGAGCGACTAAGGGGAGGGGGAGGAGGGACATAACCTCCACCTACATACACTCCCCTCCTCCTCCTCAAGAGCTTCGCTCTAATTCGTCATTACAGAGAAAGGTAAACGTCTTTCATTATTTTTATGCTTTGTTTGTGCACAACCCAAGCAGCACAGAGTTGGCCAATCATTGGCCACTGGCTGGCAATGGTCCTTCGACCAGTGGCCAGGCAGTGGCAAGTCATTGGTCGATGACTGACCTTTCTCTGGCCATTGGCCAATGGCCACTGGCCATCAGCCAGCGGTCAAGCGTTGGCCGATGAATGGCCACTCTTTGGTCATTGGCCAAAAGACCATAGCCAGCCATTGACGAATGCTTGGCCGAAATCAGTGCTGCTTGGAAAGTTAGCCCCATTAAATATTGAGATTCCTTCAGTCTTTCGTTACCTCAACAGTTTTCTTTCGTGACATTTTCGTGGAGGTGCTGGGTACCGCGCTCTATGCCCGTGAGTCGTATACCTCAATTCTGTCGGGCTCGGTTTTTGTTAAAGTCCCGTAAAGCTTATTCCCGTTGACGAACCGGAAACGCGTGCCAGCCACCGTTCCCAAGGCCTGCCCCCGGAATTCGTCCCTCTACTGTTCAAACGAATAAAGACCGCGGCCGGAATGAACACCACGGCGCAGCAAGACGAAACACAACCGCCTTCCGTCGTTTACGTGCAGGCCCCGCCACGGACGCCGGCGACTTTCCATGGCAATCTTTATGAAGATGAGGACAACTGGTTGAGCCAGTACGAGCGCGTCGCCCGGTCCAGCGGATGGGAGTGCAAAGCAAAGCCTTCTGAATGCCTACTTTTATCTGGAAGGTACGGCCCACACCTGGTGCGAAAACCACAAAGCGTCGATTTCGTCGTGAGAATTTCAGGTCGAGCTTCGACGCACCTTTGCCAGCCAAGAGCGTTGGCAGGGGGCCAAAAAACTTCTGCAAGCAAAAAGCAAAAGGCCGAACGAGAGCGCCACAAGTTTCGTCGAACACGTTCTCCGCCTCATGAACCACGCCGACCCAAACGTTTCTCAAGAGAAAAAACTGCGGGCCTGACTCGGGGACTGAAGAAACTTTTCTTCGGAGGCCGTGTGCAAACCCCGTCTACAACCTCCAAAGGATTCTTCACTAATGACACCAACATCAAACATGCTATTGAAGCAGGGGCCTCCCACTTCAAGCGACTTCCCGGCGTCGCTGCCCTCTGACCTTCCAGCTGCAAAAACCAGGACGTTCGCGAGATCTTTCTTGTCTTAGTCCCGTAACTCAGGCAGCACAGACACGTTGAAAGGACATCGAAAGAACGTCAATGACGTCAGGAACCACATCTCCAAAGAACGTCGAAAGTCTGAACGTCAGGTCCCTTCGACGTAATATGAAAAGGCCAATGTCTCGAAAAACGCGTGGATTTTACGTGGACATAACGTCCCACGTAACGAGCTTAGAACATCGGCTGCACGTCTGAATGGGACAGGAAGTCAAGTAGTAACGTTATATTAACATTGACACAATGCCTCATTTAACGATCATAAAACGTCGAGTAAATCTCTAAACTGAACGGGATTTCTATTGAGAACGTAATATCAACCATATCATAACGTCCCATTTAACGACATAAAATGTCGAGCGCACGTCTGTGATAACGTTATGTCAACGTTGAAATAACGTCCCATTTAACGACCATAAAACGTCGAGCATACGTCGAGACTGAAGGGGATGTCAATTGATAACGGTATCGACCTGTGTCACCGTGGAACAATAGAGTCAACCGGGTCTGGCTTCGTTGCTCGAAGGTATGTTCTCGAAAGCATGTATATTCGGACGGAATAGACCATTTGCTAAATCCCCCAAGTGCCCCTACCCCCCCCCCCCCCCCCCGGCCCGCACTCCAGGAATCATGGGAAAAAGTACACAAACAAAACGAGGAAAAGTAAGACACAATGAGGACGCACGCGAACGTATATAACGACTAGAAATCTACCTCCCGGAAGCGATACAAATATGTACAGTGCTTATCTGGACACGGACGGCAAAAAAAGATCACAGACATATAAAAAATAAATAACAAGTAGAGTAGAATGGCTCCAGCCGCTACACTACGGAAACGTGCGTGAAAATATAATTAATCAAGGCACCACCGAACTTGTAGCACCACTGAGCGGCCTTCAACGCCAATGGAGTCCGCATGCCACCTCCGGAGAAACTCCTCTTCCCCAAGGACAAAAAGTGCGTCTTCGAGGTGGGAGAGGAGCAGTGTCCGGAGCCGTCGCAGCAACGGTAACATCAGACCGAGACGGCGCTGGCGGCCCACAGCAATGTTCCTTTGTTGCCACAAGACGTAGCAGGTGGCGGCAAACACCAGACCCGCACTCCGGTGTCTAGCGTAGAAATGTCTGCTCAGTGGCAGCGCAAAGATGCGACTCACAAGAGTCCAAAAAGGTTTAGCTACAACGCACTCAAACACCGCGTGGGTGTTGGTTTCAGCCTGCCCACAGTTGACACACAAATTGGAGTTAGCGACACCCCGTCGTGCTAGAGGGTCACGGGTAGGTAGAACGCCCCACCCAAGCCGCCAATGAAAGTCTGCAAGGCCGGGAGGGATGTCTGGGGAGAAAGCGCTGGCTCAGTTTGCAGTCTGACTTTGAACCCGTAATAGAAGGGGCACCTCCGGCTCGCAAAGGGCCTCACAAAGACGTGAGACAGGTACCTCACGGACGTCACAGTCAGGCGTGGCCGTTTGTAACTGCTGGTAGGCCTAAACTACCGTCGCGTAGAAAGACAATGAGGACTCCGCCGTCGGGCACGAGTTCACTAGCCCCTTAAGCACCAGGACGCGACGGTGGGCGCTGAGCCAGTACATCGTCAGGCTCCGACCGCGATAATCAGGGGCGCCTAGGATGTCCAGGACGTTCTCAAGGGCAAATAAGCGGCTGAAGGTGACAAGGCAGGGGATGCTCCGGCCCCCATCAGAGCGCGACATTTGAAGGGCCGAGCGAGTGACCAGCTCAGGGCGCCCTTCCCAGAGGGAGGCGAAAATCACGGAGGTAATGCGCCGCACGACAGACGGAGGGAGGGAGAGCGAGCCGTGAGGCGTACCACAACCGGGCGCACAGCACCGACTTCACGATATAAACTCGATCGCGCTGGCGCAGGGAGAAACGCGAATCAGCGGCCTTGTGGACCCTGACAACCCTTGTTACCATGATGCCACTCGGAAGTGGGACGGCAGAACCACCAAAAAGTACGGCTCTACTTTTGGACGTCTTGGGCCGAGCGCCTGAAAAGACGGCGTACTCTTCATACAGCCGTAGGGCTGATGTAAGAATCCCGGAGTCCTGTAGGAAAAGAGAGACGCCGTCCGCATATGCGGATATTTTAATTTATCCCGAGCCAGGAAAAGGGAAGCCACGTACCGAGGGTTGGTCATGGATTCGTTAGAGAGGCGGGTCCAGGCAAAGGACGAAAATAAGGGTGACAGGGGACAGCCCTGGCGTACCCCTCGCTCAACGACGAAGGACGGGGTAATCTGGCCATTGACAACTACCTCACTGACCAAATTTACATACAAAACCTCAAAGAGGCGCACGAAGTCTGGGGAGAATCCATACGTCCGAAGGACCGAAAAAAAAAGCGGTGGTCCAGACGGTCGAATGCCTTCTCCTGGTCTAAGGAAATGGAAGCGCCGGAAAGGCCACGGGACACTGTGAAGAGGAAAATGTTACGCGTTAGCGTGAAGGACGAGAATATGCTCCGTCCAGGAACATAGCAGGCTGAAAAGGGCTGATAAGTCCTGGTAACACGTCGCGAAGGCGGTGAGCAAGAATGGTGGCCAACAGTTTGTAGTCTGCGTTGAGGAGAGTGACGGGCCGGCAGGCCTGCGGCCTGGAGGGTTCGCCATTCTCCTTCTGGACGAGGACGGTGCGGCCACGCCGGAAGAAGTTGGGAGCGTTGCCGCCTCGAAGAAAGCATTGAAAACTTCGACTAGTGCCGTGCCAACCTGCGGCAAAAACTCTTTGTAAAACTCTGCAGGCAGGCCGTCAACACCTGGCGCAGAACCCATCCTCATGCCTCTAGAAGCCTGGTAAGCCTCGAATGCGCTGACAGGGCGGTAAAGGGTATCGCGCATGTCGGGCGGGACTTGAGGTAAGGAACCACAAAACTGTTGGACGAGGACATCGGATTGTGTTCCGGGGGGAGTAATCTTCTATCCGGAACGAGGCTGCAAAGTGTTCAAAGAAAACTTTCACGATATCAGGCGGGTGGGACGACTGGAAGCCATCTGGTATGGCGACAGACGGAACCCAGCCCAGTCGATCCCCGCGGCCCCGAGAGAGGTGAAGGTAGCGGAGGACCTCAGGGTTTGACACGGGACGGCTGTAACAGGGCTGCAATGCCGCGGGTTTTGAACTTTCCCGCAGAAGGCGAGAGCACCTCACCCGCAACAAGTTCAAGTACTCAGACATGAGGGGCGTGAAGGTACCACCGCGCTTAATGATCTGGATGCGTCGCAGGACCTCATTGAGCTTGTGAGAGAGTTGACGCCGACTCCACTTGCCTTCGCGGACGCACAGAGAACGCCACAACACCTTCAAGCTGTCCCAACGCGCAGGATCTAGGCCCATGACACGTTGTGCCTCAGTGAGCGCTTGGCGGAGTGACTGAATCGCTTCCCTATCCCGAAGAAGCTGCACATTAAAACGCCGAAAATGCGGGGAGGCTGTTCGCCCCCAGGAAAGGACAGGGAAATCATGACAGGACGATTCTCCGAGATGTACCTCGCCGCAGATGGAAACGAAAGGGTCTCACATCGAGTGAGACATGTAGCAAGCCAGGTTGGGAGGTATACCCGGTCTAAATGACTGTTGGAGCCCGCACAAGGCCACCTGGCCGCAAAAGAGGAGCCGTGTGTGTAACTCGCACGAAGGGTCTCGTAAGTCGAACTCTTCAACGAGTTGACGAAGCTCACGAGCATTCCAGTTGGCCCTACCCTGACCTGGCCCCCGAACATAGCCGTGAGCGTTTAAAACACAGTTAAAATCCCCAAAAGAAAGAAGGGCTGGGGCTCCAACAAAAATGCGTCCAATTTTCGAAAGAAGCCAGTCGATAAAGACATATGTGCGGGGGCATAAACATTTACTGCGCGCAAGCGATGCTGACAAAAAAAAAAGAAAAAAGAAATCAAATGCAATGACGCGACCAGCGGGATCAAAAAAGCTTCGACATCCTCGACTGAGCGCTCGACGCAAGATAAGAACGCCGACGGCGCGACAGCGCGTATCTCCGAAAGAAAACAGAAACAGTCGAGGCCGAAGCGATCCCGAAAAGCAGTGTTGTCACGTGCAGAAAAAAAGTCAAAGCCGTTTACAACTAACTCCCTGTAACGCCAAATTGGAGCGCAGCTCTTGAGGAGGAGGAGGGAAGGGTACTGAGGTGGGAGGAGGAGGGAAGGGTATTGAGAAGAGGGTAGGCCCCTTCTCCCTCTCCTTCTCCTCTTCCTCCCCTCAATCTTCAATATCCTCCGAGGGGGGGTCACGTGACCCTGGGTGAAGGGGTCACGTGACCCTGGTGTGAGGGGTCGCGTGAGCCTGGGGGGTCACGCGACCTGGGGGATTAGATTAGATTCGAACGCGATTTATTAGCCAAAAAAATAATCAGGGAATGGGATTGGGGAGGGCACCGGTGACTGAATTCGAGGTCTGGGTGCTGGCATATCAATAAAAATCAGGTTAGATGAAAGTTTCTACTTTGGGCCTCATAGACGAAGTCCAGCAGGCTTTGTAGAATCTTTCGTTGCCGGTGTCATTTCCAGGAGGGTGAGTCCAGCCTTCAAAGAATCGACGTCTTGGGGTGTATACGAGGTTACGCGACCTGGGGGGTCACAAGACCTTGGGGGTCACGTGATCTGGGGGTCACGTGACCTCGGGCGGTCACGTGACCTGGGGGTCACGTGACCTGGGGGTCACGTTACCTTGGGGGGTCACGTGACCTCGGGGGGAGGGGTCACGTGGTGTTGGGAGGGCCTCGTGACCTTGAGAGGTCACGTGACCTTGGGGTGGTCACGTGACCTTGCGGTTACGCCGACGGCGACGCCGCTCAAGCCGGAAACGGGCCCCTAAGAGCTGCGCTCTAAAAAAATTAGTTTCTTCTAAAAAGACAAGGTCTGCACCAACCGAGCGCGCAAAGTGGACGAACTCAGGCTGCTTATCGGGGTTTCTAAAGCTATTGACATTCAGCGTGAGGACATGCAGGGGCGTGGCAATAAAAATAAAATTCATAAAAAAATACCTAAGCGAGCATATCGCACTAGAAGACCAGAGTGTCGGAAAAGTCCTCCGAGTCGGATGACTTTGCGTGAACCTGGCGTTTCTTCTTTGTCGAGGTTCCGGGGGCGTCAGACCCGCTGTTGGTGCTTGTGAGGCCGCGTTTCGTTTCAATACGGTCGCAGCGCATGGCGCCGTCGTCGTCAGACCTTGGGTCCACAGACGCGTCGCTGTTCAGTAGCGGCAAAAACGTGCCGGGGGATGCCGAAGCCGGAGGCAACGCAGGTGACGGGATAGGGTTCCCTTGGCCCGGGGTGACGTCAGCGATCTCAGCTGCGTTGGGGCATGCGACGAGGGGAATCGGGGTGGCGCCTTCGGCAAGGAGGAGGTCTTGTCTGGCGTCACCAGCCTGCAGAAAATGCGGGGCCGACGTTTTCGTTTGCGCAGGAAGCACATCGGTGGTTTAGGGCTCTGCCACCGGTGGGGAGGCTCCGGGGGCAGTGGGCAAGCGGGTGATTGCGGAAGGCGGCTTAGCCTGCTCAGGGGGGCCGGGAGCTTGGGTTGCAGGCGGCTCGGAGGTGCTGACGGGTGGTGGAGATTTACGGCGCGAATCTCTAGCAGCTGCCGAGTACGTCGTGCGCTGAACGCAGTCTGTGGTGGCGTGGGCGTGGCCGCAGCGTTGACAGGGCGCAGCATATCCTTCTGTCGGGTGCCCGAAGACGCCGCACCTGTCACAGCGGGGACTCTTGCAGGCGCTCCCGAAATGGCCCTCCTACCCTTAGCAAAAAGAGGCCGTACTTGAAACGAACTTGAAATATATTGAATATCAATATTCATTTTGGATTCATTCTGTATTATTTTGTCCCCATTCGAAATACGTGCGCAAGGTACTCAAAATATATCGTACATATTAATCCGAAAAGATTTTAGATATACCAAAAATATAATTCCTTCCCCCTCAAGATGCCATTTGTGCACTAAAAACCAGCTGCACATTTTTGGGGAGATTTTGTTAGTAAATGTGTCCGTGCGGTATCTGAAGGCACTTTCAAATATATCCCACAAATACACATTAGAAACTAACACAAACATAAACACCATGACGCACTGAACACCTGAACCGCAGTCCCGTTGACTGCTCTGGAGCCTTATGTAGCCTACACATTGAGCGTAATCATTTGGCCGGTGACCAGGTCTGCACTTATTAAGGTTCCAAGTATTCGATCTATTCCTCGGGAGTCTGTCAAAGGGGAAACAGTGTTTTGAAGTTCGAGGACGATATATCTTACTAAAAGCATTAATACAACTAATAATAATTCGGCGCAGTCGCTAAAACATTATCCACGAAAACGGCTTCTAGAAAAAATGTTATTGCGTCTCTGCATAGCACCACCCAGGATGAAGCGATCCAAGCTAGTTCCTTCACTTTGAAATAGTTATTATATTTTTTTTTACTAGTTGAATATTTAACATGGTCATTAACGTCACTATATTAAAGTCACTACTCCCATTACATACAATGGTGAGCATAGACATTCAGTGAACTAACATTGTGCTAACACAATTCCACGCCAAACATATCTGCTGACAGCACTTGCTGAAGCTTTCCAGCATCAGCAAGTGTTGTGGATGTAGTTCCCGGACACCGTTTGTGATTGGTGTGCAAAAAACTCATCAGGCGTGTTCTTGATAGAAAAAAAAGGAAATAATAACATAAGCTGGGCTGATTTATCAGTGCGATGCTGCACAACCAAATTGACAAACTAATCAAATTTTGTATTTAGGCACTTCAGTGTGCTCCACATCTGCTTGAAATAAACTTCTTATAGGCGAGTTTTTCAATATTTAATTTAGTTTAAATCAGACTACCAAAGTATTGCAGTCAAAAGATACTTAGAGTATAATACTACAGTATTTAACGATTTTCAGGTATTTTAAGAGTATTCTGCACATATTTTTAATCGCTGCATTTTGATTAGGGTTGGAGTATATTTTGCATGATATAAATAAATATTGAAAAAAATATATATGAAAGTTATTTTGTGCCTCAAGGCCAGGATTTTTGGACATCCCATCTTAGTTGTAACGACCGTCGCCACGTGGCGCCTCGATCGTAGCAAGGCCGAGCGAAGAGAACCCTTTCTCGCACCCTTTCCCCTTTTCCCCCTTGCCACCTTAGGAGAGAGAGAGAAAAAAAGGGGGAGGGGAAGTGTCCTTCTAAAAATAAAAAGAGGGAAGCTTTTTTTTCTTTTTTTTTTTTTTGGGGGGGCGGAGGGGGGTCCCGCCTAATACGAGCTAATCCTGCCCAGTGGCCAAATTCGTCTGCTCAAGCGACACGTCAGAGATCGAACGCAGGACCTTGGGAAGCTGAAGTCAACCAGAAGCACCGTTGCATCTTTGGAAACCGAACTGAATGTTTCTGGATATTTAGACAGCGCAATGCTTGTCGAATATTCAAGTGGCGACTGCCGCTTGTTAGTTGCCTCTACGATGTTGATGAGAAATTGAACCATTGCTGTATGACTTATAATCCGTTTCACCCTAAAATAGACCGCAGCAAACGCTATGACCCATTGGAGCATATTGACCGCTGATGACGTGTCACTGACATCCCGGCTTGGCAGAACGACATGGAGAGAGCGAAACCGCGTGTCCCGCCGATTGTGCTCGATTGACCGAGACGGCTTATAGTGTCCGCTGCGGACCAGCCCAAGAGAGTACAGACTGTATTTTGTAACGAGCAGTAACCAGTAGTGATACACAACTGCACGGCGGTACGAAACTCATCCAGATTCAAACGGGCAGGGTCGGGACAAAATGACTAAACTCTTGATCTTTGGGTTCTGCAGGGCGAGCTCTCGATACGCGCTCGCTTCAAGCGCGAGCGTGGGGCCCCGGATGATGCTTGCTCTGGACGTGCGCGTGCTTGGCAAGCACATTCAAAGCGCGAGTAATACTCGCTTTCACTTCAAGTGTGAGCGCAGAAGCTACGAGTGCGAGCTCCCCTCTTTAAATTTGCTAAGCACTTGCACTCGTGCAGCGCAAGCACTGTTCAGGGCAGTATGCTCGAGCGTCTAGCTTCGGTTTCGCTCGCACTAAAAGGGATGCTGGATTTCAGTGTCTATTGGCGACGTGCGCGACCGAAAGCGTCGCTGTGGTCGGCCTTCCACGATTGGCCCAAAAGCTGACTATGACGTTGGAAAGGGTATACCATCGACAGAAATAAGAGGAATGAAAGAACTTTAATTTCGACGGTGTTGGCAGTGTTGCTTTGAGAGCGCAATGATTTCAGGCTTCCACCATGCCATTTACAAACACCATCGAACTTGTTGTTCGCAAGGTAATGACGTCACAAGGGGGAACCATAGGAGGGCGCCACCAAAACATCTCGCCGCTAATAGTAATTGGCTCACGATCGTTCCACGAGCCAGCAGCCGCCGGTGTGCGCGAGCTTACGCAACGAAATTGACGTCATAGTCCCCCATTCACGCTTAAGATGACGGTGAAATGTCTGGGCTCCAGAGAAACGGAGAATAGTGACAAGCTTTTCATTTCCACAGCGGGGTCTGGTGTAAAAGGTAAGCGACTAATTGGTCTAACAAGCACGTAGGTTTTACTTTTGGAGATGAAAAGCCTGTCTTTATTCTGACTAGGCCTAAAGCCCATACATTTCACTGTCATCTTAAGCGCGAATGGGGTACTATGACATCAATTTCGTTGCGAGTGCATCCGCACAGGGGCGGCTGCTGGCTCAAGGAAAGGTCGTTCGGCACTTGTTATAGACACTAAATTGTTTGGTTCAGTATGCCTCTAAAATGAAGCAGTGTATAGCATCGCACCCGCATCTGGTCGTGTTTCACTGCTGCGCGAGGCACGTTAATGTCCCCAGGCTAGCAGTCGTACTAAGTCGGCTAAATTTCAATTCCTCAGGTTAGAGACCTGTTGCCCCTTGTATGCCTGAAAATAGTCGCGCTATCTAAATAGTCATACACACGAATTAAAGGCATTAGTTTTGTAACTTTTAGCTTCGATAACAGATGCTTTTTCCGCGGCACCAATTTCAACACAGCATTATTCTTCACTCTAAGAAATGCCTGCGCATCTGGTTACCAGCAAACCACTCAAGGAGCCAATCTCTGCGAACTACGAAATCAGTTCAGCGAATGATGAGGCGGAAAATCCGTTTAAACTTAAAAATGGAGTCTGCGCTGTGGCAGTACGCAATGCGAATTGCGTCATGCTTGCAGCGCGTAATGCCACAGAGCAGACTTAACTTTGAGGCCTAAACAGATGTTACGCCTCATCATTCGCTGCGCTGATTTTGTCGATTGCGGAGATTGGCTCTTCGGGTGTTTTGCGGACAAGTAGACGCGCAGGCATTTCTTAGAATGATGTATTGCCAAGTGACTCGCATGCAATCTAAAAAAAAGTCCCGTGCGTCTACTTTCACGCACAAAACTCGGAGAGCCAATCACCGCAACTTACGGAGTAACTTCAGCGAATGACGATGCCGAAACATGTTTCGACCGAAAAACGCAGTCTGAGTTGTGACATTAAGCAATGCAAAACATCACGCTTGCATTGCTCAATGTCACAACTCCGTCTGCGTTTTTTGATCTAAAAATATGTTTCAGCATTGTCATTCGCTGAGCTGCCTCCGTAAGTTGCGGTGATTGGCTCTCCGAGTGTTGTGCGGGAAAGCAGACTCACGGGATTTTTTTAGAGTGTGCTTAAGAATTCTTGCCTTATGGCGAACTCCACTAGTTGTTTTGGAGCGCGCCGGGACCGACTATTTCACTGGGCGATCGGGATCGAGACGGACGTGTTCCGCTCGTCCTTTTGGATCAGCTCCCACGACAGCTCTTGGTCTGAATCCGAGAAAAGCCGCTCCTCCGATTTCTGCGGATTCGACCAGGCCAGCCTTCGGCGCGAACACGTGGCTTCCTTTCTCGCCGGGCATCTCGCATCTCGCCTCGAAAGAATTGGGGATGGCCACTCGCGAAGTGCCGCTCGCGAAGTGCCGCCCGCTTTACTGCTGCTGCTGCTTGATGACAGTTCGTCTTCAAGTTGCTCGAGCAGCTCCTCCAGCAGCAGTGGCTCGAGTAGCACGATAACAAGGAGTGCTGTTATGTCTTGTATGAACTCGATTGCCTTCTCGGACCTCCGCAGAAGACGCTGAAAATCGTGACGTACTTGGAGACCGTTCACGAATATTCCGACAATGATGCAAGTGGGCTGCGCTGATGCAGATGGCTTATCGACACGCATCTTTCACATCATGATTAACTTCGTTCGTGCGTTGAACACGTGTTGTTAGCGCCGCGATTGCGAAAGCATGTTCGTCGACATCAGGGACCGCCGGGAGGGGACTCCCGGGAAAGTGAATGACGGGGAGGCATCCGCCCATCCTGGAGGATTGGTCATGTTCCACTGGGGATCCGGAGGCGAAGCGACTCACTTTGGATCGCGTGCTCCATCTCGGATCTGGTCTACTGATCCCGGCGCGCTCCGAAGCGATGAGTGGAATTCGCTATAAGTGGGCGCGTTAAGTCCGTGCTCCGGAGAGCGAGAGCCTTGGCGCTCCTTTCACTATACAAACAGGAGTGCCACCGGAGCCTGACACTCGAGCACGCTCTTCCTGCGCCGAGAATTTCTCGGAGCGCGAGTGACTTCTTCGCGCTCCATGACGCAACGCAAACAAACAAGGTAGCTGCGCTGCTGTTGAAACCGTCGAGACAAAAAGCGTAGCCAGACCGCTGCCCTTTTCACTTGATTAGTGCTTAATCCAGCAGGGGAAAACGATTTGATTTGAAAGCCACAGCAATTAGCGTTCCAAAAAAAGGTTTGTTCGCGCATCTCGCCTGAAAAAGAAATTCATCTGTCAAACGGTAGCGTGCCGGTAGCACTGCTACAGAGAAATAGTCATGATGAGGAGAAATTCGCACCTCTCTGTCCCTTCTATAATGCTTAGCCCAGCGAATAAAGATATTTCGGTTGGAAAGCCGAAACACCAGTGAGCGTTGAGGAAAAGGTTTGTTCGTGCGTCCTGTCTGAAAACGAATCGATCTATCGAACGAGCGCGCCTATTAGCTCGGCGACAGAAAATTTGTGATGAAAGGACGGTCAGACCACTGCCGTGCTTAGAATGCTTAGCCCAGCCGCAGCGAATAAATATACTTAGAAAGGAAAGCCGAGACACCAGTTAGCGTTACTGGAAAGGTTTGTTCATGCATACCGCCTAAAAACGAATTGACGTGCCATCGAACGACGGTGTGCCGGTATCGGCGTGGCTTCCGTCTCGCTGCGAGACGGAACCGACGGAACCAGGGAATGAGAAATGTGAGGGTTTCTTGCGTCGACGAGCGAGTTCAAGAATGTTGTCTTTAATTTAAACCGGAATAGCATGCATCGTCAATAAATAGATCGGTCAAGATAACCTTCCACATACGTGCACGAAGCGAGTCTTCAAACCTTTCAGGAACATTAAAACGTTCGTAGAAACTTCAAAACGTCGCCGTCTCTTTTGCTTTAGACTTTGCGGCTCCACACGGGCCTATATATTTATCTTCGAAATATTTTCGCCTTGTGCCATCCGTAACCACGGTCGGAAGGAGCTCGTGTGGCCCGTCGATAGTTTCTGGCCGTGTTACGAAACTTACTTGATCTAACTCTAGGGTAAAGGTGGTTATCGAAAACCTACCTGCGTCCAGCGTTTCTTTATTTTTCGTTGTCACGTGACATAATCCGCCAGGGTAACTCGGATCCATTCGAGTAGGTTTGGACCGCAGCCTCGGTGTGTCGCGCTCCTGTACGCTATTCGTCGTTTAGTTGCGGCGCTCGGAGTATGAAACTCGGAAATGAGCACCCAATGATCTCTGAAGACTGCACGCTTGGTGTTTTAGAGTGACCGCGTAGTAAAATTTCCGAAAAGTAGCGCTGCTTCCGGTTGTCTGTCTTCCGTCTTGACTTGGAAGTTTTTGTGTTTGTAGTATGAACGGTTAATTTCTATCAATGACTGGCGTGCTTCTCGAGGCGAATGTGGCACACTGGAGTCATTTGTTGGCGGGCGTAAAATACAAACACAACCAGCAACAAAAAAAAAAGTTTGTGCGTGAATTTTATACTCTGCGTGATGTGATTCTAACAAAAGTTGGATAGCAAGAAAAATATCTTTGATAAAATAATAAACAACTCAATATAAATGCACGCATAAGTATCCTCATTCACTAGTCAAAGGCAAGAAGCCAAGCCAGGTTTTATTGTGGCTTTACTTGTGCGCTCCCTATATATTTTCCAGCGCTGTCACAAATTATATTTTTTGCTGTCATTGTAAGATTGAAGTTTACAATTGCAGAGGGTGCATCCGGCAAAAAGGTGTTCAGTTGGATTGCGCCTCAATTTTGTTTGACGTCAAAAAAGAGTAATTTTATTTATTTAAATGAGGAGTGAGAAATCGGCGTAGTAGTTCATGACGCACAAGGTGTACATGTCACTGGCGGTAGGAAAATTTGATTAGAAGAATAAAAATTAGAGACCAGACAGGGAGCGTGCTACCTTGGCAGGATAGGTCCACCGTTTGATGCGAATATCTGGGGGGTAGCGATGAAAGGAGAGAGACGCGCCCGATACGAGGAATCACGAGAACAATGCTCAAGCACGAAAAAAGTTATGTGCTGCAGCAACGGCGTTCCTTAAAGCTCACAATCAGATGTCGATGTTTTAGTGAAGTTCTTAAAAAGATTCGGCGTAACCGGTCTTCGAAAAAAATATATTAAATAATAAAAAAAGTTCCTTTTTCTTTTTTGTAAAGAAATGTTTATATAAAAAAGGTCAGAACTGTCCTTTTCACGACCATAAAGGGGGAAAGGGGGGATGCAACGATTTTCGGACTTCAGTCAAACATTTTGGGAAGTCGCCACAGACACTTCTAAATAAAGAACAAAAAACCGATTTCGCCTGCGTGTCCTGGTTGTTGTGTAAAAAAAAAAAAGGTAAATATTGGCATATTTCGCACCCGTCAACTCACTCCCAGTCTTCAGGGTCACACCTGGTCCCGCTTCTACTGACGTAACTCGAGGTGCCGTGTAGGTTCCCGTGTGCTCTCTCGGAGGACGCCCGCTTCCTCTCCCTCTCTCTGCTAACATTAGCGGGCGTTAAGCTGCAGCTTAGAGGCGAGAGCGAGGTCACGTAAGCTTTTTGCCGTAATGCCTTCGGCTGCCACTCTCGGCTCCAGGGGGAAGGGGGGGGGGGGGGGGGGGAGGGGAAGCTCGACATTTGCTTTGCGATTAGGCAGCGGAATCGCCACGTTTTTTAATGAAGGAGATTTTTTCTCTTTCCTCCGGCACCCGATAAACAACGTAAAAATGACAAGATGCAAGTCCTTTTAATCTTGAAATCGTTGCACCCCCCACCCCTTAACTAAACACTCCTTGCTCCGTGCTCAGGGTCAGTTTGCTAGGACCGTAGGAGACGCAATCTTTTCCAAAACGCTGCAAGAGAAAACACAGTGGCGCCAGGTAGCTTCCTCCAGCGGCCTGTCGGAAAGGATTATGTCTCAGCTAAATGATCTTAAAAAAAGCATTATATATAAAAAAAAAACAAAAAAAAAACGAAGCTCTTTCTCTCCTCCCTCCCCTCCCCCGCACGCGGGAGAACACGAAACAAGCTGCAAGTTTGACTCAAGGCCAGTGCGAAAACAGCACCGCCGTTTTTGACGGTTGGGAATGCAAAACCAGAGATGTAACATAAAACCGCCAAACTTACAAACTTGAGTTTCCCGTTAAAATTGCCATTTTTCCTTCACGAGAAAAGTAATAAAAGCATAATATTTTATCTCTGAGCGTGAGCCTGGGCTTCTCGAGTAGCTTGTCGAACCGGACCCACACAAAACCGAAAACAAGACAAAGACCGCTTCTTTTTTTATTGATTCAGAACGGATCGAAACCAAACTGCATTCTCATATCATGGGTGCGGGTGTTTCGGTGACAACCTCGCTACAGTTAAATCAGAGCGATACAGAAGCTTTAAGAAAATTATTGTTGCGTGAAACAACAATGTGTTAAAAAATATACTATTAAAAGCTGAAAATAAACAATTCACGCGCCTTCGAAAACATGGATCAAATATCTTCATGTTTGTAAGTCGCGTGCAAACAAAACTTGAATGCCCCACACGTGACACGCGAGTAATTAGGCGATAGAGATGATTGCTCTCGGCGGTATGCCAATATAGATGTATGGAACTATCCTAAAACTTGGGTTTGATCCAAGTCGGGGTTCTAGTCTTTGGGCAGGAGACATGCGCGTTTACCCAAAAATCGAGCTTGGAGAGGGTAATTTCGCTATTGTAACCATTGGGCTCCTCTTTAATGACGTGACACGCGAGTAATTACGCGATAGAGATGATTGCTCTCAGCGGTATGCCAATATAGAGGGATGGAACTATCCTAAAAATCGGGTTGGATCCAAGTCCGGGTTCTAGTCTTTGGGCACCAGACATGCGCGTTTACCCAAAAATCGAGCTTGGAGAGGATAATTTCGCTATCGTAACCATTGGGCTCCTCTTTAATGACGTGACACGCGAGTAATTAGGCGATAGAGATGATTGCTCTCAGCGGTATGTCAATATAGAGGGATGGAACTATCCTAAAACTTGGGTTTGATCCAAGTCAGGGTTCTAGTCTTTGGGCAGGAGACATGCGCGTTTACCCAAAGCTCGAGCTTGGAGAGGATAATTTCGCTATTGTAACCATTGGGCTCCTCTTTGATGACGTGACACGCGAGTAATTAAGCGACAGAGATGATTGCTCTCAGCGGTATGCCAATATAGAGGGATGGAACTATCCTAAAACTCGGGTTTGATCCAAGTCGGGGTTCTAGTCTTTGGGCAGGAGACATGCGCGTTTACCCAAAAATCGAGCTTGGAGAGGATAATTTCGCTATTGCAACCATTGGGCTCCTCTTTGATGACGTGACACGCGAGTAATTAAGCGATAGAGATGATTGCTCTCAGCGGTATGCCAATATAGAGGGATGGAACTATCCTAAAACTCGGGTTTGATCCAAGTCGGGGTTCTAGTCTTTGGGCAGGAGACATGCGCGTTTACCCAAAAATCGAGCTTGGAGAGGATAATTTCGCTATCGTAAAAATTGGGCTCCTCTTTGATGACGTGACACGCGAGTAATTAAGCGATAGAGATGATTGCTCTCAGCGGTATGCCAATATAGAGGGATGGAACTATCCTAAAACTCGGGTTTGATCCAAGTCGGGCTTCTAGTCTTTGGGCAGGAGACATGCGCGTTTACCCAAAAATCGAGCTTGGAGAGGATAATTTCGCAATTGTAACCATTGGGCTCCTCTTTAATGACGTGACACGCGAGTAATTAGGCGATAGAGATGATTGCTCTCAGCGGTATGTCAATATAGAGGGATGGAACTATCCTAAAACTCGGGTTTGATCCAAGTCGGGGTACTAGTCTTTGGGCAGGAGACATGCGCGTTTACCCAAAAATCGAGCTTGGAGAGGATAATTTCGCTATCGTAACCATTGGGCTCCTCTTTAATGACGTGACACGCGAGTAATTAGGCGATAGAGATGATTGCTCTCAGCGGTATGCCAATATAGAGGGATGGAACTATCCTAAAAATCGGGTTGGATCCAAGTCGGGGTACTAGTCTTTGGGCAGGAGACATGCGCGTTTACCCAAAACTCGAGCTTGGAGAGGATAATTTCGCTATTGTAACCATTGGGCTCCTCTTTGATGACGTGACACGCGAGTAATTGAGCAATAGAGATGATTGCTCTCAGCGGTATGCCAATATAGAGGGATGGAACTATCCTAAAACTCGGGTTTGATCCAAGTCGGGGTTCTAGTCTTTGGGCAGGAGACATGCGCGTTTACCCGAAAATCAGGCTTGGAGAGGATAATTTCGCTATCGTAACCATTGGGCTCCTCTTTAATGACGTGACACGCGAGTAATTAAGCGATAGAGATGATTGCTCTCAGCAGTATGCCAATATAGAGATGGG
This sequence comes from Ixodes scapularis, assembly GCF_016920785.2. Taxonomy (NCBI): domain Eukaryota; kingdom Metazoa; phylum Arthropoda; class Arachnida; order Ixodida; family Ixodidae; genus Ixodes; species Ixodes scapularis. The sequence continues at coordinate 136,769,104 of NW_024609868.1, forward strand.
ACTATCCTAAAACTCTGGTTTGATCCAAGTCGGGGTTCTAGTCTTTGGGCAGGAGACATGCGCGTTTACCCAAAAATCGAGCTTGGAGAGGATAATTTCGCTATCGTAACCATTGGGCTCCTCTTTGATGACGTGACACGCGAGTAATTAAGCGATAGAGATGATTGCTCTCAGCGGTATGCCAATATAGAGGGATGGAACTATCCTAAAACTCGGGTATGATCCAAGTCGGGCTTCTAGTCTTTGGGCAGGAGACATGCGCGTTTACCCAAAAATCGAGCTTGGAGAGGATAATTTCGCTATCGTAACCATTGGGCTCCTCTTTGATGACGTGACACGCGAGTAATTAAGCGATAGAGATGATTGCTCTCAGCGGTATGCCAATATAGAGGGATGGAACTATCCTAAAACTCGGGTTTGATCCAAGTCGGGGTTCTAGTCTTTGGGCAGGAGACATGCGCGTTTACCCAAAAATCGAGCTTGGAGAGGATAATTTCGCTATCGTAACCATTGGGCTCCTCTTTGATGACGTGACACGCGAGTAATTAAGCGATAGAGATGATTGCTCTCAGCGGTATGCCAATATAGAGGGATGGAACTATCCTAAAACTCGGGTTTGATCCAAGTCGGGCTTCTAGTCTTTGGGCAGGAGACATGCGCGTTTACCCAAAAATCGAGCTTGGAAAAGCTTAATTTCGCTATTGTAACCATTGGGATCCTCTTTAATGACGTGACACGCGAGTAATTATTCGATAGAGATGATTGCTCTCAGCGGTATGTCAATATAGAGGGATGGAACTATCCTAAAACTCGGGTTTGATCCAAGTCGGGGTACTAGTCTTTGGGCAGGAGACATGCGCGTTTACCCGAAAATCGAGCTTGGAGAGGATAATTTCGCTATCGTAACCATTGGGCTCCTCTTTGATGACGTGACACGCGAGTAATTAAGCGATAGAGATGATTGCTCTCAGCGGTATGCCAATATAAAGGGATGGAACTATCCTAAAACTCGGGTTTGATCCAAGTCGGGGTTCTAGTCTTTGGGCAGGAGACATGCGCGTTTACCCAAAAATCGAGCTTGGAGAGGATAATTTCGCTATCGTAACCATTGGGCTCCTCTTTAATGACGTGACACGCGAGTAATTAGGCGATAGAGATGATTGCTCTCAGCGGTATGTCAATATAGAGGGATGGAACTATCCTAAAACTTGGGTTTGATCCAAGTCAGGGTTCTAGTCTTTGGGCAGGAGACATGCGCGTTTACCCAAAGCTCGAGCTTGGAGAGGATAATTTCGCTATTGTAACCATTGGGCTCCTCTTTGATGACGTGACACGCGAGTAATTAAGCGACAGAGATGATTGCTCTCAGCGGTATGCCAATATAGAGGGATGGAACTATCCTAAAACTCGGGTTTGATCCAAGTCGGGGTTCTAGTCTTTGGGCAGGAGACATGCGCGTTTACCCAAAAATCGAGCTTGGAGAGGATAATTTCGCTATTGTAACCATTGGGCTCCTCTTTGATGACGTGACACGCGAGTAATTAAGCGATAGAGATGATTGCTCTCAGCGGTATGCCAATATAGAGGGATGGAACTATCCTAAAACTCGGGTTTGATCCAAGTCGGGCTTCTAGTCTTTGGGCAGGAGACATGCGCGTTTACCCAAAAATCGAGCTTGGAGAGGATAATTTCGCTATTGTAACCATTGGGCTCCTCTTTAATGACGTGACACGCGAGTAATTAGGCGATAGAGATGATTGCTCTCAGCGGTATGTCAATATAGAGGGATGGAACTATCCTAAAACTCGGGTTTGATCCAAGTCGGGGTACTAGTCTTTGGGCAGGAGACATGCGCGTTTACCCAAAAATCGAGCTTGGAGAGGATAATTTCGCTATCGTAACCATTGGGCTCCTCTTTAATGACGTGACACGCGAGTAATTAGGCGATAGAGATGATTGCTCTCAGCGGTATGCCAATATAGAGGGATGGAACTATCCTAAAAATCGGGTTGGATCCAAGTCGGGGTACTAGTCTTTGGGCAGGAGACATGCGCGTTTACCCAAAACTCGAGCTTGGAGAGGATAATTTCGCTATTGTAACCATTGGGCTCCTCTTTGATGACGTGACACGCGAGTAATTAAGCGATAGAGATGATTGCTCTCAGCGGTATGCCAATATAGAGGGATGGAACTATCCTAAAACTCGGGTTTGATCCAAGTCGGGGTTCTAGTCTTTGGGCAGGAGACATGCGCGTTTACCCGAAAATCAGGCTTGGAGAGGATAATTTCGCTATCTTAACCATTGGGCTCCTCTTTAATGACGTGACACGCGAGTAATTAAGCGATAGAGATGATTGCTCTCAGCAGTATGCCAATATAGAGATGGGACTATCCTAAAACTCTGGTTTGATCCAAGTCGGGGTTCTAGTCTTTGGGCAGGAGACATGCGCGTTTACCCAAAAATCGAGCTTGGAGAGAATAATTTCGCTATCGTAACCATTGGGCTCCTCATTAATGACGTGACACGCGAGTAATTAGGCGATAGAGATGATTGCTCTCAGCGGTATGCCAATATAGAGGGATGGAACTATCCTAAAACTCGGGTTTGATCCAAGTCGGGCTTCTAGTCTTTGGGCAGGAGACATGCGCGTTTACCCAAAAATCGAGCTTGGAGAGGATAATTTCGCTATCGTAACCATTGGGCTCCTCTTTGATGACGTGACACGCGAGTAATTAAGCGATAGAGATGATTGCTCTCAGCGGTATGCCAATATAGAGGGATGGAACTATCCTAAAACTCGGGTTTGATCCAAGTCGGGGTTCTAGTCTTTGGGCAGGAGACATGCGCGTTTACCCGAAAATCGAGCTTGGAGAGGATAATTTCGCTATCGTAACCACTGGGCTCCTCTTTGATGACGTGACACGCGAGTAATTAAGCGATAGAGATGATTGCTCTCAGCGGTATGCCAATATAGAGGGATGGAACTATCCTAAAACTCGGGTTTGATCCAAGTCGGGCTTCTAGTCTTTGGGCAGGAGACATGCGCGTTTACCCAAAAATCGAGCTTGGAGAGGATAATTTCGCTATTGTAACCATTAGGCTCCTCTTTAATGACGTGACACGCGAGTAATTATTCGATAGAGATGATTGCTCTCAGCGGTATGTCAATATAGAGGGATGGAACTATCCTAAAACTCGGGTTTGATCCAAGTCGGGGTACTAGTCTTTGGGCAGGAGACATGCGCGTTTACCCGAAAATCGAGCTTGGAGAGGATAATTTCGCTATCGTAACAATTGGGCTCCTCTTTGATGACGTGACACGCGAGTAATTAAGCGATAGAGATGATTGCTCTCAGCGGTATGCCAATATAAAGGGATGGAACTATCCTAAAACTCGGGTTTGATCCAAGTCGGGGTTCTAGTCTTTGGGCAGGAGACATGCGCGTTTACCCAAAAATCGAGCTTGGAGAGGATAATTTCGCTATCGTAACCATTGGGCTCCTCTTTGATGACGTGACACGCGAGTAATTAAGCGATAGAGATGATTGCTCTCAGCGGTATGCCAATATAGAGGGATGGAACTATCCTAAAACTCGGGTTGGATCCAAGTCGGGCTTCTAGTCTTTGGGCAGGAGACATGCGCGTTTACCCAAAAATCGAGCTTGGAGAGGATAATTTCGCTATCGTAACAATTGGGCTCCTCTTTGATGACGTGACACGCGAGTGATTAAGCGATAGAGATGATTGCTCTCAGCGGTATGCCAATATAAAGGGATGGAACTATCCTAAAACTCGGGTTTGATCCAAGTCGGGCTTCTAGTCTTTGGGCAGGAGACATGCGCGTTTACCCAAAAATCGAGCTTGGAGAGGATAATTTCGCTATCGTAACAATTGGGCTCCTCTTTGATGACGTGACACGCGAGTAATTAAGCGATAGAGATGATTGCTCTCAGCGGTATGCCAATATAAAGGGATGGAACTATCCTAAAACTCGGGTTTGATCCAAGTCGGGGTACTAGTCTTTGGGCAGGAGACATGCGCGTTTACCCGAAAATCGAGCTTGGAGAGGATAATTTCGCTATCGTAACAATTGGGCTCCTCTTTGATGACGTGACACGCGAGTAATTAAGCGATAGAGATGATTGCTCTCAGCGGTATGCCAATATAAAGGGATGGAACTATCCTAAAACTCGGGTTTGATCCAAGTCGGGCTTCTAGTCTTTGGGCAGGAGACATGCGCGTTTACCCAAAAATCGAGCTTGGAGAGGATAATTTCGCTATCGTAACAATTGGGCTCCTCTTTGATGACGTGACACGCCAGTGATTAAGCGATAGAGATGATTGCTCTCAGCGGTATGCCAATATAAAGGGATGGAACTATCCTAAAAATCGGGTTTGATCCAAGTCGGGGTACTAGTCTTTGGGCAGGAGACATGCGCGTTTACCCGAAAATCGAGCTTGGAGAGGATAATTTCGCTATCGTAACAATTGGGCTCCTCTTTGATGACGTGACACGCGAGTAATTAAGCGATAGAGATGATTGCTCTCAGCGGTATGCCAATATAAAGGGATGGAACTATCCTAAAACTCGGGTTTGATCCAAGTCGGGCTTCTAGTCTTTGGGCAGGAGACATGCGCGTTTACCCAAAAATCGAGCTTGGAGAGGATAATTTCGCTATCGTAACCATTGGGCTCCTCTTTGATGACGTGACACGCGAGTAATTAAGCGATAGAGATGATTGCTCTCAGCGGTATGCCAATATAGAGGGATGGAACTATCCTAAACCTCGGGTTGGATCCAAGTCGGGCTTCTAGTCTTTGGGCAGGAGACATGCGCGTTTACCCAAAAATCGAGCTTGGAGAGGATAATTTCGCTATTGTAACCATTGGGCTCCTCTTTAATGACGTGACACGCGAGTAATTAGGCGATAGAGATGATTGCTCTCAGCGGTATGTCAATATAAAGGGATGGAGCTATCCTAAAACTCGAGTTTGATCCAAGTCGGGGTTCTAGTCTTTGGGCAGGAGACATGCGCGTTTACCCAAAAATCGAGCTTGGAGAGGATAATTTCGCTATCGTAACCATTGGGCTCCTCTTTGATGACGTGACACGCGAGTGATTAAGCGATAGAGATGATTGCTCTCAGCGGTATGCCAATATAGAGGGATGGAACTATCCTAAAACTCGGGTTGGATCCAAGTCGGGCTTCTAGTCTTTGGGCAGGAGACATCCGCGTTTACCCAAAAATCGAGCTTGGTGAGGATAATTTCGCTATTGTAACCATTGGACTCCTCTTTAATGACGTGACACGCGAGTGATTAAGCGATAGAGATGATTGCTCTCAGCGGTATGCCAATATAGAGGGATGGAACTATCCTAAAACTCGGGTTTGATCCAAGTCGGGGTTCTAGTCTTTGGGCAGGAGACATGCGCGTTTACCCGAAAATCGAGCTTGGTGAGGATAATTTCGCTATCGTAACCATTGGGCTCCTCTTTGATGACGTGACACGCGAGTGATTAAGCGATAGAGATGATTGCTCTCAGCGGTATGCCAATATAGAGGGATGGAACTATCCTAAAACTCGGGTTGGATCCAAGTCGGGCTTCTAGTCTTTGGGCAGGAGACATGCGCGTTTACCCAAAAATCGAGCTTGGAGAGGATAATTTCGCTATTGTAACCATTGGGCTCCTCTTTAATGACGTGACACGCGAGTAATTAGGCGATAGAGATGATTGCTCTCAGCGGTATGCCAATATAGAGGGATGGAACTATCCTAAAACTCGGGTTGGATCCAAGTCGGGCTTCTAGTCTTTGGGCAGGAGACATGCGCGTTTACCCAAAAATCGAGCTTGGAGAGGATAATTTCGCTATTGTAACCATTGGGCTCCTCTTTAATGACGTGACACGCGAGTAATTAGGCGATAGAGATGATTGCTCTCAGCGGTATGCCAATATAGAGGGATGGAACTATCCTAAAACTCGGGTTGGATCCAAGTCGGGCTTCTAGTCTTTCGGCAGGAGACATGCGCGTTTACCCAAAAATCGAGCTTGGAGAGGATAATTTCGCTATTGTAACCATTGGGCTCCTCTTTAATGACGTGACACGCGAGTAATTAGGCGATAGAGATGATTGCTCTCAGCGGTATGTCAATATAGAGGGATGGAACTATCCTAAAACTCGGGTTTGATCCAAGTCCGCGTTCTAGTCTTTGGGCAGGAGACATGCGCGTTTACCCAAAAATCGAGCTTGGAGAGGATAATTTCGCTATCGTAACCATTGGGCTCCTCTTTGATGACGTGACACGCGAGTAATTAGGCGATAGAGATGATTGCTCTCAGCGGTATGCCAATATAGAGGGATGGAACTATCCTAAAACTCGGGTTGGATCCAAGTCGGGCTTCTAGTCTTTGGGCAGGAGACATGCGCGTTTACCCAAAAATCGAGCTTGGAGAGGATAATTTCGCTATTGTAACCATTGGGCTCCTCTTTAATGACGTGACACGCGAGTAATTAGGCGATAGAGATGATTGCTCTCAGCGGTATGCCAATATAGAGGGATGGAACTATCCTAAAACTCGGGTTGGATCCAAGTCGGGCTTCTAGTCTTTGGGCAGGAGACATGCGCGTTTACCCAAAAATCGAGCTTGGAGAGGATAATTTCGCTATTGTAACCATTGGGCTCCTCTTTAATGACGTGACACGCGAGTAATTAGGCGATAGAGATGATTGCTCTCAGCGGTATGCCAATATAGAGGGATGGAACTATCCTAAAACTCGGGTTGGATCCAAGTCGGGCTTCTAGTCTTTCGGCAGGAGGCATGCGCGTTTACCCAAAAATCGAGCTTGGAGAGGATAATTTCGCTATTGTAACCATTGGGCTCCTCTTTAATGACGTGACACGCGAGTAATTAGGCGATAGAGATGATTGCTCTCAGCGGTATGTCAATATAGAGGGATGGAACTATCCTAAAACTCGGGTTTGATCCAAGTCCGCGTTCTAGTCTTTGGGCAGGAGACATGAGCGTTTACCCAAAAATCGAGCTTGGAGAATATAATTTCGCTATCGTAACCATTGGGCTCCTCTTTGATGACGTGACACGCGAGTAATTAAGCGATAGAGATGATTGCTCTCAGCGGTATGCCAATATAGAGGGATGGAACTATCCCAAAACTCGGGTTTGATCCAAGTCGGGGTTCTAGTCTTTGGGCAGGAGACATGCGCGTTTACCCGAAAATCGAGCTTGGAGAGGATAATTTCGCTATCGTAACCATTGGGCTCCTCTTTAATGACGTGACACGCGAGTAATTAAGCGATAGAGATGATTGCTCTCAGCGGTATGCCAATATAGAGATAGAACTATCCTAAAACTCGGGTTAGATCCAAGTCGGGGTTCTAGTCTTTGGGCAGGAAACATGCGCGTTTACCCAAAAATCGAGCTTGGAGAGGATAATTTCGCTATTGTAACCATTGGGCTCCTCTTTAATGACGTGACACGCGAGTAATTAGGCGATAGAGATGATTGCTCTCAGCGATATGCCAATATAGAGGGATGGAACTATCCTAAAACTCGGGTTGAATCCAAGTCGGGGTTCTAGTCTTTGGGCAGGAGACATGCGCGTTTACCCGAAAATCGAGCTTGGAGAGGATAATTTCGCTATCGTAACCATTGGGCTCCTCTTTGATGACGTGACACGCGAGTAATTAAGCGATAGAGATGATTGCTCTCAGCGGTATGCCAATATAGAGGGATGGAACTATCCTAAAACTCGGGTTGGATCCAAGTCGGGGTTCTAGTCTTTGGGCAGGAGACATGCGCGTTTACCCGAAAATCAGGCTTGGAGAGGATAATTTCGCTATCGTAACCATTGGGTTCCTCTTTAATGACGTGACACGCGAGTAATTAAGCGATAGAGATGATTGCTCTCAGCAGTATGCCAATATAGAGATGGGACTATCCTAAAACTCGGGTTAGACCCAAGTCGGGGTTCTAGTCTTTGGGCAGGAGACATGCGCGTTTACCCAAAAATCGAGCTTGGAGAGGATAATTTCGCTATTGTAACCATTGGGCTCCTCTTTAATTACGTGACACGCGAGTAATTAAGCGATAGAGATGATTGCTCTCAGCCGTATGCCAATATAGAGGGATGGAACTATCCTAAAACTCGGGTTAGATCCAAGTCGGGGTTCTAGTCTTTGGGCAGGAGACATGCGCGTTTACCCAAAAATCGAGCTTGGAGAGGATAATTTCGCTATTGTAACCATTGGGCTCCTCTTTAATGACGTGACACGCGAGTAATTAAGCGATAGAGATGATTGCTCTCAGCGGTATGCAAATATAGAGGGATGGAACTATCCTGAAACTCGGGTTTGATCCAAGTCGGGGTTCTAGTCTTTGGGCAGGAGACATGCGCGTTTACCCAAAAATTGAGCTTGGAGAGGATAATTTCGCTATTGTAACCATTGGGCTCCTCTTTAATGACGTGACACGCGAGTAATTAGGTGATAGAGATGATTGCTCTCAGCGGTATGCCAATATAGAGGGATGGAACTATCCTAAAACTCGGGTTAGATCCAAGTCGGGGTTCTAGTCTTTGGGCAGGAGACATGCGCGTTTACCCAAAAATCGAGCTTGGAGAGGATAATTTCGCTATTGTAACCATTAGGCTCCTCTTTGATGACGTGACACGCGAGTAATTAAGCGATAGAGATGATTGCTCTCAGCGGCATGCCAATATAGAGGGATGGAACTATCCTAAAACTCGGGTTGGATCCAAGTCGGAATTCTAGTCTTTGGGCAGGAGACATGCGCGTTTACCCAAAAATCGAGCTTGGAGAGGATAATTTCGCTATTGTAACCATTGGGCTCCTCTTTGATGACGTGACACGCGAGTAATTAAGCGATAGAGATGATTGCTCTCAGCGGTATGCCAATATAGAGGGATGGAACTATCCTAAAACTCGGGTTAGATCCAAGTCGGGCTTCTAGTCTTTGGGCAGGAGACATGCGCGTTTACCGGAAAATCGAGCTTGGAGAGGATAATTTCGCTATCGTAACCATTGGGCTCCTCTTTAATGACGTGACACGCGAGTAATTAGGTGATAGAGATGATTGCTCTCAGCGGTATGCCAATATAGAGGGATGGAACTATCCTAAAACTCGGGTTTGATCCAAGTCGGGGTTCTAGTCTTTGGGCAGGAGACATGCGCGTTTACCCAAAACTCGAGCTTGGAGAGGATAATTTCGCTATTGTAACCATTGGGCTCCTCTTTAATGACGTGACACGCGAGTAATTAGGTGATAGAAATGATTGCTCTCAGCGGGATGCCAATATAGAGGGATGGAACTATCCTAAAACTCGGGTTTGATCCAAGTCGGGGTTCTAGTCTTTGGGCAGGAGACATGCGCGTTTACCCGAAAATCGAGCTTGGAGAGGATAATTTCGCTATCGTAACCATTGGGCTCCTCTTTAATGACGTGACACGCGAGTAATTAGGCGATAGAGATGATTGCTCTCAGCGGTATGCCAATATAGAGGGATGGAACTATCCTAAAACTCGGGTTGGATCCAAGTCGGGGTTCTAGTCTTTGGGCAGGAGACATGCGCGTTTACCCGAAAATCGAGCTTGGAGAGGATAATTTCGCTATCCTAACCATTGGGCTCCTCTTTAATGACGTGACACGCGAGTAATTAGGCGATAGAGATGATTGCTTTTAGCGGTATGCCAATATAGAGGGATGGAACTATCCCAAAACTCGGGTTGGATCCAAGTCGGGGTTCTAGTCTTTGGACAGGAAACATGCGCGTTTACCCGAAAATCGAGCTTGGAGAGGATAATTTCGCTATCCTAACCATTTGGCTCCTCTTTAATGACGTGACACGCGAGTAATTAGGCGATAGAGATGATTGCTCTCAGCGGTATGCCAATATAGAGGGATGGAACTATCCTAAAACTCGGGTTGGATCCAAGTCGGGCTTCTAGTCTTTGGGCAGGAGACATGCGCGTTTACCCAAAAATCGAGCTTGGTGAGGATAATTTCGCTATTGTAACCATTGGGCTCCTCTTTAATGACGTGACACGCGAGTGATTAAGCGATAGAGATGATTGCTCTCAGCGGTATGCCAATATAGAGGGATGGAACTATCCTAAAACTCGGGTTTGATCCAAGTCGGGGTTCTAGTCTTTGGGCAGGAGACATGCGCGTTTACCCGAAAATCGAGCTTGGTGAGGATAATTTCGCTATCGTAACCATTGGGCTCCTCTTTGATGACGTGACACGCGAGTGATTAAGCGATAGAGATGATTGCTCTCAGCGGTATGCCAATATAGAGGGATGGAACTATCCTAAAACTCGGGTTGGATCCAAGTCCGCGTTCTAGTCTTTGGGCAGGAGACATGCGCGTTTACCCAAAAATCGAGCTTGGAGAGGATAATTTCGCTATCGTAACCATTGGGCTCCTCTTTGATGACGTGACACGCGAGTAATTAGGCGATAGAGATGATTACTCTCAGCGGTATGCCAATATAGAGGGATGGAACTATCCTAAAACTCGGGTTGGATCCAAGTCGGGCTTCTAGTCTTTGGGCAGGAGACATGCGCGTTTACCCAAAAATCGAGCTTGGAGAGGATAATTTCGCTATTGTAACCATTGGGCTCCTCTTTAATGACGTGACACGCGAGTAATTAGGCGATAGAGATGATTGCTCTCAGCGGTATGCCAATATAGAGGGATGGAACTATCCTAAAACTCGGGTTGGATCCAAGTCGGGCTTCTAGTCTTTGGGCAGGAGACATGCGCGTTTACCCAAAAATCGAGCTTGGAGAGGATAATTTCGCTATTGTAACCATTGGGCTCCTCTTTAATGACGTGACACGCGAGTAATTAGGCGATAGAGATGATTGCTCTCAGCGGTATGCCAATATAGAGGGATGGAACTATCCTAAAACTCGGGTTGGATCCAAGTCGGGCTTCTAGTCTTTCGGCAGGAGGCATGCGCGTTTACCCAAAAATCGAGCTTGGAGAGGATAATTTCGCTATTGTAACCATTGGGCTCCTCTTTAATGACGTGACACGCGAGTAATTAGGCGATAGAGATGATTGCTCTCAGCGGTATGTCAATATAGAGGGATGGAACTATCCTAAAACTCGGGTTTGATCCAAGTCCGCGTTCTAGTCTTTGGGCAGGAGACATGCGCGTTTACCCAAAAATCGAGCTTGGAGAGGATAATTTCGCTATCGTAACCATTGGGCTCCTCTTTGATGACGTGACACGCGAGTAATTAAGCGATAGAGATGATTGCTCTCAGCGGTATGCCAATATAGAGGGATGGAACTATCCCAAAACTCGGGTTTGATCCAAGTCGGGGTTCTAGTCTTTGGGCAGGAGACATGCGCGTTTACCCGAAAATCGAGCTTGGAGATGATAATTTCGCTATCGTAACCATTGGGCTCCTCTTTAATGACGTGACACGCGAGTAATTAAGCGATAGAGATGATTGCTCTCAGCGGTATGCCAATATAGAGGTAGAACTATCCTAAAACTGGGGTTAGATCCAAGTCGGGGTTCTAGTCTTTGGGCAGGAGACATGCGCGTTTACCCAAAAATCGAGCTTGGAGAGGATAATTTCGCTATTGTAACCATTGGGCTCCTCTTTAATGACGTGACACGCGAGTAATTAAGCGATAGAGATGATTGCTCTCAGCGGTATGCCAATATAGAGGGATGGAACCATCCTAAAACTCGGGTTAGATCCAAGTCGGGGTTCTAGTCTTTGGGCAGGAGACATGCGCGTTTACCCGAAAATCGAGCTTGGAGAGGATAATTTCGCTATCGTAACCATTGGGCTCGTCTTTGATGACGTGACACGCGAGTAATTAAGCGATAGAGATGATTGCTCTCAGCGGTATGCCAATATAGAGGGATGGAACTATCCTAAAACTCGGGTTGGATCCAAGTCGGGCTTCTAGTCTTTGGGCAGGAAACATGCGCGTTTACCCAAAAATCGAGCTTGGGGAGGATAATTTCGCTATTGTAACCATTGGGCTCCTCTTTAATGACGTGACACGCGAGTAATTAGGCGATAGAGATGATTGCTCTCAGCGATATGCCAATATAGAGGGATGGAACTATCCTAAAACTCGGGTTGAATCCAAGTCGGGGTTCTAGTCTTTGGGCAGCAGACATGCGCGTTTACCCGAAAATCGAGCTTGGAGAGAATAATTTCGCTATCGTAACCATTGGGCTCCTCTTTGATGACGTGACACGCGAGTAATTAAGCGATAGAGATGATTGCTCTCAGCGGTATGCCAATATAGAGGGATGGAACTATCCTAAAACTCGGGTTTGATCCAAGTCGGGGTTCTAGTCTTTGGGCAGGAGACATGCGCGTTTACCCGAAAATCAGGCTTGGAGAGGATAATTTCGCTATCGTAACCATTGGGCTCCTCTTTAATGACGTGACACGCGAGTAATTAAGCGATAGAGATGATTGCTCTCAGCAGTATGCCAATATAGAGATGGGACTATCCTAAAACTCGGGTTAGACCCAAGTCGGGGTTCTAGTCTTTGGGCAGGAGACATGCGCGTTTACCCAAAAATCGAGCTTGGAGAGGATAATTTCGCTATTGTAACCATTGGGCTCCTCTTTAATTACGTGACACGCGAGTAATTAAGCGATAGAGATGATTGCTCTCAGCGGTATGCCAATATAGAGGAATGGAACTATCCTAAAACTCGGGTTTGATCCAAGTCGGGGTTCTAGTCTTTGGGCAGGAGACATGCGCGTTTACCCAAAAATCGAGCTTGGAGAGGATAATTTCGCTATTGTAACCATTGGGCTCCTCTTTAATGACGTGACACGCGAGTAATTAAGCGATAGAGATGATTGCTCTCAGCGGTATGCCAATATAGAGGGATGGAACTATCCTGAAACTCGGGTTTGATCCAAGTCGGGGTTCTAGTCTTTGGGCAGGAGACATGCGCGTTTACCCGAAAATCGAGCTTGGAGAGGATAATTTCGCTATTGTAACCATTGGGCTCCTCTTTAATGACGTGACACGCGAGTAATTAAGCGATAGAGATGATTGCTCTCAGCGGTATGCCAATATAGAGGGATGGAACTATCCTGAAACTCGGGTTTGATCCAAGTCGGGGTTCTAGTCTTTGGGCAGGAGACATGCGCGTTTACCCAAAAATTGAGCTTGGAGAGGATAATTTCGCTATTGTAACCATTGGGCTCCTCTTTGATGACGTGACACGCGAGTAATTAGGTGATAGAGATGATTGCTCTCAGCGGTATGCCAATATAGAGGGATGGAACTATCCTAAAACTCGGGTTAGATCCAAGTCGGGGTTCTAGTCTTTGGGCAGGAGACATGCGCGTTTACCCAAAAATCGAGCTTGGAGAGGATAATTTCGCTATTGTAACCATTGGGCTCCTCTTTAATGACGTGACACGCGAGTAATTAGGTGATAGAGATGATTGCTCTCAGCGGTATGCCAATATAGAGGGATGGAACTATCCTAAAACTCGGGTTAGATCCAAGTCGGGGTTCTAGTCTTTGGGCAGGAGACATGCGCGTTTACCCAAAAATCGAGCTTGGAGAGGATAATTTCGCTATTGTAACCATTGGGCTCCTCTTTGATGACGTGACACGCGAGTAATTAAGCGATAGAGATGATTGCTCTCAGCGGCATGCCAATATAGAGGGATGGAACTATCCTAAAACTCGGGTTGGATCCAAGTCGGAATTCTAGTCTTTGGGCAGGAGACATGCGCGTTTACCCAAAAATCGAGCTTGGAGAGGATAATTTCGCTATTGTAACCATTGGGCTCCTCTTTGATGACGTGACACGCGAGTAATTAAGCGATAGAGATGATTGCTCTCAGCGGTATGCCAATATAGAGGGATGGAACTATCCTAAAACTCGGGTTAGATCCAAGTCGGGCTTCTAGTCTTTGGGCAGGAGACATGCGCGTTTACCCGAAAATCGAGCTTGGAGAGGATAATTTCGCTATCGTAACCATTGGGCTCCTCTTTAATGACGTGACACGCGAGTAATTAGGTGATAGAGATGATTGCTCTCAGCGGTATGCCAATATAGAGGGATGGAACTATCCTAAAACTCGGGTTTGATCCAAGTCGGGGTTCTAGTCTTTGGGCAGGAGACATGCGCGTTTACCCAAAACTCGAGCTTGGAGAGGATAATTTCGCTATTGTAACCATTGGGCTCCTCTTTAATGACGTGACACGCGAGTAATTAGGTGATAGAAATGATTGCTCTCAGCGGTATGCCAATATAGAGGAATGGAACTATCCTAAAACTCGGGTTTGATCCAAGTCGGGGTTCTAGTCTTTGGGCAGGAGACATGCGCGTTTACCCGAAAATCGAGCTTGGAGAGGATAATTTCGCTATCGTAACCATTGGGCTCCTCTTTAATGACGTGACACGCGAGTAATTAGGCGATAGAGATGATTGCTCTCAGCGGTATGCCAATATAGGGGGATGGAACTATCCTAAAACTCGGGTTGGATCCAAGTCGGGGTTCTAGTCTTTGGGCAGGAGACATGCGCGTTTACCCGAAAATCGAGCTTGGAGAGGATAATTTCGCTATCCTAACCATTGGGCTCCTCTTTAATGACGTGACACGCGAGTAATTAGGCGATAGAGATGATTGCTTTTAGCGGTATGCCAATATAGAGGGATGGAACTATCCCAAAACTCGGGTTGGATCCAAGTCGGGGTTCTAGTCTTTGGGCAGGAAACATGCGCGTTTACCCGAAAATCGAGCTTGGAGAGGATAATTTCGCTATCCTAACCATTTGGCTCCTCTTTAATGACGTGACACGCGAGTAATTAGGCGATAGAGATGATTGCTCTCAGCGGTATGCCAATATAGAGGGATGGAACTATCCTAAAACTCGGGTTGGATCCAGGTCGGGGTTCTAGTCTTTGGGCAGGAGACATGCGCGTTTACCCGAAAATCGAGCTTGGAGAGGATAATTTCGCTATTGTAACCATTGGGCTCCTCTTTAATGACGTGACACGCGAGTAATTAGGCGATAGAGATGATTGCTCTCAGCGGTATGCCAATATAGAGGGATGGAACTATCCTAAAACTCGGGTTGGATCCAAGTCGGGGTTCTAGTCTTTGGGCAGGAGACATGCGCGTTTACCCGAAAATCGAGCTTGGAGAGGATAATTTCGCTATTGTAACCATTCGGCTCCTCTTTAATGACGTGACACGCGAGTAATTAGGCGATAGAGATGATTGCTCTCAGCGGTATGCCAATATAGAGGGATGGAACTATCCTAAAACTCGGGTTGGATCCAAGTCGGGGTTCTAGTCTTTGGGCAGGAGACATGCGCGTTTAACCGAAAATCGAGCTTGGAGAGGATAATTTTGCTATCCTAACCATTGGGCTCCTCTTTAATGACGTGACACGCGAGTAATTAGGCGATAGAGATGATTGCTCTCAGCGGTATGCCAATATAGAGGGATGGAACTATCCTAAAACTCGGGTTGGATCCAAGTCGGGGTTCTAGTCTTTGGGCAGGAGACATGCGCGTTTACCCGAAAATCGATCTTGGAGAGGATAATTTCGCTATCCTAACCATTGGGCTCCTCTTTAATGACGTGACACGCGAGTAACTAGGCGATAGAGATGATTGCTCTCAGCGGTATGCCAATATAGAGGGATGGAACTATCCTAAAACTCGGGTTGGATCCAAGTCGGGGCTCTAGTCTTTGGGCAGGAGACATGCGCGTTTACCCAAAAATCGAGCTTGGAGAGGATAATTTCGCTATCGTAACCATTGGGCTCCTCTTTAATGACGTGACACGCGAGTAATTAGGCGATAGAGATGATTGCTCTCAGCCGTATGCCAATATAGAGGGATGGAACTATCCTAAAACTCGGGTTGGATCCAAGTCGGGGTTCTAGTCTTTGGGCAGGAGACATGCGCGTTTACCCGAAAATCGAGCTTGGAGAGGATAATTTCGCTATCCTAACCATTGGGCTCCTCTTTAATGACGTGACACGCGAGTAATTAGGCGATAGAGATGATTGCTCTCAGCGGTATGCCAATATAGAGGGATGGAACTATCCCAAAACTCGGGTTGGATCCAAGTCGGGGTTCTAGTCTTTGGGCAGGAGACATGCGCGTTTACCCGAAAATCGAGCTTGGAGAGGATAATTTCGCTATCCTAACCATTGGGCTCCTCTTTAATGACGTGACACGCGAGTAATTAGGCGATAGAGATGATTGCTCTCAGCGGTATGCCAATATAGAGGGATGGAACTATCCCAAAACTCGGGTTTGATCCAAATTGGGGTTCTAGTCTTTGGGCAGGAGACATGCGCCTTTACCCAAAAATCGAGCTTGGAGAGGATAATTTTGCTATCCTAACCATTGGGCTCCTCTTTAATGACGTGACACGCGAGTAATTAGGCGATAGAGATGATTGCTCTCAGCGGCATGCCAATATAGAGGGATGGAACTATCCTAAAACTCGGGTTGGATCCAAGTCGGGGTTCTAGTCTTTGGGCAGGAGACATGCGCGTTTACCCGAAAATCGAGCTTGGAGAGGATAATTTCGCTATCCTAACCATTGGGCTCCTCTTTAATGACGTGACACGCGAGTAATTAGGCGATAGAGATGATTGCTCTCAGCGGTGTGCCAATATAGAGGGATGGAACTATCCCAAAACTCGGGTTTGATCCAAATTGGGGTTCTAGTCTTTGGGCAGGAGACATGCGCGTTTACCCGAAAATCGAGCTTGGAGAGGATAATTTCGCTATCCTAACCATTGGGCTCCTCTTTAATGACGTGACACGCGAGTAATTAGGCGATAGAGAGGATTGCTCTCAGCGGTATGCCAATATAGAGGGATGGAACTATCCCAAAACTCGGGTTTGATCCAAATTGGGGTTCTAGTCTTTGGGCAGGAGACATGCGCCTTTAGACAAAAATGAGCTTGGATTGCGTAATATCGCTATTATAACGATTTAGCTCCGCTTTAATGACGTGACGCACAAGTAATTAGGCAACTTAAAGGATTTCTCTCAGCGGTATTTTAAATTAGAGGACGGAACTATCCTCTAGCTCGGGTTTGACACAAGTTGGGGTTCTAGCCTTTGGGCAAGAAACATGCGCGCTTGTCCGAAAATTGAGCTTGGAGAGCATATAGTCTCACAATTTTAAAGAATTGGCCCATTTTTAATTACGTGACACACGTGTAATTAAATGAAATCAACAATTGCTTTCATTGGCATGCTCATTACACTTCAACAGTACTGTCGTCCAACCGTGGTTTGAATGGATAAAATCCCTATTGATTTTAAACCCGGGTTCGAAGCTCGGACCTTAAAGGAGCTGTGCAACGATATTCAATTGGAATGTTTTTCTCTCTACACGAGCTTACTGGCACAGCTGGGACTCAAGGATACTCACACGCAACGCCATTGGCCAAGAAACTCCTTTGTTGCAGTGTAATTTCAAGGACAAAAGCGGTCATTTTCATTCAATCTCTCCTTTGCAAAATTTGATGACGTAACTCGGGGATCGCAGTACACCCAAGTGACGATATTTGAATGCGGTTCATAGATTGGACCCGAGCATTGCGTGGGCACTCGACTTGGGCTCGTGACAATTGCTAGCTCGAGAAGCATTCGGGTTGTGACCCGTGTCAAATCACTGCAACGACGACAACAGCCGAGCCATAACAATGTCTGGAACTCAGCGCGTGTCCTGTGCTTTGCCAACCCCAGCGCGTGGCTATGATCAACACTGGCGGCATATAATCGGCTCCAGATCACGTGGCCGCTTGTTCTGGCTGCGAGTTGAGGGGGTGAACGCTGCTCGTTTTTCTTAAATTTTTTTCTGGGACTTCTATTGCGTGGGGTGAAAAACGAACGCGTGTTTCATAGGTCATTAACGTCAGGGATCCGTTTTAAGCGGTATTTGTGCACAGTACAAAAATTGTTGCACAGCTCCTTTAAGACCTGTGTGCAGGTTTTGTGTGTTTGCTGATACTGTTTATGTACTGTGTGAATATTTTGTGATTGCACCTATTACTAATAGAATGCGCTCATTTATGCTTTTTCTGAACCTTTAAAGACAGATGCCGCGCTTCGTTTAAATATCTGAAATGCTCATGGACGGTCGTAATATGGATTGATCAAAGAAAAAAAAACGTCATAATTTAGTTGAGTTCACTGTGTACCCGTTATCGATGAGAGCAATTATGTATGAGCGACAGTTCTTATCAGGACAGGGTTCTTGTACGAAAACACGGTCTTTTTTTCAAGTGCTCCCATAGGCGCAATGAGAAAGTTTTCGATTGGCCCTTGGCTAAACTTAATATGGTCAACCGAGTTTGGAATTTCGTCTGCAGATGTAAGTATTCCAACTCAATGGATCTCCAATGAGAGCAAGCTGATTATTTGCGTTGGTATTGAGCAATTAAAAATAAACTGGTTTCGCCCATTGAGTTACGGTCAGTCCCGTTTCCGGGATGCCGAGAGATGGCGCAAGTTGTGAGGACGCGCCCATGTCCAAAATTCCTGGAGTTGTACTAATTTAGTATTTACATATTTCAGAACGCATGAAGGGAACTTCAAATGTAGTTTAAATAAAGGTATTTTAAAAAGATTTTCTGAAATATATATTAGCACTAAGTAAAAAAAAAGGAAGTATATATTTTCGGTCTATTTATTGTGTACTTGCAATTATGAGCTATACTTATAATACACTCAAATTAGAATGTGGTATATTTCAAACGTCTTAGTTTTCGCTAAGGGTAACCACAGCGCCTACAGACCCGGCGCATGCCGCGATAGTCCAACATGACCCTGTGGCACAGGATATGGATGAATTTGGGCACAGACTTGGCCATCTCCAGCTTGACCACCCACGTGCCCATACGGATGTCCGGTCGGTCACGGTAGGTAACGTGGCTCAAGCCCTTTACCTCGCCTTACTGCTCAAGGACCTGGACGAGGGCGTCCTCGGCAACGTACGGCGGGAGTCGGTAAACCGACACGTGGACGACGTGGGCCCCGACCGGTTCGAGTGGGAGCTGGACGTCACCGAGCAACAGGTGTCCCTGTGCTATCAAACGTTGGGCAGTGGCCATGGAGTTAACCGCTGCCATAAACCTTGCATCACCATGGCGCGGAAGGTACAAAAGGCCGGCGTTGCCGACCACGTGTTGGAACGCATCCATGATGGCGTCCACTGGCGTGTCCACCGGCACGTTGATGACGAAGCACTGCGCCTCGTACGGCGCCGCTGACGACGTCGAAGCCGCCATGTCGAAGACCAAAAGACCCGGGGACAGCGATGTGATCAGGGCCCCAGGGGACGCTGAAAAACTGGAAGGCACGACGCTTCTGATCGCTAATTTTGATCAATCTCAAGGTTACACTGTTTTCTGTGTGAGTCAGAGTCACCCTAAACAAGCCTCCTATAGTGCCCAAGAACCAATCATATCACTTCTTAGAGTTCTCGTCAATGACAGCGTTTTCGATACTGTGCATGCTGTCTGTCTCAGCTGCTGAAATGTCTTACATTATTATCATTCTTTTGGGTCCATATCACATGAGCGAATGAGGTTTTTGCGAACAGCGACATTTGAGCGAATCGACGTTTCAGCGAATAACAGGGGCGCGTTAACTCATCCGCTGCGCTGCGCTTACGCCGCTTCGCGGCGACAGTCTGTGGCGGCTTATTACAAAAATGTGAACTCACTTGGCCCACCCGAAAACGCCGCTTCGCGGCGTCCGACTATTCGATAAAGTGTCATTCGGTGAAACGTGGGCGTTCGCTAAACCGTCAGTCGATCAAGTGAGTGCCTCCCCATTCTTTTACAGCTTCAAAGACGCTGATATTAAGTTGGAAACGCTAAAAGTGCTATAAACAGCCCCGCTGTCTCCGAGCTAAATCCTGGTTTCGGTTGTGAATTCTCGGCTGTTTAAGGAATTCCTGCTAAAACAACAATGACGAGAATTATAATATTGTAAGAGATTTATACATCTCAGGCCAGGTTGAAAGGTGGATTCCATGCACAGTATCGAAAATGCTGACATTGACGAGAAATATTAAAAGTGATATGACAGCACATCGGGACCTATAAGGCGCTTGTTCAGGGTGATCAAGGTGTTCGCTCAGACATTGTTGGGACGTCTCCCGCTCAAGGTTCAAAAAACCTCCCGAAAAAAACGTAGAACTGACGTCGAAGAATAACGATGACGTATAGGTGTTGCTCAGGACATAGTTGGTACGTCCCGTGCTCCACGTTCAAAGAACTTCCCGGAGAAAACGTAGAAGTGACGTCTATTAGTGCCAATGACGTCAAAGCGTTGCTCAGACATTGAGGGGACGTCTCGCGCTCAACGTTCGGAGAACCACCCGAAAAAACGTAGAACTGACGTCGAACAATGTCGATGACGTATAGGTGTTGCTCAAGACATAGGCGGTATGTCTCGTGCCCCACGTTCAAAGAACTTCACAGGGAAAATGTAGAACTGACGTCTATTAATGCCAATGACGTGAAGGTGTTGCTCAGACATTGTGGGGACGTCTCGCGCTCAACGTTCGAAGAACCTCCCGAAAAAACGTAGAACTGACGTTGAATAATATCAATAACGTCAAGGTGCTGCTCAGGACATTGTTGGGACGTCTGGTGCTCGACGTTTAAATAACTTCCCGGAAAAACGTAGAACTGACGTCGATTAATGTCAAAGACGTCAAGCTGTCGCTAGGGAAATCGTTATGACGTCTCTTGCTCGACGGTAAAAGAACTTCTTATAAAAGTCGTCGAACAGACGTCGATTACTGTTGAAAGCGTCGAGGTGAAGCTTAGACGCTGCCACTAAGTCGCGTGTTTGACGTTGTCGGAACCTCTCATGTGGACGTACCAATGCCGTCGATAAAAAATTATGTTAAAGACTTCGACGTCGCCTATCGTCTAGGACCTTATTTCAACGTCATCTCGATGTCTTCGGCTGCCTGGGAAGAGCTCAGGAAGCTCCAGCCGGCTGCCAACTAGCCGGCTTCGCTGTCGATTACCGAAGTTGTCCGCGAGAAAGTTCAGCGGGCATTCCCACTGGAGTCTCTTGTCAGCGTAGCAGCGCCCGAAGAGCCCACTTTGACCAACGACGCAATATCCCATCGACCGGGACCATCAGTCCGACAGTAATCGACGCCCCTTCGATGTGCCGTACCAGCGCCGGATAATTTTAGACGTCGGGAAGTACAGCCCCTGCTCGTCCGCCCCAAACAACCAGCACCTAGGAAAATGGATGCGTGGCACATAACAGATTGTCGACCACTGTTATCACTGCGACGAGGTCCACCACGTCTACAGGAGGTGCCCATATCGACAAATGTCCCTATGAGGTTTTTGGACGAGCGATCCGGAACCTGGGTTAGCGCCGAGCGACCAGCGATCGAGGAGTAACTCCGCCGACCTCTGATCCCGGTACCGACTTTACCACGAAGTTCTCGTTCCCGTTCTCATCAACGTGCACTTTCGCCCTTCCGTCACTCTCGGCGGGACAGCTTGTCGCCGCAATCTCGTCGGGAAAACATTGCGGCAACGCCTGGAGGGAGCTTTGCCAAAGACAACCGAAGTAAAGAGTTTTCAAGAACGCAGGAGAACTTCCACTGTCCGGACACAACGCTTCGTAACGACGCTCCTGGAACGGTTCCCAACTAAGTTTTTAATCGTTGTTAACGGCGACTACGACGCGTCGGCGCTCATGGACACCGGAAAAAAGACCCCTTAATTTTAAGTGGGAAGCTTTCTCCCGCCCGCAAAAAGTCAGGACGCCGCGGGATAAACTACAAATACGAAACGCCATAGGGCCCCTCATCACGCCAGTCGGGAGATGCACTGCCCGCGTCGAGATCCACGATGCGGCGTGCCCCGCGAAGTTCTTCGCTCTGAAAGACTGTGCGAGGGACGTTATCCTCAGAATGTACCTTCTCTGAGAACGCGGCGTCGTGATCGACCTCAGGGCAAACAAGTTAACGCTGCGAAAGCCTGTTCTGCCTCCGGTGGAGCCCAGTACGACGACCACCGCGATCCGAGATATTGCCGACCATTTGAACCCGCCGCCGCGGTTGAGTGCTTTCCTAACCGTCATAACCAATGCAACCACGTGCAAGGAATCTCTTCTGGAAGGCAGCGTGTAACTTCTCTTTCAAAAAGGAATTGGCGAATGTAGTGTAAAGACGCAGGCGAGCTGGTGACGAATCATAGGAGAAAAACCCAGAGACAAGGAGCTAAAAGGCGTTACGACATCTCAAAGAAGTGCGGCTAGTGTGTGACATTCTTTCGACAATATTAGAAAAAATGATTTTCGTATTTTTTTTTTAACATAGTGATGGGCAAAGTTGAAATCCCAGCATTTCGCCTCTTTATGGGCGGAGCAGTGACATAATGTACATGATGAGTGGCTAGCGTCAAGACCTTTCGTTGAAACTACGCAAACTTGCATTGATAAAATAAAGCTTTATAATCCAGTTGGAAGTCAAGTAATCAATCTGGTTAACGTTTCCCTTCCTGAGCCTGTTTTGTCAGTTCTTACCAATGGCCCGAAGTTTTTGTCAAATATTAAGCCTTCCAGGCTTGACCTTTTTCTTCAGTGCAGGCTATTAGTAGCAAAATTGGTTGCCAGCACAGAAAGTTGTCGTTTCAAGCCTAGGCAATGAAGGTATTATCCAGACTAGTGGATGACTCTTATAGATTTGATTTGAAAACTTCCGGAAGATAAGGTAGGTTTGTATTGAGGTGGAGCAGAAATAATTGGTTTTGTCCGAAACGGACAAGACAGGGACGTTTGCATTAGTGCCAGTTCTTTCCTTGAAACGAAAAGTTCAAGGTGCAATGGGAGCCCTGTTCAAGCCCTGTAGTGAGAATATTCAAAAAATCTGAAAGGGCGTCCTTGCCATTCTTAAGGAATGTGAATTTGATTTGGTGATAAAGAAGATCACTGACAAAAAGAAAGGCGCTTCAGCTGTCAAGTCCCTACTAAAGGGCCATAAACCTACTTCCCCGGTCCGTATTTTCATTAATGAGAGCGGTAGTTGGCAGCGTTCCATGTCCAATTTCCTACAAACGTGTTTGAACGCGCTCCCATTTGGTAATGTCCTGTCTCTAATGAATTCGGAACAGTTGATTGGTCTCGTGAACGCGTTTCATTCCAGATCGTGCTCCTTGGCCTCCCTATATATTAAAAATCTTTATTAAACTTTGGGCAGGTCTGAACTCCCCAGTCGGGTGCGTCAGTTGTATGATGATAAGTTTGGTAGTTTTCAAGCTGCTTCTCGCATTGATGTTGGAAGCTTCAAGTGTTTGCTGGAACTTTATCTGAGATCAACAGCAGTTGAGGTTAATAGGAACGTTCTCGCACAAAAACAGGGTGTTTGTGTCGGGTTCTCCTTGGCACCGTTGCTTTCTGAAATTTATTTAGCTGTTTTAGACTAGGTGGTGGTTTCAAAAGTTCAATCAGTGGTGCCGAATAGTGTAGTTATAAGCAGTATGTTGACGATTTTTCATCTACGTGTTTGAGGGACCTGATGTGTTAATCTGGATTTCCTTTATAAAGAATCAAGATCCGGAACTCATTTTCACCTGTGAAGTTCGCACTTTGGTTGTACTCAGTTTTCAAATTTAAACTTTTTTCAAGTTCAAGGATTGTGCTGGAGCTATGGCAAAGATGCCCCGAAACTGGTGTTCACATTTCGATGTTGCCACACGAAAGCAGTGAAAAAAGCAGTAGTATCCTCCCTCATCAAAAATGCTTTAGGTAAGTCTTGTTTTCATTATGATCATGAGAGTTACTTTTCAAATGTCACGACTGGTTGCTTCAGGTTAGAGCTCTCCTCTCCTGGTGAGTGTGTTAAGGAATGTTCTCTTTATTAAAGGTTCCGTTGCGGTTCCCCTCAAGAAACCTGAGAAGTGTGTGTGTTAGCCTTTTTTCACATCTTTTCTGTGAGCCATGGTGTAAACGTTGTTTAGCCATGGCGTAAACGTTTTTTTCAAGAATGATTTTAAGTTAAGTAAGCTCACTCCTTTTTGGGGGACAAGCATGGTTGCCAAAAAAATCATAGAGATCCTTTAATTAATTGTGAGAACGCAGTAGTGTATGAACTTCCTTTGTCATGTGGGTTCTCGTATGTAGGTCAAACTGGCCGTTGCCTTAACGACCGGCTTTAGAGCCCAAAATAGCGGTTAACTCCTCTTCGGTCAATTATGAAATCGTAAACCATCTTAATGAGTGCAATAATTGTCACCCTGACTGGACTGAGACGACTGTTGTTAGCACAGAAAAAGATCCATTAACAAGGGTTATTAAGGAGCCAATTAGTATTGCCAGCGCCGGAAATTGTAATAGTAGGCCCTCTTTGACATTGGATGAAGAGACAGAGAAGTTTTTGTCTCTCTAGTAAATTTTCATTGTCCGGCTAGTGGGACGGTTTCTAAGTATTCTTTTCTTTATTTTGATTTAACGCTAAATTCAACCAAACAGTTAATTGGAATCTAATGGTTTGTTTTGAACAATGAGACACCGCCATTCTTGTGGGTCTAGTGCTGATGTATTCACTGATCGGTCAAGACTGCAGACGTGCACGTGTTTCTTGTCCAGTGTGTTGATTTCTTCTAATTTTAAACTTTATTTTTTATTTTTTTATAACAAAATTGTACCAAACCGTTGTTTGGGAGCGAATGGTTTGCTTTGGACGATGAGACACCGCCGTTTTTCTTGGTCTAGAGGTTATGTTCACCGAACGCTTAAGACTGCAGACGTTCACGTGTTCTTTTACTTGATACCTTCAAATGTGGCGCCTGCTGATGGCCAGGGGACGTGAAGAGAAGAAGGGAGATTGTGTCTAATTAAATCCTTGGTTGGCTGTTCTTGAGACGGTGTTGTTCTGTCCTTTTAGCACCTCGTTTCTGGGTTTTTCTGCTATGAACGATTTGCAATCGCACGAGACGTAACGAATCTCCAACAAGAACGTAAAACTATTCTCGGGACAAACAATCAAGGGGAGCCGAAGCACCTAACGAAGGGTACCACCGTGGGTCACGTCGAGGAGCTTCGAGTGCCAGCCGTGGTCACCGCAATCTCTGAGGAAACATCGTCGTCGCAGCGCAATAGCACGTCGCCGCCGAAGCTCAACATGAACCCACCTCCCAGCTTAAAATCGCCGGCAACTGGTTGATCTCCTCGTTAAGTACAGTGACTGTTTTGTCACGGTCGCCGAATGTTCGCGAAACGCCAGTGACGAAACATCGCACCATTGCTACCGACGGCGACGTGCACCAAGTCTACCAGTCACCCTACCGTGTCTCTTTAAAAAGAAAAGGAAATCAGCCAAGAACAGGCTCAGAAAATGCTGGATGATATCCTTTAGCCCTCAAGCAGTCCATGGGCTTTACCTGTCGTGCGTTTAAAGGAGGGCGGGACCCTGAAATTATATGGGGGTTATCGTGGACTCAATGCTCTAGAAAAAAAAAAGAAAAAAAGAACAGGTATAACCGATCCCTCGCCTTGAAGATATTTATGCCAATCGGCGCCATTTCCGATACTTTGAGTCGATGAATTTGAAGAGTTTCTAACAGGCAAATCGAGGCTTCCGAAAGGGGCCGGAAGAAAACAACATTTGTCACACCCGACGGACTCTACAAATCTGAAGTGATGCCCTTCGGACTATGCACATCAGCGGAGGCCTTACAGCGTGCCATTCACACGGTGCTAGCAGGCTTAAAATGGCAGAGCTTTCTCGTCTACCTCGATGACGTTGTGGAGTTTGCCAGCAACTTCTACGGACACTTAAGGCGACATCTTGCCGTACTTCAAACCATCAAGGCCGCTAGACTAACTTTTAATACAACGGATTGTCGATTCGTTAATGGTAAGCTAAAGTTCCTATTACACCTCCTGAGCAGCGAAGGTGCTCGTCTTGACCCCGAGAAAATGGGCGCCGTAGCCGCATTATTCATGCTTTGGAGAAAAAGGCCGTAATACGATTTCTAGACTTAGTTACCTACTACAGGCGTTTTGCTCGAAATTTCGAGAAGCTTTTTGTGCCATTGACGTGCCTTACAAAAGATGGCGTAAAGTTTCAGTGAAAGTAGAACACCATACGAGCTTAAACAAAAGCTTCAAGCACCTCCTGTAATTGGCCATATCGACCAGCATTCACAAACATAAATTTACACGTACGCAAGTAACACGGGGTTTGGCGCACTGCTGGTCCAAATACAGGAAAAAACTGAGAGAGAATCGCCTATACAAGCCGCACACTGTCTAAGGCGGGCGGTAATAAAGCTACGACAGAGAAAGAATCCCTCGCCGTCGTTGGGGCCATCACCAAGTTTCGTCCGTGCTTGTACAAAAGTCGGTTCGGAGTGGTTACAGACAACCACTCGCTCTTCTGACTTAATAAGTTGAAGGACCCCTCAGAGCGTCTCGGCTTGGGAAGTCTACGACCGCAAGAGTTTGACATAACCATCGTGTACGTGTTCGGCCGAAAGTAGTGACGTCGACTGTCTGTCAATGGCTCCCGTCGAGGCCGGTCCTCCCTGCATTGTAGATGGCAAAACAGACGAGTGTTTCCTTGGTGCACAAGGTCTCAGTGACATGCTAGCACTCCAAAGATATGATCCTAAACTGTGAGGACTCATTGATCACATAAAATAACAAGGAAGTGCGGTTCTTCCCGTTTTTATTCGAACGGTACCAACCTTCTTCATCTGACAATGTGTTCTCTAGATGGAGAACTTAAGCGACAACAACGTGGCGTGGCTGCAGGTGATCCCCTCCAGTCTTCGATAACAGATATTTCGAGCCTCCGACAATAACCCAACGGCGGGATACCTTGACTACAGCAGAACTTTTTCCAGGATATGCGAGAGAGACTACTGGCCCAAGTTTGCGAAGACCGTCTATCACTACACTCGATCTTGCCACGAATGTCAACGACGGAAGAAATCACCGCCGATACCGGCAGGACCTATTCAGCCTATTGCGTCGCCATCTGCCCCATTCCAGCAAATATGAATAAATTTACTTGGATCATTTCCACCATCGACGAAAGGAAACCGGTGAATAGTCGTAGCGACCGATATCACAAGGCAGGGCTGTTGAAGTCACCAGGTTTTTCACCGAGCACATTGTTTTACTGCACGGCACCCCCAAGTCCTCATTACAGACCGTGAATCGTTGTGCATGGCCCAACTGACGCAAGAGATCCATCGTCTCACTAGCACAAGCCACCGTCAAACCCTTGCGTACCATGCGCAGACAAATGGACTAACTGAACCGTAAAATTCAAAAATCGCTGACACGATCTTTGTGTATGTCAACACTGTTAGCAAAAAAGACACGCCCAGGCGTGTAAACCGTTGTCCCATAGCGGACACGTCGAAACGTGTTCGTTTTACACGCAGCCATGTGTGTTATTTTTCTACACATAAGGTGCCGTGTAAACTTAACACGATACACCGTGTCTGCCTTTTGCGATACACGGTTGGGCGTGTTCTATAAAAAACATGGCGGCCAGTAGCCGAGAGCAGGCGAGAGACGAGCCCAGCGAGCCGCGCGCCTTTCAGCCGAATTGAGAGCACACAGGACGCGTCTGTTCTCGTTCGACGTCTTCTATACATAATAAACAGCCTCCCAGCGGCGGACGTAGCTACGTGCAAAGCTACGTACGTGCGGCGTCGGCGGTTGGCGGTGTCGGCAATGTATATGTATAGATGGTAGCGAAGCTTCCATAGAAGCCCATAGGCCAAAGATCGCGGCTCATGGGGCGCAGCGCCATCTGTGAGATGCGCGGCATTGTCATTACTCATGCTCGCCTGAGACGTCCAGGAAGTGACGCTTTATTAAAAAGGAACACAAAATGACGCAATTTCCTCATGATTGTGACGTCACAATTGTTTTTGGCGCAAAATGTAAATGATTTTTGCCGGTGGCGCGAAATTGAAATGCTTCTTTTATGTGTTCCACGTACGTGCAAATGTACCGTCCTTCATATCTTGCTTCACGCGTCATAGGCTTGTTTGTATTAATCACTCTCATGTAATCCCTCTTGCAGAAGAACCAGTTTTTTGTCAGTTCTTGGAACCACCAATAAGTTACTACCTTTTTCAACTAAGCACGGTGTTACAGCACGTCTATGAAGGCATACTTATTATTGTAACTATGGCTTGTTTGCCAAGAGAGACAAAACGACACAAGATTGGTTTACACAGTTTATTATATAGGAACTTAAAAGTCAACCTCATGCCACTTAAAAATAGAGATATGGAGTTGAAAACATAGGGAAAGGAGGCTTGGACAACTCTATGCACGCACTTAAAAACCTCGCTTAATACTATCGACAGAAGGTACGTTTATGCATTTATCTTGCACTTTTCACGTTGAGAGCTCGTAACTAGATTTAACCATATCAATCACAGGTGGAAGTGCGGGGCTATGCATGTATTTAACTTGTGGCTTTTGCATTTGAATGTCCACATGAATTAATGCTTCAAGAGATTGAAAATTAAGACATTTCGTTATAGTACATGCGCTCGCCACAAACATATTGTGCTCCACAGCTTGACTGTCTACGTGAGCGCTAGTACGCAAGAAACTGCCACAAATGGACAGAAAAAAAATCATTAGAAAAAGGTTATCGATTTGCTCTGTTGCGAATTGTTAGCGCCATACTGACTCACTGATTTAACTTTCATCGCAGTTTGATCTGCTTTTGTATACCTCAGACAACCAAACATTAATCCAGTTTTCTATTTCAAGCCGTCACACTGCACAGGAACACGTCGAAGCCAACGCTTGTTCTCACACACTCTTGAACCATGCACAGGGTTACACAGAGTGTGTGGGTGTCTACCAACCTAGAAAACCTAAAATTCTCAAGAAATTCGGATTATATTGAAATGACAGGGTAATATCACGGAAACTATAAAAAAGTTCAAAGTCAGTAAGAATTATAAGTGAAAGTGCAACGGCAGCGTGCAACGAAAGCCAATGATTGCACTTTAGTGCCGCTGCACTAAATAACGGTGCCCGACACGTCACTAGGTAGCGCAAGCCACTAAGTACCCTCTGAACCAAAGTAACGGTCAACATTTCATTTTAAAATGGTCAGGAAATCCTTGGGAAAAGTGGGGAATTCGGAATAAGTGGCTTCGTAGACACCCTGTCCAGTCATACAAGTGAACGCCATCTAGAACTATACAGCGAGGGTCGAATAAATCTAACATGATATAAATAAAAAAAAGGTTTTGCATGCTGCAACACTGAAATTTTGATATTGATCCATGGAAAACTCAAGTTCATCTAGCTGAACCTATAACGTTAATTGCAGTGTCTGAACATGCGAAACGAACTTTTACACTATTTAAAGTATGCTATATTCATTTGGTCATCTCTATAGACAGTTTCGGCAGGGCATGTGATAATTCATAGTAATGTACTTGCGGAATCGGGTATGCTAGCGCGAGCATTGAATGCAACATATTAGACAAACTAAAGCCAATTCCTGTGAGCATAACAAAGTATTGTCTAATCTGCCCAGTCTCTGTACTTTTTGCTTGGTTTTGCGTCTCACAGCTGCATCAAGAAGCTCAGTATTCTTTTTACGGGCAAACCATTGAAGTCACACCCTTGCAAACAAAGCATATAAATCATTATGGACATCCGCACTGCACAGGTTGAGTAGATTTTCACCTTCCCATGAAAAGCGATGCACAACGCCTTCCCAACGCCTTCTTTTAAAACCAGACTGCCAACTGACGCCACAAAAACATTCTCACTAGCTTGAACGAAGGAAACAAAGCAATGTGAAGGAATTGAAAAGCTTCCAAAATCTCCTTCAGCCGTTCCTTTCACACTCAAATACAACAACTCCTGGCTCTCATTTGAAAAATTGGCCTTCTTGATTTGCAATTCACATTGATGAGTCACGTTTTGACATGCATGGAACTTGACAAACCTTGTTACCAGCCATCCAGCGAAGTAAACCATGTTGTTAAGTGATAATAAGGAGGGATAACTACAGGATGTTAGGTCAGCTGCACATTGTGTAAGGGAGCTTCCTAGACTAAGTGTAGGCGAGGGAACTAAGAGACCAACAGGAAGAGCCACTAAAAGAGTTGCCACGTCCTCTTTGCAATTGCTATTTTCGGACAGCTTGAACAAGTTGCTAAATAGGAGATGCCTAAAGGCTGCCTGAAACTGCCGGCAAGAGGAATCGGTGTTCGCACCAAACTTCGAGCTTATCACGGAGAATGTGTTTTCGAGTGCATTTTGGTTGAGATGGCGAGTCAGAAGGTATCTGAAACCATACTTAAATGTCACGTGCTAACAAATCAGATTCACAGACCGAATGGTCAAGCGGAAGCCGCAAATGCAAGCAGGCTACCGTGGGCACCCAAGAACGTTTAGGCTTTCGGACACAAGAAGGGATTTCCTCAGAAACTCTTCGTGAACAGAGCCTTCGTGCATTGCACACATGTATGCACTCTTCCCGCGTTTCTGTGTGCTGTTCAAGCTATCAAAAAGGCGATTCATTTTTTCAACCAACCGTGCCGTGTGGATAGCTTCAACTGGCAGTTGCTGAAAAGTTACCATGGCAAACATTGCAGTAGCACAGTGATTACTGAATATTTGTGCTGCTTGCTTCACTGACATCTTGGAGGCAAAAGTCAAATTAAAATGCTTTTCCCCGAGCCTCGGCATGGATCGGATTTCAAGCTGGTGGTCTTTTTTGTAGGCTTCGCTGAGTAAAGAGCTTTTTAACGTGTGGTCCCCAAATTGAAAATTGTACTAAAAAACACATTTCACAAGCACTTCAGCAGATGCGGAAGCCCTACAAAACTGTAGCTTCTGATTCACAGGTATGTAGGCCTTCTCAGGGGTAACAAGGCCACTCAAAAGAGCAACATCTTTATTTCCTTGGTCACATGCGACCGCTACTGACTCCAGACCGGCTTTCACAAGCAAATTGTGGCACTGAAAAAGGAGGTCTCGCAAAATGTTGGCAGGTGTTCCCCCATGAGCAAAAAAACAGCCAAGTGGCTGTTTCCGTGGCGTGCGAATGCCTTTAGCCATAAACACAAGAGCTTTGTTTGCGAGGTCATGGCCTCTTCCAGTGCTACTTTCTTCGAGCCCTTCAAACTTGTCCACAAAAGGGTTGTGCGAGAGCTCTTTCGCGACGTTCATCTCGTCGAAGACAATAATATATGGCTTGTCTTCTGGTGAAAAAGGTGAACGTCTCTTGAAAAGTTCGAAAACTTCTGGTAAAACCAACCCTCACGGGAACACGCTGAAGCCAAACCTGTAACGACCTAACGAATGGGGCCTCAACAATTGCCTACAATAATGGAAACCCTCAGGGCTGTGAAGGCACAAGCCCAAGGCAAAGGCTTTGTTCTGGCTGCACCACCGCCTGCTGAACCTGGTTGCATTGCTCATCTTCAGCTGAGCTTCCACAAGGGCAGCAACGGCTAAAGACACAAGGCTACGTACACTTTCAACTATCTCAGTGACAGTCAGCATATGACGCCGTCGCTCCAGAGGTTGCTGGAGTCTCTTGTTGTGCTTCCGAAGTTGTCGAAGTTTGCCCCTCAACACGTCCATCTTCCCCTTGCCCTCGGTACGGGCGACACAGGACCCTGCAAGGAGGGGGGGGGGGGGGGGAAGAGCAATTATTAAACACTTTGAGAAACAATAAAGAAGCAATACACCTCCACTGTAGAAAATGTGGAAGTACAAGTAAGCCTTGTGCATCATAGCAGATACCTACGTTGGTGAGAATCTGCAGAAGTCGAAGTCGCCGAAGCATCATAATCGGTAGGGCAAGGTTCGGGCGCCCACACATAGTTTTCTCCAGTAGGCAGACCATGTCCATCCAACGCGTATGTGTGATCCACTACAAAAAGAAAAAAAAAAACACACGCAAAAAAAAAACGAAACAAAGTGACAGAGTGGTTGCAAAAAGCTGAACCAGCGATAGCTCGTCAAGTACTACGCAAAAAAAGTAATCTTCAAAGGCTGTCCTAAACAATGCACACAATCAAAACTTATCATGAGCTCTGGTTGGAGGGCTCCTCTTCGCAGTACAGGTCAGAGCCCAGAGACTGCTCCCCACATCTTCTAAGCAATGACGAGGCAAAAATAAAATCTGTCAAAAATATCAGTCATTGAATTGTTTCAGGATGTTCCTGCGGCGTGCGACAACCTAGATTAAAAACATGTTCATACATGTTTTGCATGTTTCCCAAGAAAGCGCAAGTACTGGGAACACACTCTATTATAGAAAGACTGCCTACTACGAAACAATCCGAAAAATATAAACTAGGTGGCTTGCAACACTTCTCCGTCAATATGCAAATGCTTTTACCTTGTTCCGTCGTGCGGTGTGTGTGACACCGTGAGGATGTGGGCGCACCGATGCTACTGCTGCTGGCCAGTGTGGGCTCGCCCTCGCTGCTCAATTGGCCAGGGCCGCTGCTCTGGACATCTCCGGCACCTATCAAAGTTCATTTGCGAAGTTAAGAACACTGAAAGAGTTCCTTGTATCTGCAAGTGAAATGCCTTGTGATTAAGCTTATGTTCTCACTAATAATGAAAATAAGATTTCGTGCTCGCCTTCAGTGGTCAAATATGCTGGTATTGTATCACGACGCAGCTTTCCTCGATAAGGAAACGCAGAGGGCTTGAAGTGCCTGGAGCTAGCCGCCCGTTCCCGCAGCTGCTGTGGTGCCTTGTTCTGTAGGCTTGCGTTTCGGCAGAACTGAACCCAGTTCTGCCGGTAGCTGCCCTACAGGCAGAATCCTGAATGTGAAGCCGTGTATTATTTTACGTACCCTGGGCTAAACTGAACAGGCTGAAATGCATTTAGAGGACATTTAAGAAAGAAACAAGATGAAACAGTAATGTTGGCTATAAACTGGTGACACCATTGTACCTGGTCTCCCGTCTGGATTCAGCGAACGCCATGAACGCGGAGCACACCTCTGTGCCCGTGAGGTTAGATAGGTTCACAACGCAAAAGATTACATTACGAGATCCCCGTGCACATGCACAGCAAGTAGACCTGATAGTCGCCAGCATGTTAGTACGACTACATCAACCAGGTTTCAATAGGAAGGATGTTTTAGTGTTATTCACACCATAATATGAAAGTTGGTTCAAACTGAAATATTCAGTCATTGTTTCTTATTAGGTTTTTGTGGTCACGCAGCCGTTCAGCAGAAGCCATATAAGTCCGCCACTAATATGTTAGATTAGTTTCGTCTCGCGCAGCTTGAAACGAAGACTGGGACAAAAAACGTTCGATCAACGGGGGCCTATTACTAAATGAGCATGCATGAGGGCCCATAGAAGAGGTCAGGAGCTTACCAGACATCACCGGACAACGGACATCAGGACATCACACATAGTTGCAGCGGACGCAGCTGCTACAAGTTTCACATTACAGAGTCCACAGGAAAACGATGAAGTGTGATGCCAGCGGCGCAGTCATCACTTGGGCATCGCGCTACCGAGCAGCGTCTCTTTACATTCGGCAGGCTCATCGTCCCGAAGAGGGGAGCCTTAAACGCGCCCTGCACTCGCTCGACGACAAAACCCCCAGAACGGCGCAACAGGCTTTAACCAGTACAAACCGCTCTGCACTCGGATACGTGGGAATACTTGAGACCACGAATCGTTAAACGATTGTGAAAGTTTGACGGGAGCTACAAAAATGCAGGCACACTGGCAAACGCAAACAATGCAAACACAAGACGTATCAGGACTGCGAACTTTTGCTGACGGCGTAATCACCTGTAATAGCGTCGTTGTAGAGGTCGCAACGGGTATACACAACATAATTCATATTAAACACTAACTAAAAAATTCACCCAACTGAACATGCTTAAACTAAGGTATTATGAATAAATAATACTTTCAAGTAAAGTAAACTATATTAAACACCGAAAATGTCTTTTTTTATATTTTGTCAGCTTAGTGTTTCGCCGGGCGAAACACAATAGACCCCATGCACAATTGCGCACCCTGACGGCGAACTTTTTATCAGTTTCGATTTGCACTGCATCATGGTACAGAAATCGCCATGTTTAGGTCAGCGTTCTCGGCGCCTCTTTCCGTACCGTGAGGTAACCGCCAACGTGAGCATTTCGTGCTTTTGCGGCATACGTGCGTGCCCCCAGCGTGCCCCGTCATGAGCGACGGCGTCTACCCCCCGACGGGATGGACGAGCAACTTGGCTCGGCTGCCGCGAATCTCGTCTCCGGACCTTGCCCGCCTGGCGTCCTGCTCGGGAACCGAGAAGGGAGCTCGCCGGAGCTACAAGTTAGTTACGGAGAGCTACGTCGTTGCGTCGACGGTATGCGCCAACTACGACGAAGAAATGTGAGTGGTTATAAGTGTTTTTTGGGGGGGAAGCGCGGACCTTGAGATCAACATTATAGCGTTGTCGGGTGAACACATGTGACGGTTGTCTTGCACTGGCGACTCTTCGAGGACTAACTTTCGCTCGGTCTGTCCCTCGCCGAGGCAAACTGCATGCAAGCGACTTCCGGGCGGTGGGAGAGGTTTTCCGGCTAATCCAGAAACGAGCAACACGACGAGCGATGGCATAACCCGTCGCTCGCCATATCGCTCACGTGCGCGCCCCGTTTTACGACGTGTTTGCAAGCCAGCGCTAGTCGGGCGGTGCAATCTGAGCTGTGTGCCCCTGTGAAAACGAAGCTAAGCGCCTCGATTCGAGCGACGCCAGACCGTCACTGGGCTTGCGCCGCAGAACAGGCTCGCCCAAATCGGGAGCTGTGTAGCGATTCGCACGCGCAGCCATGTAGCAGGCTGCAGCTCTCAAACTGGCACGTTCTCTCAGAAATACCTAGCACTGATAATGTATTTCACATTTTGCCGTGCCCTGCTTGAGATGGCGCGGTGTGCCTCGCATGAAATGGTCAGGACCGTAATGATTGGGAACAGGTGCTTATCGCTTATCATTGTCATTTAAAGGGCCTCCAGATTCTTCTTGAGAGCCAGATGCTTCAGGAGCCACAAGAAACCTCAGCCACCCTACACCGTGAGCGCCACCATCACCAAGGACGGTGAACTTGTTAACGGATATTGCGAGTGCCCAGCTGGGAAGCAAAGCCTTCAGCCACCTCCAGGCCGTCCTGAAGACGGTTATTTTGATCCAAGGCAAGGGATTCACCGAGGCCCCAGCACATCTGTCATGCACAGATCTGCCACAGCGTTGGAGAAGACCGAGGGGCCAGGTCATCAAAGGTTCAAGTGTGCAGGGTGTTGACTGGCGGAGGGTGGGCAAAGGACGACAAGACTTGCCGCGCTCATGTCGGCTGGACCTCAGCAAGGCTAAGGAGCGTACTATCAGCCAAAAGAAAAGCGCCGCGCTCCAATTCGCAAGCAGTTTGCAGCAGCTGGACGGGATGACCTCCTTGGTAGCAGTGTTGGGAGCTGCAGATCGAGCACAAGTGTGCAGCTCCAAGTGCGGCGATGTGCTTGCTTGCTCTCCACTCGCCTACCAGCAGCCACTTGTCCCATTTGGATTTTGCATCTTGTTGTGCGAGGAGCTGGAGGCACCTGGCCATCTGAACATCGGGCGGCCACTAGAAGAAATGGTGCCTTTTCTTGAAAGCGACGAGTGGACTGTTCCGGATGGTGTCAGCACGAAGGCAAGGCTTCTGTTAGAGGTTAGCTTTGTTTTCACTTTTTCCTAACATACTGGGAGCGTAATTTCAACTTATAAACTTTACTACCGCTGCATGGTGTCTCAAACGAGCAACCATACTCCATCTCAGTGCACAATGTTTATAAACCAAGAGCACTGTACACCCTCAATCACACTTAGCTATAACAAGTCCGTGGTTTTTCCGTCCTCCCATCGCCGACATAGCAGGTGCACTTGCAAACGCCGAACACAGGGTGCAGTGAACTTTTTCTTCCAGACTGCGCAGTGTTTTCGAGTGCACCTGCTATGTGTGCATTGGGAGGACAAAGAAACCGCAGACCGTCTGTTAGACTATCACTCTAGAATCAAATATTATTTAAACTATTACAACAGTGCTTGAGGCAGATGCTTTTTCTCCTGTAAAAGATAATGGGGTGTTTTGCCATGCAATGGAAGCTTATAGACTATTGCATTTTAAGGTCTCTATAGTTTAAGATAATGTAAATAACATTTTTTAGTGTGGGTGGTAGCTCACAACAGATGCCAAGACATATTCAGACTGCGACACCTCAAGCATCGCAATGCCGCTGGGAAGCCCCTGCCCCCTGATATACTCATACTTTGTCTCACAAGTAGGGGAGAAAGGGCGAGCACTAAGAACATTGGAGAGGAGAAGAGGTTTATCTTCTCTTCCCTTCGTAGTGGTTGCCCTTTCTCCCCTTGGCCCGCACTGCCTTCATCTGCGCTGCAAGCAACTAGTGGGATGAAGTACAATAAGGGCCACACTCTGGTCCCGTTACGTTTACCTTCGGTTTTACTTCAGGGATGGTTATTTCTGTGCTTGTTTCGTGCACATACATTTTCCAGAACCTTTTTGGGGCCGTGCGACCCTAAGACATTACTCTGCAATCCCCGCTTTGCACACCTCTGGTCTATAGTAATTTGGAAAAAATGTTTTAACAAAGACAGGAAGCCAGGAGTTTCAGAGAAGATTTGTGTTCACATCACTGTGTTCTTGTCTAAACTTGTTAATGTAATTCTGCTTGTTTCAGAAAATAACACTGACGCCACTTGAAGCACAGGACCTTGAGAAGAACTCGCGGAGGCAGCGCGACAGTGCTACCTGGCTTCAGGCAAGGCAGTACCGCCTGACTGCATCGAACTTTGGCACCGTACATCGTCACGGCGAGTGGACAGAAAAGGGACTGGCAAACCTGACCTCAACAAAGGACTTGTCCAGGGTTCCTGCCATTCGGTGAGCGTAGCATTTCAAAAAATCAGTTAAGCGAATTCGCAGAAACAATGTTTTGCATGTTGCATGACCTCCCCTAGGTGTCTTTGGTCCAGAAACCGTTGCTAATGCTATGGGAGAGCTTTCTGGGGGGACGAATTCAGCTGCCAGTAGATTGTACAAAGCCTACTGGGAGAGGCAGAGAAATGGTGCCTGGAACATATCTTCGGCCGGTATGTGTACCTAAAGCCGCTCGATAAAATCCATGCTTTCTGTCAGTTTTAATAGTACAGTCATTCATTGTTCTGTGAATGTGCGAGGTGCATGCCTTAATGAAATAACATGGCGTTTTGATAGCTCTGGCAGTGCATTGCCGTTACTTCTTTACAAGGGCTGTTCAAGATATATGTCTCGTGCATTGGCACCCTTGACGCTGCTTGTAAAAGAAACGCTGATAAAAAAGAAACTCGTTGAGCGGCTTTATGTGAAACCACGTTTTTAATTCTGGTCCCTCGATTTCTGCCTGGTGACGTCAGAATTGAATGTACTTTTCCCCTATTGCAACACTGGTGGTAGTACACCAGCAGTGTCATGTTATAACAGGTTATAACAGGTGTATCCTGGCAGGCTCTGCTGCCTGCCAGTCGAGGGAAACCTCTGTTGCCACAAGTTGGCATGCTGCTACAGATACCTTTGTACCCGCTATCCTTCTTCACCATATTTTTTTTTACCAATAACTGCCACAATCGCGACACTCGACAGCCTGAACTACCCGCTCCTCTCACATAACTGTCCGATATGAAATAGTCTTATTTTCATACTGATAGAGAGAGGCCCACGGCATGCTGTCGTAGGTATTTCATTTAACAGCATTTTATGCCTTACGATGAAAAACCAATGGTTCTGTAGTGGTAACTTCTTACTACGTGCTGATCTAGTTTGAAGAATGAAATAAACATTGTATATTACTTAATTTGAATTTTTTGTATTGTGTATCTACTTTTTTTAGGTATGGGATTGTCAACGAGCCTAAAGCACTGCAACGCTACGAGGACGTTTTAAAGAGCAGGGGCCGAGACGTCCATCTGTCGAGTGCGGGGCTGTTCGTGGATCCTGACCAACCATGGCTCGGAGCAACTCCAGATGCAATTGTGTACGACGCGACAGAACAACCACCATGGGGATGTGTAGAAGTAAAACGCCTTTACACCTTGAGGAATGCAGATTGCGACACACTGCTCGCAAGTAACATTAGTGTTGCTTTTGACAGCTCTAACTGTCCGCATCTCAAGACAGAGCACCCCCACTTTGCTCAAGTGGTAGGACAGATGGGGGTAACAAACCTCAAGTGGGCAGACTATGTTCTTTATGGGGACAACTTCCTAACCATTCAGAGGATCAGGTTTGACAAGAATATTTGGGAGGACATAAAAGAGAGCTTAGACAACTTTAATTTCACTACTCTTCTGCCATACTTTGCAGCAAAGTCGTAAAGAGAAGCTGGTAAAATTTACCGGGCCCCCTTAAAGGTGCGCCGAAGTCATTTTTAAAGAAGGTAATTTTTTTTTGTTATATAGTTTACACGGTGTTAGCTACTTTATATATCAAGTTCTAGTATACAAAACTGCGGTCCACATTCTCTGGCCCAAGGAAAGTCGTACAATAAGCATAGATCCTAAGCAATTTTATTATAACTCGTTTTGAAAAGAGTCATACGCACACATTCTGATAACTATTTTCTGGCCGCAGGGGAAGCCATCGCTTGCAATTGGCCGACAATCGCGTTCGTCAACCACTTCACTCTGAACAAAATATCCCATGAGAAAAAGCATGTCGGTGATCTTTGAGAACGTTTTAGTGGGAAATAGGCCAAGCAGGATTGTAATTTTGGGGTTTTAGAATCCTTAAAGGGGCCCTGCAAGGACTTCTTTAGTGGTTTTTAATT
Source organism: Ixodes scapularis (assembly GCF_016920785.2). Classification (NCBI taxonomy): domain Eukaryota; kingdom Metazoa; phylum Arthropoda; class Arachnida; order Ixodida; family Ixodidae; genus Ixodes; species Ixodes scapularis. Next base: position 136,808,019 of record NW_024609868.1, read on the forward strand.
TGCACCGAACCTGAGCACACTGAACGTAGTAACTTAGTGCAACTTTTCTTTTCTCGAAATTTCCTTTATTTTAAAAGTTATAGGCAAATTAAGATTACAAAAACAAGCAAAAAATAACATCCCTCGTGACGTCCTTGGTTGCTTGAGAGTGGTCGTGAACTAAAGGAGGGGTAGTGAGCTTATCGAGCGCTCACGGCTGCCGCACTCCATGTGGACGGCGCGAGAGGGCGCCACTAAAGCATGTTCTGGATAGGCTGTGTGCAGCGGGCAGCTGGAGCGGCTCTCATTGCATTCGCTGCGCGATTAAATACTAATTTGGCATGACACTTTATTGGCAACAAACGACAGGAAACATGGGGTAAAGATCAGTTCAGAATGGGAGCCAATTTGCGCTACCATACCGCAAAACGGCCAAACCTTAAGACAAAGCTTCTCGCCGAAGGCCTTCGGAACGCTCACAGCCGATCGGATCCTCCTGTCCATACGACCGCAGTGCCGCCGCATTCATCCGGGACCTTTCTGTGTCGACGCCTGATCCCACTACTCCTTTCTAGTATGCGCCGCCTTTTCCACCGCTTGGTGGTGGGTATGTCCACGGGTTATTTCTTGTTTCCATACTTTATAAACTGCATTCGTTTCTTTTCTGATCTAAAATACTGAACAAAAACTACTTTTATAAATAATTGAAACGGTTCGCACCACTTATATTTTGGGTTTCGACTAAAAAGAAGCTTTTAGCGGCTCTGACCAGTAATAAGCCCAGGACCAAAGACGTCACATTTTGCGCGCTTTCGGTACCGCGGGTCGCCCTCGTCGGTGGAGGAGGTTTCCGCGTCGTCCGGTTAAAATATTACGCACTGATATTTAGTTACTCTCTCCGTGCCCGCTGTCTTGCCCGAACGCCAAGAGACGTGGAAACCGCAAAAAAGGTAGACGCTTAAATATGATTCAGGGCCCCTTTAAAGTGTGTAGATTGAGTTATCACCGTAAAAAGACTATCTCAAAAATGACTTCAGTGCCCCTGTAAAGTTTGTACATGTAAATATTTTTTCTTTTGATTTTTGTAAGCAGAACGGACTTAAGGCTGCTTAGCCTTAAGCTTCTGTTTCAATACTCAATATTGATTTGTACAAATAAACAAACAAACATGTATACATTGGCTCAATCCACTTCTTTTAAAATAGAAGGTTGAAGGTTGCTCAGAAGAGCGCAAATAGTCCACATCTGGTTAACTATGGGACCAAGAGAGAGGGGAACAACTCTGTCAAATATATGATAAGTCTTAATGCGCTGGATTCTCCTCTCTACGTGAATCCGCAAAGAAGCAATGTCCGCCGTTTCTCGCACCTCTGCAACACTGAACTGTTGCTTCGTCAGAAACGGTGGCAAGTTCAATCCAATACCTTTCTTGTCAAAAAGATCTTTGATTTTGAATTCCTTGTCAGCCATGACTGTGTCACCTGGTGCAAACTCTTGTTCCAGAAACCCACTTCTGATCACAAGTTCTCTGTCTGAAGCTGACCTAGTGAAGAGCTCTGAAACAAAGCTCACAAGTCCGTTCGGTGAAATTCCAATTAGTCCCTTGAGAGTGTTTGTCAATTTATATGGAGAGTATGTTCCCGACTGCAGAACCAGAGAACTGGAGACTTCGCACCGAACTTCAGTAACATCAATAATCACCCGTGTTGTTGGATACCGTGCCTTAAACTCCTCAGCCATGGTTGAGTCTACAATATCACGTGGTGGCCACCATGCCAGCTCCGACAGCCGGACATAGAGCAGGTTACCCCATGTTCCAAAAGCCCTCGACACAGTGCTGGTAGAGACGTTGAAGATGTGTGCCAGGTGCATGTGGAAATGACCAAGTCGCAGCTTGACAAGCGTCATGAAAAGCTGGTCCTCTTGAGATAGCTTGTGCGGACGACCTCTTGCTTCCCTATTTGGGTGGTCCGGATTAGCACCGTCACTTTCTGAGGCTACATACTGCAGTAATCCTTTAAAATAACCGTAGCTTTGCACGCCAGTGTAGAACTGGATGCTGCTGTCGTCGTCTTTAAATCTTTCTGCCGAAAATGTCTTCTTCCGTTTGTCTGCCTCGGACAATTTTGTTTCGAGCTCTTGCATTTTAGCTGTGTGTTCATTCTTCAGCTCCTCGTTCCTCCGCATTAGACACACTACTTGTTCCTTTGCTCGTGCAAGGTCTCTTTTTGTTGTGCTCAGGATGTTGCTGCAGTTCAGAAGAATGTTACACTGATCCTTTAGCTTGACAAGCTCTGCATCCTTTTCTTTCAGCTGCAGCTTCATCTGAGTCAATTCTGTGCAGGCGCAGTTGCATTTGCCTTGTGTCAAACTGATGCTTGCAGGTGCATCTGTGTTCACCGCCCAGCCTGGAACTTGGCTTGTTGATGTTCCTACATCATTTAGGTCTGGGGGAGATGCCATTTCATCGCTGCAAAACACATCTGTAGTGTTTGGTTCGAGGAATTTGGTCTGCAGGGGTTGTCGGTTGGGAACCGGTCGAGGCACGACTTTCTTGGTGAATTCAAAAAGAGAAGGCACCGCATTTTCCTTCAAATACTGTCGTCCGCTTGCCACATTGGGGACGAAGCTGTCCGGCGTGAAGTGCCTTGAGCACACCTTGGTTGTTTGCTGAATGCTGAAGTGTGCACCAGGGTCTCTTCTGATAGCATGGATCCACTTCCGCCGTAGTTTGTTCCCAGAAGGAAACTTGTGGAATGTGACCTAGTTCGAGAAAAAACTATAATTAGAAATTCCAACAATCACTCTCAAGCCACCCGTAGTTCACATATGCTGTAAATGTTGCTAAACCATGTTTACGAATACGAGGGAAGCAACTGGCTAAGTTGTACTACACTTCCTAAAGCATAATAATGTGCTACGCGTTCAGTATAAATCATTTTCCGAAATTTTTTTCTTCACTTGTTTCAACCAAAAACCTGTTGAACTTGGCTGGCGTGAGCCGTTGGACCATCTCGTCCGCAAGGATTTGCACGTCGAGCCACGAGGAAAACAGGTCGGCAAATATGTTCACGTTCTCCGCTTCAAGGTTTTCAATCGCAGAGGCTTCTAGAATGTGCGTCCTAGCGTCAGCAGTGACTCCGCATCATACGCTACGCCTCCGGGAAACGCTCTCGTTCACAGGCACTGCACATGCTCCTCGCACGAAGTGATCTGTCAGTGCGAAGCTTTTTGTATACTTTCGTTTCACCTTACGACGTGCCGCATCTAAGAGCACGAACTTCTTGTTCTACGGCGCACCTCGGCAGCACGAGCTCGCGCTTCTAGCCTTCGCTGCAGCACATTGTTCGTTCGTGATCCATTACTGAAAACGATTATTGACGTTAAGCGTACCGCGCCACCGGCAACGGTGCAGCGAACTAGCTCGCACAGGCTGTTCAGGTGCGTGAAACGCGGGTGCAAAATCGCGTGCGCGCCTCCGCACGTGGGTTTGTTTAGAAACTTCTACGGCTTACCTTTTTGCTGTTCTCGTCGCGGTAGCCACGCTGGCGGCACAGTGGCACACAGCACGTTTCAACCATCGCCTACCGCAATGTAACACAGCCGCTGACACGAAGCTCGGCGCAAGGCTCAGCGTGTGAAAGTCGGCGCGCGGCGAGAGATGCCGGCTGGCGACAATCCTGCGGCGTGCGTCGTCTGCTCCGACGACCTAAACATGGCGGCTGGTCGTAGTTCCTGTGCGCGGCACTAGGGGCGCCCTTATACGCAAGGGGTCTATCACGCTGCGGTAGCGCGGCCTCCAGGGTGATGACGCTGACGATTGGTTTTAGACCGCTTTTTTTATCCACTTTCGCGACCCATATGAATTGACCTTGACGTCGGTACCTACGACGGAGCCGCTAGACAAACAAAACACAAATGCCGAACTTACATGGATAAATAACTCCAGCAAACTATTTTGAATCGGGCGGTAACTTACGCCACACTCGAGCGGCGTCGCACGGTAGTTCAAGAGACCCAGCCAAAAGTCATCGCCGGAGTGTTCGCATTTTTTTAGGAGCCTCTTGACAACCTGAACGTCTTTCTCGGCGAGGCCGTTGGATCTGGGGAAGTATGGACTGGAGGTCACATGAACGAAATCGAATCGTGCAGCGAAATCTGAAAAGTCCCGCGCCCGAACTGTGGTCCACCATCCGTGCATACTTCAATGGGTATTCCATGTCTAGAAAAAATGCTTTCCATGGTGCTGATGACCGTTCTTGACGTCGTGTCCTGCAGTTCCGCAACTTCCAGAAAATTTGAATAAGAGTCATAGATAACCAGATAGTTTTTTCCCGCAAAATGAAAAAGGTCTGCTCCAACTCTTGCCCAGGGCTGCCTGGGCGTCTCTCGGAGCAACAGCGGTTCATCGGGATGACGATATGTAAAGTGTTTGCAGGTGGAACACTTGCTGATCCACGCAGTTATGTCTGCGGTCATTCCTGGCCAGAACATTAATTGTCTTGCGCGAGATTGACATTTTCCCAGTCCTAGGTGCCCGCAATGCACGCGCTGTAACATCTCTAGTCTTAAGCTTCGTGGTATGACTACTTTGGAGCCCTTGAGTAGTACACCATCAATGAAGGAGAGCTCCGACCGGAACGGCTTAAACTTGCCTTGCAGTGGCGCCTTTCTCATCAGGCCATGGATGACGTCTTGGAGTTCACTGTCTTGTGCTGTTTCTTTGACAAGACGTGCTTTGGTCTTGTCACTCACTAGGGTGGACAGAACACCTGTTGCGTGGACGTCGACATCGTCAGTAGTTGAAGCGCTGCTCCCGGTCCTTATGCGAGACAGTGCATCCGCCAGTATCAGTTGCTTGCCTGGGACGAACTGTAACGTAAATTCGTACCGCATTAGACGCAAAAATAGTCTCTGGAGCCGCGGTGGCATATCACCAATAGCTTTTTGTGCAATAGCTAGTAACGGGCGGTGGTCTGTTTCGATCATGATGGATTGGCCATACACGAAGTCGTGGAATTTTTCGCATCCGAGTACTATGCCTAGATTTTCCTTTTCAATCTGTGAATACCTGCCCTACTGTCTGTCAGCACCCGTGAAGCGTAGCCTACTGGACGCCATTCTTTTCCGTGCTGTTGAAACAGAGCCGCTCCTAGAGCACCTTTTGATGCATCCGTTGACAGTTTAATTGGCTTTGAGGGATCAAAAATGGCTAGAACTGGACCTTCTGTTAACATTTGCTGAAGTGAACACCACTCACGCGTGTGGACATCGCTCCATTCGAATAGTGAGTCTTCCTTAATCAAGTCTCTAAGCATGGCTGTCTTTGATGACAAATTAGGAAGGAACTTGCCGAAGTAGTTTACGGCTCCTAACAGGCGTTGGACCTCCTTTTTGGACGTCGGCAGTGGCATCTCGCGAAGACATTGTACTAGCTCGGGGTCCTGCTTGATTCCACTCCGGCTGATCTTGTCCCCTAAGTACCGTATCTCGTCTACTCCAAACGTGCATTTCTCAGCGTTTAGAGTGATGCCACTTAACTGGGCTGCCCTCAATGCTGCTCTTAGCCGCAAATCATGTTCTTCGCGTGAAGTTCCCCAAACCAGAACGTCGTCAATATAAACTCTGACGCCTGGAAGATCATCAAATATTTGGCTCATGGTTTTCTGAAAAACTTCAGGCGCAGAAGCGATACCGAAAGGGAGCCTTAAATAACGATAGCGGCCAAAGGGGGTGGCGAACGTGCATATCTGGGATGTGTAACTGTCAAGCGGGATTTGATGAAACCCGTTGTTGGCATCTAGCTTGCTGAAATATTTTGCGTCAGCTAGCTCTGCTTCAATGTCTTCCCTTCGCGGCAACTGAAAATGTTCCCTTTTCAAGGCGGCATTTACGTGCTTAGGATTCATACAAACACGAATCTTTCCCGTTTTCTTTCTAACCACAACCAAAGGGCTCACCCAATCGGTCGGCTCCTGAACTTTCGCGATGATGCCGCCTGCAACCATCCTGTCGAGCTCTGCTTTCAAGGGGCCCCGGAGAGCATGAGGGACACGTCGGGCCGGTATTACTACCGGTTGTGCATCGTTTTTGAGCACCATCCTGTATTCCGTCTTGGTTTTTCCCAGACCCTTGAACAAACCTGGGGATTCGGATGTCAATTGCTGCACCAGGTCACTCTTGTTTTCTATGGAATCAACTCTGTTGACCAAGCCAAATTTCTCGCAGGCCTCAAGGCCAAGAAGGGCTTGCCTTCCTTTCATCAAAATAAAGAAGTTCAACCGACCCCTTTGTCCGTGTATCTGAACGTCGAGACACTTTTCCCATGTGTTCAAGCGTCGCGCCGCCGTAGGACCGCAGGGTTGTGGAACTCGGCTCGAGCGGCGTTGACAGACGAAGTCTTTTGTACATAGACAGGGGCAGCAAATTTGCTTGTGCTCCAGTGTGGACTTTCAGACGGGCTTCGTGACTGCTATCTTCGCGGTGACCATCCAGTCGCGCTTTTCTTTTCCTCTTTCTCCGTTGACTGACAGAATGTCAAAATCGTCGGTGTCCGTGCGAGAACCCGTTTTTTGGTTGATCACGTTGTCCACGGACTTTTTTGCGCTATTGCAGACTTTAGCGAAGTGGCTCTTTTTGCCGCATTTCTTGCATGCCTTACCAAATGCTGAGCACAAGCGGGGCTCGTGAACATAGCTGCAATACTTACATTTCTTTCTGGTAGCTACAGGGTTAACGGTTTCTTCCACGTGCTCGAATGTCTTGTTTTGGCGCTCCGAGATTGCTGCGGATTTGCTGAAATCTACTGCCTTACTCAGGGTGAGGTCTTTTTCACGCAGGAGTCTTTCCCCCAGTTTCTTGCTGGCGGTGTCGTAAACGATCTGGTCGCGCAGCATCGATTCCGACAAGTCCCCGAAGTTGCAAGTCCTTGTCTTGAGCTGCAGGTCACGGAAGAAGAGCTCGAAGGCTTCCTTAGGCTCCTGCACTCTGGTCCTGATTACGTATCGCTCGTAGGTCTCGTTGACCCCCGGGAGACAGTAGTCCTCGAACTGCTGCACTAGCACATCGCAGTCTTCTTTTTCGTCGGCTGTCAACTGGAACGTATTGAACACGTCAATCGCTTCCTGCCCGGCTACATGGAGGAAAATCGCAGCCTTCTGCTGCTTCATTCTCGGTTCCTTAATCGCTGTGGCTATGAAGTACAGTTCCATTCGTTGCTTGAAGCGTTTCCAGTTCTCGGCCGTATCTTCCGATAGCCGGAGTCCTTCTGGTGGCTTCAGCTCAGCCATGCCAAATCTCGCATTTCGCTCACCTCAAAGTGGAAGATTGTCGAGCCACTTCTGACACCATGTAACGGTGGGAGATTAGCACAAAGAGGAGACAGGCATGATTGCTGACACGTCTCGACGCCCGAGCACTAGGCCGACGTTCCATTTATTGGCGCGTGCTGCCTGGTGCCTGCGCACCTGCAGACGATGATGTTGCTAGCCAATTGCCGATACAGACCTATGCCAACGCGGCCGCGCTCGTCTTCCCGTCGGCAGCCATCCCCGTTAGCGAGCCACCGCCCACCGCCGTGCAGTGACTAAGCTGTTTCACGCGCCTCCCGGACCGCCGGCCAAGGTCTACTGTCTCATGACCACCGTCGATCTGTCAGCCCCAAAGGCCTGGTTCACACTTGCGAATCGGCGGGCGAATCTGCAAGAATTCGGCCGCCAGGCGTAGCGTCTACTGTGCATTGCTGCGGCCGATTCCGCTTCGGCGGCAGCGGATTAGCTGTAAATGTGAACCAGGCCTAAGCGCCCCCGCGGATCGCCTGATTCTCCGTCGTTCTGCTTCCGCTACGGTTCCCGCCAGCATCGTGATTCGCCATCGCGCTGCCCGGCGCCAGATCAGCGCTGCTTTCACTGCGGTAGGCGTGGCCATTTTCGCTCCGTCTGCAACAAGCTTCAACACTCGTCCGCACTCGCCGTGGCTGAAGTTGACTGCCGCCACTCATCCGATGATGACGAAGTTTTGAGAGTCCTTTCCATCAATGGTCGTGCTCGCACCGGCATTTTTATCGGCGTTTTTGTTGATGATAAACCGTTAACGTTCCTTCTCGACTCTGGTTCTTCGGTCTCAATTTTGGCGGACAGCCATTTTAAAAAGCACTTCGCTGCAGAAGCGCTGCTTTATGCTCCAGGAGTGAAACTGTTTGACTACACCAAGCAACCTATCCCAGTACGTGGTTGCTTTTCCGCCCAAGTTATGTTCAAAGGACGTGCTGCGCGCCTCCTGTTCTACGTTGTGTGTCAAGGCACACCTCTCCTCGGTATCGACGCCATCAAGGCTTTAGACCTTCACATTGAAGGCTCTACCCTTCGTTGCTTCGAGACAACATCAGTGCCAGCTGCAGGCGAAACCGACCAGCCCTCCGCAACGGAGACTGTTCCTGTACCCCCTCGGCTTCCGAGGACTCTTGCCAGCGAGTTCGGATCCCTCTTTGCTCCAGGACTTGAACTTGCCAAGGGTTCTATTCATAAGGTCAAAGTCAGAACAACGGTACCACCTGCCGCATCGAAGCCCCGGCATCTTTCGCTGTCCCTCTACCCTCAGGTGTCTGCAGAGCTCTGTCGCCTGGAAAGCTTGGATGTGATAGAGCGCGTCAACGCCTCCGAGTGGGTGTCTCCAATTTTATCGTGAAAAAGGACGGCGGTATTCGACTCTGCGTTGACCTTCGCAAGCACATCAAAGCCGTCGTCACGGAGAGTTTCCCTCTTCCACATGCAGAAGAGTTGCTGAACAGTTTAGCCGGCGCCACCCACTTCTCGAAGCTGGATCTCGAGTCGGGCTACCACCAGGTGCTACTTCATCCAGACAGCCGTGACCTTACTGCTTTCGCCATAAACGATTAACCTTTTTCGCTTTAAACGTATTTGCATTGGCCTGGCATCGGCTCCAGCCGCTTTCCAACAGATGATGTCACGGACTCTTCAGGGATGCCCCGGTGTTCTTTTCTACATCGACTACATCATAGTGTTCGGCAAAAGTGAGCAAGACCACCTGGCCGATTTGACCACTGTTCCTCGCCGCCTCGAGACTACGGGTCTCAAGCTCAACGCCAAGTGTGTGTTCTGCGTCAAAAAACTCTCCATTTAGGACCTAAGGTGACTGCAGTAGGAATCTCGCCACTGCCAGAAAAGGTGGATTTTATTATGAACACACCTGCTCCAACCGACGCTGCTGAGTTACGCTCGTTCCTCGGCCTGGTCGAGTACTATGCCAAGTTCGTCCCCTGCCTTGCTGACGTGTTAGAGCCAATGCGAGTCCTGCTTCGCAAGAACCAGCCCTTCATCTGGAGCGACGCTGTCGACGCCCGTTTTCGCAAGATCAAGTTTGTGTTGGCCTCCAGCAAGGTGCTTCAAGTGTTCGACGCCAGTCTTCCCGTGATCGTCTCCACGGATGCTTCTGACGTCGGACTTAGCGCTGTTCTTCAGCAGCTGAATGGTCACAGGCTGCCCACAATCGCTTTTGCGTCCCGCGCGCTTTCGCCAGCGGAGAGGAAATACGCAGTCGGAGAACGTGAAGCACTCGCACGCGTCTGGGCTTGCGAGCATTGGCACATCTACCTTTGGGGTCGTCCTTTTACACTGCGTACGAACCACCAAGCTCTGGTTTCCCTTCTGTCGTCCCAAGGCTCTGGAAGACGACCCCTTTGCATCGCAAGGTGGTCTGAGCGACTTCTTCGCTACAACTACACTGTAGAGTATGGCAAGGGCTCAGAGAACCAAGTGGCGGACGCCCTCTCCCGCCTTCCAGTCTCTGCTCTTCAGGAAGACGTCTCGTTCGACGAAGAAGTTGTGGCCATCGTTGCACCGCTCTGCTTGACCAAGGAGCAATTCAAGCAGTCGCTGTGCGAAGACGTTACCTTGGAGGCAAGTCAAGGGTTACGTTACGTCATCCTGGCCTGCCCAGAAGTCTCTTTCGGGTGAACTCAAGCAGTTCTTCACCGTTGGCGAAGAACTGTCCGTTGTCGACAATTTGCTTCTGCATGTGGAACGACTCGTAGTTCCTCGGGCCCTCACTCCGCATGTCATCGCCACAGCACATGAGGCCCACTCTGGGATAGTTCGAACCAAGGCGCGTCTCAGGGAACGCTTTTGGTGGCCAGGGATGGACAAGCAAGTAGAAGAAGCCATCCACAACTGCAGCATCTGCCAGTCTCCAGACAAGACGGTCAAGACTGCAGCTACTCCGTTGCAACCGGTTCCTCTGCCAGAGCGTCCATGGCATAAAATCGCCATCGACATCGTCGGCCCTATGGAAAGAGCCCCACAAGACAGCAAGTACGCCGTCACTTTAGTCGACTATTTCTCCAAGTGGCCTGAAGTGCAGTTCTCCAGAGAAGTTTCCACAAGCACGGTTACCAGTTTCTTGCATTCTGTCTTCGCTCGCGAGGGTTACCCGGACGAAGTTGTTCGCGACAACGGGCCCCAGTTTTTGTCGCAAGAATTTATCCAATTCTTAAAGGACCGCGCCATTCGCCTTGTCCATTCGTCAGTCTATTGCCCTCAACCGAATGGGCTCGTAGAACGGTTCAACCACGTCTTCAAGAATTTTGTCCAAGTTGCTATCCTGGAGCATCGACCGCTTCGGCCAGCGGTGCTAGACTACCTAGGCGTCTACCGCTGCACGCCGCACGGTACGACGGGAGTCGCCCCGGCTCTGGCGCTTCATGGAAGGCTGCCCAGAACGCGCCTGGACGTCGTAGGGCACCCGTCATCATTCTTCTTTAAGGATCCGGCTGGGGAGCTCCGCCGTCTGCGCCAGCGCGTGAAGCGCAAGCAAGACAGTAGCCGAAGCTATACAGACCATCGCCGTGCTGCCCGCAAGACCAAGGTCTCAGTCGTCGACTTTGTTCGAGTAAAGAAACCTACCGTGGCCTGGAAAGGGGATCTCTCCTTCAGCCGCTCCCGGAAAGTGGTGGGGCAGCGAGGACCATCATCCTTCCGCCTAGATGACGGAAGAACGTGGAACGCTTCGAAGCTGTCCAAGGTTCCTGTGGGTTCAAGCACTGTACCGCCAGGTTTAACCTGGGACCCTTCAGCTAGGAGCTATGGCTCCTCAGTTGCTCATTGGGCGCCTGAACTCCTTCCAGCTTCGACTGCTTCTCCGCCTGCTCCCGTCGAGTACCCGGTCTCAAACACCGAGACCCCCCTACTGAGGACCCAGCTTCCGTCCACCGAGCGCCTGACGCCGAGCCTCCTGCTCGGGAGGATCCAGACGCCATCCGCCCAGACTCCGATTCCAAGCCTGCGCCATTTGGTGGTTCCGACTGTCCCGGCAGCCGAGCAGCAGGAGGTTCCTGCTCGACGTGTTCAGCCACCAAGAGAGAGGCGGGCTCCAGACCGCTACGTCGATCACGTTTAAGAACTTTCGAAAATTAATTTTCCCACATACAGAATGTTGACTTGAAATGTCTCCGAAATATGTAAAATATTGTATCATTTCAGTTGTTTTCATGTTGTACGTCGCCAACTTAGAGCACTAACATACTAACCATTTACTAACCTACCTACTATTCTTTTTAAGGTGGGGAATATGTTGTGTCGTAGTTTCGGTTTCTGTATCACGCCTGTCAACCTTGATTGTGCGTGTCGCTAGTGTTGTTGCCTATATAAGCATGTGTTCGTATAATAAAAGTGTTGTTCAACTTTTCGTCACTTAGGCCTCATCACTCCGGCCTCGGTCGTTACACTACAAGTACGGTGTGCTATTCCGGTAGTACTGCATAGGCACCCCGAGATTCGTACATGCTGTGGATTTCCAGCATGTACCGGCAAAGTACTGAGGTTTTAAAGTCCAGCTACCATGTTACAGCGCACAATATTTCCCACAGTTGATTTGGGCTCCCGTGGCTTTACAAAATTCATTCGTTAACGCAACAGTCTCCATTATACTCTTCATCGCTACAGAAAACGGCGACATCATTGGCAAACGCCGACACTTTAATTTCAACTACGTTTAACCTTGGTCCTCTAATGTACTTGCTGGCCGCCACCCTTAAACAGAAAGGTTCTATATACAGCGAAAACAATAATCGTGAGAGAGCACATCCCCGTTGCACTGATGATAGGACAGCTATGCTTTTGGAAACACGACTATTTAACACAAGCCTAGTGACACATTCCTTGTATGACATGGCTGCACCTTTTGAGATAACATTTCCCACATTAACGTGCGTTAAAACACACGCCAGTACGTCGCGCCGAACTTAATCGAAAGCCTTCTCGAAGTCAATTTGAATCGTGACCACATGGCCTCCTCCCACTTTTCCCAAAACGCATCTCGCGATACGAATGTTGGTTTAAATGGACCTTCCTTTTATTCTACATGTCTGGTGGTCTCCAATGAGGGTGCAAATTATACTTTGAAATCTACGCGTGAGGATCTTTGTAAAAATTTTATAATCAATATTGAACAATGTAATACGTCTATGCCCGCTGATCTTAAGTTTTTTTCGCGACGTCGTCGGACTTCGGTAATAAAATGGTGTGGACTTCCCCTAACGAACGCGGTAGTCGTTGACTGTCATAAGCCCCACAAAAAATACGTAAGAAGGATGGGCTAAGATTATTTTTAATTTTCTGATAGAATTCGGCATAAAAGACGTCGGGCCCCGGCGTTTTTTTGTTTTTTTTTTTTACATGCAAACGACTCTATCGCCTGAACCACCTCCCCTTCAGTTATGTCCTCTTCCAACCAAGCCTTGATATCCTCACCAAGTTTAGGCATAAGCTCTATAAATTCGTTTAATTTTGAAAATACCGGCGGAATGGCCTTTTCTCCAAAACGTTGTTGGTAGTACTCGACGAAATCTCCTTCAACTATTCCCTTATCGGTTGTGATCGCCCCGTTGTATTCTATTTCAACGATTTCTTCATATAAAACTATTTCTTTTCGCCAGCTAGAGCTCGCGTCGGCAGCTGCTGCCCCAACAAAAACGTTTCTGACCGTGAGCGTACCCACAGCCCCCCTATATTTTTCCAAATATAGCTTGTCGAGCTCCGCTCTTATATACCGAATGTCCTCACTACACCTGCCGGAATTTGTGCCCTCTACACGACACAGTGCCTCAAAAGTTTCTTTTAAATTTCTTTTTTGGATTCGACTTCGGAAAGTGATGTTACTTGCTCTTTCTATTGCAGCTAACTTAACGGCTTCCTAAAGCCCTCCCAGACTTCACTCAGGGCGGCCTGCGTTTCACTCAACGTGCGTAGCAACTCACTTACGGTTTCAACGAACTGTTCGTCGTGTAGGAGCGTTCGGTAGAGTTTCCCAGGTTGCCAGTTAAATCTCGACGGCTTTCTTTCTTTCCTTTCAATCCTGACACTTACAAGACAGTAGTCTCTGAAAGAAATTGGCTGAACGCGATAGCAATGCGCGTGCATCAATGCTTCGACAGATATGTAAATGCTATCTAATCAGGCGTGTGACGTGTTCTGAAAGTGGGCATACATCAATGTATTCCTTGATGCGCACAGGGCACCTACATCCTTGAGCTCACACGAGTCGATAATGTATTTTAAAACGCTTGGGCCGCTCTCACTGTGCGTTGTCGGTGCGGATCGATCTTGTTCATCACGAATACAATGAAAATCTCCCATCAAAACGACTACTCGATCGACTTCAACGTAATTGTGTAAAAAGTTGAAAAGAAAACCCCTCTCCCTTTCGTGACTCGGTGCGTACACACATATCAAACGACATTCTACTCCAGACAACGTAAAATCGCAAGGAATAAAACGCCCGCACTCATCCGTAACTACTTGCAGATTCATGTAACTTACAGACTGTTTTAGGAAAAGGAAACACCCCGCCGAGTAGCTGACAGCGTGGCTCACGGCTATTTCGTATCTACCCAGATAAGGACTCAGCATTGTCGAAATGCTTTCATCCTACCCGATTTTTGTTTCTTGCAATGCACGAAAATCTGGCTGCTCATCTGCTAACAGACGTTGCAGTGTTATGGAGTCGCCGACACGCCGACACTAGCGAACTCCAACCAAAGTCCAAAGCGACCAAGAACAACCGTTCGCGCGCAGCCCGAGATATAAACATCCGTTCGTCCGCTTCGCGCGTAACCTGAGCGCCCCGTACCAGAGGCGCCTTTCTTTTATTTAGTTTTATATTTAATAAACGAGACGTCAGTCTTTAGCCTGACTCCGGCACGAAAGGTTGTCTGTGTGTGCCTGTCGTCAAAGAACGTAAAACGAAACATGATGTCAGAAGTGGGATCATCCCGCGAGTCTACTAATAATTAGTAAAGCGCAGGGTCGACTACAAACAAAGGAACAATGGACAAGCCCTCAACTTTTGCCGACAATGGTGCTACCGAACAACCGGTAACGGCAGCTTTTCGGATCTCGCCACCCGAAGCCTTCAGTTTCACAACACCCAACGAATGGCCGGCGTGGAAGAAGAGATTCAAGCGCTTTAACAGTGCATCAGGACTGGCATCTCAACCATCATCACACCAAGTCGACGCTCTCATTTACATCACGGGACCACAAGAGGAAGACGTTGTACAGACCTTTAAGCTGTCCGACACCGATGCTCAAGATTTCGAGAAGGTGATGGAGAACTTCGAACGTTACTTCATTCCTAGTTGACACATGGTGTATGAGAGAGCCATGTTCAACACACGATCGCAACTGGAGACGGAAACCGTCGAGGAGTACGTCACTGCTCTTCATGGATCAGCCACTACGTGCAACTATGGACCACTGAAGGAAGAATTGATCCGCGACAGGCTGATTGTGTGTCTTCGGGACAGCAGGACTTCAGAAAAACTACAACTGGATCCTGATCTGGACCTCCGGAAGGCCATCGCTGCTGCGCTACAATCGGAAGTGATTAAGAAGCAACAAGTGGAATTCCGACCGACAAAGGAAAAGGATGCCAACGTTGACCGTATAGCAGCCAAAAATGGGACAGCAGCAGAAGCTGCTCAGCGAGGAATTGAACGTTCAAATGTTCGAACTCCTACTAAGAATACCGCGACACCCAAACCAAAAGGCCAACCCTGCCATCTGTGTAGTCCAGAAGCTCACCCGAGGAGCGCGTGTCCGGCGAAGAACGCAGGCTGCTACAGGTGTAAGAAAAAGGGACATTTTGCAACAGTCTGCAAATCTTCAACTACCGTGAACTTCCTCGTACACGAACAAGGATGCGTAGGAGCTGTAGCTCCTCCTCAAACAGCAAAGTGGGACATCGAGATATTCGTCGACAAAACTCAGGTTGTTTTCCGAATAGACACTGGAGCAGATGAAACGGTGTTACCAGCTGTCATCTTTCAAAATGTCTTCGCAACCTGCCACAAGCTCTCCGAGCCCCAACGCCGAATTCGTGGTTCAGGCGGACGACCCCTTAAAGTCATGGGATCAGCTTGGATGAAGCTCAACTGCCGTGGGCAACAAGCTCTCGAAGAAGTTTACATCGTGAAAGGACTTCGCAAACCTCTCTTGGGTAAGCCAGCTATCGAAAATGTTCGGCTTTGCCCTCAAATCTGCATGGCTGCGAACAAAGCTTGCGAACCGAAGAAAGAATTCTCTTACCTGTTTCAAGGACTGGGATCTCTCGAAGGTGGTCACCTTCTCAAGCTGAAACCTAACGCGACGCCGTCTGCTATCGCATCACCAAGAAGAGTACCGCTTTCGCTGTATCGAGAAACGCAAAAAGAGCTACAAAACATGCAGTCGCAAGGTGTCATCTCTCCAGTAGAAGAACCTACTGAATGGTGCGCGCCGATGGTCATCGTCACCATACCGTCTGGCAAAATTCGCATTTGTGTTGATCTCACACAACTGAACAAACACATTCAGCGTGAACGTCACCGTATCCCATTAGTGGAGCACACGCTGGGAAAGCTAGCGGGAGCCAAGATCTTCTCAAAGCTGGACGCGTATTCTGGGTTTTGGCAGATCCCTTTAGAAGAAAAGTCACGACTTCTGACGGCATTCATTACTTCGTTTTGAAGATTTTGTTTCAATCGCCTACCATTCGGAATCACGTCGGCTCCGGAACACTTCCAGAGACGTACTACACAACTTCTTCAAGGAATGGAAGGAGTACTTCGCCACATGGACGATATTTTGATATGGGCGTCATTGTCCGAGCAACACGAGCAACGTCTGCGAGAAGTCCTCAGGCGACTCTCATCAGCAGGACTCACGCTCAACGAGGATAAATGCGTTTTTCGAGTGACAAGTATCAAGTTCCTAGGTCATCAAGTAGACAGCGATGGTGTCCGTCCAGAGGAGACAGTCGTCAACGCAGTGAAACAGATGCCTATACCGACTTCAAAGCAAGAAGTCAAGCGCATCATGGGTATAGCGGCATACCTAGGACGATTCGTGCCACACCTGTCTGACCTACTGCATCCATTATCGTCACTGCTCAGTTCCAAAGTGGACTTTGTGTGGGATCATCCTCAGCAAAAAGCCTTCGCAAAGTGGAAGGAAATCCTCTCAACCTGCCCCGTTCTTGGGATTTACGACGCCAACAAACGATCGATTGTATCGGAAGATGCGTCATCCTACGGCCTGGGAGCAGTGCTGTGTGAAGAGCAGGAGGATGGATCATATCGCGTCATCGCCTATGCGTCCAGAACACTCACCGAAACAGAGAAGAGGTACGCCCAAATAAAAAAGAAGTTTTAGCACTCACGTGGGCATGCGAAAAATTTCGAGATTACATCGTGGGAACGCACTTTGTACTGGAAACCGACCACAAACCCCTCATTTCTCTGTTCAGATCAAAGTCATTGGACGACCTGACCCCACGGCTTCAGAGACTGCGCATGCGTTTAATGCGCTACTCATTCAAAGTTGTCCACGTTCCGGGCAAGGAACTCCAAGCAGCTGACTCGTTGTCAAGAAGCCCTCTTCCACAGCGGCAAGACAAAGAGATGAAAGAAGAAATCGATTGCTTCATTCGACACATAGAGACGTCCCTACCCGCAGCGAAAACGAGCCTCCAGTGGATAACGGCAGAACAGAAAAAAGACCATATTTGCCAAAAACTCGCCAGCATAAAGGTTGGCCAAATTGTCGAGATCTCGGAACAGACCTCAAAGAGTACTACGAGTACCGTCATCACATTTCCGTGCAAAACAGCCTTCTCATGAATGGTTCTAGAATAGTGGTACCAGAATCCTGCCGTCCACATATCCTGCAACAGCTTCATGAAGGACACATTGGAATAAGAAAATGCAAAGCACGGACAAATGTATCGGTGTGGTGGCCGAATATGAACGATCATATCGAGCGCCTGGTCAAGAACTGTGAAAAGTGCATTAAAACTGGCCAGAGCCGAAAGCTCCCCCTCATCCCGTCAGTTTCCTAGTCGACCGTGGGAGAGAGTGGCGATGGACCTCTTCTTCATTCACGGAAAATGGTGGCTGGTCGTGGTCGACTATTACTCTCGCTACCCCAAAATCGCCCGACTGGAAAGCCTCACAGCAACGTGCGTAATAATGCACTGCAAATCGATATTCGCGAGGCATGGCATCCCAGAAGTAGTGATGTCTGATAATGGTCCTCAGTTTGCGGGAACCACAGGTTCAGCATTCACAAAGTTCTCACAGACCTACGTATTTAAGCACATCACATCAAGCCATCGCTACGCGCAGAGCAATGGGATGGCGGAGGCTGCAGTGAAGATCATAAAGAGATCACTCAGCGAAATGGAAGATCCGTACGAAACACTAATGATCTACCGTTCAACGCCTCTGCCTAACGGATACAGTCCGACAGAACTTCTCATAAAGAGAAGGATGCGTACAACCATACCGATCGCCACTGAGTTCCTGGAACCAAAGCTACCCGACCAAAAAGAACTGCGTCGCTATGAGCAAGAAAACAGGAACCAACAAAAGCAATACTTCGACCGGCGACACGAGTGCGTCAACTAGATCCACTCTGCTCTAGAGAGCGAGTTTGGGTCATTGACCTCAAGCGAACCGGAGTTGTTCAGAACAAGGCCCATACACCACGATCTTACTGGATAACGTCCGCGGGTCAAGAGATTCGAAGAAATCTCACGTAATTAATTTCTTTCGCCGATCAAGAAGATAAACAATGCATCGAAGAGTTCACCGAAACAACCAGAAGGCCCGAGGAAACGTGTGCCGCCGACACCTCCCACAAACATTCTCGGCACGGCCGATGTATAAAAGAGCCAGACCGTTTCGGCACTTCGAAGCTCCCTTAGAAAGAGGGATGTTATGGAGTCGCCGACGCGCCGACGCTAGCGAGCTCCAACCAAAGTCCAAAGCGACCGACCGAGATCTGAACATCCGTTCCCCCGCTTCGCGCGTAACCTGAGCGCCCCGTACCAGAGGCGATTTCTTTCAGTTCGTTTTATATTTAATAAACGAGACGTCAGTCTGCAGCCTGACTCCGGCACGAAAAGTTGTCTTTGTGTGCCCTGCGCCAAAGAACGTAAAACGAAACAGCAGCTGGTACTGCTTCCGTCTCAAATTCAAACCCCGAACATTTGAAGTGGCAAAAGTGAGCACCATTCTGATTGCGTTTCAATGGACCCAGTCACAAAATGAAGGTTACAGTAGAATACAAATAGGAAGCATACGAAATAGAAGAAAGCAACCAAAAAAAATAAAAAAGCGGCTTACTTGTGGTTATCGAAACAACCCAGGCGCCGCAGTCGCTCATCGCTTCACTGCGGGTTCTTTGTTTTGTCGGAATCAGATGGCACACGAAGGGCCGCGTGGAGCCGGCCTTTTTTGACTGTCACCACCTGCCGTCTCTCCGTCAGTCGTCGCTTCCAAGGGTCGTTTAGCTGAGGCGCTTGTGGCTTCCATGTCGCCTTCGGTGCCCTTTGGGGGGTCTGCTTCACTAGCCTCTGGGTTTCGACGAGAGCGGTCGTCCTCTTCCTCGGTTACTTGAAGGGCTGGACGGCTTGCTGGCCCGCAGCTCACTAGTCCCGGGACGCCATCGGTACCGAGAGAGGATCCCCACCTCTGACGGGGCCTTGGGACCCTGTGTGGACGCGGCTCGCGCCGGAGACTGGAAGCTCTCTGTGCCCCCAGCAGCCGCCGCTTAGGCTTTTTCCTGGTCCATGAGGTGTTCGATGGTGTCGTCTACGGCCGCGTTGGCGACGGTGGCATACGTCGACAGCTGCCGCATCGGGAGCACGACAATCCTTGCGAATGTGACCTGTTCGTCGGCACCGGAGGCAAAGCGGGGCTCTACTGGGCGCCAGAACCAGCGCCAGGCATCCGGCCAGTGAGAGCGTATGCGGCAGACATTCTAGGGTTACGCCCTCGTTCAGGGTTAGCCTCGCTACCCTCGTGGTTGACTGAACTCATTCGAGACCCTTGACGCGCCACGTGTCCCTCGCTATTTCCTCGACTTTGACATAGGACTCCAGCGCTGTCTTCACGGGTTTGTCAGGCACGTGAAAGGGTATCCAATGAAGTTTCAGCCTCACCTCGGTCATGTCGGGATCGATGATGAGGCATCGCCTTCCCTTGCATTCGAAAGTCCCCGTGGTCACCAACTTTTGTTAAGGCGGCAAAGACTTGACGTAACAATCCACAAGTGATTCATTTGGTAGGAACCACATACACCGATTTCTCGTAGTACCCCGGCTTTTTCCAGGCCAGCCTTGAAATCTTGGATTATGTAGGGGCGTGCAGCGATGTCCGGATGAAGAAAAACCGAGTTTAAAGCGTAGACGCTTGTCGGTAACGTAGGCAAGATAATCTTATAGCCCTCGATGCTTCAGTCAGCTATAAAATCGTGGCTATCTGTAGCCGTTGATACCGCTCCGGCGGAGCTCATGTTGATACGTCCGTTCGCTTCGGAAGCTAGTAGACGAATCCAGCACCCGCCACCTCCTACTCAACGTGCTTTTCTCCCCGCAGCGTATATAAGCTTGACATGTGCGGGTCAGCTGTTTGGTCGCTGACCGTTACGGATTTAAAGAATACACAAAACACGGCGCAATGGACAGTCGTATGTAAGAACTGTTTGCATTTAAAAAGTATGTAGGCAAAATCTATAATGTTAGTCCGTTCCGCAAAATAACGATCCATTAACAATAAATATTAAGCAGGTCATAAAAAAGTTCAAATTTTTGTTATTTTCATGCTCGACCAGGGTTATGAGCAGTTCGACAAGCTTGAATCAGATGGAAAAACAAATTATTGGGATTTTATCATTATGTATTCAATAATAAATGGAAATGATCCTCGCTCAAAGCATTTTTTTATATATTCTTGTGAAGGACATCCGCCCAACACTTCACTTTTGCTAGTTGCAGTACGGGAGCAGACGCCTTCACTTTTTGGTGTTTTGATGCATTTGTTGTCGTATCTCGTGTCAGTTTCGAGTGAAGCGGCGGGGCTTGGGAGTTTGTGACCGGTGTTATTCTTGATCACTGGTGTGGCGCTGATGCGCTTTTTTTTATTATACCGCCACCATCCCGAACTTTGAAGATTCACGGGCCCGTAGCACTGCATTATGCTGAATCGCTAGCTCCTTCTGTGTTGACGTCGTTTTCCTGGTACCACTCGTGGATACTGCAAGCGTTTAAACAGTGTGAACTGTCTCGCCTACATCCCAGGTGACGTACTCGACTTTTTGAAGCTTATTGCTTCCGTCATTTTGGAGTACGCAAGGCAGTTATCTCGTTGCTCTGGTTTCGGCCATAAAGGCAAGGTAAAACGCTCGTAGTTCCCGCCCTCAGTACACGTTGGACATCCATCTTCCACACTTTGACACCGGATAATTAGGCGAACGAGGATTTACATTTAATTCAGAGCTCACTCTCGCCGCTTCTTCACCGTTGAGCAGCAGGATCAGCTGGCGACAAGCCGCGGGTGAAAGGTTTCAGCATCAACAGCTTAAGCGCACTGGGTGCCGATGCGGGCGATGCGGGTTTCTGTCAACCGGTAGGCCAGCACAAACCGTGACCGTTCCGCTCTTCGTCACGACACGGTGTTGCAGAGAGCAGGGTATAATACAACAACACGGACCACCGAAGCAAACGCATTGTTATCGTAAATATTGGCTTGTGATTGCGCATTTGTAGATCATCTTATTCATTTTGCTGGAGAGACGTAAATGACGGGCATAACAAAATTACTTGCATATTCGGCATACCTCACAAAAAGCATTTACCTAGTCACCTTGCGAAAAGCGCGAAACACGGAGTCGCACCATACTCACTTCCCCTGCCTTTTATCTGCTGGTAGGTATGCCTACTGAAACTGAAACTTGAGAAACTAAGGGCAGTGCCAGAGGGAAAAGAGACAAAGTTGG
This sequence comes from Ixodes scapularis, assembly GCF_016920785.2. Taxonomy (NCBI): domain Eukaryota; kingdom Metazoa; phylum Arthropoda; class Arachnida; order Ixodida; family Ixodidae; genus Ixodes; species Ixodes scapularis. Next base: position 136,829,327 of record NW_024609868.1, read on the forward strand.
GAAAGCTTGCTCGCTCTCTCCAATTTCTCAACTTTTAAGTGATTGTACCATAATAAATGCACCAACGCCTTTTCCCAAATAAAAAAAGCACTATGGCCACTACGTAAAAAGTGGTCTCAGTTCATGCATCTGTTGGCAGGTAGGAAATCTTCCCCTAATTTATTTACACCGCATGATAAGTGCGACAAACTCAGACGAGATTTACAGAAACATATCGGTGGTAACCCTGAAATTCTGTATAACCGGTCGTTTGCAGGACCGAATCATCTACTCGAGCGGTGTGCGTCGCTGTGCAAACACGTCGCTCTGCAAACGCAGTCCAAGACTAAGCATAAAAACGGCAGATTTAGGAGAACAATCTGGAGTCTGTTGTTCAATTGAAACGACGTAATTTTGTTGAAAACGCCCGCAGATTTTTACTCACGATATCCGTCGGAATGCTTCCACATTTCGAAACGGAACGAAGGAAGATTTACTGTTAAGAACACTCGCTGCGTCCTCCCGGACCAGCAGGACCGGATCAGCTGACGACGACAAGACCGAACCCGTTGAACCTCAGCCCCACAACAACCAGTTTGCGCTCTGTGTTAGAGTAGGTTTCTACCTCCATGCACTGCACCATACAGTACGAACGTTTCAGCTTTTTTTTTGCTTCGCCCTGTTGCACCAAACAGAACGATATCGCCGAAGTCAACGAAGCGCGGTCGTGAACCTTGACGTGTGGCTACGCACTCGTGGACTCTGTGACTCCTTTCGTTTTCAAAGCACACACGACGATTACCAATGATACTTTCCGACTGCCGAGAACATCAGAAGGGCACTTCTTCGGCCTCGTCTTCGCGACATGTGCTCGCAAACCGACAAGCTTCTCGCGTCCCGTCAAACCAAAACAATACCGGCGCCATGTTAAACGTGTGTTGTTGCCAGAGTTTCTCCGACCAAACAAAAACAACGAAAGCAAACCGGCTCTAGCTTCCAGCTGGATGAATGTATATTGGTTGTTTTCTTTATACCGGGCGGTAGCTTGCGCCACCTACCCTTAAATTAATTAATTAAAAATATATTTTTTTTCTAGTTTTTTCCCCTTTACCTTTCTGCAACTATCACCGGGCAGGTAGAGTACTTTCCAGGAAGACCTTTGGGGGATCGGACCAAAATGAAACACCAAAACACCTCCCCCCGCCTCCTCCCCCGGGCGAGGGAGTCGCCAATTTTCCTCTGGTCAACCTACTCGGTGTGCCTCCTTAAACCAGACCCACTGGGGGACAGGTGTGAGACTTTGAGCCGCAGTCTCACGGGAGGGAGTCCCAATATTCCTCTGCCCCTCCTGTCCCGCAGCTGTGCTAACTGTTCGTCTTTGTCTCATTTTCCCTAGACTGTATCCACTAGTTTTCCAATCTCCTTTTTGTGATCGTAACCCTTATTTTTCTCCATTCTTTCATCTTCGTCCTCAAAACCGAGCGCCCCTGTCAAATCCTATCGGTGTTGCGCCGTGGCCAGATTTTCTTTGTGAATTCTAACTTAAAGATGATCTACAGATGCAGCAACACTGGTATAATGTTTAATGTGGCGGCCACCACGGAGAGCCGTAAATTCTGAGGAGGGTGCATGGGAAGCGGCAGCACCTTCGCTTGCAGTTGAAGGGCCGAAGCAGAAACGAAACCAACTGCAATGTCACATGTTCAGATAGAGGGCACGCTTTTTGTATTCACTCTAACTGTTCAGAACGAGTAATTAGACCCATAACTTTAATTTTTGTGTGTAAGAAACTATTATCAAGACCACTAAAATAAATACACACATGGGCGACAAGAGGGAAGCCGCATTGCCATCGACCATAATCAATGGCAGCAAGCACGCTGTGCGCCGTAAGCGCGGGGTTCGCCGCGTCCCGCGACATGTCGTAATTCTTTTGGTGCATATATGTCTCCGAGACATGTTTCTTTCCGCGGCATTTGTCTCGACGATCCTTTCTAGGTGTGTCCCCAAGCATTCCGATGCTTCGATAGCCGGCAATGCTGCGGTCGTCGCCGGGGGTGATGCGTGTTTTCGAGGTCGGCTACACGGCTATGCATCTATGACCGAACCAAAACACGTTTTTTACAACCTCGAATGATTTTCGAACGAATTATACATTACTCAACGTGGAAATCTATGGTAATTTATGTAAATAGCGTGTTTTTACCCCAGATACTCGCCAAATTCATGGGACTTGCTAACAGTGTACGTAGAGTACAAGACGCAGGACAATGTGTTACCCTCCGTCACGTTTGTTTACAACACGGCGGTACAAGGTACCACATTTTTAACATTTCAGCTGGTGCATGGCCGAAAAGTAACGACCATAATCGACGCAGTGCTGCCCCACAAAGCAGATGACGATAGGAGCTACGACGCCTAGGTGGGTGCTCAATTAGGTGAAAAAGTTCGCCAACTCGCCCGACTCCGGATTCAAGAATCAAGATCCATAATGTGTCGATGCTATCCAGCACAACCTTCGTCCTACCGACGTTCGCTTCATGCCCGGAAACCGCATAGGGGTGGGGCCCCGATACAACGACGCTGTCTAAGAGAGAAACTTCTGAAGAGCTACTTCGGACCCCAGAAGGAACTTCTTCGACCCGAAGATCTGAACTTTGAGGTAAAGTCCGACGGGACAAGAACATCATCACGCCGCCGACCATGATCGGAAGTCCTCCCCGTTGTGCGCCTCAAATCGAACTACGCGCGATGAGACTGCAAAATGTGATTCCGTGGTACGCTTGATAGGACTGTCTTTTACCAGCCGCCATAGTTTTATCTTCTTTTTTTTTGTTTTGCTCTATTTTGTTTCCTTGCACGTTGCATGGATACGATCCTCTTTTATAAGGGGGAGTAGCTCCACCCGCGTCTGCGGACCAGCGCGCCTTTTTCTGAATGGTTATTATGCTTGACTCGCACGCAAAGGGACGAGGTTGAATTCCCGGGTGCGGACGTAATTTTTTTTTATTTCTGTAAATGTTGCAATGTTCGAGAACCCAATTGATTATTCGAGGTCCGAATGTTCTTTGCGCAAACACTTTTTTGCCGGTTGTTCAAGAAACCTACGCGTGGCGAACCGGTGGTAGTCTCATCCAGCGGTCAATCCTGCAGTTACGCCTCCATCGACGGCTGCGAAGCTGGATATTTTATGTTTTATTTTGGGCACAGGTTCTCCCCATTAAACCTTTACTTTCCTTCAGTCATTCGTCACCTCATCAATTATAATTTGTGGCAGCCTCTCTACACTGTAAAAAGGACTCTAAGCCACCTCAGAGTATTATGACTAGAATTAGTACCGCACAAACAACGTTAATTTTATTTATGCATTACATATACATGAAATTACTTGAAATTACTTTTTAACATTATTTGAGAGGTGCCTCGTTTATTTTTAGAGGTTTAGAAGAAATGCAATTTAGTTGTTCGTTCGTCGTTTATTGTGTGAAATTTAGCTTAGGTTGTGTGCCTCAGCTCCGTCATTTTCATTTTTCCTCAGTAAGGCTCAAGTTAAGTTTCAAACAAAGCTGGCATTTTGCTAACCGAAAGCTCAAATTCTACAATTCAATAATATAATACTCAAGAAATGATGATTCTTTTTTTGGAACACACTATCCTAGACGCAAGAATTAAAATCAATCTCACTTCAAAAGAGAGGCCTCCCCATTTAAACTGGGCAACTACTTGTTCTTCTCGTGTGCAGGATGTTTGAACGATCCGCATATGTCCGTACATGCTTATTGTTCTTAGGCACTTTTCGCGCTATCAGGAGTCAAGCCCTATCTGCTGGCAGTACGTTGTGTGAGACCGATGCTCATCTCTTTCATTACCAAAGTGAGTGCATAATTATGAATAAGATAAAAGAGGATACTGTGCCCTGCTTACAAAATCGTAATCCAGCAAGCTAATATAGGACCACCAGCAATATTGCACTAGACGTCATGGACAACGACAGCTCTATTGAAGAGGCCATTCAAGGCTACGAGGTGGAGCTGGAAAACGACAGCGCATCGCAGCTGCTCTCTGTTCCCACGAAGGGACGTGGCGACGGCTCTTCAGCACACTCGGCCTCCTCTACTCCCACCCGCTCCCTCCATGTCCATCCTACCGTGTATTCTAAATATGCCTGTGTTCTTTGTGGTGACATTTCTTCCTCTGCTTCAATACGTTCCCTTCCTTCCCTCAGTCAATATCTGCCGATTCTGCAAAAACGTTTTAACCAAGCGCCATACTGCACAGCACAACCACGTAGACGTAAACGATCGACAAATAACACTGCGCTCATTGAAGACATCGGCTAACAGGTACACATTATAGAAGGACTCACCCAAAACTTCTTACTACCACTGACTAGCCAGATAGACAATGTTCCCAGCAGATGAGGTTCTACTGCAAGATTCATCTTCTTAGTGTGGACTTGCGGTACGAAAGAGGTGTAATACCAAAACCCCTGATACAAGTGCAATCCCTCCAAATATATAGAATACAGTGCAGCATAGACATTTTCTCAAGTGAAGTGAATTGGGTAGACTGGACAAACACAAACACCTTCTTTCTCCCATTGTCACAAGCACTTGTCGTATACCCTTAATAATGCTACTTTCGTCTCCAGCAGAGCAGATGAGTGAGCAATAAGTAATATTGTCTAGTCTGCTTTAGAGGACAGGCAAGTAGCATTCCATAGTGCATATAACATGCGTATGTGATGATGGGGTAAAGGAAGATGTGCATGCGTGTATTTTCTCACAATACTTCCACACATGCTTTCTACTTTGTTTCTTTTTACAAAATAACCAGAGCAGCCACATCACAAGAGAACATCTAATGTAATTGTCTTTGAAGTACACTACGACATAATGCCTAAGCTTCCTATTAACTTACATCTCTTTTACTAAGCAATAAAGTGTCCAAGAAACGTCGGAACAAATAAAATAGTTGTGACTTTAAAATAATTTTGTATTGCATGCATCATTCGAACACAACTAAGATAAACGCTGTGCAAGTATTCTGGCAGTAGTAAGCATATATTCTTGATATTCTTCTACTCAGAGCAGAGGACAAAATTGGATTCACAGGCTGAGATGCCTCTCTTGGAGCCACAAAATATGAAACACTTAATACAGCAATAGAATATAGTACAAAACAACAAAAATAAAACTGGCACGCTCCAGGAAAAGTTGCATAAGGCTTACATATATTATCGGCGAGAGATTGAAAATCCAGAAGATTCTACGCCTCCAGCACACGCCCACTACCTTCTGCCTGGATTTGACTACTCGCGGGACGAAGCATTATCAAAGACTGAAAAATCGCGGCCGATACGGAGCATCAACTAGGTTCTTAACCTGCTACTGAGTATGGGAGCATACATTTCAATACTAGTATGAAACATGATCAAAATTACCAACATTTTCCAGGCAAAAGCTTCAGCCAAAAACCAATGTATTTTATGTTCTGCTCCTTGTGTATAACCTCACAACTCGCCTTCAATGCTGGCAAAGAGATAGGCACGAACCTGTGGTTTTTCAAATGAATATATCTTTGGGCAAGTATTCGACAAACAAAATGTGCAGAGCCACGCACTTGCACCGGAGCCATTGCCAGCACTGAAGGCAACTTGTGAGGCGACACACCGGGTGCAGAGTACCTTACAAGACACTCGCCATTGGCTGAAATGTTTCATGTGTATTATAGTTTAGAAGGAGGTCAAGTGCTGCCCAACCTGCAATTGGGCCTATTGATTTACGGTCGAGCATGGCATCCCGCGAGGGCACCTTGAATATTGCACAGGTAATGTACGACTTGTACAGATTTCTCACTTACCGGGAAATGTCGGCTGATTTCCGGGCCAGTGTTCGTGCCACTCCCATTCATGGCTGAGCAAGTGTTTTGTGCCACTTGCGACACCACCTTTCATCAGTCGGGTTCTTGAAGTCTTCGCAACCAGCTGCGCTGTACACATCGTCTCCTACGTGTCGGCAAAAAAAAAAAAAAAAAAGAAAGTTATGGAGGCCGCCGAGGGCTTTCACAAGGTCCTCAGCATTCTGCTGGCTGCATCCGGTTCTTTTTTCAAGCCTTCGCCAAATGCCCACCAGGATACTGAAAGCATTTTCGGACATCTCGCTTAGGTTTAAAAAGGAGGTGCTCCAATTAAAAACCCCATAAAAGAGCAGCCCAACACTTCAAAACCTGCTCGGTTTCCTCATCAGGGGAGACCAAATTACGTGGACTAGCAGCAGCTTTCGTCTTCTAGGTTGATTACAGCTCGACATTTCTTTATTTTCTGTACACATGGTTTGTTGTTCATTGCCGTCGTCAGGTGGCGGAATACATGGAGGTACACCGATGGCAAAACACCGGGGAACCTGGATATTTTCCCCAAATTGTGCTGAACGTGCCAAGACTATTAACACGTATGTTTTTGAATATGTGGCTCAGAGTCAATCACGCGTGCATTCACGAAGTCGACCGGATGGTCGTGGACATCGCAGTTTACCGCGTCGGCGCAGCGCTCGTAGTCGGCTGGCGCGCGTGTTCTTCTGCTTTCTAAGTCGTTGCGAAGTGTTTCGGCTCGTTTTCGCAAGCAGAGTAGCGACGCCACAGCGCGACGGATACCGTACTAGAAGGCAAGCATCACGTTGACAACGTTATTCCCTCAGTCGACTCAGTATAAATAACTTGAAAGGAGAGGGAGGGGGTGGTAAAAGATAGATGTGCGAATGTCGATGACTGTCCGAAATATGAGAAGGGAAGGGAGTCGGAAGAGGAGCGAAGACACTCCTTGAGGCTACGTAGGTAGGACACTTCTTTCTTAAAAATATGAAAACGCTGGACCAGCTTGCGTGGCCTCGTTGATCGCTGTAGCGGTTGTTCTGAGTCCTCATCAGGTTGACTTGCTGACGGATTTGATGGCGCAATGTTCCTGCCCTCCAGAAACGGTTAAGTAGTCCTCTCCCTTCGAAATCTCCCGCAGGCTGGAGGGATGGTTGTTTCGGTGGCGCTGAAAAGCCCTATGTGTCACTCGGTTGTGTACAAACGACAATGCCTGGTGGCTTTCTTGCCGCTGAGTCATGACGAGGGTGCAATTGATCGATGTGACTTCAAACCATAGCCGTAGGGGTTTTCACGGTAACAATCCCAGCCCCGGATGCATCCTTCACCCGCCCGGGCGTCCATTTATCAAAGGCACCATAGCTGCGCACGTATACGCTGGTCCCGTATAGCACCACTCAGTCGTCATGCCCGACCCGCGACTCTGCAACAGCTGGAAAAAAAAGAAACATTAATGTACGAGAAGTATTTTTTGATACCCCAGCCGCATCTCTGAAGGACACCTTCGCGTGGTCTGCAGCGTCTGTCGGTACGTAAACAGTTACCGCAAAAAATTTCAAGCTCTTCACCGGTAAACTGTGTTCCATTATATAAGACTGCAGTGTGCGGTGTGCCAAATTAACTCAAAATGATACGTAGGCCGCTCCACGTGCCTGTTCTGTTGGCATGATTGATGGGCACGTCTTCCATCTATTTAGTGTTGAAATTCATGACAATGAGTACCATATTGCATACTAACGGCCTGAAAATGTTTTATGCCCTCGATACCACGTCTTTTTGGATTTCAGCCGAAATACCGGGGGTGATGCCGTCAGCACGGGCCAATTGTTTATGCACTTTTTGCAGTGGTATGAGAGCTTTTCAATATCATAATTCGGCTTGGGCCACCAGAACTACGATTACGCAATCAATTTCATCGACGAAGAACCTTGGTGCGTTTCATGCAAAAGCTGCAGCATATTGGGGGGGGGGGGGGATTTGTCCGGTATGATCCCTTGAGTTCCCCACAATAAAAGCTCGTGCCCTACCGAAAACTCATCTTTCCGATCATGAAAATTCATAAACGACGGCGCTAGCCACTTTTGTACTTCTAGACCAGCCAGAGGGTATATGGTATTTTAATCGAGTTAGTACGAATCCATTGACTGTAAGGCATTTCCGTTCCTGCGTTGTCACCGCTCCCTCGTCCATGCTTTCCAAAGCAAACACATATTCCGAGGGCTCATCTTCGGTAGCCAGTTCCTTCGACGGCAGTGGAAGTCTGATGAGGGCGTCTAAAAGTAGGAGCTGTCTTTATTGCTCCTTCTGCAGCTTGCAGTTCTATTGTCTACGCCGAAAGCATGCCGGTACTTTGTTTTGTTTAGTGAAAGAGTGATGACATCCTATCTATTGCAACAGTGTCCCGCCTACAAGCCTATACGTATTTTGCGGGCCAGGACAATAGATGTTAAACATTAATTGTCCAGGCCCGCAAACGTAAATGACGGAAATGAGATTATAAGTGTAAAGGGACGATTCATGTTAAACAGGATTTGTCATGCAAAGTGCTGGAAAGATTCAAGCTTATCACTACAGCTTACAAAGCACTTTTTTCCAAAGTAACAGTGAAATGTTTGCGGTTGTGTATCGTCTGCCCTCTGGTACCCGGAACGTTTTTCTCGTTCTTACTGAAGAAATATTTATTTCACATCAATTCATTGGTATTGCTCGCTAATCGGAGGCGATTTCAATATAAATATGCTTGATGATAACACACATTCCCGCGATTTTAACAACATTATAAATTACTGAGGTTTCCACAATGTCATCACGATACCAACTCGTGTATCACTCACTGGTCAATCGATCCTAGACCTTTCCATTGTAAGTATAGACACACCTATTAACGTGACGGCTACAATATGCTATAATATAAGTGATCACTGTCCGATGTTTATAGCGTATTCTACTTCTACATCATGAAAAAAAAAAAAAACACGTCAATCTAACTTAGCACATCGGTGCCTATCGAGCAGAAACTAGGATTCGTTCCGTAGCTATATCGTAAATGCTGACTGGTCATCCGTCTGTAGCAAAATCAACGGTAGTGACTCTTAGGGAGAATTATTATCAATATTTCTACACCATTATAACGCCTCTTTTCCTCGCATTACAGAAAAGCAAAAAAAAAATTAGAAAGTTTTGAATAGGACCTGAACAATTAAATATGATCAACCAAAAAAACGAACTCTTTAAAGCGTTCTTGCGTACAAGGGAACCATGTAAACGCGCAGCTTTTAAGAAACATAGAAATAAGCTAACAGCCGAGTTAAGGAAGGCAAAAACATCTTATTACAACAAGCTTTTTTTTAGGTGCCTGAAAAACGCCCTGAAAGTGTGTGGAACATAATAAACAAGATTCTGAAACGACAAAACGCGAAATGCAGCACAGCTGAATTATTATTGGAAAAAAAAGCAAAAAAAAAAAAAAACTTTCAGGGGTCACAGTAGGAGCATTTCGATGCTCATTTTGTGAATAAGGTTAGAGCACTCAATAACATCACTGGTTCCAGACCCGGGTGCTAATGTAGTGGAGCCGTGTTTCTTGAACTTACGGATGAAATAGAGAGTTTTTGCAGACTTATGAGGTTAAAAGACACCGACTCAAAGACATGGAGGACGTTCAGATGAAGCCTGTAAATTACGTAGTTGATTCCATCGTTCCCTGTCTAAATTACATATTAACTATAGTTCTAGAGTTTGGTTTCTCCCGAAGAAGAATGAAAAAGGCAAAAGTTTTGGTCGTATTTAAAGGAGGGGAAAAATAGCCTGAACAAATATAGGCCAGTATCCATTTTTCTGGTCTTCTGTACAGGGCTTGAGAGAATAGTTGTTTTTTTACACGCATCAAGAACTTTTTCTCTACTCTCTACACAAGACACACTTATAGACTGTCAACATGGCTTTCGACAGGGGAAATCAAAAGAAAGAGCACTTCTAGTAATGAAGGAACTTATTATTAAGAATATTGAAGGAAATCGACTTACCCACGGAGTATTCATTGACTACATTAAGACATTTGATTACATAAAACTTGAGACATCGCCAAAGACGTTGCACGCATACGGCGTTTACGGTGTAGCCCAAGCGTTGCTTAAATATTACCTTTACGACCGGAAGCAGTGTGTAGCAATAAATAATAACATTTCATCTTCCAAATAAATTACTGGAAGTGTTTAGGACCGTTCCTTTTCAATGTGTATATTATTGATGTTGTTCAGCAGGATAGTAACGCAGTTTACGTGATCTATGAGGATAACATGAGCCTGTGCATCTCCGGATGGGACAAAAATTAAATAATTTCAAAAGTGGAAAGGGAACTTTCGAAACTGTTGCATTGGTCCACACAGAACGGTCGAAAAATAAATAAAAATAAATCTAAGGCTACTTTATTAAAAGCAAGAGATAAGCAGGCACAAATAACACACGATTTGTATGTTGGCGACACTCCTATTGAAATAGTTAACAGACGCAGGATCTTTGGATTTAAATTTTCTGTCAATATGACATGAACAGATCACATTTAAGCTTTACCTAAGTCCTTACCATCGGTGACGACCTTGTCACGATGTTAACACATCCTTCCGCAGAATGCAAAACTTCAAATTTATTATGTCCTATTCACTTCAAGCATACTTTACTGCACGCTCCTATGGGGCACGACCATAGCAGGAAACATTCACACCATCTTGTTCTTCAAAAGAAAATGATTTCATATTTTGCTAATGCGCCACGCTTACAATCAACCACACAATTGTTCGCACATTATGGTATAATAAGAGTAAATTATGTTAACGAATTTCGTGTACTGCATTCTTTATTCTTGTCGAATGAAATTTTCAGATCATTTGTAAAAGTGACATCTGACCTATCGAAACAAATAAGTGACCCTCGCACCCGCAGCTGTAACAGGTGGTTAGTGCCGCGTCGGAGCACGGAATACTTCACGCAGTTGCTGATATACAACCAGACCTGTGCTCATTATTTGAAAAATGTAATGAGTTACAATTACAAATTTGTGAGGCTTAAATGTAAAGGATCACCTGTACAAATTACTTTCCCTAAAAGTGATGGATTACTTTACTCGTTACGTTACAAATTACTTTCACGTTACTTTTTCCGTACACTTATTCAGAAAACGATATTTTTTTTCAAAAATGTTCTGAAACACTAAGTTTTATTTCTCATACGCCCGTATTATGGTAGTCCTCGTAAAAATAACATATTGTATTTAAGAGAAAGAGTGTAGGTGCACTCCATTCACCTGTAAGCTGACAAGGCACCGGAAAGCTGAAACCACACCCGCCATTCCGGTAGCTTACGGCCTCTGGAAATGATCCATGGAATTGCGCAGAAACGATAGCGGTGCGCATGCTCAGTAGCAGCGTCTACCCTTGCTACGCGATCCGGAGCTAAAGAAGCGATCTACGAATGTTCCCTTTTGACTCGGGTGTTATATCCTGGTATTCACAAGAAAATAAAAACTTGGTTCTAGCGTTACGATTTATAGCCAATGCAGAATGCAGGTGTCCCAGCTTACATTGAGGTGTTTCGGTAGATTAGAGTTTGTTGTTTTTGCTGACGACAATGTGTTTTTTTTTTTTTTTTTTGGCAAGCAAAGTATGCACTGAAACTCTAGGTTTCCGTTCTTGTTAACGCCCTGAAATTCGAACATATCATGAAGAGATGGCGATGGAGATGACGGACACTCCATGACCGAAAACCCGACCAGTCAGAAAAAAAGTGGCGGTTATGGGTTATCGATCGTTCATCGGTTGTCACTTTTCTACCAATATTCGTGGAGGCCAGGGGAGGGGAGAGCATGGAAAGCGAGAGAAGCGGTGGTCGCAAGTAACACAAAATAATAGAGGATCACACCACTTTTACGCGTTCTCTTCCTCTTTCTGTCAGCAGTCCTTAGATGGCCTAACTCCCTCCCCCCCCCCCCCCCCCCCTTTTATCTTGATACTTGACTGTAAAGTAAGGAGTGGACTCGGCCACCATGCCAAGACAAGTAAACCAAAAGAAGTATCGTCCGTACCCTCGAAGACGATGCACTTAGCCTCGCACCGGGCTCTTTTCAGCCGTGCCTCAAGAGAGTGCTAGAATAAAGTAGAGCACATCGAATACAAACAGAATTCGAGCCCCTCGCGCGAGGCTACGGCGTCCATTACGCGAGTTGTGAACCCGCGAACTGAGGGAGTGGCGACCCGCGCTTGATGTCTGCGCAGGTGGCGGGAGGCGTTGTAAAATATTAAATCAAATAAACACGAGGAACTTTCTCCTGCCAAGGAGAAGATGGGAAACTCGGTGGAAGGCGTCAGACAGCCTACTTGGCGTTGTCTTACATGATATTCGTCTTTCGTATATTTGTGCATGCCTTGGTCGTTTTTCTAGTGGTTCTAGTGACCGATCATACTAAGGATCGTCTTTTATTTCCGGCTATTTTCTCTTACTTTGTGTTTTCTCTTTTCTTTAACTTGCTCTCTTTATGCTGATGAATGTTCTGCCCGTATTGCTCCAGCTACTGTATTATGCTTATATTTTTAAAAGGGAGCGAGTAATTAATGTAATCTGTTACCACTATTTTGCAATGAACTTACATTAAAATTACGTTAAAAAAACTAACGAGGCAATTACAGAATTACTTGCAAGACTAACGCATTCGATGTAAACCATTACTTTTAACGGAGTGCTTCCCAAGTCTGCACATAACTGACCTTTTATTTGAAGGTAGTATTTAGCACAAAATATTAACTTTAAAACATTTACTAGTAAAAAATGCGTAAATTCTTTGTAAACAATAGATGATAATGCATTAGTCTCTATCTTGTATATGCCACAGTTTAGGTGTTCAAGCCTTCACTGTACTTTTTGCTAAAAAATCAAGTCGTCTGGGAAAATTTGATCTATGCCACTTATAGTTCTATCAACTGTTGATAATTTTTATAGTGCTTGACATGTGCCATTTAGAATCATATACATTCATAAGGTGTTTACGTGTACTCATATTGTAACGCGTCATATATGTTGTATTTCTTTTTTCACAGAACGTTGCTGTTTGTATGAGCCCCCAGGCACTCTCAAGCTGTCAACGACAGTTTTTCGCTCTGGGATCCCCAACAATGTATGGTAAAATAAAATTAGATTGAATTGAATTGAATGGACTAGTTCATTTTGCGAAAAAACGCATGTTTCTTAAAGTTATGTATGTATATTGGAGACGATTGGCGGCCAGTGTTGACGTTTGGCGGTCCACTCGGAGAAGGTTCAGGAGTGGCTGGTAGTCGATAACCTAGGTAAACTCTCCACCTAAGAGAGAATCGCAAAATTTTCTCACGCCAATTAGAAGAGCCAGCACCTCGAGCTTCATTTCGATATAATTTCGTTCATCTCGCGTTAATGTTCTAGACAGAAAACCAATTGGCTTATGTACCATACCGGAAGCGAAGCAGAAACTTCGACTATGCCTTATGGAGACGCATCACACTCCAACTTTAATTCTTTTGACAGACTGAAATCCACCGCGAATCGGCCATTTTAACGTAGGCTTGGCGTTTTTGACAGCGTCCTCTTGTGCTTGTTTCTACAACCACCGTGCCTTCTTTTTCGTGAGTCGATACAATTAAGAAAGCAAAGTTGTCATGTTTGGCAAAGATCTGGAGTAAAATGTCAACATTCCAAGGAACGAACGGAGTTTACCACTCGCGTATCACGCGGACTGGGTGCTTGCAAGATTCCATCCACATTTTTTTTTTTTTTTTGTATTGGGCGGAGACCGTCACGGTTTGTTCGATGACCGAGATACGTAACGGCAGGCTGGCGAAATGTACACTTGGCCGCCTTAATCTAATGCCTTGTTCGTGGAAACGCTGTAATACGTTTTTGAGCTGCTCCCCTTTATCACACCTCTTCTCTATTAGAAGCACGTCGTCCAGACACGCTTGAATGCCCAGTAGTCATCCCAGTAGCGTCTCCATATGACTCTGAGAAATAGCCGGAGCAGAGAAAATACCAATTGGAAATCGATTAGAAAATTATAAGTCTTTGTGAGTATTGATAACACAAAGCTTTTGCGCGGCAACGTCCAATGGCCCCTGATTCCAAGTATTAAGTATATCAAGAGTGCTGAAAGCCTCACCGACATCTAAAAACGCAAACAAGTATTGAATCACGGGCAATGGATACTGGTGAACAGCGCAAGCAGTGGTTAAAGAGGTTTTAAAATATCCGCTAATTCTGACCTTGACATCTTTCTTAAGGACAGGTACTATAAGTCTAGCCCATTCCGAGTGCGTGACAAAGAACAACACGCCCAGGGAGACTCGAGGGTTCAACTCTAATACAGCCTTTCAGCGAAGTACGTAGAGAATCCATCTCGCCTACATAATTTAGACACAGCTCCGTCCTTTAGTTTTAGGCTGGCTGGAGCCCGCATGATAAATACCAATTCGTATTGAAGAGATCTTGAAAGTAATAACATGTTTATTTTATTTATTTATTCAAAATACTCCTAAAGACCCTCTGTATGAGGGTATTACGAAAGGGGGGAAAGCAAATATATTTTACACAGATAAAACACAAAAGATTATACAGAGACAATATGAGAACAAGGAGTAACAAAGAACCTTAAGTATTAGTATTACTATGCACGAGCTCTTGACAGTTAAAGATATCTAGTTGAGTTGTGATGTGAGCCGATAGGATGTTCCAGTCAATTATGGTCCGTGGTATGAATGATGGTGCGTAACTAAATGAGTGGCATGTGATGCGCGCTACTTTGAATGAAGGATCGCGATGTAAAAAAATAATGGGTGATGTTTTTAAAAAAAATCGTCGTGAAGCGATGCATGGTGATAGAGGTCGTGAATTAATGACAGACGGGCATGTTTACGGCGACGTGATAGGTCCTGCAACTCAGCTTCATTTTATAATGCGGTGAGACTGGAAAATGGAAAGTAGTCAGAGCAAATAAACCGCGCCGCACAGTTTTGCAGGGACTCGATGTTACTTATAATGTAGTATTGCTCAGGATCCCATATGGCAGAACCATATTCAATTTTGGAACGGATTAGAGTGATATAAGCAAGTTTACGTGAGTGAGCGGGTGCTTGTTTAAGATTGTGCTTTATGAATCCAAGGGAACGGCTAGCGGAAGCAAGGGTGAGATCAATGTGGTAGTGCGAGGACAAATTAGGCTGAAAGTGGACACCCAGGTACTTATAGGTCGAAGTGAGTTCGACAGAATTGTTACTCCGAAGGTAAGAAGTTGGAGCCTGAGATGAGCATCTAGTAAATGACATATATTTTGTTTTGTTGTGGTTCAGGGTCATCAGCCACGAAGAACACTACGTGGTTAACTGGTCCCGGTCTGATTGGAGAGCTTGGCAATCGGTGTTAGAAGAGATATTACGGTAGATGACACAGTCGTGAGCAAACAGGCGGACATGAGATGAAACGCAAGTGGGTAGGTCATTAATTTATATGAGAAAAAGTAATGGACCCAGCACGCTACCCTAGTGAACTCCAGATGTCACTTGGGCAAAATAGGAGTTGGAGTTGCTAAGGGACGTGAACTGAAGTCTATTTGAGACAGTCTTTTATCTATGAGAGAACATTAAAATGAATGTTAAGCAGTGCAATTTTAGTAAAAGCCTGTGATGGGGAACACAGTGAAAGGCCTTCGAAAAGTAAAAAAAAATCGCATCAACTTGGAAACCAGCATGAAGAAATGTATGCAAGTCGTGAACAAAACCGGCAAGTTGAGTGTCACATGAGTAACCCCTGCGAAAACTGTGCTGATACTTGTGCATGACTCTCGAGCTTCAATCCTGACTTTTCGCCCCTGCGTTTGGCGCCGTGAGCTGCAAAACAGGAACCCCGGCGATGTCCAACTGGGAGAGTAGATCCCGGCCCCAGAGGCTTGGTACCGAGCAGGACAGCACCATGAGCGAGCAGTTCCTCGACACATCCTTGTAACGCACACAAAGTTGAAGCTCGCGAAACACTGGCAGGCTTTCTTTGCAGCACGATAATTTCAAACGTGACAGTTTCAAGCTAGGCAAATTGTGCGATTTTCGTCGAAAATCTGCCTCGATATGGCGCACACTGACGATCTGGTTCCCACTTTTATCCGCTGTTCTACGCAGCCCCACGTGAACGTGCGGCAAACATAAAGTTCGAAACGGTTTGTCTTCGCCAATAGCAAGGTCCACATGTGTGCCTCGTTACCGCCTTCATCATTTGAGGTAGTTTCCTTGGCAGCCATTGACTTCGCATGTCTTGAATTGGTGGCTTCGTTCTTGGTCGTAGAGCGACTTCTGCACTTCCTTCCCAGATTACCATAACTCCCATACCGTTATCGGGAGACTTGGCGCAGCCACAGCTGTCATCATTGCGCGTTTTGCTTCCACATCTACCACACTCCACTAAAAAACATTATACATTATCTTGCAAATATATCTGACGGCGTGCTTTCGGTTTTTACACTGGCGTAGAGTCTGAAGTAGTTTATTTGCGTAATTTTCGCTATTTGTGCCGAAATAAAAATTCTTCGGCTTCCTCTAGTGTTAGCTACCTCTTTGCATGCAGTTGTTTTAGCAGGGTGGCTGAGCGCACTCTGCCGACACTGCAGTCTTTCAGCATACGGCCTAGAGCGTTGCCAAAGTTGCAGTTGTCTGCGATGCGTCGGATTACCACCAGGAAGGTGTGAATGGGTTTCGCTTCCGTCTGACAACCAATGAAGAACATGAAACACTCGGTTATCTCGTGCCGCTTCGGCTGATAGTGCTCATTCAGGGCTTTCACAACTTCCTCGTAAGTCCAAGAATGGGCATGCGGGGGTAATTCTTCCCTCCAGTACTTGAATCGTTTTCTACTTAGTGCCGCCACCAGAAGTGATTTCCTGTTTGTTGAGTCCGTGAGGATGCTCGCTTCAAATTAGGTGCACATTAATCAGGTAAGGCTTCCACCTATATTTGCCTTCGTCGAAATCAGGATGCCGGTGCAGGGCCATGGCTGCCGCTTGCGATTCAATCGGTCGGTCAACTGCCTCGAAATGTTCTTTGGCAGCGTGTGTGGAGTTAACAATCGTCGCCACTGTAGCAACGCAACAGCGCGCCGGAGGCCGCGCTAGAGAGACAAGCTGGCAGGTCGACAACGCCTTTACTCCCTCAGTTGAACCCATATATATATAAAACTTCGAACGAGAGGGAGGGAGAGAGGAAAAAAGAGAGACGTTCTTCTGTCGCCTGAACTGCCTAAAGATTAGTGGAGGAGAGGGGAGCCCAGACGCTCCGCTAAATGTCCTAGCATTTAAAGTACAACAAGTAGCAAGGCTATTTACAAATGGGATCTTGTAAACCACGACTTGTGCTCTCTCTCTTGGGGGACGATCTTTGTGTTGCGGCTTAAAATGTCACAGTGTGGACACAGCCATGTGGGCCACTTGGGGTCCTTTTCTCAAAACACGCGCCAGGGCTTTGCTAGTCCACTTTATGTAGGGGACACTGAAACGCACGATGGGTCGAGGCTGCGTGTTTCGTGATGCATTTGTGTTTTGGCCCGTGCGACGTTTGCGACGGGCGATACGCTCAACAAAACTGTTGCTGCAGTATATTGTCTTTAGATCAGCAACGAAGGTATGATTCTCTTTTCTTGTGTCGGTCTTTGATGAGCAGATATGCATTGCCCTTTATAGTGGTATTGAGGCTATTGACGGCTTGTGACTCGCTGGATAATTCGTGTCCGACTGGAGGTAGCGTCAGGTGTGCATTGCCCTTTTCGACTGAGTAAAATTCAGTTTTTACTCTTGCTTTTTCACCAACGCATGGAGGAACTGCAAGGAGTCATTCCTCTCACACTCGACACTGAATTGAATGGCCAGCTCAATTGAATGTGGTGGGCCAAGAAATGGTTCACTTATGATTTTTTTAAACTACAGAAACAGTTATAAAATAACGCAGGAACACCCTGAACCTGTTAGTGAAACATAGCAGTGCTCTCTCCTTAATTATCTACATTGTAAGGTTTGCCGTTGCAAAAGAAATAGATGAACCCATCGCAGTTACTCCCACTTGGCAAACATAAACAGGTTCCTGTTTGTTTTTCCATCGGTGTATGCCCTTAGAGTAATGTACACAAGGTAAAAACGGGAAGCTACTATAGACCCCAGCGGCCCAGAAAGACCAGTGACATCTAGCGCTCCTAACTGGCGTCATGAAACACAATTCGGTTCCGGTTCAAGTGAAGGTGGTTCCGGTTTTGGTTTGGGCTTTTCCGCTCCGGTACCCTCCACCCCGTCCTTGTTCCCCTCCCTTTGTTCCTCGCCTTGCTGAGTTATCAGAATCTCCCGGGCTCCCGCTGGATCTTACTTTTTTTTTTTTCTAATGTGGATGCAGTTCTATTTTTATTTTAGCATAAAAACCATGCAAAATGTTTCAAACGAAATTTCAACTTACTTTGCAAAAAAAATGATTTCTTGTTTTTCTATTGTAAAACGTTGAAGCTACAAATCGCCAGATTGACCCCTGGCTGGTGGAGCATTTTTAGGTAAAAAACAGTAAGTGGTTCAAAAACATTTTATTGTACCACATTTATACATACATGATTTATTTCAGAAGCTCCGCATGATTTATAAGAAACATATACGAAATAAATTAGTTTGAAGGAGGTCGGCCGGCATATGATGCAATTCGTAGAGGATATTTAGCGGAACAAAGTTAACAAACACTTTCCACAGGGAACATGCCGAATGATTCATTCGCTTTCACGCCGACTCTTGTACAGGCAGTAAATGCAAAAATAAATAAAATATCGCTTTCATTACCAGTCATACAATCATAATACAAGTGCGAAGCACACATGGGATAAGCTAAATCTCAATTTCAGTCTAATATAAAACACACAAATTAGCATAGCCTAAAACAACCGCAAGCGAGCCATTACAAAGCAGTGAGAACTCTATATGGAATCTGACAAGATTCAGCGTCCCCAAACTTTTCCGAAATACATTTATCCAGACAAAGAAGTATGGCTAATCCAGCATTCATGGACAGGCACAACAGAAAAAGATGCCAAAGGTAACACAACATAACACAATATTTTAGCACATGAAAATCCAAACAGGCATTGCAGCAGTACATAACCCGTATTCATTACATGATACACACCACACCACTATAAATTTAACGAACAAACGCTATATATTTTATATTTAAAATTATATAGCGTTTGTATAGCGTTTGTATAATTTTTGTGTCTTTATTGGTTCTTTCCTATGCTCTGTGTTTATTTTTCTGGTTCGCCTGAAAATTAAACTTTAGTTGACAGTCAGCACTTTGTCCGTGCACTTCTTTCACTTGTCCTTTGTTCAATTTTTTGCGCTGTTTTCACGTTTGAAAACGCTACAGACAAATACACAGTGTTTTATACAAGAGGGAGCAGCATGGAAGAGTACGTAGATAAATAAATGAAGGTTCAACACAACTGCCACATCAAACGCACAATAGCGGGCTTGATGTCATAGTTACTGATGTCATATACAGTCATATCTCGTTAATAAAGACACCTAAATTCAACAGAAGAAGCGTGTATGATGTAAGCCGTCCATGCAACGAATCGAAGTCAAGAGCGGAGATAATAAACGGCGGGTGTTCCAAAAACCTAGCATAGCCTACAGAAGTCTTTGATCTTCAAACCATTCTTTTTGTTTTCACCTACATTATGCATACTGAAGGTGAAAGGGCAAAAGAAATTACGACATGTTTTCTCATATTTTGACATTGTTTGGTTTTGCATTGATAGGCGAAACTGTTAAATCTTTCACATTGGCATGAATATCCTACTCATTGCTGAGCGGGGCAACATTGCTGAACACACAGTGGTCACGTGTTCAAAGCCCACTAAAATATAGCCAATTTGCAGCCCTTGGCGAGGTGACCTTAAATATAGTATTATTCGGAGCATAAAAGAAATATATGCAGTTTTGTCTTCGCTTGAATGTGACTACACAAACTAAATTGGCATTGAGAAAACTATTCAGTGGATATGTTGTCAACACTTCATGAGATTCGCTTTGCGAACCATTGAGGGCGAATTTCACTTGTAGACGACACGGTATTAACGCTTACTTCTGTTCGTCCTGTTTGACAGAAGCTGCACTTTCTCACTAGGAAAAACTGGCGGTTCTTCTAGTAGCCGGTAATGCGTAATTTATAGCATTAATTAAAGCTCCCGAGTACGCTTCGAAGAGGCACTATCCTCAAGAATATTCTTTTTCTAGCTTCCCGAGTGTTTGCTTTGAGCTACACAGCTTAGGTCACGTGAAATAAAAAAAAACAAAAAAAACACACGTTATATTTGTGTTTTTTTATGTTTTCCCATTGTTGGCGCACAAGAAAACACAGCAGAAGACTGTGTAGGACATTACCTGGGCACTCGAGAGAAGAATAAATGACATCAATATGATCTTAAACAACGCGTTCCCTTGGTTCACCGCGAAAGGGACCAAAATAAACGGCGGCCAGAATAATACGATAATAAACTGTGGCGTATACAATAAAACGGTGTAAATCAGTTCGTCGAATGCAGGGATCGTTTCGTCAACATGCGACGTTGGACAGTTTGTTTCATTGAAAAACTTCCGACGTTAGTTTCATCCCCACACCTTGACAACCTTTCGATATCTTCTCGAATACTGCTCAGGTGTATTCGCAACGAACTATTTGCGCCTTGCCTAGCTTGCAAGAATGGAGGTAAGGGGGGGGGGGGGGGGTGTGCAGCTTTTTTTATTACTGAATTACGCGTTTTGTTTACGCAGTAGGTAAAACTGAAAAGAAAATAAGTCGCCGACGAAACGTGACAGGAGCGCGTGTCTACTGGGCGCGTTTCCACGAAACGTCAATGCAGTGTCAAGGAAACGTGTGTCATAGAAAGTTGTCTGCAAAACGTGTTTCGGTGTTTCCATTAAACGCTACGAACCCGTGAACTTACCTTCTGTTCAAGGGAGGACACCTGAGCTGAGCGACGCTAATTGGAAAAAAGCTCGTCTCAGGAACTGACAACTAGCGGATCAGCGTGCCGGCGTTGACCATTCCTCTGCTCACGCAGCGGTCGTAGCGCAGAAAGCGGTTGCGTGCGTCCACGCGGGACCGGCCAGACCCGTGGATGTTCAATGCCGGTCGGCGGGCCGACGCCATACATCACGTAATCTATGTGACACAATAAATAAGGTATTTAAACACATTAAAAAACCTAAAATATTTTAAAGCGTTAGAATATTTAGTTGACGTATTGATTCGCAAAACCTGCATAAGTTTAAGATATTTTATTTAGAGGCGCCGCTGAGAGCACGGCATTAGACGCACGATCTAGGCCGCGGATCGGCGTATGTGTCCCCTCTTTACGTTTACTATGGCGGAGGTCTGATATTTTGATGAGTGAGCAGCGAAGATACATACATTAGCCATAGTGGTTTCAAAATAACGATAGTATAGTGGCAGGTAAGGAGTTAACGAAAACTCTCCTACGCCTCTCCACTTTAATAGAAATTGCGCGCCACCTGACGGCGGCAATGGATAAGACCCCATATATATCAAAAGTAAATAAATATCTAGTTCTAACAAACTAAGAATGTGAAAGCTGCTTCCGCGCTGCTTAATTTATTCACCTCTACTGAAGAATAAAAAGCAGGGTTTGAAAGGTCGGGCTGAACCTTTTGGATTTTTTGGGTTGGAGCACCCCCTTTTTAAGTTCAATTTCACAAAATTCAGAAACTTTCTGTCAAAAATGTTATCCTTCAAATCTCCACTAGGTGCGAAAAAAGCACAACGCAAGTTTATTTATGTAATTTTCAGTTCATATACATTACCATACTTATCAACCTTTCAAGACATTGAGAGAAGTTCAAGAATGTGGGTTTCATTTCACAAATAATGTGTTATATTTTATAATAAATACATTTCTTGCGAAAAATCTTGAGAAGTTCAGAAATATAACCGTCCCTTTGAAAAGGCAGCGTAAGGTAAATGTATAACCTGAATATTACTAGACGCTCTCAGCTGGCTAAATCCCGCAGATAGTAGCGTATAAGAGCCCAACCACACTACACTCTCCGAAGTTTGTTCGCCTGTAGACCAGCGAGACTACATTTTACACAATGTGTCCGCCATCCGCGCTGCTTATATAGACGCACACTGCACCATCCACGGGAGTTGCCCTTCAAATCAGCTGGTTAAAAACATCACAGGAGACGGGGACGGAATTTATGTCCTGCTGGAAGTTCGGTAAATACGCCGAACTGCAGTCAGGGGCATAATAAGAGTTCAGGAAACGCTTTCCACTTTAGCAGTGGAATGCCGAAGTTCAGGTCACTACCTCGGCACGATTCGCTCTACTAAAGTGGAGAAGTGTGAGGGGAATTTATGTTACCTCTTAGCCTGCCGCTACACTAATGTTGGTTTGTAACCACTATCGCTACTCACTGCATCTTCGCTGCTCACCCATCAAAAATACAAGACCTCCAAAATCTTTATGCTTCTCATCTTTGTTTGTGGTGCATTTCTTAAATATCAGTCCTATTTGGTTGTGCACATTTTTACCTGGTAGAGTTTTAGTGTAAAATGTTTCGGTCAGTTTTGAGTGCTGCCAAGGCCACGTTTATTTAACGTCAGTGTGGTCGGCCCACTTTCCGGGACTTTCTTCAGCCTTCTAAATTGCCTTAGAACCTCTACAGGGCAAAAAGATAGCGTATCAGTTCCAGAGTAGTCTTCTATTAAGGTCCAGAAACTTGAAACCTTATTTGACTTGCACATACTCGTAGTTGTTTTTTTTTCTATCTGTACACAAGGTGACTCAGCAGTATTTACTGCTAGACCCTAAGTTCTCAGCTTTGATTTTTTTTTTATCCTTTGGCCTCCTTGCTCTGAAAGGGCTAACTTGAGGTTTCAGAAGACCCTTGTATAGGAGCTTTTGTTAGGGTAAATAGGGTTGTTTCGCGGTTCTCAAAATTTTATTGCATGGAAATTTACTTTAGAAGAGTGCGACCTGAAGCACTTTGCTACACAAGCTGCAGTTTTAGGGAAGAAGTGTAAGGGATCTGAATGACTGTGGCTCCGCTTGTCTTCTAACTCGTTGGTGAGTGGGCATCGTTTTCCTGTTGAGCTGTTGCCTAGTTTGCCTGTGCAGGTGTGGTCCTCTCTATCTCGTAGTGTGTGCGCGCTGCCGTGGGGTGTAATCCCATCCACTCGACAGCGACGAATATCGTGCATCATTGATCTCCAGACAAGTTTTAAGAGTTTCAATATCGTGGGACTAAACTTAGCATTGAAAAGCTAAAGCTTGGTTTATGAGATTTTGTGCAGGCAAATATGTTTTTTTTCCGCGGCTGCACTTTCGTCGGACTTTATCAAGCGATGTAGTAAATGTTGCTGTGAATGGCTTGTTTACGCAATTCTAGTTGACGGTTTGCATCTTTAACCTAAATATTTGTCGAGCTTTGTCTAGATAATTTGTGTTCTTCTCTATATTTTTATAAAGAAGGACACAAATATTTTTTGTTACATCAAGTATTTATGTTTTATATGATTTGATCATTGTGTTTGTTTCAATTTTTGGCTGTTTATCGCAGGATTATTTTTTAAATTTAGTTTCTCACCTGTGCATGTCATCGCCTCTCAAACTCACTTCGCACTGGACATGTACGTAATCAGACTCTACCAGTATCTCTCCTGCTTTTAATAAAAAACAAACAAATATGCCTGGAATTTATCCATTTTAATTTGATTCGATCCCCACTTTATGACATTACTTTG
This sequence comes from Ixodes scapularis, assembly GCF_016920785.2. NCBI lineage: Eukaryota > Metazoa > Arthropoda > Arachnida > Ixodida > Ixodidae > Ixodes > Ixodes scapularis. The sequence continues at coordinate 136,853,026 of NW_024609868.1, forward strand.
GATGTTGTGGCATGCCCAAGTTTTTTGTTGTTTCCTTGACATACCTACAGTCACCGCACCCGATGCACTATGGCAAACAAAAATCGCCAGGACGTGCGACCGGAAACGGAAGTTCATCGCTGTGCTGTATGTTGGCGGCTCGCCTGGACTCCAGACCGAATAAGAGCGCATGCATGCGCTGTGTTTCTCATGCATGTGTGTTTTTTGTGTTTTGCGACGCTGTGCTTTCCCTAGAATCTAGCGTGAGGGTCCGCTTAAGAGGCCGCCATGATGAGCGTCTGCAACGTATTGCCGTGGCCAGAGATAGCGCTTGCTACTTTGCGACGCATATCGCAAAACGGGAGCACCAAGTTAAAAAAAATAGTCCGATCTCACCAAGCGCTCGGCGCGTCCGCAACACCGCCGTAACTTTTGTTCACAGGAGGCAAAAGTCAGTGCACGGGAGGGCTCATGCTGTCACGTGCTGCACTCAAACAGAGCTCCAGCGAGGTTGTCACAGGTGCAGAAAGACTAAAGCTCCCTCCATGCATTATGACAGCGGAGCGTAGTCGAACTGGCTCGTGAGATCGGTCAATAGACCTATTGCTAAACTACCCAAGCATCAAGGAGAATTCAAGGATTGGTGTTTCATGCGCCACACGGGCACGCCTTCCTCCTATAAAAATTTCGAAGTAAATAACCAAAATAAAGCGTTGAAGAACGTGCGTGCAAGATGCACTTTGTTTTAGGCATTTGCTTTAGAAACAATTCCATAGCTGAGGCCAGCACATGTGGCGCGTGGAACACCACTCCCTGCATTCTCCTTGATGCTTGGGTAATTTAGCAATAGGTATATTGAGCTTCAACTTGACGTGTTTTTTTTTTTTTTGGAATTCGAGTGCGCCAGATTTTGAAAAACTACACGTAGCAAAAAAACAAAACAAAAAAAAAAACATGCATGCATAAGAAGCACAGAATAATACCACAATACCGCTTCGATACCACATAAGGCGCATGCGCTCTAATGTGGTGTCGAAACAGGGTGAGCCACCAACTGGTGGTACAGCAATGCACTTGTGTCGCCACTCGCGCGTCCGGGGGATTTTCGTCTACGGAAGTAGATGCTCCTGATTTACACACAGCGATCATCACATTTCCATACTTCGTCTGGTTCATAGGTCAGTAACGCAGAAAAAACTTCCACATTGAAATTTCTGTGTTTTATACCGCTAAAAAGGCGTAAAGTGACATGGGATTGTGACTTTGGCAATTCACATAATGGCTCTCCAAGCACCACATAGTTGTCCAATCATTGGCCAATGGCTGGCAATGGTCTTATTGCCAGTGGCCAGACACTGGCCAGCCATTGGCTGATGACTGGCCTTTCTCTAGCCATCAGCTATGGGACAAGTATTGGCCGATGAATGGCCATTCTTTGGCCATTCGCCAAAAGACCATCGCCAGCCATTGGCCAATGCTTGGTCAAAATTTGTGCTCCTTCGGTTAGGTCGACCTAAACCTGCATATTACACCGCCCAGACACAAAAGGCATGTGCGACTCACAGGTATCCCATGGGAGTTGTACGAAGTTTGAAGTTAGCACGTGTGCAGGTTTCCTCTAAACGATTTTACGCGTGCTCAATATTTCGAAAATTTTAAAATGTGAAAGTTTTACAAATATTTCGTGAAAACAAACTTTTCCTATTTGTGGTAATATGCTGTATTTTTTTACTGCGTTGTAATATATTTTCTAGACGAATTTTACAGTTTTAGTTTAAGAAATGCGCGCAAATTAGTCAGTTGCTTTACGATTGACGTTCAAGCATTCATGTTCGGCTGAGGCGGTAATTGAGGCTGAGCTTGTCGTCATCGAGGCCACGTCCGGTGTAGGTCGCACCAAATCCGTCCTCAGATGGAATGCTTCGTCTTCCACAAACACACATGGAGCAGGAAGCCTTGTGTTGGGCAGTGGCAACTTTTTTGGCAGCTCCAGACGGTCTTGCTTAAGGAACAGGCCGAAGGCAGAATGCTGGAGGACCCCTCCATCGCTCTGGCGCCGGTAGGCGCCAACATCTACAACGACGAACTCTAGTCCCTCTCGACTACGACAAGCGATACAATGAATTAGGTGTCCCCAAGAAACAGCAGCATTTAATTGAAGGGCAGTGCGGGTAACCGTATACTTATTTTTAGAAGGTGTGAATTTAGCGCGAGTAGAATGCAAACGGTACCTCAAAATGTTTTCTAAACATTCTGCACTGGGAAGCACCTGCTCGAACTAGAATAGGATCAGGGGCATCTGCGCTACTTCTTTTGGGATTGGACTTATACCACTTTGTGATTGACTACACTCTTAAACTGACTCCGAAGGGAACAAGGAATTGGGCACCAGGATAAAAGAAAAAAAAAATGTGAAAGCTGCATGTCGCTGCAAGCAAGCAATGCATTGAGACGAATACTAGCTTTAAATTTACAGACATACAACCCAAACCTGGCAGGTTGGAATATAATTATAGTAGCGGAAGTAACTTCCAGCCAATCGCTTAATGTGAGGGTTGGAAATTAGTGACGAAGCCGGGGGGAGAGGCGTATAGGGATTCAAACCCTCCCCTCAAATCCAGTTGACCCTACAACAAAGTGGCTACATTATAGTAGAAAAGTAATTAAATTATATAACTAATTACTTCCCTGAAAGACGTAAAAATCTAATTAAAATATATTACAAATTATCGATGGACATAAGTAATGACATTGCATTAGAATTACTTTTTAAATATAGTTGAGCCTACAACAAAGTGGCTAAATTATTGTAGAAAAGTAATTAAATTGTGTAACTAATTACTTCCCTGGAAGACGTAAAAATCTAATTGAATTACATTACAAATTATCGAAGGACATAAGTAATGACATTGCATTAGAATTACTTTTTAAAAGTAATGCATCTCTTTTGAAATTAATTTGCGATTACTGCTGACAGAAATGTATGTACATTTGGTTTAGAGTATGCACATATATTTACAGCATGCACTCAGAACTCTCTATAGCACCGCAAGAGCAACTGTGACTCGAAGTGAGCTTCAGAAAGGTTCCCACGTTTGAAAGACAAAGGGCCTTTTGTCATACCGAAAATACATTCTGCTGGCGTAGTTGAGGGCAGAAATGTAATCTACATTATAAACGTCTCTTTCATCTTCGGATATGTCTCGAAGACAGCAAGCTCAGCAGTGTCGCTTTTAATCCAACGCTCGAGTTCATTAGATGGCTGCGGGTGTTCCGTCCTTATCTTGAAAAAGTTGTCATCCGCGTCGGTTACTTGCAGTGTCGCGCTAGCTTCTAAACTCTCGTTTCTGGGCAAGAGTGCTTCGTAGTGGTGCCGGACTAGCTGCCACTTTTGCTGCTCCAGTCTCTCGTCCCCGAGCAATGACAACTTGAAACAGGCGTGTGTGGCGGCTGTCAATGCTCGTGGAGCATATCGGCTTGTTCAGAAAGATTATTTACGCTTTTAGCTTAAGACCACCTACAATATCGTCATTTTTTAATCAAGTCTGCACAGGCTTTTCTGAGTACGTTAGTAGACGCAGGTCAAAGCAAGCCCCGAACCTCTTATTCGCACCCAGCAGCCCATGGGATTGCGACATTTTCGGATAAGAATGTAGAAGAACGAATTTAGAAGCAGAAAGCCTGAACATAATAAGTTATACCCCGTGTTTTTTAAACTGTCAGTAACTACAATCCCGAAACCGACATATTATTTTAAAAATGTCCAGGGCGCGGCGACAGTCAGGACGCATTCAGCGTTCTTGCGCACTTCGGGTGCTTTACTCGAGCCGTTATTTGGTCTTCGTCATTTTCTGAACACGTTTCGGAGATCACAGTGGTTTTCTTTTTACATACTGTACGAAAGAAATAGAAGTGCATGTATTTTTGAGAGTGTAGTAGCACCAAAATACCACCGTTCTTCATTTAACACTATGACTGTGATTAAGATACCTTTTTGAAACTCCGCCTTTAAGTGCATCAAGGAGTGGCCTGCAATACTTTAATTCCCACGGGCTGAAAAGAGAGCGCTGAAGCGACCACAACGTCGATAGAAGGGTGTCCATGTACATGTATCTCTCTGCCTGCAGGATATCGAGTGACTTCACACCGGGATGAACAATCTGTAGAAAAAAATTTAATCTAGGCCAAACTGTCTTATGACAATGTTTGCAATTATATATTGCACTGCAGTCAAAATTATAGGCTCAAATTGAACATGCCGATGTGTACCCTTGGACGAAGATGAGGTCGTCTCCCAGGATCTGTGAATTATTCAAGGTGTCTTAGAGCAGGGTGATGTTGCTTCCTTGCTCACGGATAAGGTGCAGAGCTTTGTACAAGAAGTTCCACCTTGTTGGACACGGCAAAAGCAAACCGCGTCCCAGGTGCCGCTTTACGACCTCCGATGCAATGGGGGAATGTTGTTGCTTGCTCCAAAGGGCTTTGCAAGCGGTTAGCACTCTTGAGAAATACGCACGCTTTTACAGCGTATCCTCCAGAGCCTGTTCCGCATCGGCTGTAGCCACTAGGTTCTGCGTGTGGTCGGCACAATGATCGTACCTTGGGAGGCTAACCTCGACCTCATTAGGGCGAGTTTCCAAATCCAAATACGTTTAAAGTACTCGGTAAAGGTCCACCATTTCCTGGTGCTTCTCTTCTTCGTTGGTTTCTTGGTGGCCAAACGTCCTGTGAAGAGCAAAAGCAAGAGAGAGCTTAAATCATTGTCAATTAGACACAAATAAAGAAGTATGTTTTATACCTAAAGGCCTTTGACAACTTCGATGTATTGTGTGTCACAGTTCTACTGAGCTTATTCAGGATCTCGCAACCTGTGAAAACACCGTGAAGTGCGCTGGCGAGAACGCCATATGTGTGGTGTCATTCAAGGCGCATGCACGCCAAGACCGCGGACTTTCTTCCGCAGTTTTGGTCCTACCAGTGTGCAGTGACGCCGAGAAAACTCCTAAAATTAATACATTTGAGTTATACCCTTCAACACAACTTGTTTGCACAAAATATAGCATCACAAATTTAAAGCCAATAATTCAAGTCTAGCGGCTACAATATGACAACATACCGACAGAAGAACGTCCAGCAGTCTACAGTGGAGCAGATGTACTTATCCCCTTCCCTGCTCCGTAATTTACTATGTGTACGTCTGCAACCACAGGAGGCGCCTATAGTATAGCTTGCTTTGCTGCTTCAAGTCAAGAAATACCACCTTGAGGACTATTTTAACTTTAACCAAGCCTTTCTGCAGGTAGGTCCAAAAATTGTTAAGTTTTTCTCCGTGATTCTGAAAGTAGGCTTGTTTTGATTGACTAATATGTACATATATTTAAAAAAGGGAGGCGGTAGGAGCTGCATAAATGTCGTCTTCATTGAGTGTTTTTGGGCTCAGTGGACTGGGGTTATCGCTGGCACGATAAGTTGGGTAATTAACCAAAATCTCATAGATGAATGATGCCAGGGGACATAGGCGTTTTAATTGGAGGAATCGTCAAAGGCTGAATCAATTTCAGTAATTTGCTGAAAGGTAACGTGCTTTAGAATACCCTTCAATCAATCGTCGCGTTTTTGTACCCCGGTTTCAAGTCCGAATGCAGAAAGAGCGCTGGACGTCCTATATGAATGGCATTTAGCATCCGCCATGATATTTGGAAGAGTGTCGACGTTCCGGTCACGTTGCCGCTATTTCGGCAACCCGACCTCGCTGAACGGCACGCTGTCGGAATTGTACATGTTAATCTTTTGCTGAATGGCAACTGCAGATTTTCGTGGTGGCTAGCTCGTGCAATCCTGAGAAAGCCGGGCGCCTTGCCAATATGGTGACGAGCTACAAAAAAGGAGTATATCATTCTTTTACACATAATCGTGGAAAGGGCTTGTGGCACTTTTTCTCCGTCAAATTTCAAAATCAAGCCACTAAAAAAAAAGTGATCGATGAAATACTCAAAGCATGTTTCTTTCCTGCTAAATATTTAGATTGGTTTAAAATCTAATAAGCTATTGTTGTCAACATTGCGATTGAAACTTCTAAGACCCACTGAAACATTTACAAATTGTACTGAATTGGTCTTCTGGTTGTGACGGTTATCTTCCCATCTAAGATCCACCAAGCTCGATACACCTGTAGTGAAAGCGATGTTCTTGCACCGTTCAGGACATTAAAAAAAAAGATCGGTTTTAAACAAATTTGTAGACTTTCTATATTGAAATATAATGCGACAATGAACTTACCTACAGCTGTGTCCCAATGTTCGACGAAGCTTCCATGTTGACGGATAATGTCCTCGGACCTGGCATACAAAACTTGTAAGTTACGGCAATATTTTCACCTGTCTTGACTTTAAATTCAAAATAGTGCTTTAGGTCTCGCTGCAACTCATATTGACTGCGGTAGAATCCGCCAAACAGCTTATATAACCTTCCGAAATTTGGATTCACCATTCCCTTACCAACTCGACTCTCAATAAACAAAAATAAGCAACAATGTTTTTTTTTTTTTTTTTTTACAAAGAAGCAGTTTTAATATTTTTCTTCCAAAGGAACTAGCCAACGATTCCCCAAGCTGTTCTCTCGATTTCAAGAAACATTTTTCTTTTAATACACCAGGTTGTTGCACACTTTTGCCTGGCAGCCGGACATCTTTTGGAGAGAAACACTTTTTACACAATGTGCTTTTCCACGATATAGACCAGCCCTCGGAAGACAGAGCACATGAGATTGACGTGACATCCAGTGTGGCGATAATCTCGGCGTTTCCTCTTTTTTGTTTAATTTTCTCGATGAGTAGGCAGGTGAAAGAGGTCGATGTGGAATACAGATAGCGAGAGGAAAAAAAAAGAAAAGAGACAACTATATCTAGCGCAGCTCCGGTGATTTTCACATCTTCCGATTCCCAAATCCAGAGGACCAGCACAATCACTACTTCTGTGGATTTACGACAAAACCTTGGGGAAATTAAGTATCTGCTTTTTGATGTCGTCGATGTCTACGAATCTTAGTGACAAGCAGGGTTCTCCCCAGGAATTTCTGAGGAGTGGACATTACCGGGAAGGGCTCCCCCCCCCCCCCTTTCCCGGTAACGTTTTTGGCTCGTTGCGACTGTTTATTGCCACTCCCACCCCCTCCCCCCGGGGGCACTGCCCCGACGCGCCGCTGAGATAGAGAAAGAAAAAAAGAAAGGAACACGCCGAGCGCCCGCGCTCTTTGTTTGAAGCATTGTGGCAGTGGCGGCAGTCAGCGATGCGATAGCAAACGATAACGTGGCGGTGCGCGGACCGACTGAGTACGACGGGGACGGTCTGCAGTCATGTGCGCAGGCAAAATCGCATCGTCATACCGCGGCATAAAACAAAAAAATCGAGTGGTGGGCGGTCAGTCGGAGCGGGGGGCGGCAAAGCAACTGCCGCCCAACGTGGGGAGTACCCCGGTGACAAGTTAAGGAAACCAATTACTGGCGCGTCATCTTCTTAGTTCGCCCTCCCTGTCTTTAAATTGTGTTCGTTTTACGGGTTTTAGTTGACCTACTTAGTCCATACTGTTGGCAATAAGGTCAGCTTAAAGGGATGCTGAACCGATATCTGAAGTTGCCAAAATAAGCCCCGGACAAGCTTCCCGGGACCGCACCATACCTAGAAATGCTATTCATGTAGAGAGATGGAGATCGGATTATTATATTTCTTGGAATGACGAGCGCCGATTGAGCCAGAAGCGCCAGAAGCCTCCGACGAGCGCGAGGCCCTCTGGGATTACTCGCAACGGAAGTGACGACACTATACCGGAACGGAACTGACGTGAACATTTCGAGCTGCCGACGCGCCACAGCGTGGAAGAAGGTTGCGCTTTGACGGATGCCCGTCGCGTTGGAAGTTTGCTAACTAATCAAGCCAAGTTAGCTGCGCACTACCTGGCCACCTGGCTGCCAGCCACCCCCAGTCCACTTCCGCAACTGCGTCGTAGCGACGGCGGCGATTTCGGTGTGTACATACCTGTGGCTTGGTGCTTTGGTTATGACGACGTCTGATAGCAGTGGCAGCGGCAGCGGCGTGCCGTCGGACGAGGAGAACGAAGAACCGCCAAGGAAGAGCGCGAAAGTGGTGCCGTATGCCTGCGACCCATCGGCGTCGTCCGACGACAGCGATATTGCAGCCCCCGAAGGCGTACTAGTACCGCGCGACGACGGACGGCGGCTGCACAACACACTCTGGTAAGGATGCGCGTGTTTTCAGAGTTGCGCTAACTTCGGTCGTAAGAAATAAGATACAGGCGAACTGGTGGCCTCGCAACTCGTGGAAAATAAGACATAGGACAAATTAGGGTGCTTTTATGTGCGCTTTGCTTAGGGGGGCGACATCTGGCCATTTTGTCCTACAAGTTTATTTTTCTTTTTTGTTCAGGAGGGCGTGGCAGAATGTGCCCAAGCAGGCGTTTGTGGCGCTGACTGTGCTATGGCGACATTTTGTTTTGGTCGATTTCTTTGTATTTTACCCGTGAGCTCGTGCTGTCGGCATCGGGTACTACAAAGGGTGTATGCGTTGGACGTACAGTCGGCCGCAAAAGTGTACTCGCAACGCGGAGTTCTAAAGGTACGGCGGACGTATCCAATCAATTTTCTTTGCGCGATGTTTGAGATTCACATTCGGGGCACCACACGAAATGTCAAAATGAAATGCTTATCATTGGCATGTGATGGCAATGATGCGATGTTCCAGGAACATCCCAAAGAGCATTCACAACATTCCTGGAACGTTGCAAATTTACAGAGGAACATTCTTGGAACGTTCTGAGAACGACAGAACATTACCAGGACATTCAGTCACCATTCAAATATCTTAACAAGGTTGTAAGAACATCGAAAGACTTCTGCAACATTTTTAAAATGTTGAGAATTTATGCAAGGCCATCCTTTTAATCTCCTCGGAACATGGCAAGGGTACTTATCGCTACATTCAGGAAACATTCTTTGCATGTGATAAACCTCTTACACAGGGTGATATTTTTTTAATCTAAGGGAATTTTTAGAAGGTGCAAGCACGAGCTAGCTGCTTTCCCAGCACACCAGCCTGAGCACCAGCTTGAGTGCGTACTATTGAAATTTAACTTCTACTTGTCAACTTCTTCCATTCAAAATTCGCTGTATACATAACAAATTACTCACTCTGAGCTTTCGAACAGATACATATGGCATCCCACATTTAACTGGGAAACATTTTTTTCAAAACCACAGATACTAAAAATCTGGTTCATTCAATACTGCCCCTCTACATACGCAGCGAGTGCCTAGTTCATGATCAAGTTCTGAGAACCAGTGCTTTCCCTCCACGTCTTATATCACATTCCTCGGTAGGCTCATATAAGATGAAACTGATCCCTTATGCTGACTTTCCAAAAACTACCGAACCTGAGATATCCGTAAAGTTGGCTTCACCTGCGAACGTTCCAAGTCTGTCGTGCATACGAATGTCAGAAAGGTAACGTCCCGAAGACATTGTGCTTACGAATGTTCACCAACGAACATTCCTAAAATGTTGAGCAGCTCACTTTGAGGCGATGTTCGCAAACGAACGTTCCTCGCACGTTCCGAAAGGAGTTTTAATGTTTCTTCAACATTCAGAATATCCAGCGAATGTTTGCACAACATTGCGTGCTACTTGGGTACTGGTGGGGTGTTGCCAAACCTATTAGAAGTCTGCTCAAGGCACCAGCTAGTTGTATTTGTAAAGAGAGCATTCTGGATGTGGATACCAGCTGGGAGTCAGTTCAGTAACTAAGAGTAATTTGAACAATACAATCAGACTACTAAAGCAAGGAAGAGACAATCCTTTTCTATGCTCCACCAAATCACACACAGTACTAGAGATGTGCTAATTCCTTTACGTGCATTTGAACCTATAGTTGGTGACAGTCACCTAAGCCCCTCACTCACCCTCACAGCTACACTCACCTTCAGCCCCTTCTCACCCTCATCCTCACGGTCACACTCACTTCAGCCCTTCACTCACCCTTTAGGCCCTCACAGACTCATGCCCCTCACGCACTCACCGCCCTCATGGCCCTCACGCCACTCACCGCCCTAACGCCCCTCACGCACTCATAGCCCTCACGCACTCCATGGCCCTCACGCCACTCACTGCCCTCACGTCCCTTACGCACTCACCGCCCATGCGGCCCTCACACCCCTCAGGCCCCTCACGCACCTCATGGCAATCACGCCACCCAGGCCAGCTTCAGATGGGGCAATTTCGCCCAGAAACTTGACGTCGTAACACCAGCAACACGGGCCGCCCGCGATCACACGCAGCAACCAATTGCTGAAATTTGCCATTAGCATCATAAAATTTTATTTTTCTTGCACTATTTAGACACAATCTCACGTTATAAACATGTTTTTATGCATTTAAATCTCGTCAAGAATACTAATGCACCTTTCTGAAACAGTTTATTTCCAAAAATGATTGATTTCAAACCAGAACCAAGTCTTTCAGTGTCATCATCTCCGGCACGAGGTGTCACATGAAAATTTTGAGTCCCTGATTGGTTGCAGCCGCTTCAAACGTCTTCGAATCGCTCCGAGTTGCTTGCTTATTTCGAGCCAGACCCGATCTCGGCGATTCGTGCCGATCTAGGGAAAGCTAGAGAACAACCCGCCATCAACACCGAAATTGCTGAGAAAGATGCTCCGACTGAAGGGGGCCTCACGCACTCACTGCCCTGACGCCCCTGACGCGCTCATGGCCCTTACACCCCCCATGCACTCACCGCCCTCACGCCACTCACGCCTCTCATGCCACTCACTGCCGTCATGCACTCATGGCCCTCACACCCCTCACGCACTCACCGCCCTCGCACCCCTCACGCACTCATGGCCCTCACGCCACTCACAGCCCTCACGCTTCTAACGCACTCATGGCCCTCATACCCCTCACCGCCCTCACTCACCCTCACACTCATGAATTTTCCTGGTTCACAAACTCACTCCCCTCACCTCACCTCACCTGTGAAGATGAGGGTGAGTGAGGGCCCTCATGAGTAAGGTTTGCCGAGGTCAAGAACAAAGTGGAAGCTGCTCCCCCCTCTTTCCACTGTAGTAGAGCAAACGCGGGAGAAGAGACAACTTCCTCTCCACCAGTAGCTCCGCTGAAGTGGAAGGGGTGGGAGGAGCTTCCACTTCATTCTTGACCTGTCACCGACTATAGTGTATAGAGATGTGCACAAATGTAATGTGTGTCTGATTTCTTCAAACAGGTGCTGCTGCAATTCACACTGTGCAAGTATGCCCACCACCACAGAGAGTGTCTGCTGCAAAGAGCAGGCGAAAGTCAAAGAAAAGGCTGGGAGCCTGCCCTGCATCACGAAGCACCACCTTTTCCAACTCTACTGCCTGAATAGGGACATACTTGACTTGGAGTATGCCAAGCTGAGGGTCTCCCGCCCTCTCAGCTTGAGGAACCGACAACACATTAATGCGTATGTGCTTTGAAACCATTTATTTTAATTTATAAATTAGTTGCTTTTCAAAGCAAAACAAGGAATCCATTTGGATTTCGGATTGCCTCCGTATGTGTCCTAGCCATGTGCGTAGCCGTATGCGTCCTAGCCTTAGCAGTACCCGACTCCTGCTCCCTCGCGAGATTTTTTTCTCCAACTCTCCAGCCGACGCTTTGTTTTCTCAATTATGTTCGCTCCGTTCCCCATTATGCGGCTCCAGCCGCACCCCTACCAACTCTATGACTGGCTCTTATGTCTCCCTCTGGCGGTTACCCAACGAAGCCCAGAGCCTGTTTGAGGGTCACTCAACTTGGTTGCTACAGCCACAGCATCTTGCACAAAAGCACCAGGTGCTCCACTGTCTCCTCCTCTTCTCCACTAATGGGACGCATCATGTTCACTTTGTCTTTCCACATTTCACCCGCCACTGCTTCATATTTAATGTTCCGGAGTGAGTCTCAAATAGCAGGCAGTTTCCCAGTGTGTTGTCGAAGAAATGCTCCCTGCAGATCTTGTGGCTGATGTAAGCCTTTAGTGTGGGCTTGTCAGCTGCCCTCCTTTTCCACATCCGGGTCTCCGCAACACTGACCTATTCACGCAGCTCCCTCGATCCTACGCTTGTCTCTTCAAGCCTGTTGACAGACGGCAGTGGACGCCCATACTTGGTTGACAGCGCACGGGCTCTCCTCATTTGTTGAGTTGTCGCTCCAGTGTAGAGCAGACACCTCTGCATCTGACGCACTCACCGCTCCTCTCCGAGGCTTTGCCTCCGCCTTGTTCAGTGCCGTCCCATGAGCTCCAAAGGCCAGCCTTCGCACCTAGCGCTGCCACCTCTCCAAGAACTCCCGTGTGCCGGCTGACAGGGACGGCACTGCGTTAGCGAACGTCGAGCCTGGCACCGTCGCCGCCTTCCAGAGGATGCGCGTCACCTCCATTCTATTAAGTGACCAGAGTGTCTTGGCCTTGAGCACGCATCAACCTCTCAGCGCCTTCTTACGCACCCCATGTTCATACTCCACTACATAGTCTGGTCCCGCGGTGTACGGATGCAAACGGAATGCACCTCCCTTACAGCGTTACCGGCACACTCTCCGGCCGCCTTCCAGACTCCTCCAGTGCACACAGAACATTTCTGGGTGCTGAATCGCCAGCCCCAGTCAGTCCCCATGTCGCGTGCACACATCTAGAAGCTCCTGCAGGCCAGGGGCAGATTTGAGGGTGGGTGGGTGGGGGGGGGGGGAGGGAGACAGGGACAGGCGACTGCCCTTTTTAAAGCTCCCCAAGGTCAACTTTTTTCAGTTACAATCATTGATATACACCAGCCAAAAGTTTGGTGACAGCAAATATTGGGTCAGCAAAGATCTGGGCAATGTTTCGACCGTAACGTCGTATCTCAGCAGACACCACCCCGCCAGCCGAACTCCTACTGCCCTCCCCCAGGCTTGACCCATAAATCTGCCCCTGCTGCAGACCTTTCCTCAAGCTTGCCATAAGTACTATGTCGTTAGCGTAGGGCAAACCTGGGAGCGTCTGGGGCACTTTCCGTCCGTCCATCATGAACGGCGTGTCACAACCATGCCCACATCTCTGTAGACCTGCCTCCAGTTCACTTAGGGATAGCATGAAAATCAGCGGGTACAGTGGACAGCCCTGCCTAGGCCCCGTTCCATGGCCACCATCCCCGACTGCATCCCTGCCGCTCCACCACCACCTCTGTATTGGTGTAGATTTCTTGCAAGTGATCTACCACTCTCCTGGGTATACCCCTTGTTACATAGCAATTGCTGCAGTGCAGCCTGTTAGATTCTCAACATCGAGGAAGGTCGCCCGTAACTCTCGCCCCTCCGTGTGTGCCATCTCCACGCACTGCGTGAGAACGAACAGGTTGTCCTCCAGGCGTCGTCCTCTGCGGAACCCACTCTGTAGTTCACCCAATACACCCCCTCTTTCTGCCCATGCCTATATCCACCACAGCATTTGAGCGAAGGCTCTGTACAGCACTGGAGTTATCCTGATCGGCCCATACAGCGTCTAACTCCTCTCAACAGCATCCTTATATACGAAGGTCATTTAACCGTGGCATCAGTCCTGAGGGATCTGTCCAGTCTCCAGCATATCACTGAGGCATTCCAAAAAGACAAGACACCGCTTTGGGCCTCGGTTCTTGAGGAGAGACGCTGGAAACACATCAAGTCCTGTCGCTGTGCCCGCTTGGGTCTGGCCTACGATGTTCCTAAATTTCGCCTCTGATCGGTCCCAACCACTTGCTTGAGTCGATCCACTCTGTCCCTGTCTCACGCTCCACCTTGCCATTGACGTGTTCTCTTCCAAACATGGCAGCGACTTGCGCCACCACAAACTGCAGGCCCACCCATCTCCGATAGAACTTCCGATTCCGAGAGACGCAGCAGCTGTTCGGGCATCGCGTGCCTGTGAGACCTCTGCATGTCTCTAGAATTTCCTTGGTGCATCCCGATCATTCTTCTCAAATCCCCCAGTTAATCTTTAATCCACATTGCGAAGCTCCTCCTGGATCAAGCTTGCCGCTACCTTCTTGTCTCTGTACGTTCCCCATAAGCTCTATTGTGTCCGCTCTCACCGCCATTCAATATTTGCGGCATGCTTCCTTTCTAGCACTCATTGCTACTCCGACATCCCAGTCCCACCATCGCCTCACGTTGCACTTCTGACATTTGCCCACCCTGCACCTTTGCTTCCTGACCTCCTGTTCCACACGTCCCAATAGATGTTTGTACCCTGCCTCCGGCGTTGCCTGCAGTCGCTCCGCAATGTGGTCTATGTCCCGTTGTGTTAGAGACCACTTGCCTTCGTTGCCTCCCCTCTCGTTTTCTATTCTCCCGTTGAATTCCATAAAAATTTTGTTATGGCCACTACTAGCACTGTGTTCTCCCTCTTCATTGATGACCATCCTGGTCAGGCGATAACACAGATCCGGTGTCATAGCCTTGAAATCTGTGCAGGGGTTCCGGCCCCTGACGACCACTTGACAAACCCCTCATACTTTGGTTGCAAGTTACCGAGGGCCAGGCTGAACTGCTCCACCGCTTATAACAGATCTTGACCGATAATAGAAGTGCCCCATCAGGAGGATATGATACTCCTCATGGAGGCCTTTTATGTCTTCTCAGAGGCACTGCCAAAGCTCCCTATTCCTCTCCATGGCCATTCTTCCTGTCCAGATGTAGACCACTGCCACCGCAGTCTTCTGCCCCGTTAGCATCCCCGTCACCCAGACATGCTCCCGGCACCCCAGTCTTGCCCTGACCCATCCACGATTCGGCATAAAGAATACTCAAACTCCTCCTCCCTTCCTCTCACTTGCCTTCCTGTCGCACGCTTCCCGGCACAGCCTTGAGTGTCCCGCTGGCATTTCCGCTTCTCGGGGGTGGATCTCCACTATACCATACAGCTCTACCCCTTCTTTCGCCATCGTCTGGAATATCTCGTCCCATTTGCACTGGCCCCAACTACCCCTGTTTGTTCAGGAAGGCTACCTATGCTCCTCGTTTCGCTCTCCTCTGTCGTCTCCTTTTCCGCGGGGCTTCGTTTCGGCCGTTTGTTGACCGTTCGTCTCGCGGCGTCTCACCCCCAGTTGCCTTCTGCGTCGGTTCCCTTGGTGAGGGCACCTGTTGTTTCGATCCGTCACCAGCTGCTCGACCACTTGCCACAGCACTTCTTTGCTGGGGGCCCTTCCCCTTCTTGTACCACCGCCTTTGCGTGGCATATAAAGGTGCATCTGTTGTCCTTAAAAGGGGCTACCACCTCGGCTATTGCTCTTGCCACTGACTTGCCCATCCTCCGATTACAGCAGACTCTATTCAGCAAAGTACCTCGGTCCTAGTCCTTTTGCCAGGTCCAGAAATCGTGCCTCGATCTCTTTGCACAAACTCAGGAGTCGTGCGTTTGCCGCAACCATGTCAGTTTTTATGTCTCTTCCGGAGCCAGACAGCTCTGGCATTGAGGAGATGATCAGTTTTGCCCGTTTTCTGCCCAAACCTCTTTCAGTTCGGCCTTTAGGCTCTCCGCCACTCCCTGCAGGACCTCATTAAGTCCCAAATGTACCACATAGATTCACAGAGCACCTCGGGCCTGGCCCTTATACTCTGTGATAGCCTCATGCGCTTGCTCCACCGCCGCTTCCGTCCTTCATAGGAATTCAACGCTGTCCGGAATACCCACCTTCTGAACGAGTATCTTTGCAAATCGCCCAACCTTTCCATCCCCTACCACTATGACCGCTCTCAAAACTCCCTTTGACAGCTTCACGGTTGATGTTGACTTCTTCATTCCGGGCTCAGTGGTAGCGCAATCTCTGTTCAGTCCTTCCCTCCTGCTCCTCCTCTTTTCCATCCTTTTCAGCTTCTTTCTACCTGCTTTGCCCCAACTGTCACGTCCCCGTGTCGAAAACGGTCCCTGCCCCATTATCTTGCCGCTGCACCTCCCGAGATGGTTCTTGGCCGGCTGCCTTTGGATCCACGCTGTCCACTTCGTCTCAGGCATGGTGTGTACATCCTAACGAAATTACAGCTTGTGACATCTCGCTTCTGCTTGTTCAACTGACGCTCTGTTATTTTATCTTTGCAGCAAGTACAGATATACTGCCTACTGCCAGTTTGTATGGTGGATATACGGGAAACTAGGAAGAGAGAACAGGGTCCCCCTGGCAAGCTGTGTTGTGGCAAGAGTGCGACAAGAGTTCCCTGCCCCGAAGCCCTCCGACTACAGAGGGTTTAGGTACTCCTGTTAAGAAGGTTGCCACATTCAATAAAAGCTATCGTTCATCTGCTTTCCCGCAAAGCATTCAGGGGCCCCATTCACTGCAATCTGTGGAGGGATTGCTCGGTGCATGATGAGGTTGAAGATGTGTTGAGACCTCAAAAACGGTGTGCATGCACCGTACAGTATAAACATATTTTCAGCCTCAGCATTAGCCAAGTACTTCCCGTAGGTAGCAGTTAATCATAAGAGTACACAGATTGGCGGTCCAGGCTGCCTTGCGAAATAACAGACACACAGAAGTATCATATCTTTACGACTGAAACAGCCAGATTTTTGTGAATGAGCTGGTTAGTTTAACATTATTACACAAAACCTTGAGACGAGGACAGTCTCGGATTACTTTGTGTTTGTGTCGTACTTCGTTTTTCTCTCGTCTCGGGGGGTTTTGTCTAATAGTGTTAAATTTTTGCGCTTGTCATATCAGACCCCCCCAAAAAATAGAAAACGAGGCCGAGTGAGTGACTTTGGTCGCATGCCTGGAGGTCTTTCAAATGTGCATGCATGATTGGAGAAGACAGCGACTGCTTTGAAAGGGTTTTCGTCTCAAATGCTTAGTGGAAGCAAGGACTACTCTCTGCGATCTCTGGACAGCAACAAACAAGCCCTTTCAGACTGCAACAATGACTATTGTCTGTTGCAGGCTATAAATGGCAGGAAAGGTGGAAAAGTGAAACCATTGCTCCTCACCAGGATGGGGGGTTTCCTCCTCACCCCTCTCCAGCACTGACTCCACTAATCTGGAGAGAGAGGGAGAGACTTCACCTGCTATTCTTCATCGTAAGACTATAGTCCTTAACATTCTGTTAATTTGTGTAAGTGCATTCATAAAATGTGCTGTACGAGGTATCGGTGTTCAGCCTCCATCGTTTCAGCTCCATAGTAGCGTCGGGAACGCGTTCAGATCGTGCAAATACTGGATTGATGTAATACAGTGTGTGGTTTTGGAAAAGTGGGGGGCTTCCAGAGGCATGTGCCGTGTCTAGGTGAACTGCTTCCTATAAAAAAGTCAATATTTTTCATGGAACAAAAAAATTGTGTTCATTGCTGGTATGACTCTACCACTCTGAGTCCCCTTTCACAGGTCAGAACCCTTCTCAGGCCCATGTTTCTGTCAAGTCTGTTTGCATTAGAATTGCATACGGAAAAGCGATTCTCTATGTCAACCAAGTTCCGACATAAAACTTCTACACACCATACTAACAATCACTTGCAACTGAAACAGAGCTCGCAAACCTAAACAGTACAATTATTAAATTGCCAACAATGAATAAAAAGTTACTATAATGAAAATAAAAGCCTTCCCTTATCTAGGTCCAGTGGTGGTCCAGCCAGTTCGATTTAGAGCAGCAGTCGGCAACTGGTGGCCCACAGGCCCGCGAGGCAGTTTCATCTGGCCCCCCGGTACTATTATAGAAATCGTGCCCCACCCGTCCTGCCCTCCCAGATCTCAAGGACTGCACGAGAACTTAGCCCAGAGAGTATGTACTGCACCTCCACTTGCTAAAGCAACTAGCAGGTTCATGTTATGATCAGAGTTCAAGAATCTCCTCCCATTATTCTTTCCACAACCTTCAATTAGCAACTCTAATGCGTGTGGTTGCATTTTTCCAATATCCAGCACCCAAACCGAGGGTCACACTATAGCATGACTAAATGAAAACATTTGTTTTCAATTTATTCATGCCAGTCTGAACTCCTGTAAATTTTTTTGTAGTACAGTGAAACCCGTTTAAAGGGAACTCACAAACTGAATTATTGTTGATATCGAACTTGCAGAAAATTTAAATAAAAATGCACATGAAAAGTAATTTTTATAACGAACAACATATTGGCTATATCAAACTTCCTCCCCCCCCCCCCCCCCCCCGAGAAGGTTTCCAAAAAAAGCACAAAAAATTGTCTTCTAGCCTGTTGCTTCCTCCCCAAAAAAGTAGGAAAGAAAGAAAATTGCAAAACCTCAAGTTGCAAACATAATTGAGTGGAGAGAAAAGATTCAGAAGGGGCAGAAAGCTAAAAAATACACTGCATGCAAGCACAGAAAAAAAGGTTTGGTCCCAAAACGGTTGCCCACGAAGAGAAGCTCTTCAAAAGGAGAGATAAGCTAAAAAGGCAAACTCTGCACACATGCAAAAAAAAGAAAAAGGAAAAAGTTTCCAGCATGTTGTTACAAGGTGGAAGTTGAGACGGGAAAGGAAGAGAAGGGCTCTTGCCTTACAACGAACGTGTCGTGGAAGTTCGTTGAAAATGTTTTTTGCTATATCGAACTGATCGTAGCATTTCCTGCTGTTCGTTATAAACGGGTTGAACTGTATTTGTTTTACCCCCCTCCCCGGTTCGGCCTGCTCAGCGTTGCACTTGTGGAGACTCTGCCCGTTGCTGAAAAAGTTTGCCGACCCCCTGTTTTTGAGCATTATGTGGACGATGAAAGATTTCGTTTTGGAGCGCTATTGTATTGGGGATATTAAAATTTTGAAGCAGTGCCAGCATACTTTTGTAGCACTTCGGCACAGTTTCCTATTAATGATACAGGAGTGCAGTTGTCTGATCACTACTGCATGTGTGTACGCACCCAAGCTTAGAAGTTCTTACAACTGTAAAACAGTGCCAGGTGCTATTGCAAACAGACATCTACACCTTTTTACTCATCTGCAAGTTCTGAACAAGTTATTGTCTAGACGAAGGTTAGAGATGGCAAAGTTTAGATCCCAGCCTACGTATTCTTTGACAGGTTGGGAGATAATGGAGGTTGTGGGACCCGTAAACCTAGCAAGAAGACAGATCAAGTGTTCCCTCTCGTACTGTTCGTGATAATACACATTGTATGTTAATTGCACATAGGCTTTTTCACAAAACGGCGCCAGAACTCTGACGGAATGTAACAAATACCAAAGAATCACTCGTATCTACAGCGAAATCTCCAACAAGCGTCCATATTTTTGGAAGAAAAAAAAGTGTTTGAGAGGTGTGAATGTTTTTTTTTCAGAAGAGCTGAAGAGAGGAGGCAAAGCAAGAAGAAAAAATGAGATTATGTCACATGCCTCGTCTGCCTCATTCAATTGCAATTTTTTCTTTCAAAATACTGCTATCCATTTGAGATATCGCTTTGCATGGTGAGGTAAGGTTTGTAGCGCCCTACCTAGTGTTCCTGCGCTGTTTTGTGAAATATAAATTTCAGTCCAGCACCCCTCCGAGTTGAGTTTGTTATTTCCCATCAATGGCCAATGGACAAAAGTTACCAGGCTTCACGTAAGCCCAGTGTTATTTACTAACAATCATTGCATAGTGTTGGTATAGTGTTCATTTTCTATTATAGACAGACATTGTGCACATCATGAATCAGTTTTTTTATTTACAACATAAATCATAACGACAATATGCTTTTTGTACACATTTAATTAAAACTAGCAGTTCCTTGCGGCTAAAACTGCACTTGACTTTGAAGACGTTAGATTAAAATTTCTTTCACCCCTTAACTGGGGAGTGCGTATCCAGGCGCGCATCAATTTCGACCCACCACAAAGGTCGGGATGCCTTCCCAGGATCGGGTAAAATTGGGAACCCAAACATTCTTCAGATAGTTCAATAGGCCGCAGCAGGGACTGTCAGAAACGGCAAATGCCGTGGCGGCGTTAAGTTTGAAGCGCACTGTACCTACATTCTCTGCAAGCACCTTTATGCTTCGGTAAATTAGCATAGTGTCTATCAGCCATTTGCAGTATTCCCAAGTGCTCCGGCCCGCACTTGAGAAATCATGGGAACGGTGTTCCTTCAGCTCCCTAGTGATTGCCAATTTTAACCAATTCCATGGTTACACAGTTTTTGTGCGTAATTTGAAGTCGCCCTGAACAAGCGCCGGATGTACCCCAAGGACCTGTCATATCACTTTTAAAGTTTCTTGTCAATGTCAGCATTTTGATACTGTACATGCGATCCGCCTTTCAACCTGGTTGAGCTGTAGAAATCTCTTGCAATATTATCATTCTTGTGATTGTTCTTTTAGCAGGAATTGCTTAAAAAGCCGAGAATTCACAACAAAAAACAGGATATAGCTCGGAGTATGCGGGGCTGTTTATAGCATTTTTTTAGCGTTTCTAACTTAATATCGTCTTTGAAGCTGTATGAGAATGCAGAGGTGGAACTCATGAAATGTACTTGGGAGCAGCTGAAACAGCTGTTTTAGAGCAGGTTGGGAGCAGCTAAAACTACATTCTGGAGCGGGCTAGGAGCAGCCCAGATCAGCTTTCATTGCACTTCAGCTTGTGCCTTAGACAAGCACGGGAGCAATTTCAATTGTGCTTAGCAACACAGATGAACATGAGGGGTTAGGAACCTAGGTAGATGGGGTAACAGTGGAATAGATAAGAAAACTTGAAACTTTGTGAGCCTTAATGAGTACCAAAAAGCAAGTGTTGTATGTTTCTGAAGATAGTGTCCTTGATATTTTCTGAGTGGCCTTCAGCTGCTCAAAATGCAAACCACTGCTTATCGCACAATTCACATGTGCTTGACATACTAGTAATTATATGTGCGAGCCACGTGACATGCATAACAACAGACGCACACTTGTGCGGAGGAACAGGGTAACAAATTTCGAGTTTATGCTATTGTGCAACTCGATATCGAAGCAGCAGACCATGATTAATTGAGTTATCGTATTCGAAGCGATAAGCAGGAGCAAGGTTAAAGTACGCCGGGCAGATCTACCGCTTGCGTGAGAGCTGCTGGCCGGCAAGGTTTCGGATCTGACCACATTTCAGTTCAATGAAGTCATGATTTACCTTGCGGGAATGCAGTTTGAACTTCTAAGAATGAAGTACTAAAAGGAATATTTTGCTCATGTGTCCTCAACTGGCTGACGTCCAGATCCCAAGCCGCAGAGCCTCAGGCAATCTGACGCTTAATGACTCGACCTCACCTCGGCCGACTTGCTTAACCGCTTATGGTTGAAGAATAACAATCCAGTCGCAGGTGGTGTAGCGCTTGGAATCCGACCCCCGAGTTTTTTTGCGCGCTTCCGATTCGGGATACACACGGAGAATAAACAGAAGAAAGGATTGCAAGGCTGACCAAGCTAAACGCGCTCACTGTTGCCGGTTGAATCAATAAAAACCGAAACCAAGGCAAAATAAAAAAGCGCACGTTTTGCGATTTGGTGCATAATGGCACAAGGTATTGGCCGTGGCACAGTTTCCGCGAAATGGCACAGCCGTTCCACCCCTGAGAATGATAATGTAAGAGATTTCTGCAGCTCATCCAGGTTGAAGGGTGGACAGCATGCACAGTATCAAAAACGCTGACATTGAGGAGAAATTTTAAAGGCGATATGACAAGCCATTGGCGTATATCGGCCGCTTGTTCAGGGTGACTCCGAATTACGCTCAAGACCTGTGTAACCAAGGATGTGGTCGAAATTACCAATTACTAAGGAGCTGAAGGAACACCGTTTCCTTGATTCTTTTAGTGCGGGCCGGGGCGCTTGGGGGATATAGCAAATGGTCTATTGGACCACCACTGCAAATTGGTCTCTTAAGAGGGGACACTACCCGGAGAAAAAAGATTCTTTAAAAAACATTGATTTTGAAAAATTACATATTTACATCCATCTACATCCAGAGAGTATTCACAGAAATTTTCACTAGTTTACACTGCATAGTTAATTTTTTATAAATTATTTTATGTCAACCAAAGCTAAAGGAAAGGTAGGATTTGGAGCACTTTGAACACATTTCTCTCCGTTCCACTTTTTTGTATAGATTCCATGTTAGTCAATCTATCGTTTGAGAATGGAAATACAGGCAAGGCTCGTTCTTCCCTTTTCCTGACTGAAATTTAAGAAGGAATGCGCCTATGGAGTTTGTTTGTCACTTTACGGATGTCTTTTATAAAAAATGTTGACATTTTGTCGGAGACACAGAAGACCAAAAAGTTGACCAATTTCGCAGAAGAGAAGATTGATAGAAATCAATTACTTTTTACAAAAACCTTTCCATAGGCGCACCTCCTAGGCATTCTGCTACATATCTAAAGAATAAAAATCTTTAATATTGTGATAGTTTTCTGACGATAGATTAACTAAACAGTGTAGGGGTGTTGCTGATAGAAGCTGCCCTAATTTCCTTCCCACTTAACCGACGGACCTAAAATTTTGTTATCCACCCTCTAGCATGACCACCAGCCTACCCTGTAAATTTCATTAATTTTAAGCCAAGGGTTCAAAAGTTGACCCTCCCAGGGGGTGTCTCCCCTTAACAGTTAAACCGTGTCTGGTGGCTCAAGATGAGGGTCTCCTTGTCGGGTCGTTCATACCCGCTCGACAGAGGTGGGGGAGTCTCGGTGGTGTGTGCCTCCCTTGCAACTCTGTATGATGCGTAGTGCGAGTTCAAGCTGAGGGCCTCCTCCAGCAGCTCACGGACGTAGACTGAAATTGGGGCTACATGTTAGGAGTTGACACTTATACTCTGTGGACATGCTCACCGTACGTGCAGGGCCCCTTTGTGGGAGCAACAACCGCTCTCTTGGTCTGCTTGGGGCACTTTAGCAGCCACCTTTTGCTGCCCTCTTTTGTGGTGGCTTGTGGCCTACTTCCATTTTCATTAAAATGTAATGCTGCCACATACGTTCTGGAAAGTAAAGGCTTTAGTAAGCATTTGTAAGGAGAAAGCTGATGGGCTTGTATACCTTGCCGTCATGCTCTGATAGCCGAAGTGTGTAGATTTCGGCGCAAACTGAATTAATGTGCTATGAAAGCACTCGGTAGAAAATGTCTGTGCCGAAGTCGATAGGTGTGGTATGTCCTTCAGCAGAGCCTTAGAGAGCACAATGCTCTTGAGCTTGTCATGTGCTGGAAGCCCTGTATAAAATAAATTTTATTACAGATGCTTTGTTATGAATGTCGTCCCTACAACAGTAATATTAATACAAATAAGAGTAAGTCAATAACTAGTAGGTTGGTAAAGCTAAATGCAACAATCTAACTTCCAAAGAATACAATAGGAAGAACAAGGGGAAATCACAAAACACACTGAAAATTCCTACGCGATAAACTCGCCAATCCCTGTGATTAGCGATATTTACTACAGCAAAGGTACAGTCGTCATCAAAATGAGCGTGAACTAGGCTGCCATCGGCCGGCTGGTACTGCCAGCTCCAGCTAGCGGCGCTCTCACAAATCACAGTGAGAGTAAGCACCTTTGCAGTAGAAACTGAAACGCTGTTGCATTAGCGTGTGTCACCCTCGTTCTGGAATTGTAAAACCGCCCGTGGAACGTCTGTTTCATTTTACAGATAGTTGCAAATGCTGGTTGCGATAGCCAATCTGCCACTGGCAGTGCTTTCGAACGACAAATTCTGCTGTGTAGTTTGCGTGTTTCGGCACGATTTTAATCACTCTTGATAATAGAAGCAATATCTGTTTGACAACGAAGTAGGGAACGGGCATTATCAACAGGTCTTGAAGTTGGTATGAATGAAGACTCGTTATACAATAAAATACCTATTCATAAACACCTGGGCGCCTCCTAAAAGAAAGTAATGAAACGATTATTAGTTCCTCATTCACGAAAAGGTAACGCACGAAGCAAGATTAAAAGAACAGAGCGTGTGTGTCAAGTCGCGTCCACACCGACCGCTCTACCTTGATAAATATATGAAGCGGCACGCCCCGCTTTATGCAAAGTAACGTGAAAAAGTGGGTACAGTGCGTTCTCGCAAAAGCGCATTCGTTCTTTCTGTGCAGGTGCTTACTCTCAGTGATTCGGGGAAGCGCCCCTAGCTAGAGTTGGCAGTATCAATCGGTCGACGGCGGCCTGTTTACGCTCATTTTGAGGACGACCGTACCAGACACTGAAAGCTACTATTACTGCAAGAGTTTAGCCATCAGTCAAGCTATGGCCAGTTCAGACCCTTATATATAGATGCACAAGTAATTTGCTGTTCTGTTTGACCAGATAAACCCGGTGGCCAACATTGTTGTCCTCTCTACCTCACAATATATATCTCGGAATGGAGCGTTCCCATATCAGAACCTTCATTGTGCTCTGAGGTTCCCTTACCCTCTGGAAGCCACTTCTTCTTCCCCAGGTCTCCATGCTGGCATTTGGGGTAGGTAGGATCGGCATGGTCGTGGATGTCTGCCACATGTCCCACCAGAGATGCCCACTTGGGGAGGATTTCGTCTGGCGCTTCCTCACTTGATTCGGCACACCAGTATAGGTGCTTTACGATGGGCTGCACCCAGTCCTGGAGTGCCGCAAGGGACTTGAGCTTGCCAGCAGCCACAAGACGTTTCTTTATGCCTTAAAAAATGTGAGTTTTCAGCGTTAAAATCTAGAGAAAACAATAGACCGCTTCAAAAATGAAATTCATCTCTCAGCTGAAGTAGCAGTCGAAGTTCATACATTCTAAAAGTCACATTTGGGAGTTTTACGAGCCAAACCAACAACGGGCATCTGGCACGCCTCAGCGGAGGATTGAGGATTAATTTCGACCATTTGGGAATCTTTTGACGTGCAACCGAAGGCCTGGTTACACGGCGCCTCCTCCGCAATAAGCCTCCGTCAGATTGTGGGCACCTCGGCTGAGATAGTTCATACATTCTAAATGCGGTAATAAGAATTTTGCATTATTTAACTGAGCACTGTTACTGTCATACGTCACTAGCAGACGGTGTTTTATTTAGCGTACGCATATTCAATTAACTTCAGTTTCGATAGTGACATAATAATAGAAGTACCGAATTGGAATGCAGCTCTTGAGGAGGAGGAAGGGAAGGTACGATGAGGAGGCTATGCCCCTCTTCCTCTCCTCTCGTTTAGGGGGAAATTTTTCCGCTAAATTTAGTGGGGAAACTTTTCCGCTAAACTTGGCAGGGAAATTCACCCATAATGCACTGCGCGGTTACGGCGATGCCAACGCCGCTCAAGTCGTAAACGGGCACCCAAGAGCTGCACTCTAAAAAAAAAATCCTTTACGAAGTGCCCCGACTGTAGTGGGCCACATATTTTGAGATTCAAACGCGAGTTACCGTGACGTACATGTTTAGTACGTTGCACGTTAGGTCACTCCCTGAATCAATTGCGATGCGGCATACAAAAGCACAAATGCCGTGGTGACTCAGATTCCAACCTTGACATAAACATGCAACGTTATGAAGTCTAACAGGACAGCACTGGGCCACAAAGGCTATAAACACGAGCTGTCACGTGCACCTTACTTTTGAAACATCTTTTTCTAGAGCAAGGTATTGTACCGGAAAAGACCGCTTCAAAGCGCCAGTCTTGAGATGGTATCCTATGCCACTATCAAAAGGCCGTCATTAGCATGTATAGAAACACCGATGGTGATAGTGAACGAAGTGACCGGACTTAATTTATAAAAGGGTCTAGTATTGCTTACTACTGGCTCACACAGGAGGCTATCAACAGTTGGGAGATATTGAAACTGAAGCTTTCTGTTACAAAGGAACTCCCCCACCCCCCAAATTCGTGGCGAGTGGCATGTCACCATCCGGTGTTGTTTTGGCTTTATCATTCATACAGTAGTGGCACAACATCCAGAGTCCGAAAACAATCAACCAGATAGCTCTGCAAACCGCGGCAATTGCAATGCACTGCTCGTGTGAAGTATCCCCACATCGCACCGGAGAAGTGGTTGACGTGAGGGAGCATCTTTCCCACGTCTACTGTTAGCTCAACGCGGTCAGAACATTTTACAATTGCAGGTCGTTCCCCGATTTTAAAGAACAGTGCCAGAAGGAAGTAGGCCTACATTTAAAAAAGTATGGTAATCTCGCGTGCGAAACTATCTTGTTGGCCTTTTATACGTCCTACGGCCAGATCAATGGCCATAGGACGTGCTAGAGTAAATAAAAGTTTACACTAATAAATGCAGGCCTACTGTACTCTCTTGTCATCGTTCATGTTTGCCCCAATGACAGGCAGAGCTAGGACATTGTGTAAAAATTACAGGTATCCCTAGACTTTTTTTAGGTGGTACTTGATAAACCAGAACTCTACCTATGGCTTACCTTTTGCAACGTGCCAGCAGTCAAACCTGTGCAAAATGTGGGGATGGACCTTGGCCAGAAAACACTTAATCATGCTGTGGCGATCGGTGATGACGGAATCCACAATTAGGCCATTTGCCTCAAAGATCACAAGGGTTCTTTTCAGTCCCTCGAGCTCCATAGCCCAGCTCCCCTTTGTTTCGTTGGACTGCAACAAAAAATTACACATTGTGCTCTCACAGTGAACGTCGAGGTATCCAAACCAACTTAACTAAAGCTGATAAACAGGACAACCTGTCAGATGTTGCCTCCCCATTATGTCTTTGTTCTCAGCATTTCATACTTCAACTATTTTCACAAACACAAATGAGCCTTTGTTTCCTCTGTACCTGTCATGGATATCAGACGGAAAGTTTCAGGAAGAGTGACATAATCCTATAACAGTGGTTCTCAACTATTGATGTTGCGCGGACCCCTTGTGGATAAGCGGAGATAATGAGGACCCCTTTCGCGTGGTGAGGGGAGGGCGAATGTATAGGTTAAATATAATAATGACATAATAAATGGATTTAACTAAGGGCTAGTGCGAAGTAGACCTCTTATTGACATGCACACAAGAAAACTAGCCCGAAAATGGAAAAATTCCTTCTCGATCTGAAAAAAGATAAGTTTTATTGCCGAACTTGACTGATGAGGCAGGGCTTTGCGGACCCCTAGAATGTCTTCCCGGACCCCTAAGGGTCCGCGGACCCCCATTTGAGAACCACTGTCCTATAACATGCACAACCTAGCGTCGCATCGGCCAAATTAACATAAGCTACAATTTCTTTCTTAAAAAGTAAAAAGGGGTTGAGGTTATGAGTTTAACAAATCCGAATGAATGTGCACCCCCGGGGGAACTTTACCTGCACTGTTTCGACATGCAGAACCTTTTTTGTCTTGGAGTCGATCGCCGTGTATGTACCATATTTGGCCGAGTGCCCAGGGGAGTCTGATCGCCCATCACATGCAAGGACCAGCCCTCGCCCAGTGGATTCTTTGAAGAGCTCAGTCTGCTGTTTGTTCCATACCTGGTAGGACAAAATTTAATAAAGCTTTTGTTAATGAACAACAAACGGCAGCATCTAGAATATCAGACCAAGGTTCTTCCACTTTATTAGAAGAGGGAGTTGCCAACAGCAAAGAAACATATATTAATCATGAAATGCTTATAGCTCTCGTTATCGCCAAACCGTCTCTGAAACCGTTCACGAAATATTGTCAAAAGTGATTCCAAAACCCTTTGGAAATATATCCGAAACCTTTCGAACTGTGTGTTCACTCACTGAGGAGTAAAAATAATTCATCCCCTGATAGGTATCGAACCTGGGTCAGCTGGCTGGGAGCCGAGCGCTCTCTATTCAGAGCTATCCCACGAGTACTTCACAAGGGTATTAAAATTTGGGTCAGCTGTGCTTGACTATGATGACCCGTGGGTTTGCTGGTGTGCAGGCCTCTTTGCTGATGTGTTAAAGATATGTAGCCCTATGGCCACCAAAATCGCCATACCGGCGATTTTGGTGGCTATGGCGCAACAAGGGTGGTACACCCTCTGCTTGTTACTGTGGTGCGTGTTCTGGGATGCTAGGAGCATCGCGAGACAGGGGCCCGAGAAAGAAGACAATGAATATGCGCTCGATAAATTCCAATTCAATGACCGATACTCGATGGAAGCTTGCCAGGGATTGTGAGCGCCCTAGTTATCAATTTCGTGTCAACTGTGCACGACCATGACCCGAGAGCTTGCTTGTATGCAGGGCACTTTGCTGATGTGGAAAGAGCTTTTCACACCATAGATTTTGGATACTGTAGCGCCACGAGGTTGGTATGTACACTTTCTGGTCGTTACTGTGGCGCACGTGCCATACTCCATTTCACCTTCAGTCCGAGCGCAGTGCATGCTACAAGCAATACAATCTAATCCAGCGTTAAAAGTGTCATGTAATCTAGAGCTCCGCATGTCACACCGCCCAATGAGAAGGTCGCGTGATACTCTCGCGGCGCTGGATTGGCTCAGCTTTCAATGCGGTCAGACTGAGGGTGAAACAGAGTATAGGATTCCACGAACCCCGCAAAACAGGGGCCCAAGGTAGAAGCTGATTGAATGGGGGCTCAATACATTCAGATTCAATGGCTGACACTCGATGAAAGCTAGCGTTGGATTTTGGGCGCCTAGTTCTTGACAATGCTGGGGACGTGCCAGGGGGGAGGGGGGGCACTTGGGGAAAGGGTGCACTCGCTAATACACGGATTGCACTAGCACCTGTGGCCCTGCAAATCACTTCATGCTTACACCGACTCTCAGTTACGAGATAGACCACTGTAGTTTCTATTTTTTCTGACTAGCTTTCAAACCATAAATGTAGCAGGTATATGTTCAAGATAATGGGCAACTTGTTCCTTTTAATTATGAGACATTAATAGCCAGCTAGGGAACAACCATAGGCTCTATTCGACAGCAGCTTTACAGCAAACGAGGAAATATTCCTGGCTTGCTGTAGAGCAAGCCAGGAAAACACACACTCAGAAGATTGCCGTCACAAAGACAGCCAATATTTGATTTGTACTGTAAAGGCGTTGGTTCCACTCTACAGTCCACTGTATCATAAAAAGTTAGGACCGTGTCAACGCACCTCAGGAACCTGAATGCTGTGTTACATGTTTCAGCATTTATGCTAATAACACGAGCATCAAAGCTCTTGGTACATCTTTTTTGGCATGGTCCTTTCAAGTGAAGTAGAGCATATTTCTGTTCGTTAAGTCTCATAGTAGTTAAAAATGGTGCTCCAAAATCCAAACGGGTAATTTATATTGCAGTACACATGTTGCTTGTCCAACCTCTCACCTCATAGGTAAGCAGATAGTTTGCAAGCGGACTCAGTTGTCCTGTGCACAGGCAAAGCCTGTGCAGACAGCTTCTACAAAGACCAAGCCGACCTGATACATCATTAAAGGTTTAGTGGATGCATCTCAACCTGACTGCTTCCCAGCCCGTTTTCTCCCCTACCTCGCAGTTGGACTGTCAAGCCTAAAATTATGGTTGAGCATTTCCTCACATCTGGGACAAAAACCCATATTTCGAAAAGTATGGTGTCAGCAACAACTGGAAACATGTCAAACCTGTCTGATGGCTGGCAGAAGGAAGGCAGCCTGGACCTTGAAGAATGTTCTATATGAGATGCAGGGCACTCCGATTTGGGTGAAAAGCCGCAGGACCTTCTTCACAATGCATCCAGAATAGAGAGTCACTGCAGCGAAGAGTATGTTGCCCAGTGGCCTCCTGTTCACAATGGGCTGGCTGCTCCAGCAGTGCACATCGCCATTGTTGCAGATTCTTCGTACTGTGAGGCATGTCCCCTTGACCTTCTTATCTATAGTGTGGCAGGGTGCGGCACACTTCGGACATTTAGCAAGGAGCTCGTCCAAGGAAGATTCAAAAATCAAGAACTTTCTTTCTAAGATGTGGTCGTTTATGGCAGCACTGTTTTCTTGGTCCAGCGGGTTGGCACAAGATGTGCTTGTCTGGTGGTCGTTTATGGCAGCACTGTTGTCTTTGTCCAGTGGGCTGGCACAAGATGTGCTTGTCTGGTGATCCCTGGAAGTCAGATTTGAGAAACATGCAAAAGATTGTAGGATAACCTCACTACTAAAGTGGAGTAGAATGCTGGCCTACAATGCAAAACAAAGATTTGCATAAAGCGAAGTATATGAAAGAATACACGACAAGTGCCATGCTTTCATGCTCGATACTACACATAACATGTATTGTACAGATACAAACCTTAGAAAGCTGGTGCCTGACATCATCAGAAGGCTTGTGTCGGATGGAAGATATGTTGTGTCCGCTTCCAAATGTTGCTCAGGCAGCTCTGTAAAAGACTCCTCGCCGGAATCTTCTGGGATGGCTGGTTCGCTAGTAACTGTGTGCGGCTGCGGTGGCACTTCTGGCTGTAGTGGCGCCGATGGTTCTGGCGGCATTGGAGGTTGTGGCAACTGTGTCAGCACTGTAGGCAACGTCCAATCTAATTGTGCCTGCAGGAGGTGATTTGGTGATGAGCAACGTGGCCTCACAAGGACAGGATCCGTTTGGCTGTATCGCGACGGATTCTTGATGATGACTTGTGTGCCTGCAAGTGTCATTGGAATGTATTACAATAGATTAAATATTCTTAACTTCTGTTCATCTGCTTTTTATAGATACATACTTGCGTTTCTGAGCAAGTAGAGGTCTGAGGACTGCGTAGCAGCATTCAGAAGATCAGGTCGAGCTTGTGCAGCAGCATCCAGAAGATCAGGTCGAGCTTGCGCAGCAGCATCCAGAAGATCAGGTCGAGCTTGTGCAGCCTTACTGAGGGAGGAGGCTGTCCGTAGCAAAGAAAATAAAAGTGCATTTCAAAACAAAACTATCATTCACCGGTGCACTCAGCAGAAATCTAGGCCATCTCAGTTTTGTTCCAAAAGGAGTGTGGCCATAACTGAAGAGATTAAAATTTACCCAAGGATGGGTGGATGGATGTTATTGACTATACCTTTTGCAGCAAGCGGTAGCTTGCGCCATCTAGCCTAAGCCTAGGAAAGACAAACATTTGATTCCTCCCGCCGTTCTAAGCCAATTTTTTCCCCCCTAACTATTGCCAGGTAGTGCGGGATATCACCAGGGTGACTTTTGGGGGATCAGGCAAAAAAACTAATAACATCACACCCGCCTCCGCCTCTTCACCCTGGGCGAGGGAGCCGCCAATTTTCCTTTGGTCAAACCTTGTCGGCGTTACCCCTGCACCGGACTCACTGGGAGACAGGGTTGAGACTTTGGGCCGGAGCCACATGGGAGGGAGTCCCAATTTTCCTCTGTCCCGCCTGTCCCCAGCTGTGCTAGTTAGTTGTGCATCATCCAATTTTCCCTAGATAATTTCCACCAATCTTCTAATCGCCTCTTTGTGACTGTAATTACGTACACTGCATCAATGTTGCCTGTTGAAATTTTAGGATTCGTTGCCAGACACATGAAACAAAGTATGAGGTTTCCACAAAATTAACTTAAGAAGTATTGGGCAGGAGATCGAACTATAGGGGCGCTTTATCGAGCTTGTTGTCCACACAGCGCGGTGCTTACTAACACAGCAAAACAAACAAATTGAATTTCGCCTAGCATGGTCTAAGCACGAGCGCTTCGCTTTCACCAGTGCTCTGGACGCACGAGGAGCGGCCTTCGAATCATCATCTTCGATTACTCTGATCAACAACAAACAATAAAATTAGGTTTGTTGTCCACACAGCTGCAGCAGGCTGCTAGTGGCGCGAATGCTCAATCTCCTCCCCAATACAGTGGCGTCGAAACAGGGGGGCAGGGGGGGGCTCTAGACCCCCCGAAATTTCAGACAGCTGTAAACAATGTGGGTGAAGGGGGTGGGGACAACCTCAGCCCTCAGACACTTTTGACACCACTGGAAGTATAGACACTATCCTGCATTACTCTGCAAAATGGGGCTTTTGCTAGTTGACATCCCAGCGAACTTCCGGGTCATACAGAAGCGAATCAGTTCCCATCCTAACGAGGCACCTTGAAACGCCAAACAACCCATAATTACGATGTCCACATAAATGACTGGTTTTCAAAAGAACACTTGAAGACTTTTCAATACACTTGTAAGCCACCGGGTGCCTGTATACGCTTACTAGAGTGGCAGAATGCGCTCTAGTAAGCATCGTCGTTTGTGCATCCTAGAACTCGTGGCATAATGAAGCTCTGGACGTTTCACAAAAATGACGGACCGGAAGTTCATTGGGACGCAGGAGGCAGCTTCTGTTTGTAAACATGACAAGGGTCTATAGCATACTGCGGCAAACCTCACTCATGAGGGCCCTCACTCACCCTCATCTTCACAGGTGAGGTGAGGGTGAGTGAGTTTCTGAACCAGGAAATTCATGAGTGTGAGGGCGAGTGAGGGCCTCGAGGGCTGTCAGGATCGTGAGTGCGTCAGGGCCGTGAGGGCGGTGAGTGCGTGAGGGGAGTGAGGGTTATGAGTGCATGAGGGGCGTGAGGGAGGTGAGTGGCGTGAGGGCCATGAGTGCGTGAGGGGTATGAGGGCTGTGAGGGCGGTGAGTGCGTGAGGGGTGCGAGGCCATGAGTGCCAGAGGGGCGCGAGGGCAGTGAGCGCGTGAGTGACATCAGGGTCGTGAGGGCGGTGAGTGCGTGAGGGGTGTGAGGGCCATGAGTGCGTGAGGGCGGTGGGTGCGTGAGGCCCCCCTCAGACGGAGCAACTTTCTCATCAATTTTGGTGTTGCTGGCAGGTTGTTTCCTAGCTTTCCCTAGATCAACACGAATTTCTGAGATCGGGTCCGGCTCGAAACAAGCGAGCAATTCGGAGCAATTCGGACACGTTTGAAGCGGCTGTATCCAATAAGAGACGCAATATTTTGATGTGATACCTTGTTCCGGTGATGATGACAACAAAAACTTGGTTCTGGTTTGAAATTGATCGTTTTTGGAAATAAACTGTTTCAGAAAGATGCATTAGTATTCTCAACGAGATTGAAATGCATAAAAACACGTTCATAGCGTGTAATTGTATGTCTAAATAGTGAAAGAAAACTAAAATTTCATGACGACGATGGCAAATTGCAGCAATTGGTTGCTGCATGTGAACATGGGCGGCCCGTGTTGCTGCATGATGTTGCGAAGTCAAGTTTCTGGGCGAAATTGCTGCATATGAAGCGGGCCTTAGTGGCCTGAGGGCCATGAGTGCGTGAGGGGTATGAGTGCGTGAGGGCGGTGAGTGCATGAAGGCTATGAGTGCGTGAGGGCCATGAGGACGGTAAGTGCGTGAGGGGTGTGAGGGCCATGAGTGAGTGAGGGCGGTGAGGGGCTTGAGGGCGGTGAGGGGTGTGAGGGCCATGAGTGAGTGAGCGGCGTGAGGGCGGTGAGTGGCGTGAGGGCCATGAGCGTGTGAGGGCCGTGAGGGGTATAAGGGCGGTGAGGGGCGTGAGGGCCATGAGTGCATGAGGGGCATGAGGGCCATGGTGCATGAGGACCGCGAGGTTCAGTGAGCGTGAGTGAAGGGCTGAAGGTGAGTGTGACTGTGAGGATGAGGGTGAGTGAGGGGCTGAAGGTGAGTGTAGGTGTGAGGGTGAGGGTGAGTGAAGGTTGTTGATTACGGGCTTTATGGCGCAAAGCTACTATGGCCATACTGCGCCAAGCTTGGGGTGAGTGAAGTGCTTAGGCGAGTGTGGCTGTGACGGTGAGTGAGGGCGACCTAAATTGCCGACCTCTGGTCTACAGTCAGAGGAAGAATAAAACTGGTGGTAGAAACACTTTTAATAACTGCATAACGTCTTCTATTTGGCTAATGAAACAATTTGGCGTTCTGTGCCAACTCCCTATATAAAGGTGACTGAAATATGTCTAAAACGAGGCGGCAGCAGAGCGGTTTCAGCCAGCGTGCATACCTGAGCTGAAACAAGGTTCCTCGATGCCAGCACTTTCATCATGTGGTGGCTCATGTTGAGGGTCAAGGCTTTGCCTTGTCTTGTTAGTAGTCGAAGAGGTTGATGGCATGTCAACTTGTTCAACAGTGTCTGTGGCTGTTGCTTGTGGTAGCTTTCCCAACAGGTCATCAATAATCTAGAAATGGTAAGCAGAAGCACTTCGCGTGTGTAAGTACCAAGAGCGCTGCTTGGTGCAAAGTAGAGCAAAGCACTGTTCTAGGAAACGTGCAACAATTGTACATCACAAACACAGTGCTAGTTACAAGGTCCTCTATAGTGTACCTATGCTGCGGAATTTGTAATATCAATACCACAAGACAGCTACCTGCTAGCAGAACAAAACAAAAACGTTTCGGAATCGAATCCCAGCCGCTGTATTAACCGAGCAATTGAGTACAAAAATATATTTCAGCCGTTACGAAAACAACCCACCTCTTTCCGTCGCCGTTTTTCCTCGTTGCCATCGGGTTGCTGTTGCTTGCGTTTCCGTGTAAACAGCGACGGCACCACGCCAGGTTTCAACCTGCTACGTTTCGTCGGCAGGCCGAGGCTCCGTAGTAGCGTCGGGCTCATGTGATAGTCTTCGTCTGCGAAGTGGTCTGAGCATAGCCAGTCGCTCTTCGAGGGCAGCCAGGTTGGCTGTGAAGGGCGGGCGGCGCGAATCCATAACTTTCGCAACGTGGGCTCGGTTGGAAACGTATGCACAAGCCTGCCATTGTAAGAACTGCAGTTCATACAGTCCTGCGCTGCACAGTGCAGCGGCATATCTTGCGAAACCGCTGGATCACACTAGTTGAGCGCCAGACGCTTAGCCAACTCGGATGACTGCTGCATCGTTGCTTTCGCCACCCGCTTCAACAGACTAAGAACGCCAGAACGATCGGCGTTGGTCGGAAGAACCGAAGAGGTGTCGAGCTTCGGTACCTTGGTCTGAAGCAGAGCTAAAAAGCGCGCCGCCGTTACACGTGGTTACACTTCGCTTCGACCACGGTGACTTCGACAGCGTGATGTTTGATGTCGCCAAGATGCCGCTTGCTCGCCACTGGCCACGCTCGCTAGGCCGTTCGGAGCCGCATAGGTGTCGTGTGAAAAACAACATAATAAACACCATTCGACAAATGTATCAGATAAAATTGCTTTTCTTTTAAAAATATACCTCATCGTTTGCGTTTCGGGATGGGGTTCGCACATCGCATTTCTGTTTCGTCGCGCCACCACGTGGCGTGAGCGCACGTCGGAGCCAACGAGGTAGGTCGGAGCAGCTCACCATAGCCGCGCTCTGCGTACTACAGGTATAGTGTCGTCACTAAACGAGCTTTCAAAGAAACTCACCAGGTGCACCTTAGAATATTTATTTCCATAAATCATACACTTTAGACAACTTTATTATTTCAAGTACCGTAATTTAAGAGCCATTCGTGTGCTGTAAATACCAAAACAACAAAGAATTTAGATTATGGTCTTCGGTTCAGCATCCCTTTAACACGGAAAAACAAGAACACGAAGGAATGGACTGGACAATCACACCTCTGACTAAGAAGAGACTTTTACTTTTTCCGCATCCCAGCGTAGATCCTTTCTTTTACGTCCTACGGCACATTAAACACGTTTACAACTACCATTTAGCCTACCCCTTTGAGTGGTAGGATAAAAAGTTGTTTTTAACGTGTTTAATGTGCCGTAGGACGAAGAGAAAAGGGCCTCGGCTGGGATGAGGAAAAAGTAAAAGTCAGTTGTTCGTCAGCGGTGTGATTGTCCAGTCCTTTCCTTCCTGTTCTTGTTTCTCCGTGCTCAGCTGACCTAATTGCCGACAGTGTTTGTCTTGCTGCATTGTGCTCTCCGCATTGTAAAGCCGGAACAGCCCAGACAGGTTCACACCCTCGACACGGCTTATTTGTGGTTTCGGCACTCCCGTGACATCCAGCAAAATCCCCGAAGCTTTGCCTTTCGGGGCCGTCTGCGCGCCTCTCCTGGTCCCACGTGTGAGGATTATTTTGCAGCTGTAGAACAAAACCTTCGCGACGTCAATCATCGGCTTTTTCGTTGAGAGGCGATTCTTCGATGTCTAAAGTTGAGTCTCAGTGAAAAGTTAAGCTTTCGAATTACCGGTGTGTCTTGTTTTTAGTTCTCCTTGTTGGGTTTTCATATATGTTTAGCTTGCTGAATTGTGCTGTGCATATAGTAAAGCCGGAACATCCCACACAAGGTAACACCCTCGACTCGTCTTATTTGTAGTTTTGGCAGCCTTAACCTTGCAAAAATGTCCCCAAACTTTGCGTTTTGAGGCCGTCTTCGTGCGTCTCTTGTTTCCACGTCTGAGGATTATTCGGCAGCTGTGGGCTAAGTTTTCGCGATTTCAATCATTTACTATTTCTTCGTGGACAGGTGATTCAT
The DNA here is from genome assembly GCF_016920785.2 of Ixodes scapularis. Taxonomy (NCBI): domain Eukaryota; kingdom Metazoa; phylum Arthropoda; class Arachnida; order Ixodida; family Ixodidae; genus Ixodes; species Ixodes scapularis. Next base: position 136,889,258 of record NW_024609868.1, read on the forward strand.
TGATGTCTAAAGTCGAGCGTCATTGAAAATTAAGCATTCCAATTACCGATGTGCCCCCTTCTTTGTTCGCCTTTTAGGGTTTTAAAATTGTGTTGCCTTGTTATAATGTGTTCTGCGTATTGTAAAGCCGGAACATCCCAGACAGGGTAGCACCCGACCCGTCTTGTTTACAGTTTCAGCAGCCATGATCTTCCAGCTATGTCCCCAAATCTTTTCCGTTCGAGGCCGTCTTCACGTGTCTCTTGGACCCACGTCTGAGGATTAGAGCTCAAGTTCTAAATGTTTTCTATTTCATTTTACCATACGCTCTTACTTAATTTTCTTCAACAGTAGATAAATGATATGTCCTTTTTCAATTGTGTTCCGTTTTAAACGCAAGTAATTACAAAAGGAATTTTGTGAATTTCTCGAAATTGCTGCTTCAAAGTAATGCATTACATTGCGAAATTGCCTATACAGGAAAGTAATTCATTACATTACCCATTACTACTAAAAGTAATGCAATTACTGTAATTTCATTACAGTAATCGCAGGTAGCACAGCGTTCTGGGCCAAAATTTGGCTTTTGTCTGGTAGTTTAGGGACTTGAAAAGCCCGCAGAAGCCAAAGTAGAGCCAAACCTGTCCTTCCTTTCCAAGAGTGTGGGTATTTTGGCCCGAATTCGCCAAACAAGTGCCACACTTAGGCTTCACTTCCTTTTAGTTCGCCTGCTATCCGGCATCTTTGGGCCTAAATCGCCTAACGAATGCCAGAGTTAGGCTTATTGCTCGGTAGTTTGGCTGATATTTGACATTTTTGTGCCGAAATTGCCAAACAAATTGCCAAAATTAGGTTTCACTTTTCAATAGTTGGGCTGTCATGTGGCACCTTTGGGCCAAAATCGCCAAAGACGTGCCAGAGCTAAGCTTTGTGCCATATAGTTCGGCTGATATCTGGCATCTCTGGGTCTAAGTCGCCAAACAAGTGCCAAAGTTAGGCTTCGCTTTCTGATAGTTTGGCAGTCATGTGGCAACTACTGGATGAAGTCGCCAACCAAGTGCCAAAACTTGGCTTACTGCCTAGCAGTTCAGCTGATGAGGCATTAGATGGACGTGGGTGGTGTACTACTTAATTAAATAGAAATCAAGTTTTATTCTGCTCGCCACCTTTGATATTATTTTGGGTGTTTATTGATTTCTCCAGGCCAAAGGTAGGCTGAATGTTTTGCCGCGGCTGGACCAGGCTTTGCAAACGCAGATTTCGCCGGAGTGTTGTGTTCGCGCGTAGGTACACACGCCGATATCGGCACGCGCAGTGAGAATGGTTCGACAATGCAGAAACTGCTGCTAACGAGCAAGTTCTCCGCGAGACTGATGAGCGTACGTCTCCTCAACAGATACCATTATTAGGCCGCGCATTGCAAAAGCGAGCGTAGCTCTATGAGTGCCTTGCATTGCGATTGAGCACTGTGAAATCCTAGCGATAACAAAAAGCGAGGGCGACAGTGGCTCTGAGGTATAGCGCCCGCTTCACACCGGGGAACTAGATAGAATCCTGGCGGAGACGATTTTTTTAAAGTTAATCTGAATCATTTGACAGCATCACCCCAGGCACTCCTTTCCCTCACAGTCTTTCACTCCTCCCCCTCCCCCCCTGCCCGCCTGTCCCCCTAACCCAAGGTGACATTCCAAGTCTTGGGTACGAGATATAGATATCTTCACTTTCAGTCAAACATGCAGAGTGAGCTTAGCTACATTGTTCGTCCTCCTTCGACCTCGCCTTTTGCTAAGCCTTTCCACCTGCTCTTGTGTTTTCGTGTGGCTCTCAGTGAGCGCGACGGCCGCATTAAGCAAATCAGAAGGGTGGAGCGAAACGCGTGACCTCACTGCGTAGGACGCGCAGTACAAAAACGCTTGGACGACAATTTGTCACGTGACTTTCTGTCGCGCTGATGGGATCTCTGGGGCTGTTGTTTGCGCCGTTTGCCAAATTATAGAAATAAGCGGGCCACGCAGGTCCGGTTTCCGAAATGCGCTTTTCAGCGTTCTGTTGCTGTCGTGCGTTGCAGACGCGGCCGTGCTTTTTTGGTTGTAAACAGCCGGAATACGTTCGTGGAATTCTTGTGGTTTGTTTTTGGACGCGATTCGACAAAAACAGCTCCTTGCCGACGACAAGGTGTCCGTTGAATGTGCGCAACCTTCTTTCTTGACAGTGTTTCTGGGCTGTCCTAGTCAAATTATGTATGTATCAGGGATTGCATGATATCGCTTTTAATATTAAGTACACTGCAAAAATCTTCTGATATTAGTTCCGATTTCCTCTCAATCTTCGCGGTTTTTTGTGTTTGAATTTATGAGTTTTGCATGGCATGAAATCATTGCTAGTTATCTTTTGTGATTTGCTTTTCATTTTACAGAGAAGTATGACCTTTGTAAATATGACGAGAATATATTTAGCGGCTTGATAATGATTTCATAAACTTCTGGCAGTGCTCGGAAAAACTTCGTTCGTCCGTGTAAGTTATTGATATGTGAGAAAATCATATGCAACGTCCTATACAACACACACTTGCACGACGTCCGACCAATACGAAGCAGAAGCATCGTACAGTATTCGTACAATATTGCGCAAATATAAGACCTGGGAAAGCCGACTGTACGGCGATACCTGCCCGATAGTGAACGGTGGTGCAAAACTAGACATTTGAGCGATATTGGAACCGACTTTCAGCAGCTACTGGCACTACACTTTCAGCAGCACTACAAGAATCGCAGTGCTGCGCGGGAACGCAGATGGTGAGATCTGACCATCGCGTTTTCAACGCTTATTTTTTTGTCTTCTGGAGCGCGTAAAAGAGCGCTTCTGTGGCACACCAGAGAAATTCCAAACTTCGGCAGACAGCTGAGCTTTTTTTGGCACTTTTGGCACTTCTTTGGCACTCTAGTGGCTAGCCAGAGAAGAGCCAAACTTCGGCATGCCCCGAATTCCCAAATTAGGATTTACTCCTAATTTACTCCATAACTGCCATGCGTTGCTCTGGCAGTTATGACTGAAGTATGGCACCACGTTGGCACTCCTGCGGCGTGTCAGAGAAGAGCCGGACTTTGGCATGGTTGAAATACCCAAATTAGGCGTTGCTCTGGCAGTTATGGCTCAAGTATGGCACTCTTTCAACACTTCTGTGGCGGACCAGAGAATAGCCAAACTTTGGCATACCCGAGTATCGCCCTTCTTGGGCTATAGTTAGGAATCGTACATAGGCACTGATGAACGCCGTGGTGCAAAACCTAACTAGGCCGAAAATGGGCCCTTACGTTTGCCTGACCTTTGCCCAAGTTGGCAATTTCTCTGGTGTGCTATCTGGGATGTCAATACAGTTATATGTGCCCTATAATATACATATACTTTTAAACCCCCTTCCCAAGAAATAAGAAATCCTGGCTACGGTGTAATGTTTAGAAACCAACTCGCGCTTCTAGTAGTATGTGCCTTTATATATCCAATAGTAGTGGAACGTTTATAGGGTGAGTAGTAAGTAGATCCTAAAAAATGGTCATGAACTGCTGCATGATATGCAAGGATAATCCTGTACATTAACAAAATAAAAATGTTTTGTAAGGAGATATTGTGTGTGTGGTTCACTTATTCCATCACTTGTGAGCAATCAAATTTTAATTGGCAAATGACTGAAACAATTTAAGCATGTAGCGTGGAATTCGAGACACATCTTGGACATGTGACAGACTATATAGGAGCCTGCATTTCTAAATGATTCCGATTAACTGCACCCAAGCAGTTCGGGAACAGCGAGCCCATGCCGAATGCGTCTGCCATCTGAAGCCAGGCAGCGAAGTCTGGTTCTAAATCAAACAAATGGAAGTAACAATATACATAGAAGTTCATAAAGTTATTCATTCGTTTACATCCGCATTGGCCAAAACAGAAAGGTCAGAGATACTGGTATACTTATTATATATTATTCCTTATTCTTAAATCTAGGCAAGGATAGTAATCCATGTCATTTGAACTTTTTCCGATGGCAGAGGCTTCACATAATATATAGCGGTGCCTGCCCATAAATTGCCATTATGTAAAGAGTGGAAACCGGTGACATCAATTCCTCAACTGACTCGGATCTCATGGAGCTAGCAGTTGACGACTTAGTTGAACAGACCCCTTGTGAGAAACATAAATGACATCAAATGTTGATTCGTGGTTAAGTTGTGTTGCATATTTCATTTTTATGTTGCTTTGAAATCAGCTTAATTCTAGAAATTATGACAACTATGCATCACAAAAAAGCCGGCCTTTAGGGTTTCATTTTTCATTTAAATTCCAAAGCCGGCTGCACCATTGCAAAACCCTGCTGTTCCAAACTCGATTACAGGAGCCCACTTCTTCAAAATTGTTAACGGGTTAAGTTATATGTAGATTATTCATACACTTCAGATACGCCTGAGCATTGAACTGAGCAACAATACAAAAAGTATCTGCATCTGGTATGTGCAGCAAACTAGAAAAATTCGGCGCTAACCGCCAGGTACACTGGCTGAACCCTTACTATAATGTCTTATTGGGAGTTATAATGAAAAATCCAGCTGTTGATACATAAGAAGGGCTTGGACGTATATGGAGTTAAATATATCAGGTCCATATCAGGCATTTAAATATACAGGGTGTTTCACGAAAGGTGGACAAATTTAATATTGCAAAAACTATGCATCGCTCTCCAGAAAATGCTTGTGTCGATTTGGTCCTAGGCAAGAAGCCTATTAAGAAAAATGATCAAACTTCGGGATAATTCAATTGTTTATTATTTTCGTATAATTATTTTTGAATGCTGAGTTTAAGGGCGTGGTTTCAATTAGAACCCTGATGAGCATCATCTAAAAACACTAAATCAACAAATTGCAGAACGATAGAAGGCACGCGCGGTATTTCAAGGCTTTCTGAAAAACCGCACAACTTCGACGGTTTGTTAAGTTTCGGTTTGCAATCAGAGCGCCTCTCGTCACTGGTGGCACCGCACCCTGTGGAGAAATAGTGCAACCAGGCTCTGCTGCGTTGCGCGAGGACAGCGCAGCAGAGGTTTGCTTAGTTGCTTATTTTAAGCGGTGACCCTTACGACGAACCAATGGGGAGGCGCTGTGCTGCACGATGCAATGCAGTGCAACACAGTCGATACAACTGTGTGAACAAGCATTTACGTTGCTTATTTCAAGTGACGGTAACATACTTACATTGCTGACTTCAAGTAATGGGCAATCTACTTACGTTACTTCTTCCAATTAACATACTTATGTTATTTACTTCAAGTAAGGGCAACTTACGTTAATTATTTAAAAACGGACAACCTACGTTAGTTTTTTGGGGTTACAATTATAGACTTATGCTATTTATTTCAAAGAGTGGGTAACATACTTGCGTTACTCATGTCAAGTAAAGGGAAAATATTTATATTACTTGTTTCTAGTAACGGGTAACATACTTACGTTGCTTATTTCAAGTGACGAGTATCGTACTTACGATGATTATTTAAAGTAAGAGTTAACATGTTACTTATTTTAAGTACGGGTACCTTACTCACATTACTTACTTTATTAATGGGAAATATACTTAAGTTATTTATTTTAAGCAATGGGTAACATAGTTACGTCAATTTAGTGTAGCGTGCAACATACTTAGCTTACCTTTATAAAGTAAGAGGTAACATAGTTATGTTTAGGGTTCCGCGTATTTGGTTTCTATTTTTTCAAAATTTGGCGTACTTTTTTCGGTGTTTATTCTAAAATTCAATTTTCGTTTTTTTTTCGGTGTATATTTGTGCCCAGAAAAGTTTATCGGCTTTTTTCGGTGAATTAAAATAAACACTAACAGACACCGGATCAGACGATCCTTGTGGCTCTGATATTTGTGATCACTCAAAGAATAACTGCACCGACACATTGAAAAAGAAGAGGGACAGTTTATTTGGCAAATGTGTGCAACTGTAAAAAAACAAGAAAAAAAGACGGAACTACAAACATGTCACATATAAAGGCTATGCCCAAAAAAACATGCAACTTCACCTTCTGTACATCAGGAATACGTGATCTTATTATAGTACACATACAAGTACTTTCCCAGGTTCTCTTCGTTAATCCACACTCTTTCTGTTTTGTTAATATGACCCTGAGCTTCGAGAATGCCCTGTCAACGCTAACACTGGACACTGGCGGGTTGAGGAGATGAAGCCGCTGCCTGAGCCAAAATCGGCTAATCAACCAATTGTGACCGCCAGAAGAGACACGGTGCGAAGTTTTGAAGCACAACACAACATGCAGAGCTTCCATCCAGTATTCCTTACAACGAGTTTGAAAACAGGCTCGTACATAGCGAAGTCATGGGGCATTTCGGACTTCACGTTCCGATCGATGATGCGCAGATTAAACCAAAGCGCCGTGATAGCACCCGCGCATCCTATACATTCGGACACGTTTCGGTCGCCGCTGTCCTTCCACTTTTTCGCCATGGCTCTGCGGTACGACTGGAAGGTCAAAGTGACCTTTTACGGTTAAAACTGAATTTTAGAAAATGAATTGGACGTACTTTTGTTGGTTTTTATCGGTTTAAACCAAAAACTCCGAGCCCTAGTTATGTTACTTATATCAAGTAATGTTTACCATACAATCTTGTAAAAGATACTTAAAAAATGTACATAAGATGCAGTTATAGTTAACCATCAGAAAAGGTACCTAGGCACGTACTAAATACTTGCTTAAAAATGTACCTAGGTAGAGGTGCAGGTATTTTAAAGATGCTTTATTCATTTTCCTCAAATTTATCACAATATATTGTAAGCAAAGCTTTATATACTAAGGATACACTCAAAAACGAGTTTGATAAATTTGCTTTATTGGTGTCAGTGCGATGTCCACACCGCAGTGGAGTCGCACGTGCCCTTTCCCCACGCTCCAATTGGTTCATTGAGGCCACTTCCACTGTTCACCATGTCACGCCGAAACCGCGGAAACTCGCTTGTTGACGTTCTTGCCCTCAGAGTCGGTGCTGACGTCGACGGGCCCAGAAGACGTCGGCCGCATGAACAAACGCATCAGTCGAGTGCATATGCACCAAACCTTCGCGGCGACGAAAAAAAGTCTTCCTACTGCCTCGTCGTTTTTTTTTTTTTTTTGGTAGGAAAATAAGGTTTTGTTCACCTTTCGAAACTTTTTTTCAGTTTTGATAACTGAAAAATTTGAATTCGATTTATTGAGTGGAAACTGTAGTGCTTACGGCTGTGTTACGTTGCTTTACGATTGGAATTGTATTTTTATTTTCAATTAGATTTTATATTGTATTTATGACAGAAGGGAGCCACCACCAGGAAATGATACAGACAACAGAAACTTTTCACATCTTTCAAGTTGTCTCCTCCCTTGTACAGCTGTCAGAGGAGGTCAAACACGCAATGAAGTCAATTTTGGTTTGATATGAAGGAAGCAGGTCGCTATTTACCCCAAACGGATTTCCGAAGCTATTCGATAAATTTATGTCGCTAGAACGACATGGCTAATCCACCGTTTGCTCAAATGAACACCGCCATTCGCTAAACTGTCGTTCAATTAAACATCATGGACAAGGCTTCTTTAATAAAACGTCGTTCGATTCAGTCAGTACCTCCCAAGACGTACCCTACTCAACGATAATGAAGGCACATGGTAGTATGTTGATACTTCAAGACTTATAATTTTGACGACATTGAAGAAGTCACTGGAAAAACACCTGTAAAATGTAACTTCACTTAGTTACAAGTTACTGAAAAATGTACCTACGATAGAGATACAAATACCGGGAAATAAATGTACCGAAGTTTGTACCTCAGGTAAACAAAAGTACATTGATACCAATTTTCAGTTACTTGTACCTATGTACTTTACAACCCTGGTAACTTATGTACGTTACTTATTTCAAGTAACGGGTAACATACCAACGTTACTTTTATCAAGTAACGGGTACAATACTTACCTTACTTATATCAAGTAAAGGGTATCATGGTTACGTTACCTGTTACTTCCTCCTAAGACATATGAAACGTACACTTAGATATTCTCCTGATGCCATACTTCATTTTACCTTAGATTAAGACGCAGCCGACACTACGAGCGGAAGGAACCAGTCACACAGAATCAAAATATCTTCATCTTGGTGTTTGTGATGTTCCTATACCTGTGCAATCATCACTGAACCATTAATAATCAAAACAGTCCCAGTTACGTTTACTTTTGACATTGCTTGAGTAATCCCATTGGTTCCTATCATCGGCTGCGTGCGGACTTTCTTAAACGAGGTATATGAACCAGCTAATTAATTATTGCACTCATTCCACACACTTTAAAAAATATGCCTGTTTTTTTCGTGTAAATTGTCCCTTTTCAGGAAAACCCAAAGCCCTTTGTCCCAGTGTTGAAAAACACACTGTCAAAAATGTATGTAATATGAGAGAAAATATCCAGGAAATTTCTGTAAAAATAACAAAGCGGTTCTGTTCAGCTAAAAGACGGGCACACTTATCGTTGAAAAAACAGATTACATTATTCATAAGAAACATGTTTATTTGGTGAAAGAAATAGTCCACAGGAACTAAAAGTCTGTGAAAAAAACAATAATTTACGTTATTCTCAGAAATAATAATAATAATCTTTATTTTGGGGTGCCCAAAAACAACCACATCGGTCTTCTTATTGGTGCACCAACACAACAAGCAAAATGAGCAAGCAAGTACATAGGCTCTAAACATTTACTAAAAAAAATTAAATTAAATTAAACATCCAAGACAAACATAATGCTAAGGGGCTAGAATAATATCATTTAAATCGCGACGGTACATAGAAATTGATTCAGATATATCAAGGTGGGGTGGAGCAAAGGTATTATATAATGACTGAATCCGTAAGAGAGGTGAGGTGTTACACGGCGAGCGAACATCAAAACAAACAAAGTGTCTAGTTACTCGGAATGGAATATGAAAGTTCACTTTTGCAAGGAGTTGAGCCGAATCAACAGCACCATTCGCAACCTTGTGCAGAAAATTAAATCACGAACAGTCCTCCTTTCAGACAATAGAGAAAGAGATAACATTTTTATTATATATTCATACCTATAATAAAAGCGCCGCTCAAAGTATCTATCATAAACAATCCGGACAAGTCTTTTCCGAACATTTTCTATGCTCATAGCCTGTGTAGTTATCGGGTAAATAAACAGCCAATGAAAACTACCTTTCTGTAAGAAAACAGTTTCTTTTATTCCTCGATCTCATCGCTCTTTGATAGTAAATATAGGAAGCAATGTACTAGGCGCCCCAGTTAACTCGGACCGGGCTTTGAAAAAGATCGAGGTACACCTAAGCATCCCTTATGAGTTGTGATGGCGAAAGCATGCAAGCCGCTCGTTCGCTCCCTCTTTCGTCTACTGCGTACTTTTCGTCGCCGGTCGGCGCATGTGCTGCTCTCGTGACCTTGGACGCTCCGCGCTGATGGACACGCAGCGCCATGGGGTGAGCGGACGTGGAAACTGACGAGCGCAGCGGCCAATGGGAGTCCCGTCGACGCGCGCCAGCCAATGGAACCGAAGGAAACTCGAGCAGTTCGTCCCTCGGGCATTTCGTTGCTCATACTGGAGCTGCTCCCTTATTAAATACTTTAGTCCCCTCGTCAACTATGACAGCCGCAAGCCTTCGATGAAGTGGATGAAGCATCACTCGAGGGGCTATTTTGAAAAGAAGCCTTGGCAAAACAAGATTTCGGGCTCGGGATTTAGAAAATGTGACTACCGTGCATATTTAGTGAATGTCTCCGTCCGCGAAAAACATGAAAACGGATGCCAAGCGACGTGGAGGCGGCCGGTAACGAGGATACCTACTCTCTAAAGACCGCTTCGGCGGTTCCGCGCCTCCGAAGCTATGACCTGTGGAAGGTGTGGAAGTGACGGCCTCATTGAAAAGAAGGGGTCTATATCACATGAGCAAATGACATTTTTAGCGAATGACACTTAAGGGAAAAGAGGTCATTTGAGCGAATCGACATTTTATCGAATGACGTTTTAGCGAATATTGCCTATTTCAGCGAATGACGTCTTAGAAAACGATCTTTTAGCAAATATGCTTATTTCGCTTATGTTTCCTTTACCGAAGCCGGAACTACTTCTCTGGCTTCTCCTTCATTATCGCGAGGGAAAAGAACGGCACGGAAATGACTATTTTGATTTTAGTAAAAAAAAAACGTAACAATTTATTACGAGCCACCATATCCTGGAACCCCCTAATACGCAAAGCTGATCGGACTTCCCATTCTCCCCGGGAAAATTGAAAGTCTACGCCGCCGGGTACATCGTAAGGTTATATAGAGATAGCAGGGGATCGGTGGCCGAGTGGGCTAGCGCGCACCAGCTCGGAGCACGTAGAGCGAAAGCAAGCGCTACAGAACCCAGAGATCTAGAATTCAATCCTCACACCCTGCCTGTTTTGATTTAGAAGAGCATCGTACTATCGTGCGGTCGTGTATCACTACTGCGTGGTGCACGTAAAGATCCCAGGCTAGCAGTCATACTCAATGGCTACATTGCTCAAGTTGAGGCCTGAGAGAGTTGGTACGACATACTTCGGGATTAAAAACAAGACAGAAGACGAACGCCCAGATGGAGAATAACACGGAAGAAGTAACCCGGTCATCTATAGTGCGTAGCAATGTCGCCATGTTCTCGCAGACTACACACTCGTTGTATAAACAACTAACGACTAATTTGACTTTTTGTTTGACCAACTAGGCAAAAATTTCCGGAAAGGTACTTCATAAAATATTATGATGAAAATGTGAGTTCTCCACGTGCGCGTGCCGGTTTTTCTGATGAATCTTTCATAAACAACTTAGATCAATCTGAAAAAGAAAAAAAACACGCACACTCAAAAAAAAATTACAAATTTTACCGAAAACACGGGGCAGAGGCTTAATAATAAGTAAAATCGAGAGGTTTTTTTTTCTTCTTTATTTTGCGTGACATCTATACCGCGTAAGCCCAATGGATCAAAAGTATTTAAAAAAAATGGTCAACATATGTTTTGCGTGTTAGGGTGCTGTAATTCACCATGAAGTAGCTGCTAAGTGGCGGACATGTCTTTTAAGAATTATAAAATAAATACTTGCCTTCTTCAAAAGTTAGAAATAAAGACGCTAATTTTTCTATAGGCAGAGGAAAAAAATAAGCCTTTTTCGTGCTCCTGAAAAAATAAACGTTTTTATTTTTGTTAGTTTTGAGTGTTTTTGTACAAAACAATATGTGAAAGCAAGGTCAGACCGATTTCCTTCCTGCCGCGTCCTTATTTAGCTCAAACAACCAACAATAAAAGTTTTTTCTGAGAGGGAAAACCCTCCCTCTCTGTCAATAGAAAAATAAGCGTCTTTATTTCTAACTTTTGATTGAAGCCAGTGCTTTTTTTAAATATTCTATAAAAAAAATGTCACGCTTTCTTAAAGTGCCTTCAAGCGATTGGAAGGCGGTGTGCGCAATATACATATTCTGTGAATTACAATGTGCGTATATAACTATATTCTTAGCGGGACGATTCGCAAGATTCACGATTAAACGATTCACATTATGTGTTCGACATTAGTACGCCTAGACGATAAAAATTGACGCGTGCGTTAATTTCAGAGCGGACGCCCTTTGTCAGGTCTAGCAACAAAATCTCCCATATTTACCAATATTTCTGATAACGGCCAATCTGAAGAGGTAAGTGAATTCGGGAATTAGTGTAATTTTAAGCGCTACAAGTTGGCGGTTAAAAATCAGGCACAGTCTGGGAGAACTGTTTTTGCAACTTGAACTTGGACTGCAGTCATTCATTGCAGAAGCCCTGTACGTATTACAGATGTATGCTGACACGGACCAGTGCACTGCAAGACGCCGTTGTGTATTCGAGGGTGCACAAGTGACCTAATAAAACAAATTGTCGATATATCACAGAAAACCTTGGGCTTGTTCACTAGACTTGACGTTGAAAGGCCCAGTCATGGCTGCTGCGAGTTGATGAATGGGTGGTGATCCTATGCGCAGCAGGGGATCTCAGCTAGTTTTATTTTCCATATCTGGATCCAGACATCTTTACCTAGGTTCCCCACTCTAGAGGATCCTTTTTTTCCGTAAATCGATTGCTTTTTTACAGACTAGAGAAGAACTGGCCACGGGCCTGGCGGTGAGCCTCCTCGTACACACTGCGCTCATCCCTACTGTCATCAGTTCACGATTTCTTTACTTTGCAGAGTATCAGTATCTGTAGGGGCTAATCAATTTCTTTAAGGGTGCTGTTTTACGCATTCGCGTCGAGTGCTACTTTAAAGGTTCCAACAACATAGTTTGACGCAGCGCGGGCGCTATCGCAGCGCAGAGAAAGTAGTTAATCACAGATCTTAAATCTCGTGCTCTAAGGCCACTGAAAGGCGCGCGTCATGGGCAATGCTGCGCTCGACATTGGGGACTTCTAGCAAACCGTTATCGTATTCTGGATACCGCACTACCGGAGCCTTGGAAGCATGCTTTTAAGCGCGCGCCCGGCAATCACGGTATCAGCCCGGGCGAGCACTTGCTTCAAATGCTCCTGAAGTGCGATACCAGGAACACAGTAACGGTTTGCTAAAGGTTCCTATAGAAGAGCCTTTACAATGAAACGATTGGTACGAGTATGTACGAGACGCCGAGACGCTACGACGGGCTGCTATGACATCAGATCCGCTGCGCCAGGGTAACGCTAGGGCGCACAAAACGAAACTGAATCTTGATACCGCTCTCGGAATTACCATATATCGATGGCCTCGCATCAATCTTCTGAATCAAAGTACAATAACTGTCTGACATAAAATGAATAACTGTCTGACATAATAACTGCAATAACTGTCTGAAATAAAATAAAAAATCCTTCCATAAAAAATCGTAGTGCTTTTGCGGAGGCGAACAAGGGAGTCATCGAAAAAACCGCGCATCGCCATCGGTATAATAAAAAGGACGCAACGTTGCATGGACGTAATGGCCGGATGAGCGCGCTCCGAAAGTGGGGCATTGGACACTGCACGGGCACCTGCCAAATGCCGATATGTGTATAAAAGAAGCTACAATATCTCAAACCACCTCTTTCATGGTACGATTGTGGCGAGATCCCACCCCCTGCATTTTGAAACAGTAAGTGCGTCGCGCAGTTTAACAAAAAGTACAGCTATTGCGGCGATCGTAGACGCCACTGTCTTGAAAACGCGGTTAGGTTGCAGTCGCACTCAGTATTGTCACAGTTTATGTGAGAAACGATGAATGAAGCGAAAAAGACAGAAATTACAGAAATCAAGAGGCCGAGCAGACGCAAAGAGCCATTCACTAATCCGTCATTCGCTCAAATGAGCGCCGCCATTCGCTAAACTATCTTTCGATCAAACCTAGGGGGCAGGGCTTCATTCGCTAAAACGTCATTCGATCAAGTGAGTGCCTCCCGAAGAGAACTGAGAGTTGCAGCCGATTGAACGGTGAGTTTCGATTGCTTTGGCCACTTGTAGAACAGCAGGAACGTTTTAGGCATTTCAGAAGGTGTTTCATAGAGCTGCAGTATTGCCCTGTACGATAGACGCTCGCTGTCCGACGCGGTCGGACGTGTACTCGCCAGTGTTAGCGTTAACAGAAACAAAAAAAAGCCCTAGCATTTCGAAACTATGTCCGGCGGTAGTCAGTTCATCAAACAAACTATGTAACAACGCAGATCGTTTCGTGGACACAACGACGTTTTAATGAGAGTTAGTTTCATCGAAAAGTTCCCGTGTTCGTTTCATCGACAAACCTTGCGACGTTTCATCGAAAGCGTCTTTCCGCGCTTATCTCCTCGGTCGTCGGCGTCGCAATGTGCCGGCGACCGAGGCGGCATGAGCTCGCTGAGGCGAGCGTGCCGAAACCTTGGTGGTTCCTACAAAGCCAGGTGCGAGTTCGCGCCTCGAAATTATAAAGTACAGGGTGAATATTCGGCCGGCAACCGCTACAACAAGCCGGGGAAAAAATTTGCCACAGTTGTCACAACGCTTATATAAACCAGTAGGTTAGCTCAATTGTAGGCAATAAAAAATAAAAATATTAATTAGCTCAGTTGAAAGGTGTCCGCTTCTAACGCAGCGAAACCAGGTTCGATCCAAAGGGTGGAAGCAATGCTTTTTTGTTTTGTTTTTCAGACATTTGGCGATATATACACATTTCTTTTTTACAATTTATAACGTTTCACCCTAACGCTCTTAGGTCAAAGTGATGGTCGTATTTGCTATGCTTAAATAAACATATTTTCAATCAATATTGAAGTTTGCCCGAGCGGAGCAAATGTTATTAGCGCGTAGTGCGGACTGTGCTATGCTGTGAAGTATTATTAGCGCTCGCTAATTCATTTGTGGCCTATCAGGGGAGCCTGGGTAAGTGCGCTCTACGATACGTCGTTGGGGTGTCCACAAAATTTAACAGTGCCGCGAAGTCGTGCTCGCGCGCGTTTAATTAAGCACTACCTAATGCTTTTACTTTCTTCGTGGGTTTGCGAGTCTTTTGGACTTTTCTGGGTGGCTCCACGGCACAGTTCATAGTTTAACCATGGTCGGGAGTCACGAAACTGGAAGGAACTTGAACCCCGTAACGATATACTTGTATACAGAGCCCCGCGTCGGAGGTGCTTGTATCGTGTAATACTTGTCTGCTTTTGAGATTTTCACTTCGTAGTTTGGTTTCGCCCTCTGTATAACTTCTCTTGTGCTCGTGGCTTCGAGTGTGTTTTCTATTGTTCATAACTGGTCTTGTGAACTTCGTTTAAAATGTCTTTTTGCCTTTTGTATGCTGTTGTAAATGCGATGGTTTTGTTTGCTTTGGGCTCTGAGCGTTTTCCTTAGTGCTAAAGTTATATACCCGCTAAGGTATATAACTTCTAGTACAAATGGATGTATATCATCCAGCACTCAATGTTCAAATACGGCTGCCAAGAAAGTTGCAAGCATTGAAAAGACCCTCCGCCTATTGTTACCCCAAAGGAGATTATTTGGGAATGTATAAATACCTTCATAATTATAACTGGAGCGCTGTTCTTGCAATGGATGACACCAATCTTGCAACAGAAGCGTTTACGTCAGTTGTGCAAGACGCGAGTAGCCTTTTTGTTCCAAAACGCAATTCTCAACTTTCCAAATACCCGGACTGGTTTTCCAATGATTTAAAAATGTACTTTAAAAAAAAAGGTCATTTTCGTAGACTTTAAAAAAAAAAAAACAGGCTCTAGCTTCTGGTACACTCAATTTAGTATTTATTGTTCACTCTTCAAAAAATTGTACTCGCACGATAAACAGATACAGCTTGATGATGTCGAGCGCAGTCTGAACCGCCGCCCTGAAATTTTCTGGAAGTTTGCAAAGCAGCACACTCGTAACAATTCACATGAAATTTCACTGCGGGATTGTTCTACTGGAAACACAACTTATTTTTCGTCCCCACCAGAAGTGGCAGACCGTTTTGCAGACTATTTTAGTCAATGCTATACAGTTGGTCAGTCAACTATTCAGCCTATTGACATAAAAGTAAACTGCCTGGATGTTTTATCGGGCTTCAGAGTCGATACGGATGAAATCGAGGAAGGTATCAGAAAACTTAAACCGAAGTTATCTACTGGAGTATATTGTATTCCGAGCTTTATAATCAAAGGTTGTGGCGCCCTATTCGCACCGATTTTAAAACACATTTTCAACCTGTCACTTCGCTCTGGAGTGTTCCCATCGTTATGGAAGAAAGCGGTTGTCGTGCCAAAATTAAAGGGGGCGATTTTCGGTTGTCAGTAATTATCGGCCTGTTTCTTTATTGTGCGGCTTTTCTAAGGTGTTTGAGAAAGTTATTTATAAACGAATAACTCATTACTTTCATCAAAAATTTACGACTTCGCAGCACGGGTTCATTACGGGACGGTCAGTTGAAACCAACTTGTGCTCCTTTTTACATTTCGCTGTACCAATTGTTACCAACAGGGGACAGGTAGATGCCATTTATTTTGACATGTCTAAAGCATTCGATAAAGTTGATCATGAACTATTGCTCCACAAATTATCGTTATACGGTTGTTGTTCTGAACTACTTCGCTGGTTTCAAAGCTACTTGTCATGTCCTACGAATCATGTTCGAATTTCTAGTGTCCCTTCTAAACTATTTTACTCAGCTTCAGGTGTCCCCCAGGGGTCTATTCTTGGGCCTCTTTTGTTTCTGATATTTGTTAATGACAAAACCTCATGTGTAAAAAAAGCTGAGCTTCTACTCTTTGCGGATGATATTAAGATTTTTATGCGCGTTGCTACCCGTCTTGATTGTAATGCTCTTCAGCACGAAGTGAACAACATACTGCATTGGTCTTTGGCGAATAATTTACTCCTAAATCCTTCCAAAACTAAGGTTCTTTCTTTAAGCAGAAGACGCACTGTTATGCATTTTACATACTCTCTGGGAGGAACTAAAATCGAACGCGTGACTGTGATGAAAGATATCGGTGTGTGCCTTGATAGTGCATTGTCATTTAATGCTCATGTTTCCTTTATTGTTGGCCGTGCGATGAAAACTCTTGGTATCATATCTCGTATAACTAAAAAGTTCAGACGCCCTGCTTCTATGATTCGTTTATTTTGGGCTTTAGTTCGTTCACGGCTTGAATTTGCCTCTGTTTTTTGGAATTCTCTAACAAGTACACAGCCTTTAAGTATTGAATCAGTGCAAAAAAGAATGATACGCATTTTATATGATAGACACTTTCAGCGTCGCTTTTATTATGATTATGAGTTTCTTCTTAAGAGCGTTTTAATTAAGTCTTTTTCAAATAGAAGATTTGAGCGTGATCTGATTTTTTTGCACAGGGTGGTAAATGGTTGAACTGATGCTAACCAACTTTTGAATTCTGTCGATTTTCATGTTCCTTGTCGCGTTACCAGAAATTTTACTATCTTTTATACTAATTTCATGTCTAAACTCTCACCACTGTCCCGTATGCAAATTTCATTTAATACAATCGCATCGTCTAGCTTGGACATCTTCACAGATCTCGTAGTTTTTCGCCGGAACTTGGGAAGTCTAGTTAAAAGTTGATACTATTACATTTTGTGTGAAGTGTGCGACCTATTTGTTGTCATGCTAATTTGTACATTTTAAGCTGTGCGTGTGCTGTGTTTCTTCTTTTGTTTTGTGTGCGCCAATATGAAGACCCGCGTGGTTGTTCTGGGCACATTAAATAAAAAAATTATTATTAGTATTATTATTAAGCTGTTCAAAGTTTGTGGTCCTTTTGCCTTTCAAATCCGACATGTCTGCTTGTTACATGCTAACCAGTGTTCCTTTCTACATAAAGCGAGGAGTTGTTATTTTTTTAATATCGAAGCTGCTTAACTAGTACCCTGGATCCAGGGCTGGTCATGAAGTTTTGTGTTGCTCAGTATAATGTGACTTATTGTCTTGCTTTTTGGACCTCATCATCCAAGCCATGAGACATAACTTTGAGACGTGCGTCGACCACTCCCACTGGGTACTGTGTTGTGAAGGTTGAAGGGCTTTGCATATACCGTATCTTTTTCGCCATGTTTGTTATCGTCGCAACTGCACACTTTACTCTCCATGCACTTTTAGAAAGAACTCAAAATATTTTCCAGAGGTGTTGTATGAATATTTTCTCATTTAAAACATTAATACAAATCAGTTTCTGGCTTATTATTAGCTACAGTCACTACTAAAATATAGTCAGAATGAACCATGTCTACAATGCCATATGAAAGAAATGTGTGGCATATATAATGCATTTTTTCACAATGTTGACGGCACAGTCCAATTTGATGTTTGGCTCGGGTATCCTACCAAACTTTCCCCGTCAGATAGCACATAAATGGCATTGTTTCCTTCCACTTTTTTATAATCGTTTTTCAGTCAAGGATATTGTCATTCAATTAATGTGGAATATATCAGCTGACAAACAGTTGCAATTACTGATCTCTTCAAATATATTTTGTACCCATGAGACCTTTCTATTCTTATTTCAATAGGTGTGAATGATGTACCTTCGAACAAGTCCCACAAACTTTTTACCGACATTTATCCAAGTGAGGCGACTCCTCCATAATTTTTTTGCTCTTGTGGCTATTTATAAAAGAATTGAAAAATCTTGGGTACATAGTATAGCTAGATTAAAGCTTAAATATAAGTTATTTTTATTTTTTCCAGGGTTGGCCCTTGTTACTGTGCATAGTTCGACAAGATTGACTTATTGTGCTGACTTTGCTTTTGGTATTCAAGAGCATCGGCGTCTGCTTTGAAGAAAAGCACGACCCACATCGACAACGTGGAAAAAAATAGCTCCTGACGTAACGAGGCTCCATATGGAGGATGACACAAGCCAAATTTTGCATCGACAAAAATGATTTGCCTGCAAAAACTCTTCGCATTTGGATACTTTGTAAGTGTATCAACCTTTTCAGTTTAAATTTGACCTGCTTGTCATGTGAAAGCTGCGCACCCTTTACACAAAACACTGCTGCCATTGGAGGACCGCCAGTGCCTGTTGATTACTTACGATTCTCTGAATTTGCATTACATACCCCAGGATAAGGTTTTCCATCGTTCCCCATTGTGATCATTCTAACTACACAAATTACTTCTTAGGGGCCAGAAAGCTGTGAATTTCATGTTCACAACGGTATAGTGCACAAATTAAACTTTTTTCGCACAAATTAGATCAGATTTCAAGACGCGTTTAAGAGCAATGTTAATCATTCTGTGATAAAAGTCTAACCGCGTGCATGTCGTAGAAGAAATTATGTTTGCTGTTATTGAAAACAATGAGATGAACTATGACATTTTTTCTCAGGATGGTTGGCTCGAAATTGACATAGTGTAAACCAGAAGTAAGCACATTTGTCAGTCCCGGGAGTCCTAAAATATTGCAATGTGGTCCCCCTTCCCCACAAACACACATACACGAACCCATCTCACCACGCTCATTATACTCATCAATGGGTACAGACTGGTCTCATTTGCATACGGCTTTTCAACTGGAATGAAGGGCCTTTTAGGTACAAAAAGTGTAAGGGAGAAAACCTTTACATGCCCAGAAAATGCATGGCTTCCGCTTCCTGTAAATATATCGACAGCAGCCTGCTCTGTTTTGTTTCATCCCCTGATCCATTATTACTGCGTGCCTCGGGCAAGAGTTACTATTTTCGTTTGTCAAGGAATTTCGTGGGCACTACATTGTTTTCATTCTAAATATTAAGCACTCCGCCAGAGGAGCTATATCTTCTGTGCCTATGTGCTATAAACTGCCACTCAATATTCCTGAGAAACGTGCCAAGTAAAAATTGCCCGTCAAAGTTAATAGTTAAATATTTTAGAGTCAGTGTCAGCGTCACCATCAGCACTTCAGCTTCACGAGGCCCCATGCTCTCACTTTCCACCATTCTAGATTACACTGTAATGCTAGGATGATGAGACGCAAAAATCACAGTATGAAGTCTTCACTGCAGCTGAGTTTATTTACAAGGGAATGACAACTAATATACATTCATACGAGTAAAGGGGGAGGAAAAAAGAGACATGCACTTTTATATTGCACATCTGTGAAATATAAAATAAGTTAGTTGACTGAAACTAGCAATACAGCCAAGTGGTGCTGAAGTGCCCGGCAAGAAAAGCTCTTTGAAAGCTCCATAAGTCGATCGACTGAGAAAACATGCCATTTTGTCGACTGATATACGTGAAACATGAAATAATTATGGGGACAAACACCTGGAACAAAAACGTCATAATAAGTGTAACAGAGGTGTTAATTCAAATGTAAACATGTCTGATTAACGCAATTACCATGTTCCTCTAGCCAGGATTTGTGTTAAGAATATATGATTCTTTTCCAGAAATTCCTTTTCTTACACAAAAGGTATTTTTACTTGGCACACATTAAACAATCTATTGTTTGGCAAGTTCGGGAACAGGGTTTTGTTCTCAATTACGTTTACACTGTTTTAATTCTCAAGCAAGTTTTAAACAAAAACGAATCAATCTGAGCGATTGAAACCATCCTTATGTTGTTAGCAGGCATTTTACGAGAAAGAGTGTGTTTTGTTGAGCCTGATTACCTAATTAATTTAAACTAACCATTTAAATTTTGAATTATGGGCAAATGTGTCAATTGGAAACTTGTAGAGCGGTTTAAGGAGCACTCGATGTAAGTGCTTGGAACATGGTACACCTTCCCTGGCTCTTTTCTCCAGCCTTCAAAAAACGCCCACGAAATGCAAAAAAATACCGCATGACAATGCACTCCTCTAATCGTAGCGCACGCGTGCGCTACGAGCGGGCGCTGTTTTAGGGCTGGATAAAAAAGGCACTCAAGGTGCACCATGTTGCAAACTCCTCCGTCGGGTATTTCTTTATTGTCACTACAACTTTCCAGTCGACCACTTTGTCCTTAAATATTTAAAGAGCTAGAAAATTAGTCGTAATTATCTAATTAGGAACAATAAAAAAGATATTGCCTCTGGCAAGACGTCTGCTAAGAACATACAGTTGGTTTCATTCGAATGTAATGTTCTGTTTTTTTAAAGCTTGGTTCCAGATAACTGTAACACCCTGTGAACCATATTAAGCGACCAGGTACACTTTCCCCCCCAAAAAAAAAATATTTACCTAAAATGTGGCGATACGCATAATTACCGCCGGCAGTTCAAACATCCTAAACATGGCGGCAAACAAGATTTCTGGTTCACAACACTTTGGCGTCCTTATTTAAAATGAGTTTATTAGGCACTTGATTATCCATATGATGGGCATCTGCCGAATTGGTCGTTGGCACTCACAAATATCGCACCCATATTTTTTTCTACGCAATGCATAGCTTTTGTAGGAGAGGTTTGGCCAGCATTCCGTAACCTCCCTGTATATTGAATTAATTTAGGTTTTGTTGGGAAGAACACTATAGTAAAAAAGATGTTTGTTTGATTTCAGGGGTATTGCAAGCATCAAGCCAGCGAGAGGTACCAATATTGTTAAGCGGCGGAAGAAGAAAAAACACTGTGCGTCATCCGCAGTTGCCAAGCTGATGCCGTCCCTGGCGGATTATGCCATTTAAACGGAAACATTCCTAAAACTTTCCCGATTTAAATAAAAAGGTATGTTCTAGAAATTTCATCTTAAAGGTCAAGCAAGGCAAAGAGAAGGAATCATTTGTATTTAATGGTATATAGGGTGGCATAAATAGCGCGGTAGGATGTCGACTGCACCAAAAAATTGGCTTCTGTGTGTAGCTAGCTCAAAATTTTCACCACAGGTGTACTCTAGTGGTGCACATTACCTTTCTACTTCAAAAGGGTAGATCCATTTCCGTAAGAAAGAAGGAAAAAAATCATTGTAGCTTCTATGGTGGGCACTGATGCAGGCAAACAAGTCACAGTGAGCGGTGAGAGCCAGATGCGAAATGGAGTATTCGCATTTCGCATAGAATGGACGACTCGTTTCGCAACGGGCGCGGGTCAAATTGGGCGATGAACTGGCTCTAACAGAGTCGATGCGACTTGCTTGTCTGTGTCGTTGGCCACCATAGAGATTTAGAGGAATAGTGTTGTTGTTTCTCACAGAAATAGAGCTATACTTAGCAAATTTACAACTTGTGCCTTTAAAATGCATGTTTGGTTAAACTTTGATCTAGGTGTGTGCAGAAGCAAATTTTTAACCAATTTACAGCCTACCACTATTTAGGCCACCCTACACTGGGTGTTTGCTTTTAGCTGCACAAAATTTTAAAAACAAGAAGTTTCATTGGGTAACTTCATTTTGCAATTAGTTACTCAACTTGGTGGGCACTACAAACAAGGCTGGTCGTACAAGTATGTGGCTAATTAACATATATTTTTAATTAACCTCTAATTAGTAAACGGAGCCATATTCTTTCCATTAGAAATTTGCTGGCCATGGTCGAAATCCACTAAATCTGTTCATAAATATTTGGGGCACGTGCATCGTTTTGACAGTCATTTAATATAAAAACTGAATCTCACAAAAAATAGGGTTGGCACCACACTGGTCATAGTCAAGGGAACCATTTAATAAGGCACGTAGTGCTTAGAATACTTAAGTTTTCAAATAGTTTTGCATACATCAATAATAATCAGTTTCAGTTAGAGACTTGCTGGGTATAGTCAGAAATCACAAGATCAGTTAATTTTAGAACGTTTGGGAGCACGTACAAAGTGGTATTTCGCAAAAGTCACCACTTTTGATGCAGGCGCAAGGCTGTCAGATCGAAAATCTGGATGATAAAACCGGAAAACATGGAGGCCGCGACACATTTGTAGGAGTCCAAGAGACAATACATGTGCTCCTAGTTTCTAAATTTGAACGATTTAGTGGTTTCTAGCAATGCTGATAGAGTTTCTAATTGTACCTATATGCTTCTTTGTCTAATAAAAGGGCTATTTAAAAAAAATATCTTGTTCCTAGTGGTCGCCAAGTCAAGTAAGCTAATGACACTTTCAAGAGTGCGCTAGTGCACGTTCCCTTCAATATTTTTCTCCATAGAAAGAATGCCAGGTATTTATTCAGGAAATGTCATTGTCAAGTGCCCAAGAGGGCAGAGTTAAGAATCGAAGTAGGCATGTTCAATAAATTCTGTTTGGTCAGCCCCAAGCGTGGCAAAGTTAAGAAATAAAACTGCAGTTTCTAATGGTATGTTGAAGAGATCCCATCTGGTCAGAGCGAAAGCGTGGCAAATGCAATAAATAAAGTGGGTATTTACAAATTGTACAATATCTCACGTTTTCTTTCTTTAACAAGTTTGACGATTGCTTTGATAGCAAACATCCAGGCATTCATAAATCCAGGAAGGTGGGGAGGTGTAACTAATGGCGTGTTCCTAAAATGATCAGAGCTTTATTTCAGTCAATGCTGAATATTTGATATCACTGACATTTCTGTCCCACAGAAAAAAAAATTGTTCAAGTTGATCAGAGAAATGATACACTTAATTTGCATTTCGGTCAATTAAGAGACCCTCTAAAAATCTGCTAGCCTGCGAGCTTTTGAAGCTTACAAAACGTTGGTTGATGAGCCATTTTAGAAAACGTGTTTCTTTCACAGGTTTACAGAATACGGCCAACTGCATTCCGTATTCTGTAAGTGGGGTGCGGCCACAGTGTATAAGGGCAGGTAGGAAACTATAAGACCCTGAAATGCATTTTTGGAAAGTATAGCGTATTTATTAATCAAATAAATTATTGACATGTTCCTCACAGGCACTTAGCAATTTTTCAATAGCTATTCAAACTTATTCAAACTGTCTTCATATTCACATAGCAAAGTAAGACTCAATTCCGCCCCTGTAAAGGTATTTACTCCTACTTTGGAGACTCATATGCAGTGTCGGCTTGTCTTCCGATAAACGTAGTGCGAGTCTGTAGGCGAAACGAAAGGTAGTTGACCAATGAACTCGGAAGATGCCACTTTCTGGATATTGATGATCAGGAACTACATGCCAATCTGCCTAGTCGAAGCAAGGACTTTTATTGGACTGGAATTCATTGTCTTATTCAGCAATATAGAAAGACTGGATAATAATGGAGGCCTTGTTTAAACAAGTGTAAATTATTATTAAGAATTCGGCGATAATCGGATGGTAATGAATAAGTATATGTGATAATCTGATGGTAACGAATAAATATATGCTCTACCTTGCCAGAAAATTTGACATTACCTTCTCACTTTCTGTTGTACATGTGTCTTAGGTGCTAGTCCAGCAAAGGCGACAGACAGCAACAGCCGACTCTAAAAAACCTCCAGTATTCACACGATGTTATCTTTAGCAGGCTTGAATCACTCGAAGTTCGATCCCGAGCTCAGTGTGCTCCGTGAACGCAGCAAGACTGATTGAAAGCCTCCCGAATTTCGCTTTTCATTAATGCTGCCCACACCCGCGCTTTGTCTGTGTCGACTGTTGCTTATGTCACTTTAGTAGGACTCGGGCTTAACAAAATTTGTTTTCGATGCTCTGGAATAGTTATGTTTTATTATGTAAACTCTGTTACATATTTTTAATTGAAGTTAATTTTATTGTTACAATTTTTTTAAGTTGTCTTTTTACAAAGCTGTTGAACAGAAACTCTGTTTCTTTAAAAAAAAACAGGTTTTTGACAAAATTCAAAAATTCAAAGTTGATCTTTTTAGAGAGTTACAGAACAGTCAACCTTCCTTTTAACATAAATCATTTTTCCACGGAATGGGCAAAACGGAGATATGATTTTTTTACTCAGTTCCAAAACAGAAAATCCTTCTTTTAACAAAAGTCGGTGGTTCCAGAAGAGACACTCTTGGTCTTAAAGGGCAGCTCCGCTTATTTTCAAAAATTTTGAGATAGTGGCCGATTTTGCTTTTTGAAGCACTCAAAAACAATCCCCAATCTTTTGTTTCGCGAAAAACAAAATATTTTTCGTGTAATTTTACTCTAGCCATGATTACAAACCGAAACCGAAACGGTGGCAAAGCCGGACAACATTGTATATTCGGCATCACTGAGCATGTACACCCACGTGATATACAAGGGAAGAAGGAGCTCCCCTCTTATCAGGATCCTCCTTTGTGCCTCCTGGATTAGCACAGGCGTCGCTATTCTCCTCCCAGAAGATTATAGAAGATTAACCTGTCACTCAAAATTCTTACAAAAGCAGCTTCCCTCTCCTCCTTTTACTTGGTCTTCAAAAGTATGCGATGTAACACAAGCCGCGCTCAACGAGGCGATCGGCTTATCAGTAGTATCAATAGTCAAGCGCCGGGCCGGCCGAGCGCGTCACCCACGTCTTTCACGGCGCTGGCGCCACCCGTGCTCCCCCCCCCCCCAAAAAAAAAAAAAAAGATTGAAAAAAAAAGAAAAAAGAAGCTGTACATGCTTGATGACGTCGCGGACGTGCCGGGATGCAGCCGGGCAGTGTTGTCTGGCCCACACGTCTCATCCAAAACCAGCGGATTCGTGCTTGTCAAACTTTGACAGCGATTTTAATGAACTTCTAGGCGGAATTCTGTCGTAATATTTGCCATGGGGTTTTTGTAGATGATAACAAAGAGAACTGTATAGTTTTGCACTACTGGAAAAGAAGCGGAGTTGCCCTTTAACAAAAACCGGTTTTTCGCGAAATTTGACAAGAGAAAGTTTTTTGTTTACTGAAAAGCCGAGAACAGGAAATGCTATTATTTTAACGGAAAGTATGAAAACAGGGAAACACACGAAAACAGGATAATCGTGCAAGGGGCTTGCCAAGCTTTTTTTGTTTTTTACACAGTTACTTCTTAGAGTGCACTGTCGCCAAAAGGAAAACTTGTTACTGTGTGTTTATGAATACAAAGAAACGAAAACGTAAAGTGTGTTATTTTTCATTAGTAACGGGAACACATTCCTTTTATTTTCATGTCACTTAGGTCGGTAGCGCATTTCTTTTATTTGCGAATAACTAGTAATGCCTTCCGGCACTTTTTTTTTGTTAGCTCCTACAATACTGGCCCTGAGTCACCCCCCGTGTCGATCCAATCTATTTTGTCAGGGGCTTACTTGCCAGCCTAGTCGTTAAAATCCATTGTCTTTCTGTGGCTCCCCTTCTGCCATCTTTTTTTTTTTTTTAAGTTTCCCCAGTTGCTCCCCGCTGGCCTTCAATTTCTCTGTCGAAGCGTTGCCGTTGGCTTTTCCAGGACAACTTATCTCTTTCTTCCCGTGAATCGATTCCTCGTTCCACTCTCAATTCCCAAGATTAAGTTTTCCCCCTCTGTGATCTGCCGTTCAGGTCCCCAACACGTTCCTTTTGGCCAACACGTGACACAAGCTCGCTGTCAACGGGACTGTTCGCCTGAAGCAATATGAGACGACGAGGTACCAATGCTCCGCCGACGTGACGAAATAAGAAACAAATGAAATGAAATGTGAAAAGATAAACAGGTGAGCCCAAATCATAAAAACGCTAAGAGATCTCGCGTCTCTACGGCACACACAAACACACTGGCACGAAAGCATCCTGCTCGATCCAGTAACGTTTGTCTCACTCCCGCTTTATGCAACAAATCGGTGGAGAGCGGCTGTTGGGACTACACGTACGAACTAGGATTACCTGCGCTTAAGACCTTCGGACAGCGACTAAAATCTAAAAATTCCCTCAAATGGCACTTACGCCCCGCCAAATTGTAATCGCGCGGCTCTGAGAGTAGGTCCAAGGTTTCGGAGCACGCGAATTTTTTTTTTCTGCGGAGCGAGCCACGGGTTTAAAAGAAGGTACGCTGTTTTGGGGTAACGAAGTACCATGGGCCAGGAGCATAGTTAGAACCAAGCATAGCCTATACAGCACACGGTTTACGACAAAGCTTGAAAGAGCAGCGGAACGCTTACCGGCGCTTGCAACATTTCGTCAATTGGCTGAGCTCTACTTACGGTCGTCGGCAAGACGCTGCATCTCCCAGCTCTTAGCTATCGACTGCTGTTCTTGAGCACGTTATTCGCAAGAAAGACATACTAAACATCACTTAAACGTCTAAAACAGAAAGGAAGGTGGCTGTCAAAGCCTCCTGAGCCCCAAAGGAGGCTGATGGCTGTAGCGATGGCCTTGCGCAGTGTTCAAGGGTATATTTTGCTTTGAAAACGAAACCAAGCCACGCGATTGAGAAACTCGTTTTATTGCAAACCAGGATTACATTAAGGCCACGGTCCCACTGAATGTGGCAGTTTAGGTACTTTTTGGAAGGTCATTACTCATCTCCTTTTAAATTCTGTTTTGTGGGATTGATGTCATTCGAAAGGCAATGCATTCCTCTTTCATTTGATATCATGTATGTGTTGGTTTTTTCTGTTCATGCGGGTTTGTAGCTTTGCGAATATGATGGCGCGGACCCATACTTGCTCCGCTAGTTCATGTTTTATGAACGATCCATTAAAGATAGCACGGTTTCAATATAGCAGTTTTGTTCAGATGATGTCGAGCAGAATGTAACGATACACTTTTTTGGTATTTGCACTACTTTGTTTTTTTCCTCCCTCCAAATATTGCCCTAAAATTGACATTTTTCAGCACAAATATTTCTTTAATGACAAGCGCTAGGGCAATGAAATTAGCTACAGATGTAGTGCTTATAATTGGTAATATGCAGAAAAAACTTTAATGTTGTGTAAAATTTTTTTGTATAGATATTTTATATCAAACGTAGCACTTTTTTGTGCTTCGAGTCATGGTACTTCAAATGCCGCTGAGAAAATAATTAAGCTATGACAAAATATTTGATAAAATTTAGAGCTACAATGGTTGCCCAAGAGGTGGACGATAGCTTTTTTTCATTTTCAAAGTCATAACGCTCCAGGAGCCCTTCAAACTTACCTGTTTTTGATGCATATCTTTTTTGGACATCAAACAGATTTATTGGCATCTAACGGCAGTATTGTTAGGAATAGATATACATTGCGATGTATTAAATTTTCACAATGATCTTGCTTTGGTTTCTTAATAGGTGTAGAGCTTAGCTAATTTTAAAAACAATTAAAAACTGTTTGGGTGTTTTGTTGCGCTACCTGGCGGATGGCAGACAAACTGCTCATTTCTAGTGTTCAAAAAATTTCCGAGGGCGGCGTTGGCGTCTGTATCATTATCAATATCCGTGTCTTTTTACCTTCACATTTAAAAAATATATTGGAAGACTTACTATCGATAAATGAATGGTTTAAGTACTGGGTTCGAATAATAAATCTAAGACAAATAATTACACACGTGTAGCGTGATATAATATGTTCATAATTCGATATGATTGAAATCAATAAATAATAAAGGCGAAGAGGAAAGTAATATAATCGAGTTCACTTCCTGTCTAGAGTCACTAAATGAGCTTTAAAGTATAGGCATTCCGTTCCCCAAAATTGTTTTGGACGCCGCCATTTTGGGTCATGTTCAGAGCAAACGCAACTGCCAATCATCATGATTCAAAAGTACGACTTCCTCAGCATTAGATGCGGTGCTAGGAAGCTGATGCAATATTGCAATGCTCCGTTGCGGGTTGTTTAAACATTTCTGGGGTACGGAAAAGCGTTTCTTGTGATTTTAGATAAAGCTTCGGGTAACTGGCAACCATGATTTTAAGCCACAATATGGGCAAGTGTAGTTACTCTGAACCGCTCCCTGTTACACGAGCATCCTTATCCGTGGTTAACTCAGCTTTAACTGCTGTTACGTGGCACCACAGTTACCGCACTATGCTCTCGGACAGCTATTTCAGAAGAAGTGGAGGGCGCTCGTGCACTGCTTCGATGTGTGCTCAAGATGCTCACGCGCACGTTCGCCCATAGCTTTGACTGCATAGCCAAAGAATGTTGTCGGCCAGTATTGTGCGCTAACTGTAGCTTAGCGTAACTGCAGTTAAGTGCGCCCGTGCACAAGTGGGAACAATGAGGAAGAGGCAGGTGTCAAAAGGTAGTGGCTCGTGGAATCCACGGGGCTTACGTCATGGCCCCTCCAGGTATTACAGGTCTCTTGAACAAGAGCATGAATAGTGTCATTAAATAAGCTACGCGTCAGAGTAGCGACACTTGGCCATATTGTGGCTTAAAATCATGTTTGCCAGTTATTTGAAGCTATATCTGAAATCACAAAAAACGCTTTTCCGTCCTCAACATTTAACAGTGTGCGACAAAGCAAACAACATTACATGAGCTTTCTAACACCAAATCTAATGCTGAGGATGTCGCACTTTTAAATCATGACGATCGGCAGTTGCGCCTGCACTGCACAAGCACCGGAATGGCGGCGTTCACAACACTGGCGGGGAAGAGAGTGCCGATACTCTAAGCGCAGCTCATTTATTTGCTCTAGTTCCCGCAAAACTCCTTCTCCCTGACTGAAACTAAAACTAAATATGAATAATACACTATTATTATAGCTTATTTAGCTATAACCAACTACACATAATGAGAGGAGGAAGCGGCCGGGTAGGAGAAACGTGGGCTTTATGTGCGAACGTTCTAACCGTCTCAAAAGAGAGAACGCGCGAGCTTGCGCTGGTTTAAAAAGAGGCACCCAAAGAAAGAGGCGGCACGCTGTGCTCTTTGTTATTATGCGTCTAATTGCAAATTGTTGTGTGTATGTTTATACAGCCGGAAGTTAGTCCGCCTTAGTGGGCGTCTGACTCTCAACTGTAGATGAGCAATTTAGCCAGTGCGGTACAACCGCAAACCTGGCGTCTTTAACGTGCACCACGCAGTAGTGCTACACACGACCGCCACGCCGGTACGCTGCTCTTCCAGATCGAAACGGGCAGGGGCGGGGTGGCTTCTGCGGCGCGAGCTTTCGCTCCAAGTGCTCCGAGCTGGTGTGCGCTAAACCATGCACTCGGCCACCGACCGACCCCCCCCCCCCCCCCCCTTGTGCGTCTAATTTATATACAGGTATAAGTATTTGAAGATCGACGATGGACGTCGATCGTCTCGAGGTAATATAACGTAATAACATTATATAAATAATAAACTTGTTGAAGGACTGAACAACTAGATTTTCAATTCTTGGATTGTAATATGGCGATAGCCTATTGTACATACTTACTGTTGATGAAGAGCAATATGAGGTGACGATGTAATGATTAAATGATGAGGCTCTATAAGGACGACGACATTAGTGGGTGTCGAACCACAGCGTACAGTGCCAGACTTGTTTCAAGTATCGTGTACCCAAAGACTTTCTTCACCCGCAACAGAACATGGTAGAATCAATGAGGATGCTGCTTTACAACTGCAGTGTGCAGAAGTGCGGCTTATTCGTTAAAAGGAGGGACGAATTTCTAGCAGAATTCCCTGATTGACTACTTTGAACAAATGGCTTCGTTGACGTAAAGTGTCCCCGTTCCAAAAGATTCTTGAAGCATACTTAAACCGCAAAGGAGTATGAGGCGAAAAATAAGAAAAAGGATCCTGGTGCGAAAGGTGCAAATCACCACCATAGCTTCTACTATGAAATACAAGAGCAGTTACACAATACACAAAGAGAGTTTTGTGATTTAGTTATATTCACAGTCAAGGGCATTGATATCCAACGTATTCAGAGAGATGACACCTTCCGGTCAACCAACATTAAGCCTTTTCTACTCAAGTTTTACATGGAAGGCCCGACTTCCAATAAAATTCCTTACGTAGACGAGTTGTCCGACCGAATAAACTGCAATTAATCCCGATCTGGGAATCATTCGAACTTCGTTCGTAAGCCATGGTATCATGAGATCGAGGGGTGTGGCTCTTCGTCCGCTGAATATTGCTTCGGCGGGTGTTTTTACCGTGTAAGATGAGACCGTCGCGTGCTGCTGGAACAACAACCTGGCGATTCTTCACTGAACTGCTTCTTCCGTAAGCTTCAAAAGGGCTTTCTTTTTTTTTTTCGCAGATCATCTGTTCTGCATGCCCGTTAGTTGCAGGATGGTATGGTGCACTAATGTGATGCCTGATGCCGGTTTTTTTCTTCAAAAACTTGTTTATTTTGTTTGAAGCAAGATTTGGCGCGTTATCAGAGGAAAGTATTTTCGGTAAGGCAGAAGTAGGTAAAAGAGACCGTAGAACGTCAATGACGTGTTTGGACGTCGTGGCAGGCATCGTGTAAACTTCCAACCACTTAGAGTACGCATCGTCCATGACTCCGCAGATGCGGATACGTTTCGCCGCCCACCGATTGAATAGTGGATCGTTTTCAGTTACTGTTCATGATGGCGTTGGACTCAAGGAAGACTTCGAGTCTTTCCAGAAAGTTAGCCCAGGTGCCAGGACTTTTGTCGAAAGCGGTAAGTGTTCGAAACGTCGACAACGTCGGTAGCCACGTGTTGTGCTTGACACTGGACACTTACCATTCGCTAAGAAGAAACTTGCTTGTTAGTCTGCCATGAGTCGTCCGACATCAGGTCATCAGCGCAACACCATCTCCCGACAAAAACTCATGTGCATAGTTAGCAATCACGTGAACTTATAAATTCCCGAACGCTCATAACTTGCCGTCGCTAAACGCCGTTCATTCATAGCGTCATCACTGCAAAAAAATGTCTTCCTATTTCTTCTGATGGTTTTCATCATATTCCTCCTAAGCTGTACTTACAACACTATGTGTGTCGGCACTTCCGAAAATATTGCAACGGCGTTTGTTTTCTTGAAACCTATAATGTAACAACCTTTACCACATCTTCTGGACCCCGTGAAACACAATATTTCGTGACGTTATTTTAGTCGTCATTAAAATGGTGAGGTAAGCACCGTAAATCGCGACTTGACGTCCGCTTCCACTGGTGTCTTGGAAGATTGAGTCTACTGAGCGTGCATTCCTGCAGAAGAAATTTTCATTGATAGAATATTGACACGTCAATCACCATTTGATTCCTTCTTGGTAAGATTTGTTTCGAAAGCCCGTTACAACCACCGAACCGCATCTCCGCATACATCCGTTTGCTGGACCACGCTATTTGAGCTAGCTGAGCACAGCTGGCAGCGACGCGAGCAAGGCCACGAGGGGAACGTGATGGTGCTCGAGCCATCCCACTGTGAACCAATGTTTCGGCCACCCCACGGGTGCGTGTCGCCATCTATTGGTTGAACTAAAGCCTTGTTCAAGATGGCTGCCGTGGGACCGCAGCCTTATGTCGCTCCAATAGTAACGTAAAAATTAAAGAAATATTTATTTCACCTCAAGTTTTATCTCCGCTTTGAGTTAACCATGTTTAGCTTTTTTGTCTGAAACCAAAACTACTCTCTATTCCTTCGTCGCATTTGTGTTTATGTGTAGATGCGTGTGTGTGCGTGTATGTGTGTGTGTGTCTGTGCGCGCATATGAATGCGTTCCTTGTGGGTGTGTGTGCGTGGGCATGTGTCTGTGTGTCTGCGTTCGTGTGCGTCTGCTATGTGAGGGTGTGCGTGCGTGGTCCAAGCGTGTTTGTGCATTTTACTTAACTGTACCAGTACGAAGACCGAATGGGTGTTCCTGGAGTCTCTATTAAAGAATAAATTTTTATTAATATTATTAATATTAGGATTATAGTTATTACTTACTTAATTTCAATAACCATTAAAACAGCAGTTGTGAACCCTTTATTCAAAAAGGGACAAAAAGACAAATATATAAATTATCGAGCAATCTTTATATATGATGTCTTATGTTTGCTTATGGAAATGTAGTTGCTAATGACTATGTCAGGGTTCCTTAGCTACTTCTCGGTAATTTCACCTAGGCAATTATGCTTATTTCATGGTCTTGGTACAGTTAAACTGTTAGAAGTATATTTCGACCTGATCAATTCAGCTTTGAAAAAAATCCTCTCAGAAGCGTCCTATTTTTAGATGCTCCAAAGCCTTCTTAATTGGCCGATCACGTTATGTTGCTTCAGAAATTTCAGAAGCTGAGATTTCGCGGCACTTTCACACATTTACATATCATCTCTCAAATCTTTTGTAGGTTGCTGCTCTGAGAGTTGGTGACATCAGTAAAGAGGTGTCTCTTACCTGCGGTGTACCACAAGAATCCATAACCTCCCGCTCACTGTATAATATTTATGTCAAAAAGCTTATAGAAAATGTCCTAAAATGTCATTTTTTTTTTCATGCGGATGATAGAGTTATTGTCGTGCGTCGCACCAACTATATATTGACCGTACAAATGCTACAAGACGACATTTTCACCGTTTTGAACTGGTTTTGTGACAATTGTATCAAGATTAACGACTCAAAACTAATTCAGTATTGTTTGAAAATTCTTTAAAAAATGTAATGAAGATTTCACTGTTCATTCATACCTCTGATTGTACTTCTTATTCATATACGACGGTTTCTTATACCAATTCAGTTAAATACCTGGGCGTTTACTTTGACAGTGACCTTGCTTAGAATACCCACCTGATCTATATTTGCAGCTAACTCAGGAGTACTGCCTGAATTTTGTACATTATGAGACATCTTGCTGCGATATGTGTGCGCAGAGTAATTGCCAGCAGTTTTGCATACAGTGTTTTAAAATATGGCGTTACTATTCTTCCGATTGCCCCTTAGGATGGCAAGTACGTTTTGATAGTATTCTGTGGAACATACTGAAGGTCGTGGCGTGTAGGTGGGATCTGACCGAATGCGGAGGTATCTTTAAGTCTCTCGGTTTACCTTCCTTTCCAACGTTTTTCGTGAATACAGTTATTTGTCTCCCGTTTTGGATGGATGATTAAAACAAAAACGTATTTACGTCATCCCGAGTTCTCAGAGATAGTGCTTGCTTCCCTGTACATGGTTCCTATACCCACTACGGAGAAGCTACTCGTGAGATTTATGTCCGGAAAATATTTAATTACCTTCCCGTTGACGTTTTTACACTTAACTCAATAAAGCAACTTCAAACAATTGATTGGACTCTACCTTACCTACTAATTAGCGCTTTCTTAAATTTATTTGGACAACCTTGTTGGAACATTTTTTACCTTTAAATGTCTCAATAGTGTTTCTACCGCTCCATTGTGATTCATTTTTTCTATCCATTGCGTGTACAAAGTTACTGACTGCATCCACCGGACAACTATGATTGTTTATCTGTGTTAGTGTATCAACTTATTATGTACACGGTAAATCACTGCCTCTCCCATGCCACGTCCCACAAACCTACTATTGCATTGACGGGCCCGAAGATATAAACAAACATAAAAGCGGAATTGTTTCATTATTAACATATTGTTATTAATATTATTATTATTTCCTTGTTTCTTGAAGCGTGCCAACACTTATACCGATTGGTTGTTCCTGGACACTGTCATCAACAGTGATCGATTGATAGATTGATTATTATTATTGATATTAATTCACCTTTTTCTTTGATGACCTCGAGCTAAGGGATCACTCTCGGTAGTTCTGGCTCCATGCATCTACCATCCGCTCTACACCTCACGGAGCCCTATTAAAAATCACTCTGAGGGGACTTCAGGAATTCTTTAAAGGGCGTGAAGGGGACTTCAGGAATTCTTGCGATGTTTGAAAGGTGCACCGATATTTCCTGGTGGGTTCGTTGGCCCCGTCAAAGACTCTCCTGAAATGTCTGAAGTCCCCTTTACAATGCCTTGAAATGTCTTAAAGCCTGTCAAGAACTTTTCTAATGGGGTCGGGAAAACCTTAAGGCTTCTTGAGATGTCTGTGGGGCCACGGCCTAGGTGGAGAAAATCCATGTCGTATAATTAGAACATAGCTACGTATTGTTCACAAAGGGAAACAAATAATTATTTGGAGACTGTCGACCATATGTGTGTACTTTCAGTTTTTATTACTGCTCTTCTATCAAACACAGCTGGGCTCCTCGACCCGTCTGTCACTGGCCGGTTGTTCGGTCGCCAAGGGGGCTACGGGTACGATCGCCCCATGTGGAGAATTGACAAGGCGCGGGCCGAGTGTTGTTGGCCGAGCGGCGTTTTGAGGCGAACAAGCTTTACTTGTTGCACTAATAATAATAAAAAAGGGCAAGCCGAGAGCAGCGCGTTGCCCAAATTCAGTTACGCTGGGGAGGCTCCGAGGGCGAAGCGGCAGCGACTCGTACCGGAAACCGGTTTCCCCGCGGGGGACGGTCCCCAAAAAGGAAAAACAAATAAACAAAACCATTTTGCTTTTCACCAGAGTCGGAAGTCCTCTCTTTTTCGTCGCCGCCAGAAACACGAACAGGCAACTCAAATCCCCACCCCCCTCTTTTACAATGCCTACACACACACACTGTGCTTCTCTCCGCCCGGCAATGGGGAGAGGGTGCAATACCGCCAGTTCCGGACAGCACGCTTCTCCAATGGTCGGCGGGAGAGAGTGGTGTGAGGAAGCCGAAGAAGTCAGGAGGCCGCTATAGCCATTTTCTTTCCGCTCGTGGGCGGTTTGTTTCTCACCGCCATGGAGATCTGGAACGGACCGGTTTCCTACATCCAGAAAGGTAGGCACTGCCTTGAGGGCTCGCCCCTTTGTCTGTTTTAATCCGTGCCGTTTCTTCCTTGGTTCCGCAGGGAAAACCCCAGTTCAGCGTTGGCCTCCTTCAGCGCCGCTCGAGCGCCATCGTGTTCAGCGCATTCAAGGAGATGGTGGCTGGTGTCGGCCTACTCGCAGCAAGCCTGGCACTCGGGATCAGCGCCCCACCGCATGTAGTGCCTGCGCACCGGGATCATAGCACTGTGGATCCTGGGACAGTGGATGACGGCCGCTGTCCCGGCTTGTTACTTGCGCCTCTTCGTCCGACCGGCCTCAGAAGCATCCAGCGAGCGAAAAATACGCCGAAGACGCCGCCCCGACGACATCGTGGACGAAACCGTGACTGTGCTTGGAATTTCTACACTGTGACGGGATCTGCTTGCGAGTTCGTGGTTTTCGCTAAACGTGCTTACTGAGACTGTGTATGTGTACGTGAGGTGCACCTGCTCCGTTTTATTAGCAGAACTACCGTACATCAGAAATTTCCCCAACGGCATTGTGAGTACTTTGAAAGATATTTTTCGTTGTGATAAAGAAGTTAGTTGTTCCTATTTGATATGATCTCTTTCGTCAAGAGCTGCTTGCGCCCGGGTTTGAACAAGCATTGGTTTTTATCGTCTTTTTGAGTCTTAATACGCATGTAAAACTCAATGTCCGCAATAAATATTAAATAACGTTTTGAACTGAATTTCTGTCTATGGTCCAGAGTCACTTGGGCATCTAAAGGGTTGATGGGCTAAGGGGTTTGGGTTGAAGGGCTGTGGGGCTGGAGGGTTTTTTCTGAGGGGTATACCTGAAGGGTATGTTTGAAGGGTATTGAAGGCCTGTGAGGTCCCATAATGCTTCAAGGCTGATGGGCCCTTTAGAATTATTTTCAATCGGGAGTACCTGGCTGCAGCAGTGGGTCACCGTCATTCCACTTGGCAAGTCCCAACCACCATCTTGGAATCCCAATGATCCTACCCTCATGACTAATCAAGTTCACGGTATCGGCGACGAGAATCATCTACTCATCCAGTGCATTTTTTCTCACGGGTGAGCCTGGAACCCCTCACTTGCTGTGCATTTTCTTTTGTATCGATCTCAACTGTCTACCTCTTGTGAATCATCTTTGTCGTCTTCATCTTAATACCATGGCCGATCGTGAAATATGCGGCATTTGCTCTGAACCTGTGACGTTGGACGGCAAGATCATGAAGTTTGTTTACTGTTCTCGGCTGTCTCATTTTCGAAAGAGGTGCTCTGGAATCGACGACGGCACCTTTAAAGCATGAGCACTGTCAAGCTTGAGGAGTGGCGATGCCTCGCATGCTGTGGAGGTCCAGCGACGTCGGACGTACGCGCCGACCCTCCCTCTTCTCAACCTAAACCCACTGCATTTTTGGCGCAGCTAGAAACGGGAAAGCAGAAACTCGATCGTCTGCTATCTTGGAAGGTCACCGTTGACTCACCCCACGAACTGCACCCCAAAATGAATGCCTTATTGTCAATTAAGCAGGTGGTCGATACGATGTGCGACACAGTTAAACTTTTTCTGAACCGTTATAGGTTCAGAAAAAGTTTAAGAAAAGATCATAAAGGCGCTTCAAGCAGAAATAACTACCTTGCGGTCAGTGATATCTCACCAAGCAATTGAGATACAACATCCGAAAGCCGTCCAGAACGACTCCGAACAAGCCAGTCGCCAATGTAATGTGATATTCACAAAATGCCATTTGCTCCTCGACTAAACCTTGGCGGCATTCTCGAGGTTTTAGCTGGGCAACTACAAGTGGAAGACTTACAGCCATCACTAGTCGAGGCTGTGCATCGCCTTTTCGCAAGGTGTCCTGTCGAACCACATATTCTGGTCCGTTTTTCTTAAATTCCTACGGACGAGCGCTGGATGGCGTGTCGTGGCCGCCTGGGTTCCCTTACAAGAGAAGGATCACAACCTAAACTATACTTCAACAACACTCTCCCAGACGACAACAGAAAGCTCTTCTGGATGGCGAGAGCCAAAGGGAAAGAAAAAGGATTCATGTTTGCATATCGGCTCGCCATGGTCATATTTTTGCGAAACAAAACGTAGGGTCTTCTATACTCCGAATTACTAATGTTGCTTCTTAGGAGCAAATTATGTATACTTTATGGCCAGGTTTAACATTTTATAAACCTTCACTCGCGCTCAGAAAACTTCCAGTCAAGTTAGGGCACTTCCTTTACTTCATTTAACGTGTATGTCAGAAGTTTGAGTAGGCAATGCCCTCTAAGAAAAACGTTAGTCATCTGTGACTACCTTTCAGGTGGTAAAAAGTTGTCCCAAATATAACGACCCCCAGGGTAAAAATGACGAACCCACACGTAGTCAAAACGCAGGTAGTCAAATCTTGCCATCCCCTAAAGCAACATGGAGGCCGATTAGCGCGGCTCGAATTCCCCGGTAAGGTCTAGCGAAGAGCACGGCTTTTCGGCCGAGTGAGAGAATAGAGCGCATACCCCTATTCCACGTATTTCAAGCGCCTTCAGACACTCTAAACATCCGTCCTTAGACACCGGTACCATACCTATTAACAGGAAGGACGGCAGTGCGTGTGCCGGAATTGCCGCGATAGCCCCCGACGGCATTTCGCTAGATTGACTATTTTTGCCACCGGCAAGGAACGCTCGAAAAAAAAAAATCGCTGCACGAGGAATGGTCATGTTGATTTTATTTAACACAACGTATGCTTGTCGTCAGCGGCGATGAATCGCCGGGCACCTCCGTCGACACCAACGTGAGGCGTTCAACTCGCACCAACGCTACCCCTATGTTTTCATTTTATTTTCAAGTTTGGGTTTACCTCTACCGGTGTGTTTATTCATTCGTGCGCATATTTGCGCTGCACTTCGGAGCTCTTCGACAGAAAAGGAGCATTTAATTGGATGAGTGGCACAATAATTACGATTGTTATCGAACTGAGAAGCAGGGACGTAGAAAGGTCTTTTGACCGCAGGACAGCTGTTTGTAAATCAATAGCTACAGGACTGCTCGACACTTAGCTTATTAAATCAAAGAGCACCTTGCGCCACCTAGGAGGTGCAATAGTAACCGCTAGACGGCACTAAAAAAAAATACTCATGCACCAACTCTTACTATGTCACTACTCACTACGCATACAACTACTGATACAACACACACTCACATACACCGCCAAAATACCGAACACTCGAATACTGTTACTGGCACATACATATCAGCAGTAGAACCAGGCAAAAACAACTTTAACACAACACCTCCGCGACTCTCTACTGTAACCACCCTAGCGACCCGATTCGTCTATATGCCCTACCATATTCTGACAAGGATTAGGCAAGTGACTGCCACTCTTTACTATATGAATATAAAACGTACTTGCAAGTATTATTGGTGTACAAACGGTCTATGTATTTAAACTGGCAGGCTAGACACCTCCCTTAATCTAGCACTTCGATGGGCAACATGATATGAAAGCAAACGGCTAAAAGAACCCCTTAGAAACACAGGTCTCAACATTCATTTTAATTTTTTTAGACTTCTTATTGACTTTCCGCGATCCTACTGAATTCCTTTATAAACGCACTTTGTTTTTATTTTTGTCAAAAACTTTCAAAAGAAAAAATATTGAACTTTTTTATAGACTTATTTATAAAAAAATTAAAACTAAGTTTTAAAGACATTTTTCTGTAGGTTATTTTCCAAAAAAAATTCAAAAGGAAAAGCAATAGATTTTGTTTTGTAGACTTATTTATAAAAAAGAATAAAAAGAAGTTGTAGCGACGTTTTTTTGTAGGTTATTTTCTAAAAAATAAAAGAAAACTTATTGACATTATTTCTTTATATTATTTTATAAAAATATAAATTTTTATTATTATTCTATTTGGTGTGCGGTCGTGTGCGGCGTCCGGCATGACGGATGTTTTTTTTTTTTTACTTTTTATTGAAAATGTGTTCGCTTCTTGTTCACTCTGAATACTTTCTTTTGACTAACTTCCTGTTGATATGGTCAACAAAAAGTTTCTTGATTTTGTGTTGAAATTTTTTTATGATTTTCTTCTGCCTGAGTCAAAAGAGAAGCTATTGTTTTTCTATCAACTCTACGTTGGATCTTTTTCTGCTGACTTCCTGTTGAAAGTGTTATCAGGAATACTGCAGACGTTCTGTTCACTTCGTATTTAAATTATTCAGTTGACTTTCTGTAGCCAGTGTCAATAGAAAAGGTACAGACTTTCTGTTGACTTTTTATTGAACATAATACATCTTGACTAAATGTCAAAAGTCACTAAGTTTTTCAATAGTCTCTGACAAGTTGAGAAACGTAGGGAGGAGCTTCCGTTCTCCTGCCTCCCAACGCGAGCCTTCTATCCTTGACAACTCTTCGGTGTCTCGCGCCCCTCGAGCTCGACCGCGCAGTCAAAGCACGACGGAAGGCATGGGGCGCTTGCTGGAGGCCAGGCATTCGAAAAGCACGCCCTGACGTTCTCACTTTGTAAATGACTATTGTGACATTATTGACCCTATTCAACTAGTAAAGAAGAGCAAAATTACTATTTTAAATTGGAGCAATCGCCTTGACTGGCTTCGACCTGAGTGATGCTATGCAGAGAAGCGATAACATTTGTTCTATGAGCCGTTTTTGTGGATGTTGTTTTAGCGACTACACCGAATTATTATTAGTTGTACCAATGCTTTTTAGTAAGAGATAGAGTCCACAAACTTGGAAACACTGCCTTCCCTTTGACAGACTTTCGAGGAAGAGATCGAATACTTGGAAACTTAGTAAGTGCTGAGGTGGTCACCGGCCAAATGATTACCTTCAATATGTAGGCCATATAAGGCTATGGTGCTGGCAATAGGACTGTGATTCTGGTGTTGAGTTCTTCGTGGTGTTTGTGTTTGTTAACAATGCTTATTTGTGGGATGTGTGTATACCAAATAGGACACTGTTTCCTAACAAAATAAAAAAATATATAATACAAAGTTTAGTGTTTTTTTTCAACGTTATTCTGCGGTTCTGTCAAAAGGAATTCAACAAAATTTATGTAAGATGGAATTCAAAAAATGTATGTAAGAATGAATTCTAAACAATTTAAGTGGCCATTTTAACTACGAGTTAAATAAGTTGTGAAAACACTCTAAAAAACATCAAAACAGCTTAAAAATATATTCAATACGATTCCAGAAAATTTTCAACGAAAAATTGATAAGAATTTAACCACAGATATTTGTAAGGGACGCCACACAGCATGCTCCCGATCATTTTTGGTTTCAGAGTCACGCAGTGATAAGCTTACTAAAGCCATGTTACCTCATGGCCGTTCCGCGCGTGCAATAGACCGTTCCATTAGGGTCATAGCCGAGAGGGTAAAAGAGAAAAAAATGCACTCTTCCTCTCTAGCTACAGCCCGCCGAGTGGGCTGTAGCTAGCGTCCGGCTGGCGTGCAAACTCTGTTTAAAAGCGCGTCATTTTAGAACTTTCAAGCGCAGATGCGCAGATTTTGGTATGCCAGATGTCGTGTAATATTATGCTAGATAAAAAGACTCACTGGGTCAAATTGCGCTGTTACCAGCGTGCAAATAAAAAAAAAATATAGGGAAAATTGTTTCAGATTGGCCGGTCTCTTTGGCGAAAAGTAAATCCGGTGGCTGCATTTTTTTTACTGTAGAAAGTTCGTACTGGTGTAGGCCTTTAGCGACCATGAGTGGAAGTCCGAAATAATAAATAAAACGTGCTCTTCTGCCACAATACACGCAGTAGTTGAGGGTAATACTGCCGGCTGACTCAACTGCTATTTAAGTAACGGAAAAAGGATATGCTAGTTGATCATTGTGCAAACTAGTACAACAGAGAGCTCTAGGCTGATTTTGGAGTAGCCATAGCTATTCTAAGAACGCGAACCACTTCACAACGGCAGCCACGAGCGAGAGTTCGATGTTCGGTAGAGCCCGCCGATACAGCCCAAAGATGGAGAATGGCAACCTCCTGTTTTGTCGTCTGCTAGTGGAGTCGGGCGCGTGCTCTCTCTCTCGTTTTACCCCGCCGAACCCTCTGAACTTCCCGGATGTGTGGAGAGGGCGCTGCGGTCGAACAAAATGGTGCCGCCCAGAGAGCGCTAAATGGAAAGGTCTATAGCAGCAAAAGTTACAACAATATCTGCATTCTTGGGCAGTAATCGCCTAAAGGTAACATAATTCGTAGTCTTGCGTTGTTTAATTCGTTCTTGTTTTCCTTATTTCTAGCGGGAAAACGCTAGCGGCATGCTTTCCCGTGTTGACCGAGTGACCGAAGAGTTGCCCTGCTTGCTCCACTTAAAAAAAATAGAAAAGAAAAGAAAAAAAAAATCTAGATGAAAACTATGCACACACAAAAAAAGATATTGGGGTATAATATATATAAAAAGTAGCATAGCCGAGATTTTGCTTTCTTTTTTTTATGAGCAAAACGTTAGCCTTTCCCAAGCATGGGGACACTTCATATAAACCATGTATTAAGCTTAAAACGTTAGGGTATTACAACCAAACCTATACTGTCGATACATATATATATGTAAAGTGGTTATAATGGACACATAGTGTTCAGGTGACAATTGATTGTATTCTTTTAATTTCCAAACCTGATTTACAATTTCATATTGAAAATATTTTTCGTTAAAAAAATAATTAAACGTCGTAAGACAATCTTGAAGGTACTTTTGAATCGTTTTTCAAATGAAATTTGAAAAAAAGGCCTTTTCCAGCACTGGTCTATTTAACTATAATAATTGTGGTAATGATACTTTTTGAAGCCAGAAACAAACTTGCGCCTGTCTTATTGACTGGCACCTTTGAATATGAAACAAACCAATGAACTTACACGAAAATAAGCAACATTTAACCAAAAACAATGTTATGTATGCATTACAAACATATTAATTAATCAAAATATGCAGCACCAGTCATTTGACCATTAAAAAAATATCTGAACATATGTATAACACAAAAAGGAATATGATTTACACCAGAAAGATACTGGGCCATAAAACCAAAGTTTCAACAATAACAAATATGAGGGGGTACTCAAAAGTAAGTGGAATAAATTTCAGGAGGCCAGGTGTTCGTAGTACCAGCATACGCCTCTAGCAGCGCTGAGCGGCATCCTTCCCGAGTCAGTTTGCTGACCGGTGTGGTCTGCTAAGGATCTAGCGGCATGTCGTGAATTTTTCCCCCAAGCGCTTCAAAAACATTTTCCGTTTTTTGCAATGTCTTACTTGAAGGACCTTACACATTTACAAAACGATTTCCTTTCAAGGCTTTTCATGCGAGTGAACAGAAAAAAAGACACACTGGGCGAGCGAAGTCCTGAGAATACGGGAGTTGGAGAAGTGGTGTCATGCCTTTTTTTACTAAAAAAATTGTTGTACTGACAGGGCAGTGTCTGCTGGGGCATTGTTTTGATGGAACCATCATTCCCCCTTCCCATCACATCGAAGTGTTTGTGCCTTCCTGAGTTTCGCAAGTGTCGCCAAATTCCCAGGTAAAACACCTGATTAGCAGATTTACCAACAGGAAAAAACTCGGAGTGTACAATGCCTAAATTTTTCGATGTATTAACAGTTGAGGAGGTTCAGGGTCGCCCTGAACGAGGTTGGTTGTCGATCAATATTTCACTGGCTTTAAAGCGAGAAAAGCACTCGTAGACTTAAGATTTCTTATTGGCATCTTCTTTGTAAGCTCTCTGAAACATTACAAGAGTTTGCGGCAGTTTTTCCTAAAACAAGATTTCATGGCCGCATTATGTTCCTTAATATCAAACATCGCAAAAAAAACAACGATTTTGAGGCGCTTCGAGAAAAAATATTACAACAGACAATGCCATTCGGAAAACTCACTCTGAAGGGGTGCTGCTAAACACTACTAGCTGAAGAAGCTGGTACTAAATACGGCCCGCCTTTCAGAAATTCATTCCGGTTACATTTGCATCCACCCTGTTATCATTCACTGTGCCAAAAGATTTCGATATATGCCATGTTTAAAAAAAAAAGATAGCAACCAGTCAAATAGGCTCGATGGACCTTATTGAAAATTGCTTGGTGATCTGACAACACTGACAGCGTCGTCATTTCAATGTTGGCAAGCGACGTCGGAGGCATCGGAGAGAGCCGTACTGGGAGTGTGCGATAGCGCAGCACCTTTGTTTTCCGCCTTCTGACCATGAAATGTGGGGTAACAGCTTAAACAACCTACCGCTACTGTATGATGAAACTCTAGGAGGCCTCTGCACGCTGGCAACAACCTCGTCGAAGCTATGCAGCAAGTCCTACGCCTTCGCTGTGGAAGCTTACACACTGCGGGTTCTCGCCAACGTATGAATAGGCCTCCGAAAGTTTTGTCAGACAGGTGCAGTAAGTTGTATAAAATGTTCGTCCATGTTCCATGGTCGGAAGCCAACCAACACAGCTGCCGCGCCATCGCACACTGCCCGTGCGGTTGTGTCCAATGCCTCCACTGTGCTTGAGTTCCGAACACGCTTGCTAACATTAAAATACCGGCGCTCTCAGTGTTGTCAGACTAACAAGCAATTTCGCGTCAGGTTTATTGAGATGAGGCAATTTTCTCTGTACCATAAAGCAACATCGGCCAGAGTATGTGCCCAAACAATGGCGGATTTCGATAATTGGTGCTGCAGCTACCATACTCCGTTCACCTCTAAGCTGAGACTATAGTGGAAGTTATGTCCTCGTTGAACCAGTTA
Source organism: Ixodes scapularis (assembly GCF_016920785.2). Classification (NCBI taxonomy): domain Eukaryota; kingdom Metazoa; phylum Arthropoda; class Arachnida; order Ixodida; family Ixodidae; genus Ixodes; species Ixodes scapularis. The sequence goes on from NW_024609868.1 coordinate 136,933,007, forward strand.
TACATTTCTGTTTTTTCTCGTCATCACGCTCCCGCCCATAACCATACTCACGCGCAAAGAGCGGGGTCAGGTTATAAGAGCACTAATGGGAATGGTCGTAGTCATTATGGAGCAGCTATTTTAGCAGCCAAAAGTTTCTTTTGTAGAAGCAAAAAGAGCTCTGGAGCATAAATGCAGACTTCATTTTTATTTTTATCACCGGAAATGTGAGGAGGAGAGACGGCACACATTAGGAGAAAAATAAACACTAGTGTTTATTTGCATGTGAAATTACCAGACATGATAACAAGACGGCTGATGAAGGACAACGCAAACTGCCGTAAATGATTATTTTAATTACAAAATCCCACTGAACAAATGTTAAGATACAACCATTTTCAGTACCTAGATTTAAGTGTCCGTCAAGTTCTAGCGGGAAGGGGGGAGGGGGGTTGTAACAAAATTGCAATTCTTAAATCAGATAAAAACAGAACACAAAAAAGATAAAGAAAAGAGTCCATATAAGTACATACCTTCCTGTACCACGTCTGGCGCTGGAGGTGAACCTTTCCCATTAGCACGCGGATGCGCTGTGGCGAAGCTAACACGCAAAATCGTGACACCTAGTTCAAAACGGTCGCTTCACTGCGGTACACTCTATACGGTGAGAAGCGCACTGAACAAAGCTAACTAACACAACAGAAAAGACCACGAGACTTATTGCGAAACTTCCGAGTACTGTCAGTGCTTGGTGCGAAATGAAATCTAGTAGTACGTTATTTGAGGCGATTATCGAAAGTCCTGAAAACCGGTACTAGCCTACCCTAACGATCTGGTCCAGTAGTAAAGCCTGCAGCTGTTATATTTGGCGCAAGTGGCGAAGCAATTACATCACTGGGTGATAAAAGGGAGACGGCTGATTGGTCTGGCAGGCATTGTAGTCGTAGCTTAAGGGTGAGGAGGGTAAAGATGGTGTACACTTTTGAAAATCGTCCATTCAAGGGTAGCTGACAAGCTGTGAGTTGCTGCAATACAAAGAGCAAGAGCGCATACTGCAATGTTCACTCGTCTCCTTTCATTTTTATGTAGCCCTCGTTCTTGCCATGGGCAACACTGGATCCCACCGCTGCCAGCATGTCGTGGTCGAGACAAATTAACGACGACAACTGGTTTATTGTATACAATACGTGGTCTTGTGGGCTGTTCAGGTGGTGGCATCGATTACATGATAAACCCCGCCTGCTAACCCTCTTTCGCGTCTTTTTTCTGGTGCGTAAGGCATGAGGTGCTGTGCTCGGTCGTGGGCTCCGGTGTTGCAAACAGCAGTTTGTGGGAGCCGAGGGTGAAAGACGAAGCCGAGGCCACGTGACAGGCGGCCCGCGGAGAAGACACGAGCTGGGGCGAGACAGTGCGAGCTGAGCGAGGCTGGTAGCAAGACAAGGAACGTCGAAGCCAAGCTGGCCTGGCCTGGCCCATAACAAACCCCGGAGCGGTCCACCAGCGAGGTCTGGAGCAAGACAGGTAGAAACGGCGTGCCCGGGCCATATGACCTGGGCTATGACGATCCCGGGGTGGTTCCGCAGCGAGACTCGGGCATTGATAGCCCGGGACAGCCAGCCTACGCAGCGCTGGCGTGGGAAAGGCGATCCGCAGGCCTGAACACGGACCCCGACTGTGAGCTCTGATCGACGGGCGACAACAAGGGCCGGCAGGCCCGGACTACCGGCTCTCAACGACGGGCAACCGAGAGGTACAGTAAACCCATTCGCTGTCTTCTCGTTGCAGTGTGTAACTCCCTGGGTGACGGGCGGAAAGTATACCGATCGGGCGGCGATTATTAATAGTAGAAGGATCTCCATAAATAACTCCCCAATTAAAATGGCGCCCAACGTGGGGCCCGTTCGGTATGCCTCTGCTTCTAATCGTCCCCAGGGTGGCCCACGGATTCGTTGAGCGGGTTCTTCACTAACGCTAACGATGCCCGTTGAGACAAAGTATGTTGGACGTTTGGTGACTTGTCTCACAGCAGAGCTCAGCAGGTGTCTCCTCGAATCGAGTACTTAAAGGTCTCGAAGGACGAGGTTGCGGACGCGCTTTCTCGGGTACCCCAGAGTAGTGGTTGCCAGGAGGTGATGCAACCGGGGGAAGACGAAGCGCGCGGTTAAGATGTAAGAAAATCGTCTTCGGAGGCAGAGGAGAGGGACGGCATGTTCGCTGGAAGGCAGGATAACGACGGGCAGGAGGGAAAACAGCCAGGACTTATTGCATATTTAGGATTTAGGCTTGGAGTGATGCGGTGAGCCAGTAAGCGCTTGTCGAGGCCCGGGGTGCAGATGGGTTTTTGTCAGTGGGTGTCGGAAAGATTGCGGGAATTGCAGTCGACACCGGGAACACTGGCGGACGAGATTGTCAGCGGGTGTTGGGTAAACTGGCGTAAATTGCAGTTGGCACCGGGAACGCTGGCAGGCGAGTTAAGGAGCAGTATGATTTGGTAACCACTGGGCCAAGACGGCTAGTTGCTGCGCGTCACTCCAACAACCGACGAAGGGCAGAGGGACGACTCTCCCTTGAGGGGGGTCGTTCCGCGAAACCTACGAAATGTTTTATAGGATACTTTTTTGGCTTCACTCTGGCCGGTCATGGCAGTGACCACAAGACTTTTAATACGTTATGTCGCGTCACGACCTGGCCGGGGATGAGGCGGTAGACATTCGAGTGGCTAGTAGCTCTCTAGCTTGCCTTGAGTCATGAACGGTTAAAGCGGGCTTGCTCGCTGAGCTGCCGCCCCGTCCGAGGACCGAGCAATCCCTAGAGGTCGTATACACGTGGACGGAACGGGACGCTGACGCTTACATCGAGCACCACATGGTATATGTAGCCGTTTTGGAACGCGGGTATAGTATATGGCCATCCAGCCACAGGCTTTGGATCTCTTCGCTTGCGCAAAAGATGGACTAGGTTTACTCCATCGTTGCCTGTTCAGAAGGAAACTCACGCGTTGAGCAATGCAGCTAGTGGTTTTGCCGCATCGCTTGCTCCGAGGTGAGAAGGGCACCCGAGGTATAAAACGCGAGCATCGTGTCTTGCTTCTAGGCTTACTCGGGGAGATACACACGAGGAGGCTTGCCCGGTTCACATCGCTGACTTGAAATGATACTGTCGTTGTCGCGATGGGGAAGACGTATAAAATGAGGTTGCGGTAGGACACAAAAATCCCCTGTTCTTGCCGACCCAGGAGCGAGCTCTGGAATGCAGACTTGCTGAGTTAGCCGCAGGGTACATAAACCCGTCGGCAAGCTATTTGGCGGTGGAGGCTATGGCCACTGCCACAGTCTGCGGCAGAGTACTTGTTCGTTGTGTGTTGTTTTAACACTTTGTTCCGCGCAGAATCGCTCTTTGGCAAGATGGCGGTAGACGGCGTAACCCAGGAAGCCCACCGGGAGGGAAGACGGGCCCATTCGTTTTCCCAAGTGCTCAGGGTGGCTGACAGTTGTTCGGCCTGACGAACAGTTCAGGCGGGCAGTTCTAAGCCCGCTGTGACCTCTAAGCGGAACGGGACAAGTCCGTCTGCGTCGGCCGGACCAGCTTAAAGCAAGCCCCCTGCTGAATCGCCGTGAGTGGGACAGCGAGCGACGGACAGGTCGGCATTGTCTGACGGCTTCGCTACCCACCACCACCTACGCCGCTTTCGGACGCTGCAACGTGGGCACTCCGGCAAACAAAAACAGCGGCCGCCCATGAAGCCCAGTGGCTCCCTGAGGCCCATGAAGTCCCCGAAGTCCGGGCCTTGAGGGGGGGGAGTGTGTGGGAGCCGAGGGTGAAAGACGAGGCCGAGGGCACGTGACAGGCGGCCGGCGGAGAAGACACGAGCTGGGGCGAGACAGTGCGAGCTGAGCGAGGCTGGTAGCTGGACAAGGAACGTCGAAGCCAAGCTGGCCTGGCTTGGCCCATAACAAACACCGGAGCGGTCCACCAGCGGGGTCTGGAGCAAGACCGGTGGAAACGGCGTGCCCGGGCCATATGACCGGGGCTGTGACGATCCCGGGGTGGTTCCGCAGCGAGACTCGGGCATTGATAGCCCGGGACAGTCAGCCTACGCAGCGCTGGCGTGGGAAAGGCGATCCGCAGGCCTGAACACGGACCCCGACTGTGAGCTTTCATCGACGGGCGACAACAAGGGCCGGCAGGCCCAGACTACCGGCTCTCGACGACGGGCAACCGAGAGGTACAGTAAACCCATTCGCCGTCTTCTCGTTGCAGTGTGTAACTCCCTGGGTGACGGGCGGAACGCATACCGATCGGGCGGCGATTATTAATAGTAGAGGGATCCCCATAAAGAACCCCCACAAGTTTTAAATCACTATAAAAAATAAACAGGGTGACAAGCCTGTAACAATGTAGCGAACAGAGATGTTTTACCCTGGCTTCACACGAAAAAATATTTTTGAACATTTTGACATTGCAAGGCAAAACCAATTTTGGAAGTTTCACGGTCTAAACAAACTAGCACGCCAAAGGATTTAGAATTCATTCCACCGCCTGGTTATGATCTGAGGAGCAGCTGAAATCTCGTTATATCTTGAAGTCGCAATAGCTCAAGTTCCAGTTCCTCGAATTCACGAGGAGCAACCGCTGAAATAACAGCATTCTCTTTTTGGTGTGATCACCACCAAAAATAGAATTAGTTCATGCTGCATAGACCCAAACTTTCGGAGTGATAACATGCAACTATGCCTATGTCTTTTGTTGATGCACCTGGAACTATACATTACAAAACCAGTAAAATAAAACAATCAAATTTTGTTGTCAATTAACCTTCTGACCCTGCAGTGATAATGAAATTAAACAACAAGCGTATACACATTCATTTTAAGATATGTTTAATATCTATCTTGAATGAACCGCTATATTTTTATTGTAAATGTCCCATCCTTGCAAGCACATCAAACGCAATGATTGAAATGTGACATAGGCATCTTGGGACATTTGGGATGCGAGTCAGCTCCTCATGGCCATTGCTAGACAGGCTGCAAGCATGCCAGCTGACAGTGTCGCCAAATAATTTGCAAGGAAAAATACATTTGTCTCCATTCATTTATGCCAGCGTACTCACAGTGCCAAATGTTGCCCTCCTAGTGGTGTAGACGACACGCATCTGAGAGAATGCATGAGGATCATACCGTTCATGCTGTACAGTAGTCATGCCGCACCATAAAAAAGGGCTGCCCGTGGTCACACTGAGATGCGAAATTTGCCAAGACAGTAGAGACAGCTGTCGGAACTAGTGCTCCAGGTGTCCGCAACCTTATATGGCAACAGTAGTCTATTGTAGCCGTCAAAAGTCCCAATGGACATATCTCCCTAAGAGTTCCACGCATGCGTGACACCACCAAAACTTTGGTTCATAGGCGCCAGGTGGCAGCGCACGAAACGGCTCGTGTCGCCTCGTCACGCGTAAAGCTCCAGCACGGTTCTCCCACATGAAGAAAGACTATTCTATTGATGCATTACGGCAGCGGCGGCTTAACAAAACTGGCTGGTGAGATCGGTCTATTTAAAGAGAAAAACCCTGAGGCGGCTGCGAATCCAGACGTTTTAACCACGCAAAGCCTATTCGTGCCAAGGTCATTGGATTTTTATCTAGTGAGATATTTTTGTGGTAAAGTATTTGGTGTCATCATGTCACACCATGGTGGTTTTCGACTCCCGTGGGAAATATAATTCCTTTTCACTTCCCAAGAAGTGTGTCACATTTCAAAGATGAGAAGTTGAAAACAGGGATGGAGGAGAAAATCAGAAGAAAGTAAAGGTGAAGCAAAGCGACTGACCGAATCGTCCTCGGCCAGCCAATGCAGGACATCTGTCGGTGAGGTCTGACCCCTGGTTAGCTCAGTTGGTAGAGCGCTCCACTTGTAATGGAGAGGTCCCGGGTTCGATACCCGGACCAGGCGGATTTTTTCGGTCGCTCACCAGTCACCTAGCTGTGTTTGGAGATTTATGTTTGTCCATTGTCCCTCTTGTTCCCCTTCTCCAGGGATTACTTTCGTCATGCTAGTCCTATAAGCCGTTTTTGGCTTTTGACAGACTTGCTTTTTTTTTGTTTCGATGTTTTATGTTTGCAATAAAATTATTATTATTAGTATTGGAGGGGCTGGCGACGAACAGGATAACCGCGAGAAATGATGGTTTAAAAGAAATCTATAAACAATTATGCAGTTTTATTTCGCATTTAGAAACAAATATTTTAGTTTCATAAAAGAACAAAGGTCCTAAGCTGACACTTTTTGCTTTATTTTATCACCTACCATCCAGTCACGCATCTCTTTTTGCTGCAGAAGGCGCATATGGCACAGCCAATGAGTAACAGGTCGAAAAGTCAAAGAAATATTAGTCGACTTTTAAATTAATTGTTTGATCAACCAGAAAAGTTCATTTTTTAAAATTTGAATTGAAACTGCATTATAATTTATATATTACTTAAACTATTCACTTGTTCTGGTTATTCTACACGTCACCGATATCTCTCACGAGATATTCAGTGTTTTTGGGCCCACCAAACCACATGGGAGCGAGCTCGCAAAACAGTATGAAAATGAAGAACAGGCTAGTAAAGGACACGGGAACTTCAGGGTCGTATTTCGTGCTCTAATTTGTTGTCTCACCAGCTCCTCCATAATTTGTAAATATAGACACAAACTATTCTGTGAAACGACGATCGCGTGCCGTTTTTCGCATGTACGCTTGCAAATCACATTTTTCAAGAAATTGCAAATTTGTTAGTCCTTACGGCCGCACCATATATATATATATATATATATAGAAAACAACCACACCCCAAACATGTAACTGAGCACGTCGTCTGGTGGCCTGCCGAAACGCTCCTGCGGTTGCCAAACGGTCAGCTGTTTGAAATTTGGTTAGGTTCTCAAATGGTTGAGCGGCTGATATTATATCCTATTATGGGATACGAGTACCCGTTTGATGCGGGCCTCCATTCGATACGGGAACCCTTGCGATCCCAGCACCCGTTCGAAACCGGCACTCGTTTGATACCTTACGATTTTGAGGAACATTTTTGGTCAGCTCCAAATCGGTACCGTTTGGAATGGGTCAATCCCGCACAGCCAAATAACGATCTTCTGACACTTTCTTCGGTAGACACATCTACTAGAGAATGGAGCTTACCTCTGACGTGTATGAAGGTCAAAGCAGGTTTGATAGTATTCGTCGTCCAAAAATGAAATAAAGAGCACCTAGCATATCATCGCTCATCGATATTTTGTTAACAAAGGCAAGTTGTGAGCACCATAAAGTACACGCGGACACCCACAAAAGACCGGTTCCCACACCCGATAACGCTGGGCAAGAATCCCCAAGAGCAGGCCTGGGCGATCTTTCTTTCTTTCTCTCTCTCTCTCTTTATACCGGTCCTCTAGGCTTGTATGCGATCTGAAAAGGTCCTAATACTACTACGCTAAACATAAACAGTTTGACTGTGCCGGTGAATAGTATGACTAAACCGTTGAGCAGTTTCAAAGCGGTCCGCCATGCCGCTCTGCAGTGTGAATACACTGTAAAAACTTTCACCCCATTTTACGGGCAAAAGTTGCCGGTTCAATATTGCCGGTATGGTTTGCCGTAATCTAGAAATGGGACTGTCTGTAAAACCAAGGCATACAATTCCGTAAAATGACGAAACGTCCGTAGTTCACTTTACAGACCGTTATCCGTTTTCCATTTTACGGGTAAAGGTTGCGGGTTCAATATTGCCGGTATGGTTTGCCGTAATCTAGAAACGGGACCGTCCGTAAAAACAAGGCATATAATTTCGTAGAATGACGGAACGTCTGTAGCCCACATTACGGACAGCTATCCGTAGGAAATGTGAAAGCTGTCCGCACTAAATACCGAAAGACTATACCTTTCCGCCTTATAAGGCCATAGCCTCGAGCCATCCGTACCACCTGCACCTCCGATACATCAGGCGACTCACCTGGCAGAGCTCTAGATCTGCCAGGGGTGTCACCTGACTTATCAGAGGTGCAGGACTGGTGCGGATGACTCGTAGCTTTGGCCTTATATAATTCGGAAAGGTATAGTCCTTCGGTATTTAGTGCGGACAGCTTTCACATTTTCTATGGATAGCTGTCCGTAATGTGGGCTACAGAAATTTCGCCATTCTACAAAATTATATGCCTTGTTTTTACGGAGAGTCCAGTTCAAAAAGACGTAAATGTCAAGTGTTTCATTATTTAGTGCAAAAAGCTTCCATATTCAAGCAAGCCTAAGTCACATGAAGCTTTTGAGGTAGATTGGTATGGAGAGTTCATAGCTCCGTCATTGTAGATATGAACTTGAATAATATTTCATCCTCAGCCAAAAAGTTCATGTTTTGCAAAAGAGAAAGAGCACACAACCTGTACTTCTCACTGCCAGGATTTTGTTTGTGTGAGCTCAGCTGTTCCTATAGATGACAGCTCAACAAACGAACCAATTAAGAAGTTTCGCCACAATACCTTTATTGGAAGAAGGCATGCCTTGCTTTAACTTTGGAGAAAATTTACATTATAGTTGTCCTTGTGCTGGCCATTTAGATGCCCCTCCATGCTTGTGCTTGAAGTTGTCATTCAATTGAAGACCTCCTCGGTATCTTCATGGTGCATGTAAGGGCAGCTTGAAATAAAGAGCATTAGAGGATTTGCATTCAAACACAATCGCAACAAATTGTATATGACATGCATGGTTAAAGTAAGTAAGCAACGTGCTTACCAACAAGCCTAGCTCCTACTAAACATGACATATAAAATAAACCCCCCATAAATTGAACCAAAGTAAAAATTTGCATTGATTTGAATACCGAACATATCAAGTGCTTGAGAAATAAAACTAGCCAATTAAAATTGCACAACTATTCAGTGATGTTAAGCATATTGGATTGAGCCAGATCTCCCTTAGTATATACAGTAGGCTCGCGATATAAGCACATTGGATTGAGCCAGATCTCCCTTAGTATATACAGTAGGCTCGCGATAATTCAAACTCGGATATTTAATACTTCTGGTCAAGTCAAACAAATTTCAAATCTTTGGTTGACCCGCTACGTTTTCAATGTATTTATAAGCCGCTTAACTCGAACGATGTTTTCGTGTAATTCATACTTTTTGTTCTCGCAGCACCATTGAGCGCACTTCTTTCGGAGCACCGGTGCACTGCGGAGAAGCAACACCCGTGGAGCTTGCTTCCGCTGGTGTTGCTTTTCCGCAGTGCACCAGTGCTTGGTAAGAAGTTTGTTTAACGGGGTTAAAGCAGAGCAGAGCCGTGTATAAACTAGTTTTACTAAAAGAGTACGAGAGATAAAAGGGGAAAGGGCTACCGGCGCTTTCCCCCCTGCTGGAGCGTTAAAGACAGTGAAAGCTCCAGATGAGAGGCTTTGCCAGTGTTCGGTGTAAGCATTGCCCGAACTTTGTTCGTGTTTTGTTCTCTGTTTTAAACTCCCAAACTTAATTAGAGCCACGGGCTTGGATGGCAACAGTCCATCCAAGCCCGTGGCTTGGATGGACTGTTGCCACTAAATAAAACTCACTTTCACATGTTGTTCACCTAAGTAAACTGACGGTGAAGGTAGAGCCGATCTAGTAGGATTTTTATGCATTTTTAGATGAATGCACAAATAAATAAATAAATATCGGCACTCAATGCTCAAGGGAAACTCCCCTGACAAACAAACCACGGAGAACCTTGTCAACCTAACTGACGATAATCGCCACCGAGATCAGTTGTGTACATTATGAATGCGGCAGAAATGTCAAGTCAAGGAAAGGGGGGAGGGGTGCACGGGATTGGTATAGGTTTACGCACTCCACTGGCGTTACTTCTGAGAAAAGGATAACATATAGGACAGACAGACAAAACTTACAACTAGCAACAACATCGATTGCTCCCTGAATTTGTTTGTATTTGACATTAAATAGATGGTGAGGGGCGAAGTATGAAGGCAAGTGAAACGGAAGCAGGAAATATTTCACGTCACCGCAGAGAGCGTCGCCTCATGAAAAACGTCACAGTTTGGGAAATGGGAGAGAACCCGCTACATAAGGAAGTTGATCTCTTTCCTAGGTAGGCTTATCAAATGGAAACTAAAGTAGTCCTTGGAAGGATGAATGCCGAACGCCTCCATAATCTCTCGTCTATATTTGGACGGGTGACCGCCAATTCTACTGGTCGACGAATAGTCGACCAAACAGCAACCGCAATTCAACTTATGTTTAGCGATCGAGTGTTATCTGATCTCAGATTCACCAGCGGTTCTCTCCCGTCCTTTGTATTATCCCTTAGTGACATGTACATACATTACCAACATGCTCGTTTCATTCCTTACAGTGTGGCAAGTTACGACTTGAGTTTGGAATTCGAGCTGCCGTCTTTCCATGCCTGTGTCCGTATTTTTTTTGCTTTATGTTAACAACTTCATTAGCCCGGATCTGCCAGCTCCCTCAGTTTACTTAGCCAAACAACGACTGAAAGCGATATATATATATATATATATATATATATATATATATATATATATATATATATATATATATATATATATATAAGAGGGTGTTTCAGAGAACGCAGGCCAAATCGCTCCTGCAAAAACTACTAATCACAACGAAAAAAGGCTTGTGGCGTTTCGGCCGTCGGCCAGGTGCCCATTTAAGAAAATTATTAGAGTCCGGGATAATTAACTTGCTAATTATTTTTGCCTAATTAACTTTTTTAATATTGTGTTCAAGGGCATGGTTTAAATTAGAAAATTGCTCAGCATCATCGAAAACCACTAAACCAACATATTGCAGAATGATAGAAGGCAGGCGAAGCATTTTACAGCTTTCTGAAAAACCGCACAAATTCGACGGGTGTTTAAGTTTCGGTTTGTTATCGGAGCGCATCTCCGCCCCGACGGCACGGCGCTTCGCGAAGAGATAGTGCGACCAACCTCTGCTGCGCTGTCATCGCGCGACGCAGCAAAGTCTGGTTGCACTATCTCTACACGGGGCGCGGTGCTGCCGGGGCTGAGATGAGCTCCGATGACAAACCGAAACTTAAAAAAGCCGTCGAATTTGTGCGGTTTTTCAGAAAGCTCTAAAATGCTTCGCCTGCCTTCTATCGTTCTGCAATATGTTGGTTTAGTGGCTTTCGATGATGCTGAGCACTTTTCTAATTTGAACCATGCCATTAAACACAATATTAAAAAAGTTAATAAGGTAAAAATAATTAACAAGTTAATTATCCCGGACTTTAATAATTTTCTTAAATGGGTCCCTGGCCCAGGACCACAACGCCACAAGCCTTTTTTCGTTGCGATGAGTAGTTTTCGCAGGAACGATTTGGCCTGCGTTTTCTGAAACACCCTGTATATATATATATATATATATACTATTATTTTTCTATGTATCTAGGCTTGGGAGTTTTTTAATTATATGTGTCGTTTTCTTTCAGACGAGCCAAGCATCTCGTGCGGGGGGTTGTGTTTCAGTTCGCGCGACCGTGAAGTGGCCTGGTGGATACTTATTGGTCTGAGGTCGACGCTCTGATCTAAAAAAAGCAAACTACGTTAATTATCTCAAATAGGGTACAGAACTGTCAACGTCGTTCGGGAGCTATATCCGTCTTCCTTCCCTTCTCGTCGTAGTGCACAGCTCCTGATCAAGCAGCCGTGGACGTCGTAGCTCCATTGCTTTGGTCGCGTGCTTGCTCCCTTTTTCATTGTGTCCTCGCGCGCTCTGAATAGTTCCAGCATCGCATATGCAATAACAAAGCAGAAAGGGTGGGCTCCTCGCAGTTCGTAACTTTGATGCTTCAAACTGCTGTCCTGGGCAATGCGCACTTCATAGATGTATTTATAGCGGTCCGGATGTATAATTAGGACTTGTGCGCTAGTAACAAACAGGACATTGTGACAAGTTATAAACAAAAAAAATTGGAAGGCAGCCACTTCGGCGTGGTGTGGCTTTGGGCCAAAATGTTTGCGTGAAAGGTAAATTTCCAAGCGCTATACTTTTGACAGAGAAAAATTATGCAACATGTGTTAATGGAACATTACGAGAGCGCCAAAGAGAGTGATTTCTCCGAATTTTAAAATGATCGAAGATGTGTTCTTTTTTTTTATTGCGCAATGATTTTTCGAACCTTTTCAATTTCGAATACGTTTGAAACGATGTAAATGATCTTAATTGTAATCTAGAGCAGCAATTTATGTTCCAATGCGAGACGCTTTTATAAAAGACGTGAAAAACGCTTGTTTAACATACTTAACACATAACAAGATAACGAGTCTCAGAAATAGGGCCAACACGTTGAAGCAATCAAATTTGTAAATTGCTTATGCGAGATATGTAATTATAAGGATTCTGTAAAATTCAAAAATATAGTCACTATAACTTACTCCTTCATAGATGTTTTTTTGGTTTTTAGTTAGCTTGTTGTATGTAGTTAAACTTGCAGAACCCACAAGGCACAAAAACGGCAATGCCATCTTGGGGAAGTCATGATTTTTTTTTTTATTTAGAGATATGTCTTTTTGAGAAAACATTTGTGATGGCGTTATCACCACTTAATGGGGAGTAGCATATAAAAATATGAAAAAAAAAAATATAATAATGCGAGCAGGACTCGCTGCTCGATCTTTTCTGAACACACCCTTGGACAGAAAATACCCGGGCACTGTGAGGTCCGGAAGGACGTTTTATGGGCGAATTCTCATCGGGTTTAATTAGAAGAAAGTAGCCCCACATAATGTTTTTTTTTCTTTTATTCTCGAGTGTCCATATAGTTTCAGCTTAAATATTTGTCGCTGTATACTAATTCTTTTGTATTTTTTCCTGGAAGAATGAAAAAAGTACTGACAGTTCAAAATTCAATTTTATTTTTATTCTCACGGATGCCTTGAAATGGTACCGGATGTCACCCTAAAAAGTGAAACTTGAAAATTATTTGCAAAGAAAAACAACTATCCCCAAGATCTGAATTCTAAGTTCTCGTACGCGGCTGGGCATCGGCCATTTCGTTTTGTGCTTTTATTAATTGCTGTTGCCGGCATGTGTGTGAAATGCTGAAGCAAACGTCCATGGGTAAACAGATTTTAACTCTGATTTTACACGAAAAAACGTATTTTATGCATGAAACAAAGAAATCCACCGCAATACCTTTAACCTGCCTAAACAACGTCGCAGGACACGAGTTTGTCGAGTTTGCGGTATCGGTACCATATAACGTGATAATGTAGCCGGTGCCCGAGTAGTTCCTGCTTTTATTATAAAAATTCTGCAGTTTAACCTCAACTGATGGCCAACGTCATCTATTTACTGTTCATGTTATCAGTTTGGCTGGGCGTTTGTCAAGATATTGAGGTAGGGATGAATTATATTTAGTCCTAATGGGCGGTGACTTTGGTTGTCTTGCTCTATTCTAAGGAAATTATTTGTTGTAGAGGACCAATGCACTTGTGGCCCTTGTAGATCTGCTAGGGAGGACCAACGAGGTGGACGTTGTCAGGGTCGCTGCCCTGGGTGACTTGACAATAAACTACCTCACGGATTGTTGCCGCAGGGTTAGGAAGCGGCTGGAGCTGCTGGCTGCAAAGAAGGCCACGTCCGCGTGAATTATTTTTTTTTAACATGAAATTTGTGACGTGTTTGTTTTTCTGCTCTCGGATGTTGTCCTGAAGAAAACAAACTGGTTTATTAAAACTTTAAAACAAAGTTTAATGCGGCAAACTTGTGCCGAGAAACAAAAAAGAAAGGAGAGACCGTACATGATTTAACGGCGACGAATCGGGGACTGCTTTCAAGCAGACACGAGAAGCTCCTTATGTAAGTGCGTGTGCATCTAAAACATTCCGTCTGGAAAGGTCGCCCATCGAACTTTCCGAGCTTGAACGCACAACAAGATTATCGATCCGTCTGGAGAATTCTAGTCAAACAAAGAAAAGAAACATAAAAAGTACTAAACGCTGGGAGAAATCGAACCCTGGCAAGGGTCATGAAGGCCGAGCGTGCTGCCGACTTGTGAAATGGCTTGTTTGCTTTTTAAAACAACTTCTGTACTATTGTTTACGCCAGACACTTGTTTTTCCTTGTACTAAAGGCTTTGTTTTATTTATACCGGTCCAGGATTTTTTTACATCTTCAGTTGCTCAAAATATTTAGATAACTGCTTGGCTGCCATCAAAGGCAGCACTATGTTGCATTTTATGGGATTTGTTTTCTTAGTATCCTATACATGAACTGTTATAGGTTTGGTTTTGCAAATTGTTTCACTGTTAGCGACTCTGTAAAATGAAGACATAAAACTTTTGGGTCTAAAGGGATAACCGATGTAATGGTTACCGAATCGCCCAGCATATGGTGACCATACACCACCCACACTTCACACGCTTCCTCCTAAGTGCCTTCCGTTGACGCCCGAAGAAAAAACAAAAGAAACAAGGTGAGTTCCGGTGAAGTTCGGAAGCTCCCGTGACTTCCGGTAATTTCGGGTGAGTCCAAAGGAATCAGGTTACTTCCGGTAAATTCCTGCCTTTAGCGGAACGGAAAAGGGTCCCAATATCAATGCGAAATAGAATTTTTACAGAAAGCGAAATTCCGGTAATTTTTTTCAATAGAGTTGCAGTACGTGCTTCGCACTTGCAAATGTTTCTTTTTTTTAATGATGAGAGCCACACTGGTAACCTGCATACAAACGTCTTTAGAAAAGTTATGACCTAATCAAATGACGCGCGGTTTTCATACAATAGAAATGCTTAAAATGAAACTGAAGCGGTTCTCTGTTTGAAGAAAAACACCTACATCGCCTTCATTTGGCCTCCAGGATCCCGGATATCGAGATTACCTTTCAATTTGGTGCACGGAGGCTGCAAAAATTAATTTTCACAGTAGCGCTGAATGCCCTCGCTCCCGGGACGTGACGTCATATTAGAAGTTTTCGGAATATTTGCTCTCGCGCATCTCCAGCGCCTATTAAAGGGTAACTGCAAAGAAAAAAAAATGTTTTTAAACAGTCTAATAGGGACAAGCATGTCACAAATCAAATCTTCCGCGAAAACAGAATTCTTTTGTTAGCAATATTTACGCGACAGGACGTAATTTAGTCGGAGTCACAACCTCTCCACATTTGAAACTCCCGCTCTTACGACCCGCGCGCACGAGAAGTACACACTTAACTTTTTTACACCCTTTAAGGGTGCTACAGCACCCTTTAGGGGTACTGCAGGGGGTTTGCACCCTTCACTTAGCCGTCCAGCACCCTTTTTCTTGCAGGGTTAGACCCCTCACGACGAGCGCGAGGGTGTATGAGCGCGAGCACCCTTCCGATTCATTGGGTGGGGTGCTAAAAGTTGGAAGGGTGTTGGAAGCGTGCTCAGTTATTCGGTCAAGGGTGTTCTTTATATTTAACAGCATAATTTAGAAAAAGAAGGAAGCGATAGATATCTGTATGTCGTCTTCAGTTTATATAACTGGGCTCAGCGTACATTAGATGAATTAATGAACCACAGAATATTTTTTTATTCATTTTATTTTTATTTATGACTAATCAACCAAAATCTGTTACTCCGAAAATACGATTGGCATCTGTTTCAAATTACGACCAGCAAAAATAAAGCCCAATCAATCAATCAATCAACTAATATTTACTGCAGAGTTAAGGAAGAACCACTGGACTTCACGCTGGCATAGTTCAATAATAACAATAAAAATAAAATCATTTATTGTTTTTTGCAGTGCCTAGGGACATCCAATAGACCGATCCCACAGCTAGTTTGAGTACGCCACCGCTGCCGACATGCATCGTGGGAGCTGTAGTCTTTCCGCACATGCGACAACCCTGCTAGAGGTCTGCGCGAGCAGAGCACGAGGCGGCATGAGCTATCTCGTGAATTGGCGTCTGCCTCCTACGAACTACAGCTATGGCGGAGTCACGCATGCGTGGAACGCTTGGTGAGATCGGTCTATTGGTCCTCTTGCTAGCGTAGTTCAACAGAACGCATAAACAGATATGCTTGCGCGCGCACACACACACATACACGCGCGCACGCGCGTACGCAAGCATGTACACGCACAAACGCACGTAGACGCAGACACACGCACAAACAACCACGCGGACGTATCCACACGCGCACACGAACACGGGCGCATGCACGCACACACGCACGCACGGAAATGAATATGACAAACGAAACGTGCTTGAGCTATAGTTTCGGTTTCGTGTTGAAAAAGAAAACCTAAAGTTTAGATAAAACCTAAGATAGACTAAATTTTTGTTAACTTTCTACAACATTATAGTGACACTATTAATAGTAATATAATACTTATTTGCTTAGTTTCGTTTTCAAAAAAAAAAAAGAAGAGCCTTTTGAAGACTGCGCAAGGACCATCGCTATTGCACTCAGCTGCCGTTGGCAGTGACCGTTTTGGGCAGGCTTCGAGGGACGCTTCCTTTTTACGTTTTCGCAGATATTTTAGATATCTTCTTTACGAATAACGTGTTCAAGCATAGCAAGCGATGACTGAGACCTGGGAGACGCTGCTTTACCAACGCAAGTTGCGGACAGTCCATCAACACTGCTGCAAACGCCGGTGAGCACTTCTGTTTCTGCGAACTTCGTCGCTGTTTCAAATTGTCGTGTACCATGGGCTTGCTAAGCTATGCTTGATTCTAACGATGCTTCTGGCCGGTGTTATTTCGCTATTTGAAAAGAGCGTACGTTGTTCAAAACCTATGGCTTGCTCCGCAGGGTGAGAGAGATTCGTGTGCGGCGGAGCCGAGAGGCTGTTCTGGGCGCCGTTCTGGGCGCCGTTCTACGACGTTCGTCCGACGACGCTTTTGCGGAGCGTTCAAGTGCAGTCTGACGGCAGTTCAAGCAATCACAGGTCATGCTAGTTCTGCCGTGTGGTCTCAACAGCCGCTCGCCACCGATTCGTTTCGTAAAGCGGGAGCGAGAAAAAACGTTACAAGAGCGAGCAGCATGATTTCTTGCTTACGCTTATGCCTGTGCCGCAGAGACGCGCGGTATCTTCGCGTATGCCGAAGCGGCACGCTTTCGAAGTTTACGATTGTGCGATGTAAATAAAGTGAGTTTGGACGTCGCGTTTTTACGGGGCAGCGAAAGCCGCTACAAAAAGCAAAAGTATGAAAAAATGCGAAAAGATCCTGAATATTCGATGGTGTTGAAAGACTACCAACGTACCGACTCGCCCAGTTATTCTTTCTGTAAAAAAATGATAGCCAATAGTAATAAATGAAATAAATACCAACTTTTAATTGGTTATAAATCATGTGCAATTCATGCAGTACAGCCTTCCCTGCTCTGTTGCTTTCATGATATCAGGTAATGTGTAAATGTATAGGATAGTTCACAGGAGCAATTTATGTCCGACCCATTATATTGTATGTTTTCTCTAAATGCTTGAAGTTATATAAAAAATGCTCATCGTAAATTAAGCCGCACCACTGAATGTACAATAGCTTGTGACTTTTATGTATGTTCCCAGCAAAAGAAAAAGATGCATTCAAAAAGGGCCAATTATTGCGTTTCCTCTTTGTTAAAGCTTTTTTCGGGTGCACTCAAAACGTGGGTGCTTACGTCTAAAAGAGTGGAATTGACATTTCCCGCAGGGCTGGCAGGCCTGACCCAGTTTGGCTGGCAGCTTGCAACCTATGGGAACCTGGGGAACTGAACCACAAGAGTGAGAGTGACGCCCACCCTGCACTTCCTCTACGATGGCACCATAAGGAAGAGGGAGCTGCCCCCAAAGTGAATGCAATGGCAGGTGGGTCGTTACAGTGAACCCCCATACAGATGATACCAAACAGAAAATCATTAAAAATGAATTATTATTAGAAACAAAGAACGGGAGTTGCACAGATAAGGAGGAGGAGATGAATACAGTGCTGTGTCATGTCCATATGCTCTGTTCCCATAATCTTCGCAATTTATTTTTAATAATTGTCTACCAACTGGTCCAATCATCAGCACTAGCCAACAAGAGTATGCTGCTATTTTTTACTCTGCATTAACACTGTGCTTACAGTTAAATCCTACAGTAAGGAACAAACAAAAAAATGGGAGCAAGCCAGGCACGTAACCAAAATCTTGATTCGGCGGCACCCATGACAAAATGCTGTATGAGGGGGATGGGGGAGAAGAGGCACCAGCAAAACCGGGAAGACTTTGGGGAGGGGGAGTGGGGGGGGAAGCGGAGAGGGGATGGGCTTTCGTCATCTTTTGAGTAGGACAGGCGCTGGCAATGCCTCTGTGCCACTGGGAAAGCTGGAGTTCATATCCTTCAAATTAATTGCATCCAAAAAGCTATAATATGTATTAGCGGCTGAGAAACTGCCCTGGGGGAATGCAGGCAGAGGATAACAAAATTGAATGCACACACGACAGAACAGTAATACAGAAAAACAAGACGGAAAGAATAATCCAATACCGACGGAGTTGCCATTCAGTTGCTTTCATTTTGTGCGTTGTGACGTCGTTGGGCTCCCTGAAGCAATTAGCTAGACATGTCAGTTTGTACTGGGCAAAAGACGATGAAGGAGCATTTTTTTTTGTTGCTATTTATGACCTTCCATTTCAGCTTCTTCACATAAAAGGATCCTTAGAATCCCTGTATTGGTGGTTTGGGCAACCTAGGCAATAAGGAGAGAATTATGTTACTAGTGCATTATGTGTTAATTGAACAAGGTAGAACCAGCTTGTGCTGCAGTGGCGTCACATAATGCCGAATGCACGTGACTTGCGACGCATTGGCGATGCCTCATGAAGCAACTACGATGGGTCAGACCCGCTATGTCTTTTTTAAGGCAAAATGAATATTATAATCAGGGAGCTGCACCAGTTATTTATTAAGGTACTTTTTATTTAATATTGCAGATAAACAAGGAACATCTGAAGTTATAATTATAAAGTATGGAATCATTAAGCAACGAAAACATCAAATCATCAACACACCCGCCATAAAGCGGTAGAACAGGGGGCGCACCACAGTAGCTCTCAGCAGTAAAGGCGCACTTGAGCAGTTGTCACAGCTGTGCAGTGGCTGCGATTACACCTGTGTGATCGCAGGAAACTTTGCTTAGAACCAAGCTCCTTAATTTTGTGCAACAGGTGGTTGTGGGACTGATGCAACAAATGCTCGCCTATCTGTGCCTTCGACTCGCCGGGCGCTGTAAGTAGGCATGCTCGGAACATTAGCGTGGTCTTGGTCGTCTTCTGCTGCCCCTGATACCGGCTGGAGTCAAGAGTCTTCGCCAGTGCGCTTTAGACGCTTACAAGAAGTATGCTTGTACAGCACTACATCCAGCTCCACACTCCTTTTAGTACCCGAAGCTCCAACTTCGATGGACCTTGCAAATCATGTAGGCAAGCGCCTTGGAAGGCGAGCCCTCCACGGCGCCAAGGGCATGAAAACTGTAGAGAATTTCTACTAATGTTATACTGGAACGGTGCTACTATTTTTCAGACATCTTGGCAGTAGCGGCTACGATGATCGTGGTTTACAATGTCAAGGAAACCATGGCACTGTCACATCTGTTTGTTGGAGAGGAGGTAAGCTCTCAACTATCCTTTCTAGCATAGGTTGCAACATGTAACCTAGCGCTTT